>NC_139344.1:34395376-35145376 GCF_055883805.1 Amblyomma maculatum
GAAGACTGAAACGTGATGCAGGCTTTGCGCTCTCGCGGCGAACGGACTTCGGCGTGGCTGCCCGTTGGTTCCCACAAACGCCGCTGTCATGTGCGGCGACATGTGCCAAGGCTTAGTCAGCAGTGCGTGGGGTCGAGCGGCCTGTCAGTGGCCGCAAATATTCGTGCGATGAGCAGGGGAAAGAGAGAAAGAGCAAAGTCTTCATCTATTTTGACGGCTGGGTCACGTCAGAAGCGTGTGTGTGACCGTCTGGACGCGCGCTATGTTAGCGATGGAATGTTTACTAAGTTTATTTATTTTGGCAGGGTGTTTTTCGCAAGTCATTCCCTCTTCACCGGCTGTAGACCACTTATGGCAGGCTTTAATTGCATGTGACCTGTCTTTGCATGCAGTGGCAAAGGGAGGAAAGAAAATTAGGAGGACTCTTAAAGAGCGATAGAGCCTTTAACATCGGCTTTTCATTCCGCATTTTTTTGCTCACAATTTTCTTGTTTCAAATACTTAATTTTTTAGACGTGTTGTTATTGTAACATCAATACACATCCAAAACACCACAACTCATTCAATAGAGGCGCCTTCAAAGACGGTCGGTACCAACGACCCCCGTGACCTATCCATTGCGTGCCATGCAGATGACCTGAGTTGGAACCCCAATGACGACAGATGTATTTTATTAAGCTGCGCATTTTTTCCGACACGTTTCTGGGTTGCGGGCGGATAGGAACACTTTCCCGCTAGATTCAAGGGATTTGACGAATGTGCGCATTGCTAGCCTGCCACTCGCGCCTTCCTTCTCGAAACAGCCGGCCGACCTTGTGTTGAGTTCCACAATGCCTCTGACCAGGCACGCATTCCCCGTACGTTTCTAATGAAACAGATCAGTGTCATCTTTGAATTTAATACACTTGTTTCGTGCGTACACGCCGCTCAAGAACATTCTTCTGCGGTAGTTTTTTATAACGTTGTTTACTGCCTCAGGGCATCAAGGCATCAGTAAATAAATAAAAAAAAAATAATAATAAAGGAAAGAACAAAGATTGACCGTTCTAATAAAGTCCATGAGGGAACTCTGCGTGCAAGCAATATAAGATGAAGGGTTGTTTGCGGCCGAGAGACCCACTGCTGTCAGGTGCGGAATTCTCGTCGCTTTCAGTGATGGGCAAACCAACAAGTGGTGAAAGTCTGCCTCACTATTCTGGGAGTTACAGACAGGACACCCTGGACGTGGATATAAGTATCTAAATCGAGGCCATGTTCGAGTCACAGCGGGTGGCCTCAATTTCAACACACAATTGTTTGCGTTTTTTTTTTTTTCCGTACACATTTTTCTCTAGCGTTACAAAAATAAAACCCAATAAATCATTCCCTCTTCTGTTGTCAACAATATATATGCCAGCTAGTTGATTGAACCGAAAAGCATTCGCAATAGACATGTGTCTGTACGGTCACTGCCTATTCGTGTTTTTAGTCAGAGTAAATATACTTGCCAAGAATGGCCATGCATGTTTTTTGTTTGACGTACACATACTTAAGTGCTATGGTTACTAGAGGACGGTCGCTTGAAGGCATGTTATGGTTTGCTCTTGTCACTCATGTGGGAAACCGCGTCACGGCTACGGGATCCAGATATAAAAGGTCGGTGCTTTTAAACGCTGCGTCAAATCCTCACGGCCGCGGAATATGGACGCGAGCCATTTAGTCCACGTGAGCGGAGCAAGCGACGCAGTCTGACTCTTCATAATTGAGGTTCCCCATGCGACATGCATGAAGACACGCGTTGAATTGGTTAATCCTTGTTTTTTGTTTTCTAAAGCTACAAGGTTGTAAAGAAAATTATGACAGCGTAGCATTTTGCAGTAGCTCTGCCGGTTATCACAGCCGGTTTCGGTGTGTATGAGTCTCGCGAATATTCATTCGAAAGGCTAGAACGAGGTTCGGTATGACGAAACGCCGCAAATTTCTCGCGAGAATTGTAATGCACAGGACTTGGCGCCAGCCGTTTTTGAGGAAATGCAGTTAGAACAGTCAGACACATCTTATCAGGCAACTTTCACACCAAATGTAAATTCACCACTTAGCTTTAAATAACTTCCTGCAGGACGACCAGGAGAAAAACAAAGTCAAAATGATTTTGAGTACGTAATAACGAGAGGCTGCAGCGCTTTTCGTGATGGAGTTCATTAGCCGAAACATGGCCGGTGAGTCAAACTACAAATGCAGTACTACAGCTTGCTTTCGAGTAATGCTGCCGCTTAGCATTAGTCACTGAGATATATGCCACTCGTGGTTATTTTTTCAACAGGATAGTTAAGCGGGTGAGTTGGTGATACATCATCCAAAAAATAGCGCGAACAAACGGGGACGTTATTTTACGGGGATGTTATTTTTTCGAATTAAGACCACCTGTGATTGTATATAGTAAAACCTCCGATGGAAGCCTAGAAGCGGCGCGGTACTTTCGTCCGTTGGTGCCGAAGTGACCTACGCATTATTGACAGGCAGGCATAGTCTAGTGTCCCTACTCTGTACAGGTTGGCTCAGCGCCTTAGGGAATAAACCGCATCCTTGAAAATTGAAATTAAATATTTACTGTCACATTTTTCGCTCATCCCTCAACGAGTTGTGAGACTGTCAGTCATAAAAGAAGTAGTTGCTATGCAAACCTAAACAACAAAGGCATCAAAACTTGAATATAACCTAATGTGAAGGTGCAGCGGTAAATTCTGTTCTTCATAATGACAAGGTCACACCGGCTTTGTACCCCAATAAGGCCCAGACTATAAATCAAAGTAGGGTTCCAGAACTAAAGAGCACTGTAGAATGCCGGCCAGGCCAAACACAACAAATTACGAGATGCGAGCTACATGGGTGCATTGTTTCTTAGGTGCCGCTCAAATTAAAAATCGGCCTAGCGGCGCGTTGTCTGTATGCTGAACCTTTGCTTTGAGTATTTGTGTTCTTCCATTTACAAACAATATTGAAACGTTCACAAATATATGTGCCGGATTGGTCGAAGCTAAGTTCCTAGCTATACATGGGGCCAAAAGGCGAAACAATGATTCGAAACATTATTATACCAATCACGCAGTGGGAACTTTAGCATTTTCTCGCACGTACAGTGGTGGACAAAAGTGGTATACTCCACGCGCTGCGAAAAAACTGCCCGCCAGATTTTTCCGAAAGAGAAGTAGTTATTTCTGAGATAAGCATAACGGTCCTCTCCTTGATACACTTGCTATCCTGTCCAAGAAATTTTGTGTGGCACATTTTTTTATACTGAAAAAAAAAAAATGCAATCATTGCGGTTCGCGTGGAGTATACCACTTTTGTCCCCGGGTGTACGTACGTGAGCACGTTCTAACAACCAATTATTTAAGGCTTATACGCGCTTTAAAATTATCCCCCCCCCTCCCTCCCTCCCATAACCTTTGCAAAAAAAAAAAAAAAAAAAAGGTAAACTGTTTCTCAACCACCAAGAGGCAGACATTTTTTCGGCCATATTTCGTAGTAATCTTTACACCTTCATCAAGCAGTACACTGAGAGAATGGCTAAGTTATAACTCAGTGCGCCTGCCTGCGTTGTGCATGCGGCGTAGTTCCTTCTACCAGAGCACTTCAGTGACAGCTATGGTTCTCTTTATGCACCTACTGTGCAAGGGTAGCGGAAGCATGGACAGCCTTCGAACGCTTTAGCCTATTATATAATCCCTATAAATTCCTGGTGAGCTTGTGTTCCGCTCACCATTTGTGATGGGTGTTGAGTCAACTTCTGGTAAGTGAATAAAGAAATGAGGTGTTAATTTTTAAACACTTGGGGTACTGCAAGATAATTTTTCTCGGGTGATATTAACGGACTAGTGGCCCCAAAATAAAACGGGGCACACGAATGAACAAAATTTCGTTTCGTGGCGCGCCGTGCAAGCGGATGCGCATGTGTGTAGCTTGGGTGCATGTGGGTAAATCGAATGTTCAGCTTGACACTTGTGGTGCTCGCCTCATCAGCAGCGCGGACAAAGGAGATCGAGTTTTCTCCAAACTCATGTTCCGCTTTATTTTGTGGGCACTAGTACTCATTCGAAGGTGCTGATAGGCTGTGCGAATTGACTTGGAGCCGAGAAGGATCGAAATTAAACTGCTTATCTAGCCATGAAATGTTATCGCGCCCTTAATACTGCAGAAGAATACCATTACTTCCAAATTAGACATCCGTGAATTAATTACACGTCCATAACTTGGGATACATAGAGGCATTAGAAGGGAGCTTCTCGGAGGCGACGCTTGACTGCTGAACCTGTCCTAAAGGTTGATTAAATAGTAACTTCAAATTAGTTTGGAGCCTTAAAACTAAGCCCGAAAAGACGTTTTTTTTTTCAGATTAAAGATAACAATTTGACTTTGCATGTGCGAGTGCTTTTCCCCGGCATGCGACTACTCTAAACAACCCACATAAGCGGGAGAGTGTGACGTCACTTGTTTGGCACAAGCCGTCCGGTGGGAGTTCCATTTCCGGCAGGACGAGACATCATGCACGGAAGACAAAAGAACGGCTTCCTTTCAAACAGGAAGTGTCATTTCGCAGCTTACGAAGGAAATTAATAATGCGAATTACTACACACTCTGCGTTTGGTGCAACTCGCACTATAATAATATAAAAAAGATCAGTCGACACCGATGAAGTAATTTATTTCACACCCACGGAAGCCGCTGCGAGCATCGAGGCGCGCCCCGTTGTACTTATTTAAAGCGCGGCCCAAAGTCGTCGGAACCACTTCGGAACGAGGCATGAGCAGTTGGAAGTGTTACATACAAAAAAAAAAAAAAAATGCATAAGCGAGCTACGAAAAGTGCCTTCTGAGAATCGTCTCTTAGGTTATAATTTTCTGCGTATTAAACTTTGGAATCAAAAGAACTTCGGTTGTTCCGCCTTCACGACAAACGCGGCCTCGACCTTGAGGCAGCTTCCCAAGGTGAAGGTACTGAAGAGCCCTTGTTTCGCGTCCAACGCAGGCCAATTCAGTGTGCCGTTGGCGTCCCCGACAGACGTTCTCATTCACTGCATGGCGAACGTAAGCGCAGGTATAGCTGCACTATGCAAGTGAACACGTTAACTCTATTCAAGCAATGTGGAGTGCATGAGTGGAAAGTAGAATTATTTCCGTTGTTATTAAACCTCAGTGCATAAGCGTCAATAGCGATCAATGCATAAATGCGCATATGTTATTATGAAATAAAGGAAATCATATTTAAATCAATGGGGAAAAGTTGCCCCATATAATAAAGTCGAGTAGTGAGTGGTGGTTTAGAACAACATATACTACATTATAGTAGTATATGTTGTTCTGTGATACACACAATGCCCGTAATTGCACTTGCCAAGTCTAACATAGGTCAATCAAACGTACTTAAGAATACTAATGCTAAGTAAGGCTATCCAGTACAAAAGCTTTCGTGTAAATCTTGTGCTTAGCTATGGCTAAACAACTGTCATTTTTGTTTTTGCTGTCTCTCGCTAGGAGAAAACTTCAGGGAGGAAGAACTGGTGGGTGGCGGCGGCTGTATGAAGTGCGATGTAGCATTATCGTGGAGTACTCGTGCTGTGTGCGAAAGGCTGGCTTTTACGCCTACGACCATAACGTCGCTGCTGCGTATCACCCACCTCATCTATAGTGTGTTGAGCTGCACACTCTTAAAGCTCCACGATTGGGGGTGATGGAGTGAAGACAAGAGATGGACCTCATAGATTCTTCATTGACGACTCCTAAACGATCCTCTTGAGGGCATGTTTAACGCTGGCAAGAGGCTTCATAAGTGAGGTGCGGTAGCGAAACCGTTTTCGTCAACTACGCAACATGGGAGTTGCTTACCTGAGGTTACACTTATGGTCTGAAACGCCGAGAAAGCCAAGCCGTCGCCATTCCAGACTGGTAGATTGTCAAACTCATAATTTTCAGTGCTGAACTTTCTTCACGTGGGGTACTGAATAGTTGGAGATGGAATGGTGCTGCAGCGAGCATGCGGCGCTTTCAGCGGTTGACGACTGACGTGTGCGCAGTTTTGCTCACGCGGAAGCTGGAGGCCGACAGATACAGCATAAGTAGCGCTTTTTAAAAACCTTGGAAGACGCTTAGACACCACATAAAGGTTGAAGAGACAGCTGGCTTGTTTTCCCAACACGTTTGGCAACTGTTTGCGCGATGCCAGGGCACGGCAATATAGCGCCCTATCGGCGGAACGAGCTGTATACGCTGTGATGTAAATTTTAGCTTCTTTCGAACGGGTAAAACGTCCGAAACCACTGTTGGGCATGGATTTTCTCGGAGGTTTGGGAATTAAAAGACTGGTACAAAGTTTGGCAAGGTGTTAAACGTCTTAAATTGGTTTGGTTTTGGGGGAGAGGAACACGCAGTATCTGTCTAATTTTTCGGCGGACACCTACGCTTACAAATGACGGCATATACAGTACGTTGGTGTAGCGTGACACACACTTACAAGAGCGACACTGACCATTCTACTTGGGCGCAGTTTAGTCATAAAAAAAAAAATGCCCATCTTTCTCCTCGTCGAATGATCCCCCTCCATCTGTCTTCTAAATAAAAATCTAAGAATGCGATATAACCGAACCTTTTACAATACGTTGTTATCGGCAATGTGTTACTGGAGGAAATAAGTTGAATAATTGCTCTTTAGGTGCCACGTAAAATGACTGACTTGTAGCGTTTGTCGAATATTCTAATATACCTGAGTTGCCATTAATGATAAAAACGCTTTCCAATGCCTTGGAACGGAAATCGAGCATTGATTTTTAGTAATGTTTTAACGTCTTAAAAGCACATAACTGCTCGCGGCATGATGTCCTCGACCGGATCCTGCGGGAATGGCAATTGCTTAGCCTTTTCGCGCTGTGAAAGGTGGAGATTCAGGCCATAAGTCTAATCCTTAAGTTAAGCTTGATATTCGTTACTTTGAAAATGCGAAAAAGAAGTTCTTCGATGTATTTTCCTTCAGCCAGGTTTTCTGGAGGCACCGACAGTACAGTAGCAATTAAACTGCACGCGCGGAAATATGTTCACGCGCACGGTCTGTGCATGTACCGTCATTCAAGTAACAATCAAGCATTTTTGAACGCCTATTTTGTGCTGATTTCCCAATTCGTTTGTCCCTTGCTCACTCCACTCTCTCGTTTCCTCTCAGCACAGGCGACGTCTCGATGGCGAAACACGCGATTTGCCTTGTTCGCTCATGTGATGACATCTTTCAATACAACTACTTCTGTTTGGACCCCAGCGAGCAGTAGTGAAGGTGGCGAAACACCCACTGACGCCCACTGTTGTAGCTGTTGCAGATATCACTCGGCCGGATTGAAATGCCTACTTTGCACTAGCGGAAGAGTCTTTACAAGTACGCCAGTAAACAAGAAAAAAAAAAAGGGGGGATGCAGAAACAACAGTCAAAGAAAAGAAAAAATGGTTTTGGTCTGAATCAGGCAGCAAATCAAAACTACAAACCAAACTGAGCTTCTTTTTGCATTCATTACGAGAGCGCCATTACCGCAAGAATACGCAGGATTGACGGTGGACTGAGCCACGATTGAAATCGTCATTAGGAGGACCAAGGGAAAACGCTCGAGCAGAGGAACGACGAAATAATTGACGAAAAAGAGGGAGGATGGGGGGGAGGGGGGGGGGTAGGAACGCGGGGGCAGAGCGACAAAGAGCCTTATTCACAATTCGAATGTAGCACTTTAACGATGGACGAAGAAGTCCCCGCCGTCCGCCCGAATAGGCCGGGAGGAAGTTCCCGTACGAGATGGCGAAATCAGCCGCCTCTGTGTGCGGCGGGCCGGCCGAGAGACGAGATCCTTTCATGCAGAGGGCGACGCTCATCGGAGTCACTTGTGCTGCGCGCCTCAGCAATGCGCCGCGGCGCCGACGCTGTGGCCGCCATGGTGACCTTTGCCGGGAGAAAAATAAAGCAGCGGTTGGGTAATGATCGGCCCAGCACTGCATGCGAGCAAATGACGCTTTGTAACAGAGCGCGCCGGGAACAGTGGCACCGTCAGGCCAGGAATTGCGGAATGCCAGGCGATCACTTTGGTCTGTCTTGATCTGTTCGTTGCCATGAGTGCCCTCTGCACCACCCACCGCCCTCGAGTGAGGGCACTGAAGAGCTACACGAAGTGCACTTTCACCGTCTCCGGGTGTAGATGCACTAGAGGCTGTCGCGCTCAGTCAGAACTTTCAGCCTCAAGAAGGCTTTGTTTTTCAAAAGTGGTAGGGTCAACTCGGAATGTTTTCTTTGAAAAGATGGCCCCAAGCTTTGATCTCCCTTTTCTTTGCTTCCATTGGGAGGCGAAAGTGAATTATTCAACGTTTGCTATCAAATTTCAAGGAAACAAAGCCGAAGAGAAGGGCACATGCGAAGACAAAAGAATTCGCATGCCGCTCAATTTTCTTTGATCGAGTTACGGCGCGCTGCCCAGCAAATTCGGTGGACCACAGAAAAATCTGCCGAGTGCTTTGTGTGAACCTTGGCGAGAAGGACGTTCCACGATATTGCAGCCCGCATTTCCGCCCAGACCCCCTATTTTCATGGTATGTGCAACTCTCAGTCGCCGTAGCATTTTGTTCATTCAACTAAATATTACGAGGAGAAACGCCGCTCAGGCATCACGCGCCTATCCAAAGTTTCAATCCCCTCACCACTTCCGATGCTTCTCCGTGACACAACGCCACGAATGTGCTGGCGCTTTTCGTCGCTTGCTTTGTCGCTCGATAAGAAAGGTCATGGAAGCTAGAGGGTTTTATGTTCCAACTTGGAAGTACCTTACGGAATACTCCTTGGTGTGCGACGCCAAAAGAATTAAGAGTATCTCGAAGAAAAGCAACAAGATCGTTGAGTCTTGTCTCGCTTGTCAGGTAGGCTGAATATTATTTTGTCGTGAGTGCAGGCCATCGACAGCGAGCG
Organism: Amblyomma maculatum; assembly: GCF_055883805.1. Lineage (NCBI taxonomy): Eukaryota > Metazoa > Arthropoda > Arachnida > Ixodida > Ixodidae > Amblyomma > Amblyomma maculatum. The sequence goes on from NC_139344.1 coordinate 34,404,341, forward strand.
AAGTCGCAAACCCATCAGACAATACGATCGCCAGAGTGGGAAACAATGCGACAGCTACCTTTTCGAACAGTGTGATTACGTGTATCGCGTTTCCTTGTATGCATCGAAGTCAGATGCAGCGTGGGCAAAGAGGACTAATGAAAAATGAAAAGCTTAACAAACGACTGCTACACAAGCTCCCTTTAAGTCCTTTTCGACAACTGGAAGAAAATTAACCGTGTTCATAGTGCAAACAAATGCAAACATGAGTAACATCGATCTATCTAACACTAACAATATGTATCGCGCTCGGGTACCATCGGCGTGCACTTTAATAACAATGGTTGCCATGCGCAATGCATAAACTGCACTTTCAGCGCGTGTAACGAGTGGTTGTACACAACAAAAACAATGTTTATCTCTTATTTCGAAGGTACTATATAAAAAAGGCGGGCTTGCAACTGCACTGGGAGCCGCTAGCTAGGATTATTCAGAGACGCATTCTAAGGTGAGGCAACAGTGTACTTGCTAAAACTTAGTTGCGGGAACTAGGCTTCGAAAAAGGTTTAGCAGCGTCAAATACGTTCATCCCAGTAAGCAACAACTTCAGAACGTACCAACCCAGTATTTCATACTCCGGCAATGTTCACTTTGCCATAAACGGGCTCCACTTGAGCTCCTCGACCAAGTTGACCCCTTTTTTCCTCGTCTGTAATTCTGTAAGAGCCATTCGCTGCAACGCAAGGCAGTTCTGTTTGCCACCTTCTCGAGAACTTATCTTCTGCAGTTCAAACCGAAGCACCGAGTTCCCTATACGAGTCAGATAAGTAGACCATTTTAGTAACCCATGCACTGACACACCGTGAGCACTATCGCGTTTTGAGGAAAGATGCCAACTGGGCGCCCGAGCAGCCTGGACTGCAGCCGCGTCATCAGACATTGTCTCTTTTCGTAGCTTACATGATTAGGATAACAACAGGGCGAGGTAAAACCTTTTGTAATGCAAAAAAAAAAAAACAAAACAGCGCATTACACCTATTCTCATTTCCCTAGTTGCTAGACGACACCCGACTAGACATAGCAGGCGCGCTTACAGATTCAGTTCAATTACATATATGCCTAACACTTAGCAGCGATCTACTGGAAGGAATGGTTACTACCCAGTAACTGCTCAGCAAATCGGCCCGCGAAATCACTGATTTATATAAACAAAAGCTGCTTCTATGACCTAATGGACACTTAATCTGCGTCCTTCGTGAACTTTCTACTTCTTGAATAAAATACAAAAAATAAAATTGAACGTATCATTTATTGGGTAGCCCGGTTTGCCCGATAGCATTCCTTTGTTCATTAAAAGGACCCTGGAGAAGTATTATTTATTATCATATTCTCATGCAAAACTCGGTAAAGGTTGCCCTTGTGGGATTCGAGTGAAATATAAAAACTAATCGTGAATCCTATCAATCCCAAATAATTTTTAAATACTGCTCTTCTAGACCGCTCGCAACCGAATGGGGCTACCTCCCCGCGCGCTCCTAGCCACCCCACCCCTGCTAGCATTAAGTGGGAAGTCTGGGGGCGACTTTTTGTTAAGCACACCAAAGTGACGCGGTTGAAATGGGGCACGGTGGGGCTACATAGCGAGCTGTTTTTGGTGAGAAAGCGCTGATACTCTCGTCAGAGCCGAGCAACGATACTGCTGGTGCTTGACTCCTGATTTTGCCGCCAGACAATGACGTCACAGTCCACGTGTCCTGACGCGGGTAATTCAAACAGTGGTTTCACACGGTATCATCGGTCTAACTAGCTTAAACCCGAAGTAATTTGAACACGAAATAACTACTACGGCGCGGTAAAACTCAACCAAGAATTATGTGGATTTGATACGCCGAGCTCGGACAAAAAAAAAAAAAAAAAGGAACAGTCCGAGCTGATTCGAACCCAGGACACCCTCGCGAGAACGAGTACAGAACGTTTAACGGTCGTCACAGCCGAACCCAATCGCTCTGTGCGCAGACTGCAACGTACTCTCGCATTGTGAATTGCAAGTCACTGCCTCCATAAACTTCCACCTGTACGCAAAAGCTTTCATACGCACCATTCGTTCTTACTTCTTATTGTATTATTTATTTCTGCCATATATATATATATATATATATATATATATATATATATATATATATATATATATATATATATATATATATATATATATATATATATATATATATATATATATAGGAAAGAAGCCAACAGTCGGCGAGGCCAAGGAAAGCATTGAGGATTGTGCTTTCCTTGGCCTCGCGGACTGTTGGTTTCTTTCCTTCATGTATTGTAACGAGCACCTCAGTTCCCCTTCATTTATCTGCTTTTATATATATATATATATATATATATATATATATATATATATATATATATATATATATATATATATATATATATATATATATATATATATATATATATGTGAAGGAAAGAAGCCAACAGTCGGCGAGGCCAAGGAAAGCGTTGGGGATGGTACTTTATGTCTTTTTTTGTGAATGTTTTACTTGGATAATCACAGAAATGAGTAATGTAATCTGTTAGGGGAAAGATAGTTAAACACAAAGTAGAAGAAAAAACAACGTGCCGATGGTGGGATCCGAACCCCCACCATCGGCACGTTGTTTTTTCTTCTACTTTGTGTTTAACTATCTTTCCCCTAACAGATTACATTACTCATTTCTGTGATTATCCAAGTAAAACATTCACAAAAAAAGACATAAAGTACCATCCCCAACGCTTTCCTTGGCCTCGCCGACTGTTGGCTTCTTTCCTTCATGTATTATAACGAGCACCCTCATTTCCCTTTAATTGATCTGTGTATATATATATATATATATATATATATATATATATATATATATATATATATATATATATATATATATATATATATATATATATATATATATATATATATATATATATATATATATATATATAGGTATGGACGAAACTTGGAAGTGGCCTTGATAAATGCTGATACAGAAAGACACTTAGTTACTAATGAATGCAGTTCTATTTCTTCTTGCCGATCATGCATAGTATTCAGTACGTCTAAAGAGAAAGAACGTGGTTTGTAAAATGTGGAAAACTTCATTTACCCTATTGGAGTTATTAGCTTTAATAAAAGACGCGTATGGGTTAATTGCGACCGTACAGGACCATTCATCATATAATGTCTTCAAGAATATCGAAGGACATGCTATTTATAGCTGTTTATGCAATAAATGAAGTATGGAAATTAGGAGAAATTCTGTTCTGCTCGATACACTCGGTCGCAGTCCTAATAAGAAAGAATGAATACGTCATAGAGGCTTCTATATATAAAGTTGAATGCATGAACGTTTCGCACAAAAGTTTCATTTTGGTCATAGAATATTACATTATCATATCAAGATCATATCATGATCGAGGACCTACACACACACACACACACACACACACACACACACACACACACACACACACACACATATATATATATATATATATATATATATATATATATATAATATATGTAAATATATATATATATATATATATATATATATATATATATATATATATATATATATATATATATATATATATATATATATATATATATATATATATATATATATATATATAGTTCTTTTTTTCTGACATCTTTGACGCTAGTGAAACTACTAGCCTTACGGTTGTTTTTTCCGTCGCGGAGGCGGCTGATGGAATGCCGATTGTTCATGCACGTTTTCTATTTTTAGTAAATATCTTTTCGTGGTCCCTTCAACTTAATGAAGTCAAAGAAGCGAAAGTAAATAAACTCGCACTGAACATACAGTGAGGATGGCGGTGTTCGTCCGCGTTAATGTGAGCATGCTCTTCATATTACAGCTGAACAACGAGGGCGGTTGCGACGATGCCGACGGCCCCTATGAACTGTCATAAGAATATTATCGCATGCTCACACGCCCATTCATTTTAGGAAACAGCCACAATATCGACGGCCAGAGCTGCAGGGTGTATGGGGCGTGCGAATAAATAAATACAGAAAAAAAATACCGCTCTTTAACGGAGGCAACTTAGAGGTTATTATAGACCAGAGCACCGGAGTAAGAAGCGAATCGGCGGCCTTGGCATGTACGTTCAAAAGTAATATGCCCTCCAAATAAAAAGGCCCTTCCCCCCCCCCCCCCCCCTCCCATCCCACGCACCAAGCTTCATCTTTAGTGATATATCTCTTTTTTTTAACTTTTATAATGTGATAAGACGTTACAACCTAGAAGCAAACTTGGCGAAAACTGCTAACAGCTGCAATGCGTTGGTAAATGCATTATTTGCAAGCCTGACAAATCTTGCCTTTTGGAAACCAAGTCGTTTAATTCAAATACAGAGTGGTTAAAAATTTGAGTAGTTTTGTGTTACTGAAGAAATTAAACGGAGAAATACGGCCGGGAGATTACTGACAGTATAATCAAAAGCTTAAACAGGAAGGAAGAACAATGAATAATTGAAAGAAGAAAATAAAATTAATAATATTTATGGCGCTACGTTGCTTGCATGTGCACGCTGCTTGGTATTTCTATATTTCGAAGAGTAAGGAGAACGAATTCATTATGTAATAATATCTTGGTGTTTGCAGATTACTTATTGAAATTTTATGTCTTGCAAACCACGGGTAACTAACCGTTTCCTCAGACTATCTCTCTAAGACTAGAGGGAGCAGCCAGTGGTAAAAAAGTTGTCTGGGCTGTTCAAATGACGCCCTGAAAGTAATCGCGCCACGGTCCAGTGCCGAGGCTTTTTTTCCTCGCCGGACAAGTCGGCAGAACCACCAGGATAAGCACGCAATCTCCGTACTCATTTCTACGTAAGGCAGATCTACTTTTCCTCGCAGAATGCGCACAAGGGAAAATGCAGCAATAATGCGAGCCATGTCCGTTGACTGAAAAAGAATGAGTTTTTTTTTTTTTTTTTTTTGTTTGTTTGTTGACGCTGTTCGCTAGGGTACGTCCATTCCTTACAATGAAATTTTCGCTCAGGACACAAACAAGCTTGAACGAAGCGCTCTCGAATTTCGTCTTGTATTGCGCAGGTGTAGGCTTCTAATGCCACGGCCTAGTGAGCTAACAGCTGAGAGAGAGAAAAAAAGAAAAGCTACCAAATCCTAAAAGAGTTAACGTCGCTCCACACGCTCCTATTTTTTTATGCCGCCTGTCTGGCACATTGCACACTACCAGGCACCACTGAAAGAACGTTCGCACATTTAGGATTTCTTAGTTTATTTTTGTTTTCCTTGGCCGCTCCATTCCTTTTCATTATGCTTGTTATATGCACCAACATTTCTGGCCCCGCCGGAGTGGCGCAGTGGTTACGGCGCTCGACTACTATTCCCAAGGACGCAGGATCGAATCCCGGCCTCGGCGGCCGCTCTTCGATGGGGGCGAAAAGCAAGGCGCCCGTATGCCGTGCGATGTCAGTGCACGTTAAAGAACCCCAGGTGGTCGCTAGTAATTTGCATTCCGGAGTCCTCCATTACGGCGTCTCTCATAGCCCGAGTTGCTTTGGGACGTTAAACCCTAGAAACCACACCAAACCAACATTTCTGAACACACTTTACCATGCTTTCTTTCTTTGCCCAGAGTCTCAGTACACTTTAATGTGGCAGGTCAGATGACTGCAGCCCTTATAGTTAGCTCACCACTATGTTTAGGTTTCTGGTAACCTTGGCATGAGGAGGAACGTTTTCTACACTAAATATTTCTAAGCACCATCCGTCAAGGCTCTGGCATTTCACACGTTAGGAAAGACTCGCGCCTCAAATTATTAACGCAGTGAACATCAGATGCTATAAATCTAATAGAAAAAAGCATCCAATGGCTGTCTTTCGCGACAATCATTTGTTTAAAATTTCCATTTTCGCCGAGGGCACATCCGAGGTTGCAAGTAAAGTGTTATCATCGTTAGACCAAAAAGTTTTACCCATCTGAGCTCAGTAATTGCCACCTTTCAGAAGCTATTCAGTTTACGCTATCGAAGACGAGTTGCATTCATCCACACAATTTGCGCTGTTTTCGCCGAAGACGAGGTGGTCGTGCACATCGCCATCTAAGCAGGTGCCCACCCAGTTGCGCTGCCGAGCTCGGGTGCCCCAACACTTCTAGTATACGCTGTCATAAACATACGATGCTTAAAAAAAAAAGAAAAAGAAAAACAAGCTTGGTGGCCGGATAATCTGCACGAAAATAATTAAACGGTAATAACAGGGATCTAAACACTGTAGCTTGCGATGGGGACTGTCCCCGCGCGGACGAGCCTGCCCAAGAAAATAGGGCGAAGAACAAAGGTGGCGTTGACGTTTCGCCAGATTCAGAAACGGGAATTAATTTTTGTTCGGGCAGTAAAAAAGGTTGCCCCTGAGTTTGCGTGCTTCACTTCGGAGTTGACGTACTCCGAAGACGATGAAGTTTCACTGTGCCGGCAGTGGACGAGGGTCAACGTGGACACTCCACCGCCATTGACTCCACGTCTCCCACTTGGAGTTGGGATGGAAGCGCATCTGGACAGCTGAGAAGCAGATGGCTGTAAAACTACAGCCGCGCGCAAACCTAATAATGAAAAAAAAAAAAAAAATGCCGGGTGTGTATCGCTATTTCGCGCTGCCTACATGTTGCTGCTTCATCCGCTTGTACCGGACAGAGGGCGACAAAACAAAAACAACCAGAGAATAAACGTGGACGTAGTTTGAAGAGAATGGTGTGGCTGTGTATGCGGTAACCTGCACTTAGGGTATACCATACCATTGTATCCCGTTAGCTGCAGACCGGCTTTTTCGTGGAAGTTGATAATTCCAACCACTTTTCCTGATCATAACAGCATGTAAATGTGAACATCTCAAGCGAACACTTTAGCTTAACCAAGAACTGCTGTGAAAAGAATACAGTGAATCCGAACTGCCTAAAGCGTTCTGCAGCAGAGGTGAACTTTTTGTTGCAATTTTAATAAAGACGTTGAGTTTTTCACGCGTCAAAGTTCAGTTCTTCGCCTTTTCTGTCTCTCTTTCTTTTTTTTCTTTTTTTTTTTTTTTTGCGGAATCCAGTGGAGTAAAAAAGCCGGTGTTTTCTATTGTTTTTTTTTTTTTTTAATAATTTCGGTGGTAGATGGTTAAGATCTCCAGCTGCCGCCATTCTCTTCGACAGCGGTGGAATGGTGTAAGATGCGGTTAGTTCGATAAATTAACATCAACTAGATGGCACTGCAGTCTCGTGACGAAGAAAATTCCTTACTTATACGTATATTTGCAAAACAGCGCGAACAACAAGGACACTAAGGACACGGGACAAGCGCTGACTCTCAAATAAGGTTTTAATGCCAATACCTGGTGCTTATAAAAGAAAACACGAAGTACATCCTATGTCACACTGGACGTAACATCTTGTCCGAAGTTGTTCGCGCTGTTTTACAAATATGCATCTCTACCAACCAGCCCAACTGAGCGTTCTGTTTTGAATTTTATGTATCTGCTGTACAGAGGCTGGTGCACTGACATATGCACGTCCCGTGCTTGATATTGCAATGATACATTTTCATTTAGTTTTGTCGCGATGCACCAGAAGCGCGAAAATCCTTCTTATGAAGAAGTCATCGAAAGAAAGCTTTGTCGGGCCAAACACTCTAACGAGAATTACGCATTGATACCGCATCCCAGATTAGTCTCTTAATTTGATTACTTTTGGCACCTTCGTGCAATTATACGAAATTATAGGTAGGTGTACATCCGAAAGCAGTAAACACGGGCTTAGGCTTTGACCGCCACAAGCGTCAGGTCAGCTATATATAGCTTGAAGTGTTTTCGTGTGCATGAAACCTAGCTACTTGTCAAGCCGCCAGGGCCTTATTTGGTAATTTTGTTCTTTCGTAGCAGGATACTCGGTTCCTAGCTATGATCGGGCCCACGAAGCAGATTTTTTACTGGTTCGCACGGGTCGCACCCATTTTCTCTCCATCCACACCTTCATCTGATGTAAGCCCCTTCCTTCCCCTTGGTCCAAAGCGCAGTACAGAGCAGTAGGCCAGAGCAGACTCCTTCAGGTCGAGCTCTCTGCCTCTCCTCTCATTAAATTCCTCCTCTCTTTAATCCTGGCTCAACCTCTCGGACGTTGATTGATGAAGCCTCTTGATTAAAAAAGGAGAGAATGAAAGAGATAGCCGTGTAGGGTCTAGAAAGAGGTGGATAACTCAGCAAAAGTATAATCTCCGTTAATGAAGCCAAAATGGCTTAAACAAAAGGTATTTGTTCCCATCAATCTAAATGCCATGGGCGTTGTTGTGAGCCGAATTCAGGGACAGGCCTTGCGGAGCGTGCCTCTGTGGGGAAGTGAACTATTCGAGCTCCCAAACAGGTGCTCGAAGCGCGTTCTGCTGTCAGCGCGACAAACTTGGCGCGCAGTACGCCTCTATATAACGGTGCTGTTCCTCCTATTCAAGGTTGGGCAGAGGAGCCCCTTGCGTTTGCTGGAAAAGAAAAACATCGCTTCATCCAGGGAAAAATAAAAAGAAGCAAACAGCATGCAACTTCCAGCTAGTTCTCCACCTTAGATCAGCCGAACTGCTTTCCTCCCTCGCTTTCACACCATCCAGGTCAAGCCTTTGCCTGGAATTTACACTGTTTACGTTTGTGAACCAGCAGGCATTCACCTTATAAGTGCAAATATTTCTGCTAGCGAACGTACTGGAGGTGTCCATATACTTGCACAGAAACTCTAATCAGTGCTTCCTTAATCTTGATACAATTATTCACTACTGCCCCGCTGCGGTGGCCCAATGGTTAAGGATCGATTGCTGAACCCAGGTTCAAGGGTTCGACCACCACGGCTGCCCCTGCGTTTCGATGGAGGCGAACTGCAAGCTAAGCGCCGTGGTAGTATCCAATGTCAATGCGCATCAAAGAACACCAGGTGATGGAAAATAATCCGGCGCTCTCAGTTATCCCGTCCATATAGTCTTTGTCGACTTTGAACATTAAACACCATACCATACCATACCCCGTACCCCCCATACCATACCATATCCTCCCCCCCATACCATACCATACCATACCATACCATACCATACCATACCATACCATACCATACCATACCATACCATACCATACCATACCATACCCATACCACATCATACCATACCATACCGTGCCACACGGTACCATACCGTAACATACCATGTTATACCGTACCGTACCATATCATACCATACTATATCGTACCGTACCGTACCGTACCCCATACCATACCATACCATGCCATACCATACCATACCATACCATACCATACCATACCATACCATACCATACCATACCATACCATACCATACCATACCATACCATACCATACCATACCGTAGCATAATAAATTCATTATTACAAAAATGCAACCGCAAAAATGAAACTTTCTTTTCAATAGATTAAGATCTCACGAGTCTAACTAAAGCCGGAAGATGTTATAAAACCCGATACAATGGAGAGGTCATATACTGACATTTATCAGATACCTGTCTGTAAACATTTGCTTAACATACTGGCAGGCATTGGTGTCTATTACCTGCTCTCTATTTTATGCGTCCGCTGACGTTCTGATAACCCCGAAATCGTGCTCAATATCAGCGGCTGGAGGAAAAAAAGCTGACAGATTAAGTGGGTTCGGTTTTGGTTTATATAAGGTTTAACGTCCCAAAGCGAATCAAGCTATGAGAGACACCGTAGTAGAGGGCTCCGGAAGTTTCGACCCCTTAGTTTTTTTTTTAACGCTCACTGACATCGCACAATAGACGGGTGCCTTCTTTTTTTTTTTCTTCTATTTTTGCCTCAACTGTAAAGCAGCCGCAGCGACCAGGGCTGAACTCACGTCTTTTGGTTGAGTGGGCGAGCGCCCTAAATATTTAGCGGCTACGGCGGGGCTGATGGGATTTATTTACAAACCCCCGCGTGACGCAGCGGGGTGATGTTTATAGTTCCAGCTCTCTTCACGAAGTAGTGAAAAAATCATTGACAGTAATTTGCCCCAAAAATATATATACTGCGGTAATTATGTGCGGATAGAGGTATCTCCGTCAATACAGCTGCCGTGTTTATGCGATGATTAGGTTTTGCCTGGATTTAAATGAAACACTGAAGATACGATGGGAGGCTCCACCTGTACCAGGTGACAAATATGTAGGTCCCATAATTATTCCTTGTTTGCAGTGGGGCACAAGTTAAATAAAGAGAAGCTCTTGACCGCCGCCCGTGGCCTGCACTGTGTTTTATAACTCCGCCAAAAGATTATAACAGAGAACGGAAACAACCTTTCAGTTGACTAAGCAAATCAGAATCCTCAAAAATAAACTGTTTTCATCTGGTGGTTAGGTTTGCGTTCAGGTAACAAGAAGAGCTTTAACAAGGGACTGCATGTCGCTGAAGAACAATGGGTGTGGTTATAAAGGTGGCGGAGATTCAATGTAGACGCTTGTGTTGCTTCCGGCCGAATTTAAGTTATTCTGCAGTTGAATCTACAATAACTCCCAGAGCTCGATACACCATCACAATGTAATTTCCAGCACTGTAGGTTGGGTGAGAAAAAAAAAAGGGGGGGCTAGTAACCCATTTCTTGGCGTTACAAATTTAATCCTGCCTATTTGAAAACAGTGACGTGGTGTGACTACTTTCTTGCTGATGCGTGCTCAATTGTTTTTATTGGTCTGACTACATTTTATGGCGATGGGGGGGGGGGGGGGGGGGGGGGGGGGGGCAAGCTAAAAGAAGAGCACCAGAAAATCACCAGAGCGGCTGCTATAGCGCATTCCCATCCTTCTTGTAGTCATATGTGGGAATGTTTAAGCTGAAAAGAATTTTAGAGACTTCTTTCATAAAAAAAGAATGGGGCGCGCCGTTCAGGGGCCGTGCAATGCCAGTGATGGCAGGCGTTAATTTCCATGCAATCTTCGCGACCGTACACACCTTTAACGTCTCATCGGGTAGAGAAAAAAAGTTTTTCTTTTTTTCTTTTTTTCACTTAGGTGAGAAATATCTTTGTGGCGGTCGGTAGCCATCAGGCGCAGTTGCCCGATTGAGTAAGGCGAGAGAGGATGAAGGCAACAGGAATGCCGAAGAAAGCAGTCTTGAGTAAAGTCATTCGCGTGATTAACAACACGCGGATATGAGAAATCAAACGCTCCTAATGGTTAACCTAAATTTGTCGAAAACGAACACAAAATGAAGAGAGTTGGTGATTTACAAGTTTACAAGCACTTCTTCTGCAGCAAACATACATCACCGAGGCTTTTTTTTTTTTGTTTATTTCTTTCGTTAGATCCAAATTACTAGGGCAGAATGTTGGGACTGGCCTTGCTCTACAAGAAAGGAGATATGAAAGCCAAGTACTAGACCCCCTTTCTCGATGTCATTTTCAAATTTGGCATTTCTTAAAATTGCAGGCACACAGTAAAACGAAAAAAAAAAAAGAAAGAACGTATCGCCGCGAAATATGCTGACATTGAGCGTAGTAAAAAGTAACGCTTTAACGCAAACCAACGCGTGAAGCGTTGATTTTCAGACCTCCACCATTTCAGACTGCTCTAGGCGGACTCCAAAATTGTGGGGGCAGGCAAAATGAATAGCTCCAAAGCAAAGATGCCGGCAAACCTGAATGTCGCGGGAAAATGAAAAGAAAAAAAAAAGATATGGAAGATAAGTGAAACAAGAAAGTTGAAACCAAATTCCCGTTCGTCTCCACTTTCTTCTTAATCCTTTCAGTGCACGGGGAGAAAATTCCTAAGCCGTTTGCACCCCGGTACTCTTCAGTCTGTCTTGCAGGGGTCCCGCCTTTGTCAACCTTAGGTTCCATTTGACAGTGAAGAAAGGAGCTGCAGGACCAATGCTGACAAAGCTGACCAAGCAAGACACAAACGCTTAGAGGGAAATATTTGCCTTTTAAGGCGCGGTAGAAAGGGAACAAGACAAAAAAATGAAAAACAATAGCACGAAAGAAGAGGTGAAGATTCGAACGATATTACGATATACGACACAGGGAATCGGTGAAGGAAAAAGAAAGCGAAAATAAAAGGGTAAAAATAATTGTAAGGAAAGCTCCGGGTTATTTCAGAACTGAAAGGCAAACACATCGTCTTCAGATGAATCCACGGTTGCTGCTTTCGCATAGGGAGAAACTGAGGAAAAAAGGATGAATGTGTTTCCCACAATGTCTGCGCGCCTCTGTCTGTCTGTGCTGCTGCGGATTTTCGGAAAGCCCAGCTGCTTCAGCGTATTCCCTTCGCCGAAATCGTGCCCGAACTCCTCTACCCACCTCTTCCATCCGCCGTTTGCTTGTCATTCAGGGCCCTTAAACAGTGATGGTGAATGCGCTCTCTGAGACACCCGGTCGGCAAACTCCCTTCGCGAAAAGAACACCGCGGAACGCCTTTGAACGCGGCGCTTTCGTACGGCGCACTTCGAAGGGCTCCCTCCATACACTCGGCGAGCGCGAGATATAACTTCGATAATAGGGCCATATCTGGTGGACGCAAGAGACATCGAAATGAGGAGTAGCTACATGAAATTTTCCCGAGACCCGCTAACTCATTTCGGCGAGGTATAAACTAGGTCCTTGAACAGAGCTATTCCTATTTATGATCCCTTCTAACGCGCCTAATTGTTTTGCCCTTCCCCTTAATTTTCTCCTCCTCCTTTATATTCCTTTATCTCGTTTCCCTCAGTGCAGGGCAGCAAACCGGCTTCTTTTGCCGGTTAAAATTCCCGCTTCTTCTTCTTCTTTTTATTCTCCTCGTCCTCCTCCTCCTCCTCCTCCTCCTTTTCTGAGGCTCGAAGCTCATGAAATTTAAGTAAATCGAGTCAGTATTGTATTTGCATGCTTTTAGGATTCTAGAACGGGTGTGTATTCCTTTGTGTGTGTGTGTGTGTGTGTGTGTGTGTGTGTGTGTGTGTGTGTGTGTGTGTGTGTGTGTGTGTGTGTGTGTGTGTGTGTGTGTGTGTGTGTGTGTGTGTGTGTGTGTGTGTGTGTGTGTGTGTGTGTGTGTGTGTGTGTGTGTGTGTGTGTGTGTGTGTGTGTGTGTGTGTGTGTGTGTGTGTGTGTGTGTGTGTGTGTGTGTGTGTGTGTGTGTGTGTGTGTGTGTGTGTGTGTGTGTGTGTGTGTGTGTGTGTGTGTGTGTGTGTGTGTGTGTGTGTGTGTGTGTGTGTGTGTGTGTGTGTGTGTGTGTGTGTGTGTGTGTGTGTGTGTGTGTGTGTGTGTGTGTGTGTGTGTGTGTGTGTGTGTGTGTGTGTGTGTGTGTGTGTGTGTGTGTGTGTGTGTGTGTGTGTGTGTGTGTGTGTGTGTGTGTGTGTGTGTGTGTGTGTGTGTGTGTGTGTGTGTGTGTGTGTGTGTGTGTGTGTGTGTGTGTGTGTGTGTGTGTGTGTGTGTGTGTGTGTGTGTGTGTGTGTGTGTGTGTGTGTGTGTGTGTGTGTGTGTGTGTGTGTGTGTGTGTGTGTGTGTGTGTGTGTGTGTGTGTGTGTGTGTGTGTGTGTGTGTGTGTGTGTGTGTGTGTGTGTGTGTGTGTGTGTGTGTGTGTGTGTGTGTGTGTGTGTGTGTGTGTGTGTGTGTGTGTGTGTGTGTGTGTGTGTGTGTGTGTGCCTCATGCAAATATTATATCCGCCCCTCTCACCAATGAAGCCTTCAGGCGCTGAACGTGGGCGGGATTGAATGAAAAAACAACAACAAATAAATGTGCCCCATGCAAAGGCAGAAAAAAAAAGCGAAAGAAAGGCGTGAAAAACTAAGAAAACTTTCACCTCTCCTCTAGAATTCCACTCGCTGTATGCAATGATTTAATCAGGACCAACTTGATTGCTACTATAGTACTCTGCTAGTTGAGTGAGATTGCTGCAAACATTGCTTGCTTTAAATATCATTGCTATAACTTCAAACGGCGTATAGTTAATTGATTCAAGATGGCTTTTATACAGCGCTCTTATCCTTACCTTCTTGCTTATGCTCCTTGTATTCTAAGTTTCATTTCTTGTTTGGAGTGGGCTTAACTTGTGCTCCGCACTATCAATGAAGAGCGTTAATCGTAGGATAGGACGTGCAGTCTTGCACTTTGTTCGCATTGCGTAGCGAGAGGCTGGATGGTTCTTTAACGTCTCTTGTGTTAGTATTTGGAGGTTAAGCATGGTTATGCGTTTTATACAAATGGCTGTGCCCTTGAGAGTTTCCAGTTTTCTGCGGAAAGTCGTTTGACTCAACAAACTTTCTGTGGAGGGAAAACTTCTCTTTTTCTGAATCGTGTTGATACCGATAAGTTAAAAATGCTTTTATTTTTACATAAGAAATTGGTCAAAGTTGATTTACCTTTTAATTGGCGTCTATAAAGTCCTGTTGTCAAAACACAACACACAAGGGCAAGAAACATTACACCCTCTATGCAAGGACGGCAGCGCTTGAAAGTGCAAAACAAATCCGCATTCTTGCTTTCTCAAGAAGAAGCCCGCCTGCCTATAGGGATCGGCAACACAAAGACTGGCTATCGACCTTTCGCACCAAAGTGTTTCATAGCAGCGTTTCTTATCAACATGGCTCCAAATCGTCTTCCGAGAGAGTGTAGCTCCTGTGGTCCGTAAATTACGTACAAATTAACCCGCGTGTGTAGGTGTTCCTGTCTTATTTGTTAGTGGCTGCCGCTCTGTTGTTATCAGAGTCGGAAAAAAACTGCAGAAAATTTTCTGATGTTACGACAAAATTTCTGTGCGGTTTTTGAAGGGAAACCTGTTGTGACAACAGAACATTCTATAGTAACATCAGAAATTTCTGTAGTCACAACAGAAAAATGCTACAGACTACAGACAACAGTAATATGCCACAGAAAAACTACAAAAAAGTACTACTGAACTACAGAAAAATTGGACGTTTACGACAGAACTACAGAATATTTTGTCGTATTTTTGACAAGGATCTGCATTTTTTTTCCGACTGGGATTGTATCAAGGGTCCAGTATTACTTGACCATGGTGTCAATAAATCCGCAGCGTTTGTGTAGTAAGGATTTTCTACTATCTCCTACACGCATTTGAAAACTTTGCCTATGCGCGTGCGGTGATCACAAGAACTTGAACCATCCGAAAGGAGTGAATCTAGGTCATGCGCCAAAACATTAAGGAGGGCATTTCAGAGATGCCCTAAAGGTGTTACGCGACAGTGGCCTGTGGTCGTCTCTGTTTCACCGTATACGCATTGCACTACCGTAGCAATACACTACTTTGCGTGAAAGACCAAACGACCTACATATAAACCTTCGCTTGTTAATTCCCAAGCCACAGAAGAGGACTTTGCATGGCCCATCGAATAGCGTCGGAAACGAAAGGTTATGGGCTCGAATCCTGGCTTGCATCTTAGATTTTTGTTTACGTGAGATCATTCACCTAATACAGTTAAATCATTTGAGAAATGCGGCGAATATTATTTCGCATTGCATGCTGCGTTTTAATCACTTTCACTACACGCGTGACGGCCCGCTTAGTGAGCGTTGTGTATTTGAAATTTCCGCACAAAGTCTGCGTCCGTGACACGATGACCTGGACTAGCAGTCAGAATCTCTCGTTCTCTGCCATCGAGGCCGACGCCGGCTTTACTGCGAACGGCTATTTACACAACACGTGTTGCAAGCGGCTCGTAGCACCGAAGGGTGATACGCCAATCAGCAGGTGACAGTTTTGTGACCTGGCTAGTTAAAATAAAACGTCAGACGGTAAATGTCAGCTAGCAGGCGCTATCGGTAAGAGAGTTGACTACAGGGCTTTGATTATTTCATTTTTTTTCTACGAAATCAATACCACTAAATTAATTAAGGCCAGTCAGTATAATCTTCGAGGGAACACTGATTACTCTTCAGGGTGTCTCAGAGTTTGCGATGAAAGCTAGCGGCCTAAGTTCCCCTGTGAGAAACCGAGCACGTGAATTAGTCTACTTTGAATAATAAAACACGTAATACTGAAAATAATTTTAGTTCGAAAAAAAGCAAAAAAATTGAGAGACAGTTTGATTCAGCCTGCCGACGTTGTATTTTTCGAAATTGTGCGAATATCGAATAGTCTATCCACGTTTCAGGCCTTTGTGATCTAATTTGGTGTTGGCCCACCCAGATTTAGGAGGCGGGCCAATTCGATTTTGTGGGTGGGCCAAATCGGCTTTGAACGTTGGTCAACTTAATTTTCGAATTACGAAAGGTCAGTTTTGTTTGGGGGCCACCAAATTTTGTAATTGGGCCAAGTCCATTAGCTTTAACACACCTTAAGAAGGCAATGTGATAACCGTGTGTTTGAGAGCACGGATAGAAGATAACGACGACGACGACATGCACTGCACAGCGCCAGAGTGTGGTAGCAAAACGCAAAACACGCCGAGGTATTGGCTGCGGCGATAGCTGCGACTCGCTCCGGAGTAGTCGGTCTCGGTAACAAAGGAAAACCTGAACGCGGACGTAGTCGACAACATGATGCCTGTACCTCTGTATAACTCGTTATACTTAGTAGCACGGGCAGAAGCACGTTACTTTTTATTATTTTGGGGTAGCCTCACCACGCTATATGTATCTCTGTATAGGAAGGTACACTGCGGAGGCCCAGGGAAGGACGTACTACAAGGAGTCAAAATGTATAAGATCTTCCGTCAAAACATTTTTCTTTCAGCTGCATTCTAACACCATTCCTGTTAAGACACGGCTTGAGCAGAAAGGAATCTTCGTACCGTGGACCACTAATTGCCACGGATGCTTGCTGTGAAAAAAAAAGAAAAAAAAAAAAAAAAAAAAAAAAAAAAACAAACAAACCGAAACAATTGAGCATTTTTTTTTTTTCATTTATTGTTCGGAGGCCATCTTTCACTGGGATATTATACAGTGCGCACACAAAAAGGAACTTCCCATAACGCCGTATGAAATACGATACCTCCGGGTTGAAACTAATGTAAGTATATCGTTTTCTAAGCTTATGGACCTGGACCTTCATACTTTGTGAAAGGCGAGAATGGCTGTTCGTCATCAAATGCCAATGTGCGTTCAGTACGTGATAACGCCATTGAAGGTGTTTCGTTCGTTAGAGAAGTGTATCGAGCCCAAAGCAAACGTCCTGATTGGGTGAGCATAGCTGATGACCTGACAACTACGAATCTTCCCCGCTTTTCGTCAATTTTTCCAATGAACATTTACTATTCGTACATAAACAGCTAGCAAGGTAACCAAGTCACTTCGGTTTAATGAAAACCTCGACAAAGTGCACGAATTAACTTTTTCGTATGTAAAAATAATTAATTCTGCTGCGAGGTTTGCAAGAAAAAAATAACAACTAAGTAAGCGGAGCGCTTTCTCGATGCTAGTATTCCACTTGGCTGTGAAACGCGCATGCTGAGCACGCCCATATTGAAGACGAGCTTCTATTGGTCTCCAAAGCTCTCCCCAAAACGTACATCATTCATGCATCAGACACTAGTCTGCCGAATTTGAAAACAACTTTCATGTTCCACATTTTGTAACATCGTGTGATTCAATTAGGACGTTAGGTCTTCAAAAGATAAAATCGCGAGCTAAAGTCACAAGTTCCGCGCTTCTATCCTCGTTGCTATTAGAGTGATTACCCCAATTAATCATGGATCTATGCATCGTTTTCGGTGTGCTGTCTCCTTTTCGCTTTTCCTGCCAGCTGTGGTTTGGTCTACTCTTTGAACACGGTGATAACGCATAGGCCCAGAAATAAGCTGTCATCAGCATCCGTAGATAAGCCCAAACTGGAACAAAGTCGTGCTCTGTCACCATTGTTTCATATCAAATATTTTCTGCAAAAAAAAAAGAAAAAAGAACGCGAAGAAAGGAGCCATCTGATTGCGGCTTGGTGTCATTTCCTAAACCGGAGAACGCCTACGCAAGCTTTCCTTGACAGGGCGGCAGGCATATTTTACCAAGTGCAAACAGCCATTCCTACCTAACTCGCTGAGGTATAGACGCGAATGCTTCAGTGCGCGCGCAAACCAAGAACAAGAAAAAAAAAAAGTGAGAGATAGAAGCACGACATGTATATACAGTGAGAACGAAGCCGACAAACACGGCCCATGGAAGGTTTCCTGTCTATACGCAGGAATGGACATGCCTGAGCTATTATTACCCAAAGGCGTGCCTCGAAATAGACGTCGCCAGACGGCCGCGTCCAGTAGAATAACCAGTCGCGAGCGTTGTTTCAGGCTGCGCTTGTGGGCGCACCCGTGCCACCAGCAGAGGGGAGTAGGCGGCCGCTTCCCGACGGGCGCCGGGAGAGCGAGGTGTTCCGCTTTGAATTAGTCTCGATTACCCGACTTACGCAATCAGTCTCGGCAATCAAATGCTGAACATTTGTTTAAGCGAATGGCGTGCATTTTCACTGCCTTTTCTTCAACGTCCAAGGTGGGACGTCCGGGAGAGCAAAAATAAGACACACCACCGGCCTGGCCTCTTAATTGTCGCATTCGATAGGGCGACAACTACGGCATCCATCGACGGCATTTCCAATGCACTTCAGAGTGCGAAATGGGGCGCGGCTACTAGAAGCGGAAATGCGGCGACGAGAGAGCAAGTGTATGTTGGTCAAAGAAGGGAGGGATGACCACTCCGCCTGACCAATTGTCTCGATGCATCGGAAGGCAGATTGCGCCGAGTATATAAGCGACATCCAGCACTTAGACGAAGACAAGTCACTCGTCGACAGCAAAGATCCAGCCTAAGTCAGCCATGAAGAGCCTGGTGAGTGTTGGGAGAGGGAGTGCCGCTCAGTGGCTCACGAAACGGAAGCCCCTCAGTAGGCAGAGTACGAACTGTGACGGCATTTGCGGTCACCTTTCGTCTTTGCCTAAATAATTTCGACCACTGGCTACCGCTTGTATTTGCCTCCCAATTAACGAGAGCATAGTTACGTGAGCTACTGTGTACAGATAGCACGATGAAAGCGCTCTTCCTTTTTTCGGCGCACGGCAAAACCAAAACAAAACTTTAGCAGTCCGGTAAGTAGAACTTTCTGAAAAAGCCCTCCTTTAGAGACTGAAACTGTCCCTTTAACGCGTCTTTTTTTTCTTCTTCTTTTTTTTATACAAAACACTTAGCATTTAGGGTTAAATTATTTGTTGAATGTCAAAAAAAAAAAGGAAGGTTAGCACTGTTCCCGCGCCGATTTGTTGATTAGTTTGGTGACATCCTGCCATCTGTCGGAATCCTGGTTAGTTTGTTGGTAGCGTAGCTGTTCCAGTTTGGTGGCGCTTCAGGATCAGAAAAAAAGAAAATGACTTTTTGAAGTGGCGAAAACCTCATAAAGCTGTTTCTTTGTAGCCCCTTGGCTGCACCCACGGGAGCCACTATATAATATTGCCAACATTATAGTATAATCTCTATGCTATTAGTGTCGAAAACATCATAGGAATCGAGTACCTACTGCCAAGGCTCTGTTCAAGTTATGGAAAGGCTCAAAGTTATTGGAACAATATCTTTCTTTAGTACAAGATGAAAGCGTTTTTATTACAGGTGCCGAAGCGTTGATGTTCTTCATTGTGCGCACTAGAAAAAGATGATTGAATGAGCCCTACTTGGAAGTACACTTTTCGTAATATTGGAAAAACTTCAGCTGTCCTTTCGGAGAACCTGCAAAACAGAATGTGCATGTGTAAAAGATGATGAAGCATTCAATCCAGAAAACACAAAATGTTGTTAATGCCCAAGGCTTACGTGCTATGCTTCCTTTAAGTTCAGAAACAACCTGTGCACTGCTTTACTGCTGCTGACCTTCTCTTGTTTATTTTTTTTCGCAGCTTCTCGCCCTTTTCGTCTGCGGCTTTGCCGGTGTGTGCATTGCCGGAGTTGTGGGAGGATACGGTGGAGGATATAGCCTCGGGTATGGCGGTGGCTTCGGCAGGGGCTTCGGGGGTCATGGATACGGAGGAGGCTTAGAACATGGACTGGGCCTTGTGAAGACAGTTCCAGGACCCTCATTCTTGGTCAAGACCGTGCACAATGTGAACCGGGTCAGCCATGGTTCTACCCTCTTCGGTCACTACGGCCATGGTGGCGGATACGGCGGCGGCTACGGTGGAGCCCTGGTCAGCGGCGGCTACGGAGGCGGCCTCGGTGGTGGCTACGCGAAGGTTGCCGTTAAAGGATAAGAAACTAGGCTAGAAAATAGTTCAAGGGTATTCGTAGAAGCACTCAGGCTTCTACGGACATGCGGATACAAGAAGAACATAGTCTCGAGAACGCCTAAAGCACAGCGAATGCTTTAGACTCCTGGAGACCGCTTAGCTGAAAGCGTGAGGTTTGTGTCCACACGTCTGTAGATTGTCAGTGATCAGAAATGAGAATCGTAGTTTGGCAGTAGCCATACACGAATGCAGTGTTCACTAGGAGCCAAGCACTTTCTGTCGCTAGGTGCCCTTCAGTGATGTCCCACACCACTGCACAAACAAATTTATCAGATCACTGAAGCGCTAGTCGACATCAGGTGTGGCTGAGGAGTGTGAATTGGATGACAAAGGGACGCCCTCTGTTTTGTGCCTGTATCATGTGCTCCGAATATCTTACACTACAAAAATTAAAAACCAAAAAAGAAAACACAAATGCAATGATGGTTGTATTGTTTTCATTTACTGGCTGTGGATCCTGCGGCGGTGGCGCAGTAATTACGGCGCTCGAATGCTGTGCCATGGTATGCGGGGTGGAATCCGGGTCACGGCGGCCGCTTTTCGATGGAGGCGAAAAGCAAGGCGCCCGTGTGCTGCGCAATGTCAGTGCACGTTAAGGACCTCCTGATGGTCGAAACTTCCGAAGCCCGCTACCACGGCGTCTCTCAGAGCTTGAATCGCTTTTAGACGTTAAACCTCACAAACCACAAACATAAACCATCATTAGCTGCCTGTATTCTATTGCGATAACAGCAGGGAAGAAGCAAGGCCACCAGCAGAAAATAGCCTCTCTCCGTCTGACTTATGCTGTCTATGTTGTTACGTGGTGGTGACAAGCAAGAAGACGGCACAACATGGCGACAGGGTGAAGAATGATTTAATGGCTGACCTAGCGCGAGGGCTCCTCTAGCGCTACTGCCGATCTTCTCCGCAACACTTCCCGGGGCCACCGGCTCGTTTAAGTCGGTGGTGACGTGACGGTGAGGATGTTGAAGAAACGATAGAACAGAATGATATGCTTGCCACCACGATGACGATGCCCACGATGATGCTTGGGTAATCCGCCTCCCCTGGAGCCCTTCAACCATCCGCCACCAAAGCATCCATGGGACCGATGGCTCCAGGTCACGTCGGGCGGCTGGGCGGGGGTTGCGTGTTCATATGCTTCGGTTCCTTCAGGTCTTTGCTTTGGTCTCGGCTCTGGTCTCGGCTCTGGTTGGTTCGTCTGTGCGCCTTGCCTTCAGATCCGGGCTGGGGGCTTGGCGGCGGTAGTTGCGGCTGGTTAGGTCAGGGCAAGAGGGCTAAGGCGAAGCTGCGCGGTGATATCCCAGGGCTCTCGGCTGATGATCCCGGCGTACGGATCGCGTCGATGCTCCAAGGTGATGATGGGGATGACGTATCCCGTATCTCCAACGAAAATGTTACGTGGTGGCATGCAAGAAGACGGCACAACATGGCGACAGGGTGAAGGATGGTTTAATGGCTTGCCCCGCACGGGGGCTCCTCTCGCGCCACTGCCGATCTTCTTCTTTGCAACATTTCTTTTTCGCAACAATATTATCGGATGAATACACGCACTTAGGGCGCAACAACAGGGGAAATTTAGTTTTTTTCTTTTCCTTACTTACTCATCAGGAAAAACTAGCATGAAGAATTCGCATGAAAGTCGCCAAAAAGAAGCCAGGGCAGCCTGGAAGCCAAAGTGGGAAAGAATTCCCCTTCTTGAGAATATAAACAAAAATAGGATGCGCTAGCTCGTAAAACACTTTATCTCACTTTGTAGTTGGATTTTGTAGACGGAAACAATTGGCAGTAGCCGAAATTTCCAGCAGATCAACAGACGTGAGATCAGTCGAAACGTGCTATGAAGTTTTCAATAAAAAATACACTTAATGAATAAAAGCTTCGCTGAAGTGCTACCTCTGTCGAGCTTGAGTTTTCACGCATATCCTTGATGCACTAACGTTGGCGCCCTGCTGCCCGCATGCAAAAGGAATTCTTAGTTCTGAATATCTGTGCAAGCAAACGCTTTTGCGTTCAGGCCCTTCCAGCTGAACACTTGGAAGCGCCCACTGCGCAACTGCAGGTTTTGAACATAACGACGCGGGCGCAGATACTGGGAGAGCCGACCTGTCTTCACTAATTAGGGTTAGAATTGATCCTATTAATTGCTGAAATTGCTCAAGAGGTAGAATTCATGAGAAAATGTTAAGAAACAAAACCACAGAATTTTGCAAGCGCCATTATAAACCTCTACTTTTATGAAGAAACACCGGCTGCTCGATACTATTTCTATGACGAATACTTCAAACAACTGTCATAGATCGACACCTTATATAAAATAAACGGAAGGGCATTTTATGTTCTCTTGTTTCGGTGACTACTGACTTCTTAAATATACCTGTGCAGTCACAAAGCATCCATTAGCACAACTAGTTGCGCCTGACCCCTTACGAAGCATTGGCACAGATGCCTACCTTCTTTCTCTCAGTTCTTGCTCTGTGTGAAAACGACCATCAGACATCTTGAACGGGTTTACGAGCCGCCAAGCATGTTGCGTACTAATCAGTAATCGTTAACGAATAGCGTATTTACAAAATTTGTACGCACCTTGACGCGCATGTGGCTATGTAGTATGTATGGCAGGGACGCGTGCGGCGGCGGCAAGTCGGCTTTGTGAAGCAAGGTCCAATAAAATGCGGCATCGCTTGGGACAAAGGTGCACAAGGTTGAATGCTAAGGCCACTTTTTTGTAGGTAATTTTCTTGTCAAAAGGTGGAAAGACATTCACAGGCCTTTCTGATCTCGCTATCGAAGCTACTTGAGTAGCAGGTGAATTTAGCCGCACATTTGCATCCTTAAACTTACCTCCTCATCTTATATCACTCATCTTACTAAAATCCCAAACTTGTGAACTCAGTTGCGAGTAGTTTATGAACGTGCCTATAGGCGGCCCTCCAACGGCCTACATCTGTCCTGTCTTTGCCGGACAAACCAAAGTCGTTTTCCAATTGCACCAACTGCACAGACGGCCCAACACGTTTTCAGCACTGAAGTTTATCAGCTTGTCCACGCACCCAAAAAAAAAAAAAAAAAAAAGTCGAAATAATGTCGAGCGTATACGCAATAGGAACAGCGAACTTTATACCGCCGCATTAACGACGAAAGGTAGACAAGCCAACACTGAGCAGTGCTGGCAGTCTCCTGAAATGAAAACAAAGGAGAAACTTCAAAAAATATACGCCTATTTTTTTTTTTCGTCATACTAAATCTCCTTTGTGTGCGGGCTTGGTATGAGAAATATGATCATTGACAAATATTTGAGCCTTCGCCCAACGGTACCTGATATCGGACAAACTTATCTTGCTTTACATCTTAATACCACTCCAAAACAACAGAAAAGGATATGGAAAAGCGAGGTTTCAGCGATTAGCAAACCATAATCACAACCATTGAAAAAGTTAGCAGCCATAAGGTGAGTGCTGAGTATAGAAGGCTTTCAATGATCTCAGCGCCGACTATATAAGCTGCGTCGTCTGGAAATTTTGCACTGCGTAGTCCACGTAAAAAACACTAGCCATCTACTGTGTAAGTAGGGCTTACTCATAACACAGATAGAAAGATCGAGCAGGGAAAGAAAATTCCGAGAGCACTGTGGAACCTACACTACAGAAATTAGAAACCCTGAGCGTTGCCGGCGTACAAGGTGCATCATTATGATCGCATTACCATTATCGATTGAATGCAACGTCATTATCATCGCTAATGTCATCATTGTCATTAAAACTAATTGCAGCATCATTGTCGTCGCTGCTATCATCTTCATGGTAGACAAGGAGGATTACGATGTGCGTTTCACGATCTCGGGCGTGGCGCAAACGTTGTTTAAAACGCTCGGCTGGGCATCCGAGGGGTGGAGTTTTGATTCCTGGCGCAGATGGGTTTTTAATAAATTAATTACTAATTAATGATCAATTATTGCTATGATATCATCACTGCTAAATTACTAAATTACGTCGATGACGTCACCAGTTTGATTGACCAGAATCCTACTGACTAAATTTTCGAAACTGTCGCCTAATTGGCTGTGACGTCACATTAGCTATAGTGTGACGGAAGTGTGCGACAGAATCGTGGCCCACAGCACGAGCCGTTAAAGGCTTTCGTCTTAATACAGCCCGTTTTATGTGGCGATAATTCCAGTAGGCTGAATTGCGCAGAGGCCTGCCTTGTGCGTATTCAATGTCGACGATGACTTCCAGCGTGCAGACAAGCGTAGAATTTGAACAAAAGGGTAAAAAAATAGGCGCAGGAGGCAAGGGCCAGAAAGATGACTAGAACAGAGCTCAGGCAGTGCACGTTCAATAGATGAGGGGTACTGTTATCTGCTTTGTCTCCGTCTTTTTCTTTTTCCCCGCTTTTAAGAATGTAACAACTCGATCTGGGCATGCTCGACTAGAGCTTGAGCAAGACCCCAAATTTGACCTTCAGCAGCTTCGTTCTCTTGCGAGCGATCCTCTGGAGCCCACACATTCCTTGCAGTCATGAAAACAAAGACTTCAAGGTGGGGAAGCGCCTCCCCCCTCCCATTTTTTTTCTCCACCTACCTTCGAAAGTGACCAATGAGCGCATATAGAGAACAGAATACTTCCGCCTGAACAATTTAGCCAGGTATAACCACTCTGCATAGCATGCATTGATTACAAACGAGCCCCATTGAGAGCTGCATGTCCCTAATTATTTGTATTTATTCCCCGGATGATTCACAAAACAACTTTTCGTGACTCTAAAATGTTTCTAATGGATAACAGGGAGACTGAGCTGCAGTCAGGTGCAGCTGGAGTTTGGTTTCCATGCTCGCACCGTCAACCAAACACAAACCTAATGCATAAATGCGCATTTTCTGATCGTTTACAGATGCACTCAAAACCATCCTGATCGCACGGACAGGTAGGCCGAGGAGCAAAGAGAGCGAAGCATGATCACATCTATACCTGTTCTGCAAAGCTATCTCTCATCTGCTGTACTCACTGGGCTCTGCTGTGAACATATTGGCGCACTGGGAAGCACAGAATTTGACGTCGGATGTCACCTAGATAAACGTGTATGCGTGCGCGCGCAACTTAGCCGTTGTGACTGCACGTAAAAGAATCTCGCCTGTAATGATTCTTCCGTCAGGTTTCATGCGGGCAGGTGTGCATGATTTAGTCGTACCAGTTATTAATAAAGACAAAGAATAATTATTGCGGAGACGAAAGTTTTCTAATCTATTTTCGTCTAGTTAATGTGTGAATTAGCTGTCCAAAAAAAAAAAAATGGGTAGGAAAACGTACAGGACCTGTAGCAGCCCACTGGCCTTTACTTCGTTACTGCAATGAAAATGAAGTTTCGGCCAAATAATTCATTTACTTTTAAGAGTGTACACCTGCGAAAGGCAAAGTGAAAGTGCAGGTGCCTGAATCATTGCTGTTGACAGCGCTTAGACACACGGGCAAAGCACATAAAACAGAAATGACGACTACACAGGCGACTACACAGCTTTAACTTTATTCCAGAACCGCCGAGCGTCAAAAATCACCGAAAGTTGGTGCTGTTTTGTTTTGTTTGTGTGTACAAAAAACAGCACCGACTTTCGATGATCTTTGTGGCTCGGCGGTTCTGGAATAAAATTGAAGCTAAACGCCTGTGTCATAATCATTTCTGTTTTCTGTGCTCTATCCGTGTATCTAAGCGCTGTCAACCGCAATAGATCAGCACCAACTAACCCGCCAGCTTGTCCTATTCAGGTGCCTGAATGACGGCCTGTTTTGTGCGGTATTATAGCATTGCTGTTTCGAGGTGAAATGTTGTAGCATTTTACAATTTCGCCTTAATGGAAAAATGCTTGCGAATACTTTTTCTGCAAAGTATAAAGCTATATAGGACAGCTGTCGGCCGGCTGAGTGTATATAGGTACCGGCCGTATATGGACAATGACCATTCAAATGAGATGTATACGATTATGTTATAAGACGCCATTAGGTATTTCATCGAACACTATAGGCTTTGGAAACTGCACCGATTTATTTTAACGGCAGCAGTAATCAGGATAACATATAAGAAACTATCAATATGTTGTCTAATTTCGCTGCACTAGCCACTATTATGCAACACAGCAGACATTTTTCCAATGTTTTTTTTTTTTTTTCCTGCAAAGGCGTTTTTTTTTTTCATGATTCTTTATTACGGACAAATCCTTTCACGGACATTTTTTATCTCCAACAAAAGTGTCGAATTTAATGGGGCATGGCTAAATTTATGAAACAAAAAAAGCCTAAAAATGACGTTACGTTGAGCATTTGAGCAGCTGTCGCTTACACAAAGCGGCGTAGTGTTTGTGCTGCTGTAATGTTCAGGAGAGGAGAGCTCGTACCCGCATAGCTATTGACGCCTTTGCACGTTAGATTAGAATAACACGAAGCAAATGACAAAAACGGCATTACTTCGAAGAGGGCTGCAAGTCCAGCATTGTTGCAGTCCTAGATTTTATTTATACATTCATTTTGTAAGGCGAATATTACACACGCTACAAATGCTAGCGTACTATGATGATTCATGGCCGCCCATACGCACGCGCATAAACTGTACGATGACAACGCAACCAGACATATTCATCTCTTGACGTCAATCTTTCAATGAGGCACATAAAATATAGCAGGGCAAGCATGGCATCAAAATGTTTTCCAGGTGTGACTTGATGAAACAAATACCAGAAAGTAAATTCTTCGCCTCCGATCACACCACACAGAGACAGAATGACATGAAGGGAGGCGGGGAAGGCAACAAAAGGGCTGTATGTTCAATAATGCCTCGCAAGGATTCAAGTTATTCTACTCCGCCTCCTCTTCCTCTTTCTATCGTGAGTTTGCGTAAGCTATACGGTCTCTGTGTGTGGAGGGCTCCGCTATTTACCTTCTTGTTTGTCGCAGTAAATGAAGCAGGATTAGAGCAGTGTGCATAATTTTTTTTTTTTGCACGTATAAATTTAGGTGTTTTTCCTCGTTTCAGTGCACTATTGTAGTGTAACTAATAGCCCTTGCGGTCAGAACTGCTCAAAATGGGACCTTTCGCGTCATTGTTGAGTTTGAGGCCCTAAAACTTTCTGGTCTGCTATTGGTTGTTTGCGACTATTATATTCCATGAATACTCCCAACCACACGATTTTTCATCAAGCACTGCATTCCATGGGTTGTTTACGGTGTGAACGTAAAGTAGGAACTTGTGAAAGGCGCATGCGCGCTGTGAACTGGCGGGCATTGTAACGGTGGCGCTGACACATTGTTTCCTAGCTACGCGCGACGCGATGATAAATAGCCGAAGGCTTCCGTACTTGTCAGTGTGACCTATTGCATATTTATTAAATAAAGTAAGGCGAGGAAGACTAAGCATACAAGCAAACGGTGTTCAATCCTGGCCTGAGTAGTCGAGGCACAGAAAGAAAGTTGAGAAACGGAAGGCGTAGTGTAGGCACACGCGCGCGCGCCCGCGAATAATTCCTGCCTCAGAGTCGAAAACGTTCGGGCTGTTGGCTCCGAGTAAATACAGCAGCTCCTTCACGGTCCCGCCGGCTGACAAGTGCTGGGCTCGATGATCATGAACAGTGCTTTTCTTTGACAATTGACCGGCTGCTCAAACACCCCGGCGCAGTGCACAACGAAGGGGCAGTGGCAAATAAAGTGGATTTGTCGTCTCCTCGCAGCCGCGGGCATCAGCGCGCTGGCAGGGCTATCAGCCACTTTTATGCGAAAAGACACTTCTACCGCAGAATCGATAGAAAAAAAAAAAAAAATGAGAGAGAAATGCTCAGGCGTAAGACTCGTGGCTACCGTATATATTTCTATTCTGTACGCAACGCAAAGCGAGAATCACTGTTTTATAAAGAGTGAGGTTTGAAACAACTTTAAATTTAAAAAAGCAAAAGTAATTTCAAATGTTTTTGAATACTTTTAAGGCACTGACATAGCAACGTCAAGGGCTTCAAACGAACTTTGTGTTTAGTAGCTCAGACACAAAACGAACCCCCTCATCAAAACATTTTTTTTTTAATTTTTACTGAACCGAAAAAGGAATATGAGTTATACATCGCTTGAAGCCCGTTAGTAATTCAGGCATTGGGTATATCAGTTCCTGTGCACTCTTGACCTTGTTCGATACCCCCGTATAGGCAAACTAAAATTGTTCCCATAATTAAATTGCAGGCTCAAGTACAGGCTGATAGAAAGGTAAATTAAGAAAGCTCATTAAACTTTGCATAACTATTGAAAGGTCAATGGCTTAAAGGTCCTACATGATTTCGTTTTTTGTTTTTGTTTTTTTTTTCAGTCGTCTTAAGGATGATTAATTTCCGAATATACGCGATACCAATCGCTGCCTCGGTCTTTCCAGCATGACTGTCGGCAGGTGCCACCACGTCAGCAAATGTCCTTTTACGTGTTCGCTTCTTCTGCCGATTGCATTCAATTTCATCTTTAATAAAGATTTGACTGCCTTCACTGTTGAACTTCATGCACGCTTAAAAGTTCCTGCGCATTAACAGGCTCATAGCACTAAAAAGTGTCCGCGAAACGTGTCCGCAGAAAGTGTCTGTCCCCCCTCTCCCCACCCTCTCTCTATATTGGCCCTCTGGGCTCCTAGATTTTGATTTGACGAAATCTGGTGTTGAACCAAATATTGTAGGTCAACTCAAAATTTGGCCTCTGGACTTCGAAAATTTCTACTCGTCGGAACTTGACTACAACTGACCTCAAACCTGATTCGAGTACGGCTAATTCAGTAGTGGCCTCAAAATTGGGATGGGAAAGCCCAAACATTTGCTACCCCTTCCCCCCTTACTCCAAAATTTGACGCACTTCGTCGAATTTGACCAAGATTTGTGTCCAACCTAATATGATTACGGCCATCTCAGTGGGGACTTCCAAATTTAGGCGACACAAACTTAAAACTTGGCATGCGTGCGCATTCTTTGCGCCTACAGGAAGCTTCTTTTACCCTTCGGTTTTTGTTTTTGTTTCATCAGGTATGTTGGTAACGGCGTAACTGTGCAATTTCTAAATAGCTTCTTTAATTGTTAAAATACGGATAATATTTACTGCTCTCCGGAGGTTAGAGGGGGAAACATATAACTTCAAAACGGTGCAAAAAAAAAAAAAAAAATCCGAGGTGCTTAATGTTTTTCGAACAATAGAAGCCTTATCTTTTTTTTCCGGAGAAGTTCTGTGTGTTCAGCAAGCAGTGAATCCCGTTGATGCTTTTCCGGTCGGTTTGATGAAATGTCATCCAAAACTCCTAAAGTCTCTAAGGCACTAATAACGGGGTACTTTGTAAGGTCTTCCTCGTTGCATTCATTTTAAGCTGTTTACGTTCCATTTAAATGCAAGCATGTCCTTGGCACTTCATTTGGCAGCCTTCAGAGCTTGCTCTGCTATATGGCCAGTGTCGTTTTTAAAGGACAACATGTATCTGTACATTAACGATGTGAATTCTCAAAAAGCCCTACATTTCAGTAGGTACTAATAGCACAGATAACTTTACAGACTGTGTAATTAGTTCCCGCACAAAACATTTAGGGTCCTTTGCTCAAACGAATAACAGTGGATTGTTGGCTTGGTACTGAATCAAAAACGACCTGCGTATCATTGTCATTCCAAAAGCAAAATGAAGCCTTGTGAGCCAGGAGATCCTGACAGGCATCGGATACATGTTTGAATGCATCACTCGTTTTGCACACTGCTCATACTTGCTCAGATGAAGGATGACTCGCTCAATAAAAGGAACGCTCTCAACGGGGAGAGACAAAGCTGAGAGCGGATGTTGCGTGGCGAGTAACAAAGGCAAAGTCGTCCCTTCGTGTAAGCAATCCTGGAACAGGGCATTCAGGCTTGAAAGGAGGCTATAGAGGCCTCACTTGTTCGCAGCAACTGCCGCCCGGAAGGCATTACGCAGGGCGTGTCGCTCACAAGTCATCAACTCCATGCAGCAAATGTGATGGTTGACTTTCAGGTCATTTCACAAACTTTCAAAGGCGCCTCAAATTAACATTCTGCCCATCCCCAGACAGGTGATCCAGCGACCAAGATTCAAGTGATCCGAAAATTCTTCCCAGTGTTTCTTATGCGACGTTAGGTCTCATGAAGACAGATGTGTATATACCTGGTCGATATATGCTCCTCAGCACCTGACTTAGACATTGTTCCACTTTCTTCAAAGGTCGAACGAAACACCATTACAGGTACACAGTTATATGCATTACCAATGTATTTTGCACTTTTCCTATGACTTCTCAGTGCCGAATACGCACGGAAGAAACGTCGAAAGCTTTACCGCAGCTTCGCGCGCCGAAGGGTCTGGAGCAATCCGCAGATTGCACATGCTATTGGACAGCCATGACGGCTTAAAATATATAGTGAAAAACTTTGATAGCTTTCTTCGCTGCCCATGAAACAAGCTTCATAATTCGACCGCGGTACAGAAAGGCTATATGTAGTGTTCTGGGCTGAGCGAGCAGTCGGAAATAGCGGTACCGATATGATTGGACTGATATTCTGCTTTACATTGTGGCCAGACGCTCGGCCTAAGCCGCTAAGTATAGTCGAACATAAAGATTAAAAAAAAAACGTTCAGGAATTTTCATATTTTCAAGGGTATTTAAGGCCTCGATTATAAAGTTTTACACACCGAGAGTTTTTAAGCGATAACTTACACAGCTCGTTCGGTCGAAATGCCCGCGGTGTAGTAATAGTAGTGGTAGTCAGCACCGCGTGTCGGAGATAATTGGAGGCTGCGCAAAAAAAAAAAAAAAAAATCACATCCTGCAACTTTGAGGCTTTAGGGATTGATGACTGATTAGTGTGTGATAGGCCATGATGAGTTAATAAAATCATTGTATTAATAGATAAATTGATGAATTAAAGGAATGAAGAAGATGAAAAATGTGAAAAACGAGGTTAAAATGTGTAAAAATGCTCAGAATAAAGAGGCAATGCTTCATGATGCTAAGTATCGGTATATAAAAAAATAACAAAGTTACAAATAAAAAACGTAAAAAATAAAACTGAAAAATAAAACAGGGAAAAAGCATTGCCCGTGTGTGTGAAATGCTATCACGTCATACCTTTGACGGCCGAGCTTTTGTTTCCCCATAATTTTTAATGGTTTTAAAGTGCTGCGAACGTACTGCTTGATGTGGTCGCGGAACGGTCATTGTTAAATTATCAAGGCGCTAGCAAGTGGGAGGGCAGAAACCGCTCAGTGTTCCCTAACAGCTATATTTACCAGCAGGAGTTAGCGAAATATGTATCATTTGCATGTGAACGCTGTCTAGGCAGTCGCACAATAAAAGCTCGAGAACATTAAATCCAGTCATTTTATTATCTGCACTTGGTAGTTTCCTGTATTTCCATATAAGCGTTCATCAAATATTCGAGGAGTTTACTTCGAAATGAGCTAAATCCCGAAACTGAAACTAAGTTAAATTTGGATGTTAAAGAAAGTTCATACATAGCTTTTACTTTCGCCTTTCGCAAAAGCAGCGAGAATGAAAAACGAGAAATTCTGCGTGCAAATCTGATAAATGAAAAATCCTGCTGATGTACGCATGAAGACAAGCCAGATCCACTCTTCAGGTCCTATTTTGTCAGCATGAGCCTCATAGGTAGGAGTGTTTCGAACACGATTTCATTCAATCCTTCCCCAGCACTACGCTCTCATCTACCGCGACGTGTATGAAGAGATCGGCTGAATATATGAACCCAGAGGATGAAGCTAAAGATGGGACCGTTAGCCCCGCCGCGAATGAAGCTGTAGGGTGTGTCTGCTAGAGATTTGAACTTTAAAGCGGGCAAGCGGAGAAGTTCGTCATGGCTTTCTCAAATGAATATTGCAAGTGGAACAGGAGAGACGGACAGAAAGCAATAATCATTTGATTTGTTGTTTTGCGTCCTGTAACTTGCGTATACCATTTTGCCATTACCCTTGCATTTAGAGTATACAGTGTAGTAATATTATTCTAGATTGCATAAATTGTGAGTAGTTAGCTTTTCTGCTTCGAAGTGTTGCTAGTAGAAAAGACAGTGTTCATTGCTTTGTCATTGTTTTTGTGCTGTTATATTCACAGCATAATCATTTTCAGGCCTGACGTTTATAGGTGTAAGCAGAGCTTACGAAAGTAAGTCCAGAAATAGAGTTTTCTTAAAAAACTAGTTGAGGTCTAGAGTTTCTCATCGAAAATCTTTAACTCCAAAGTTTACATGCTAATACTGAGCGGACTATTTGTATAATAGTTCATCAAGATTTTGTGTTGAGTTCCCTTATCTAACTGGTGAAGCGTCGCAAATGATATCTTAAAGGATGGCGCCATGATTAATGCGGATAACAAAATTTCGCGTTTTCTTTATCTTCGCGTTTACGTGAATTCGGCTTATTTGGAGAAAAAAAACCAGCTTCATTTGATTTGGTTTATAGAGTTTAACGTCCCAAAGCGACTCAGGCAATGAGAGACGCCGTAGTGGAGGGCTCCGGAAATTTTGACCACGCAGGGTTTTTTAGCGTGCACTGGCATCGCACAGCACACGGACGCCTTGGCTTTCGCCTCCATCAAAAAGCAGCCGCCGAGGCTGGGATTCGATCCCGCATCCTTTGACACAGTTGTCGAGTGCCCTAACTGCGCCACCCTACTGAGGCAGCTTCATTTGCATTTCCGTATATATTTATACTCCAAACCAGTCATTGGACGAAGGCAGAGTGTTTATTGAATATGTCGAAAACGGTCGCGTCGTTCAACATTTTTACCGGAAAATCACGGCCAGATTCGGTCCAATTACACCGCTTGAGGCTTAACGCGCGTCGCACTCTCATGTTCGTCCTCTCATGCAAACGGGAGGTCGTTCTTGGTAGTGGTTGGGAGTGATAACGCGTCGAGCGTGTCGGCAACCGCTCCCAATTCACGAGCGGCCGCGCAAGAATGAAAACGTGTTCGGAAATATCGCACGACAGGGTCAAGGCATACACTCGTGAGAGTTTCCCTGTTTGTTTTTTCTTCAAGTGTACCCGGAAAGAGCAGCTGGCACCAGCCTCGAAGCGTTATCACGCTCTATCCCGACTAAGTGCAGTCATTTGCATGCCGCTCACCGACACCAGAGGAAGGCGTGGCGAATAAGTTCTTCGGGCGAGGCGTGTCTGAGGACATCATTGTAAACGTCCATTTTAAGACAAAGAGCAACCAAAACAAAGATAAACAAACAAACAAACAAGTTCAATAACGAACGACCGAACAAAAGCAGCGCAATGAAACAAACGCCGATTTCTTTACAGCAGACCCTTATCTCAAGGGAAACTGAGTTGGATGCTAAAATATGTCCGTTAATAAAGATCCTTTCTTTATTTACATATGAAAACGGTGGCCAACAACAGGGGTGGCCTTGACAGCAAACGACTGACATATACTACACAGCCTCAGAGCAAAAAAATAATTTTAGCCATTGTGCTGATGTGACCAACAAGCTACAAAATTTGTGTGGTCCTCAACTGACTCTACAGAACCTACTATACGCTATATAGCCTGCTATAGAAACAAAATTTCGCCTTTGTGACACAGCGCCCGCGTCTATGGACCCGACATTTCAAAAGTTTTCTCGAAGCGCCTAGCGCTGTTTTCAATCAATCAGTGTTGCTAGCCACATTAAAGATCCCTGCTGGATATAATGGCAGTAGTACATCGTTTATAAAGGTTTGAATCGCTTTTTGAAACCATGAAACAGCGAATTGGCGAATAATGTCGCCAAGTTGCACGGCGGGCCTTGGGGAGTGTTGTCCTACTCCATCGGTGGCATAGTGGTATATGAGCATCCACCTCACGAGCAGGAGGGGGAAGGTTATATCCAAAGTGCCACCAATGGGCACCCACTGGTGATAGTGGGCACAGTTAGACTTCCCCTAGCCGGGAGTTCGGTTTATCGGAGGCGAAATGCTTAGCAAATTGATCTTCGACCCGGCCTTAAGTAAAATATTAAAAAAAAATCAATAAAACAAAACTTCGTTGTGTCACTGCACTCTTTCGTCGAAGCTGCCCTTGAGCCATTAAAAATTCATCATCGTCACCAGCATCTTTTCGAGTGTCCAGTCAATTCTTTCGTCTCTTACATTGTGGAGTGGTTTATTTAAGGATACAGAAGCTGTTTTTTCGTTGCGGAAATAGCTTGGATGATAAAAAAAAAAACCTTCATTAATTGGGCATTAAGGCGTTTTCGTTTAAATAAGAGGGCGATTCCGAGGTTGTGAAAGTGTGCGGCGTGCCTGAATTAATACAGGTTTTGAGCCCTTTGTGTTATTTTTGCTAAATAAGGGGTTCAAGCGTAGAAACAAAGGTTTTCAGATTTTCCTCCAATTGCAGAACACAATACGTGTTTGATGGGGTTGTAGAAATTCATTTCATTTCATGAAAATTGGACTTTAACCTCGAGCTGCGTGAAGCATCAAAGTACTGCGCTACCGCAAAGAAATGACCGTCGAACAAAGCTATTCGTGGCCCTAGCTCAACGCTTCTCAGGCATTGGAACCACGCCATTTCATCCCACGTGAGATGGCCGCCATTGGTTCCTGGTGTCGGCAAAAAATCGCAAGCCGAATGCAGTAGCGCTGAAATTTCATTGTATTTAAACACACAAATAAAAGTACTGGCGTTTGTAAAGGTGTCATTTATTATGCGTCGATCTTGCTTGTATATAAATCATTATACTAGCTGCGATGAATAGAATGGCTGACGCGTCACCGGTGCAGTCAACGCAAACTGCACGCAACATAACGAAAAGTAAGGCAGACCTGAGCCAGTTAACGTGACGCATACGCGAGTATGATCCTACCACATGCCCACACTGGACGCACTCAATTTGCAGTACCGGACACTCCCGGACTACTTGCTGACTCGAGTCCCGCGTTCGATTTTTCTGGGGTAGCCCAAAAAGTCCGGCCACGAGTCCCGCTCCTGTGCAAGTGAAGCACCATGCTGGCGGCCATATTGAGTTAGACTTCGAGCTCATTCTGAGCACATTTCGTGTTTCTGCAGACATCTTGCGTTAAACCTTGACGTGAGCTCCATGGAAGGTCTCTAAGCAACTGTAAAATTTCTGAATCTTGCATCTTCGATTTCTTGTCATGAAATTCACTACACACGGATGCGCTAAGAGCCCCGAGTACGCATTGTTTGCTCGTGCTGTCCAGAAGTTTCTCAAGAACCTGCTTGGCCATTTTGTCAGCTCGCAGGTATGACAGCATTGCAAGCGAACCGCACGTATGCTGGAGCAGCTCATGTTTGTTGTGTTTCTACAAACGCTTTCGTCTGCTTGTCTACGCGGCCCGAGCGCAGTGCCTTGGGATGCTTCGACCTTGAATGATCATCGCCGCTAGTAGCAACTACGAGTAAACCTCACCAAGGTGGTTTCTGTCGCCTTGCTTGACATAAACATGTGCGTGTGAAGCGAGAAAAAACATGAACGACACGCGCACTTCAGTGTTTGAATAGCGCATTCAAAAGAAGCACCGTACAAAATGACAGTGATATGTTATTTTTTTTTTTTAACGTTCTGATGTGACTGACTGTGGCGCCTGCTGAAATACAAAAACACAAAATTAGAAACAAGGGCTGAATTCATCACTGACAGTTCAAGAAAAAAAAGGTTTGTTTAACAAATACAAGACAATGTTCACTATATAAAGAAAAGGTTGTTCTAGCTCTAACAAAGGCAGCGCCGCTAAGGTTAGGTGTCTTTTCATATGTTTAGCGTAAACAACGACAACAACAATAGCGAGCTAATGACAGGAGAAAAGCAGGTTTATCAATGCTCATGGCGAAGTTACCAATTAGGAATAGTTCAGGGTCCGCTCCGGTTATCCATCCTTCGTCGGCCACACTGAGCTGATCCTAGTCAAGTATTCCTCCAATCTTTCACCATTCAATGGTGACTCGTCATGGCAGCTTTTACGTATGTTTTTCATGCTGACCCGATCATTGCGAAATTCTGCGCGCCCCCTTCCTGATACGCATAGCGGCATCCACTGTGCTCTACAGAAACGCGAAGGAAATCTCTAAGCTTCCTAAGTGTCCCTACGCGCAGTTTAAATTCTCTGCGTTCGTGACTTTATTATGCCAAGCTTCTGAGCCGTCCAGCCGGTTTAAACACGAAAAGCGCACGCCGTACCTTTTTTTTTTTTTTTTTTTTGCCTTTGTTAACGTTCGCGAACACCTGGACGCCGTGCACGCGAGTGCCGCCGTTAACCGAGGTTAGCGCTCATTAATACGAGTCATGGTTTAGTTTAGAAAACCAGGCGCACGCATCACTCCTAGACGGCGGGGGAGACGCACCTGTGCACGATATACCGAAACTGCTGCGCGGCGGCCGCGCTTCCTCGGAGAAAACAAGAACGAAAGAGAGAGAAAAGAACGAAGAGGTCGCGTTTCGGCACGCAGAAGGGATAGTCTCATGAGCGGTCCATTATGGTTCATTTGAAAGGCGCACAAATGATTACACGTCTAAAAGTAGTATCGCGCTCGCTGTTTTACTCCTCGGTGGAGGGGAGGGGTGGGCTCTCGTTCGTAACTTGCCAGGAAAAGCCCTGGGAAAAGAAAAATGAACGGAAGGAGAAACCCGTTGCTCGGCGGCGCCGCACGCGGCCGGAGAACAAGAGAAGGCGGCGGCGAGTCGTTCGATTGTTGCCTTTCCTCAATCTGTTTCTATCGCTAGATCGAAGGAAGTGCCGGTGGAAATTGGAACGCGTCTCGGACCGCAGCGGAGAGGAATGACCACGTGCTAGCCGCTCATAACCGCTCCAACGACGCGCTTTCTTTCCGGAACCGGCACGGCGTATATATATAAGCGGCTGCGAGGCAACGTTCGTTCGTCAGACGACCCTGCCTCCGTGTAGAGCATCCATCTCAAGCCGGACCATGAGGCTCCTGGTAAGCGTGCCGGGCGACGTAGGGCGACTTCGGCAGGGCGCTAAGGCTTCGCCGAGAAAAAGCCCGAAGCCGCGAAGGGAGGGATAGGATCGATGCAGTCGGCGTCACGGGGGACAGATTTTAAAAGCAAAAAGGAGTTGGAAGGAAAGCGAACGAAGTTGACCACTCTCTTCGCTCGTCCTTCGAACTTCAATTTCGCCTTTTCTTTTTGGCTCCTCTCGTTTTTGCTCATCTTTTGCGCTAGTTTGAAGGCGCATAATAGAATTTGCGCTGGCGCAGAAACCTTCCGGTTCGGTTATCTTGCTAATGGACGCGTGATAAGGAACGACGCCCTGGGATTGTTGTGGTGTATATTTGTTCGCTTCAAACGCTGTAGCGCAGCTAGGATGAAAAAAAAAATAATAAATGTTGCGTCGTAGAGAATTATTGATTTCAATGCGATCAATCGCACCCGACAGCGAGTCACTGTGAATAGAACAACAGCAAAGACATCGCGCTGAAAGAGAGAAGCCTCAGCAGGAGGTGCACTTTGGGCACATTGCCAGAAAGCGTGCAGTGCTGAACTGGAATTATGCGCGTTTTCACGCTTCCTCAACGCCGGCAGGAGCAAACTAAATTTGGTCAGAAGTATAGCGAAGCTCAAGATACTAAGCACAAGGTTGCGTCCCACAAGGAAACGGTGCAGCGCAGAGTAGAGAAGAGCACTTCTGTTACTCAAAAAAAAACTGTAATTACCTAACCAGTGCAACATTGCATTAATATTGGCCTTGGTGTGAACATTCACCCCTAGACGCTTAACTTCGCTTACTAAGAATGTTTGATATTCTGCTAAGCTGGAAGATTGAGTGATCCTTTTCTGCAGAAGCATTATATTTTGTAAACGAGAACTTTTCAGATTCTTATGGTGCATATAGGGTAAGCTAAAATGACAAAAAAAAAGTATAGTTTTGGCTCTCTGTTTATTCAACCTCACCACCTTAACCGTAATTCGTACAACTATGTCTCAGCGGCGCCTAAGAAACAAAACGTCGAGCATGGCAAGTTGTGCCGATATCTATCAGTAAGAACACATATGTTTCGATCACCCTACCGCTATTCACTAGCGAGTTGTATGCGATCGATTAATTGACAGCCTGACCGAAGGCGACAGTGCCCATAACGACGTGGCATATTTCTTCCAGTTGGCTTCCCTGCTCGTTTGCGCCCTCGTCGGTGCTTGCTTCGCCGGACTGGTCGGCTACGGAGGCGGAGGAGGAGGCGGCTACGGCGGTGGATACGGGAAGTCCTTGCCCGGACCCTCCTTCCTGATTAAAACCTTGCACCATGTCAGCAAAGTGAGCCACGGCGGACCCATTCTTGGTAATTACGACCTTGCCGCCAGCTACGGCCACGGCGGTGGATACGGCGGCGGCTACGGAGGTGGCTACGGCGGCTACGGGTGGAAGGGTTGAGCACGCAAGCCACAAAGCCTAATAATGCAGGCGACGCAGTTGCCTACCGCTGCCGAACCATCCGCGCGCTCGGCCATGTCGCAACAGTTCCTCTCCCTCCTCGTGCCCCTGTTACTACGCCGAGGCGCGCCCCCTGGGTTTTAAATAAGACTCGAGGCTGGCGTGGAAAGCCCATGGCAGCTGAGAGCACACGAACCAAGGAGACTCAAACCAGCAAAAAGATCCAAAGAACAAGTCAAAGAACTGCGAATGTCGTAACGATGCCAAGGCGTATTGTATGAAGGGGTATCGAGACCAAAGCGTCACCTTGCGCGTGCACAGCAGCAGGGCCACCGTCTCCCGCAGTGTATATTTTGTACAGAGAATAAATGATGCGCGCTGAGAATCTTCTCAAATTTGTGTGTCTCTTGGTGGCTTTTTCGGGATAAGCTGGGGCGTTGTGTTGACTCGAAACGTCAGCGTTTATCGGCGCACACCAGACCCAGGTATATTGCCTACATGCGTCGTCTCTTTCGCGATGCAGTCACTCCTCTGCTGAAACCAACGACCGTGCGTTACTCCGACAGGCGACTATTCTTGTAGCAACGATTTGACGTAAAGCTGTAGTGCGACAACCGTACGCTCGTCACTGCTTCTGGATATACGCACAGGTACGCTGCAGCACGAAAGGGAACGGCCAGTTTGCACACAAGAGAAAATTCTGACGTCACTCCAAATTGGACTTGAAACGTATTGCTCACTATTCATCTTGAAGAAATTTGCATTCAGTAAAAAAGTAAAAATGTGCTCGTCACTGATAGTTGCAGAGTAATCACGTCATCTCATCGATGACCAATCACCCTTTATGTTCGAAACATCTGTACTAAGGGCGGAATTCGAACTCGATTGTTTTGCCGAGGGTGCAAGAAAAACAACAAAAAAAAAAAAAAACATGGAATAATTGAGAACATTAAACACAAAAAAATGAAGTCAAAGGAAGGTGCGCTCTGAAAAAAAAAAATAAATAAGCAATGCGCACTGCTCAATTTTTTTATCATACATAAGGCTCATAAGTACGTAGCACTGTACATAAGTTCATTGTACGTAAGTTTGATTAAAGTGCTATGACGCCTGCGCTCTTAAAAGTGACACCTGAACAGCTAGAGCATACCACCCATCGCTGTTGTGCAATGGTTGCGACTTAGGGTTAAGCGGTAGGGAAGGTGTTGCGTAGAGAGCAGGAACACGGCGGGGGGGACTAACCTGCCGGGCATTGTCATGAGTATAATTTTGTGGCGGCAAGAAAGTACGGCGAAAGAAGACAAAAACATAGAGGCTCCGTTTGCAAAGCGACGTGACGTTAAAGCAAACACTAGAAAGTGAGCGATGCGACAAAAGGCCTTGTATTGTAAGCTTCTTTCTCGCGTTCTCGTGACTCTCCAAGGCTTGGTATTGAGAATTCGTAAAACGACCAACTCCCAGACAGCCATACAAGAAGGGCAACGTCAAGCCAGCTATTTGTTTTCTTTTTCATTCCTCATCATATCGAGCCTTTAAGATGCTGTTCTACGTTTTCTTCCTGACGGTCTT
The DNA here is from genome assembly GCF_055883805.1 of Amblyomma maculatum. Lineage (NCBI taxonomy): Eukaryota > Metazoa > Arthropoda > Arachnida > Ixodida > Ixodidae > Amblyomma > Amblyomma maculatum. The sequence goes on from NC_139344.1 coordinate 34,444,564, forward strand.
CGATGAACTGTGAAGATCTAAGGATATTATTTCATTAACGGAAATCGGCAGCAAATTGGCAACGTTTTTGCAGGCTAGCTCTTAAAAAGCCAGTGAATGCGGATGTGGAGATATGTGGCTAAGGTTTCACTTTTACGTGTGGCGTGTCGTGTACTGCACAACAACGCACCAATACAGCAGTCTCTCAGAAAAAAGACAGTACTGACGCCGCACGGTATTAATTCAGTAAGCACTTCCAGAGCTTGCTTAGTAGACTTCATACATGATTAAGAAGAAAGAAAGGAACGTTGCTGAGTGCATTTCATACGCTTGAAAAGTCACGTTTGAAAGACGCGCCTCGTTGTAACAGAAAAAAAAAAAAAGAAGTGAATGCAGGTTCCCGAACGCAGTGCTGCAGTTGCTGACATCGCCAGTGAATATGAAGCGTTGCTCAGAACAGGCCATCGCTGTCAAAACATGCATGACACATGCGAGCTCATTGTTCTTATTTTGGCTAGAAATCATACGTCCTGTGGTGGGGCAAAGTCTCTCGCCTCCCCCGCCTAATTCCGAACCGTGCCGCATTGCAAGAGGGCGCCACCTGACATTGCACTCCGGGGCACGGCCAGTCTCGTGGGAGAGCGAGCGCTCTCTCTCTCTCTCGAGACCGGCCGTGTGCTGGGGTACGATCATGCACGGGCGCCGCTATGCAGACTCTTACTTTTGTCACGATAGTACCGAGTCGAGCCCAGTCGTCTACGGCGCTCAGGAAATGTGGTTCTGAGCAAATGAGGCGAAATCTTATCCACTGTTTTAGGTAAGGAGCGTTTCTAGTGTGCGTTTTTAATGCAAGTTGCAAGGCTGCAACTTGCATTTTTAATGCAAGGCTGAGCTCGAGCGCAGTTATTATCAATGCAAATAAATACCTGATTACGCTGCTGATTGATTTACACTGCACAGCACCGCTCGAGCTCAGTCGAAAAAAACTACAGAAAATTTTATAATGTTATGACAGAATTTATGTGCGGTTTTTGACGGGATACCTGTTGTGGCAACATAACTTTCTATGGTGACATCAGAAATAGTTACAACAGAAACGTGCTACAGAACTACAGACAACAGAAATATGCCACAGAAAAAGTACAGAAAAGTACTACAGAACTACAGAAAATCTGACGTTTACGAGAGAACTACAAAATATTTTGTCGTATTTTTGACACTGTTGTGTAGTTTTTTCCGACTGGGAGCGCTCTAGCGATCGTTGCACTTGCCTAGAAGGAAACGAATGTTTGAAACTGCGGAACCGCAGCAGTTTTGCAATAGCAGATACAGTTAAAACTCGATATAACGAAGTTGACGGGAACCGCGAAATATTTCGTTAAATTGTGAACTTCGTTAAATCGAGGGATTCATTTCTCGGTCAGTCGATTATTATATGGTGTTGCGGCATCAAGGAGGTACCGCGACATCATAATTGCTAAGCGTAAATGTGCTGGAAATGAAACGGCATTTTGAAAGGACGTAACAAACAACTTCAAAGAAGGCACGGAGAGGCTATACTGTTACGCCATCTTTAGATGCAATACCAACTTGTCCACTATATGCTATGTTTCTACAATGAAACTGCGGCTCGCGCAACCATCGACACCAATAGCGCGCATGAAAAGTAGCAACGAAATTTTTACCTCGGCAAGAAGGGTTCCAGGGGATTAAATTTCTGTCCCAGCAAAGACGTCGCTGATATTTGCTTGCTTGCGGTTTGTAAGCAAAATCTGCCCGTGTTTTTCGCGCGTTCTTCCCTCACGTATTCCAGCAAACTGTCGCAGCATATTAAGGGTGACCATAATTTGTCCCGGTGTTGGCTTGCGGTACCGCTGCCGACCCCGGGTCGACGGGCCGGCTTTCTACCGCTGGCGAAATCTCGTGAATTAAAATCAATTTACCTCGCGTTTCGCACCGTGCAGTTTGGCAAAAGTGGGACGTAGTTGCTGCACGACGTTATTGTTGGCTCACAGTGAATACATTCTTAGGCGTTTTGTGCAAAATAGACTAAAAATAGGCTTCTTCACCATCATTTTCAGCAAAAGGTCCATGAAATCTGGACGGATAGCGAAATTAGTTTCGTTATTTCGAGTTACTCAAAGCATTGGACCATATGAGCGTCTGAGGGGCAATCGGGATATCTTCGTTAAATCGGGACTTTCGTTAAATCGTGTTTCGCTAAATCGAGTTTTCCCTGTATCATGAAAAGCAAGTCAAATTAAATTGGTAGCTACAAGTGGACAGCCCAAGCAACATCAAAGTTTCTGTGTTTGAATAAAGCTTATTCCCATGGACCCATGGCGCGGGTCAGGATATTGTGAGCGCCGAAATGAGAAAAAAGTTATTTCTTATTTCTTTTTTTTTGCTCAAAAGGGTACCCACGTTGTTACTACGAATGAGGCCCAAAAAAAAAAAAAGCCTATGCGATAACGTAGAAAATTAAGTGCAGTGGGCACGGGTGTGAACAATACAGATGTTTTCGGCTCGTATTCTGTCACCTACTGTCGTCTAAAATTCAGCCTCCGGAAATGAGAATTGGCTGAGGCTGTAAAAGCTATACCTCACAGCTTTTCAGATAGAAGAAGTTCATCGAAAATCCTCAAGAGTGTTTTCGGCTTGTACGCCATACCTTCTTTTTGGGAAGCCTTCCGTATCGTATTACGCGCCGCTGAGATCCATCGTCATAGCTTAATATGCTGATTTTTTTTTTTTTTTGCGCGGCGAACGCACGCAACAACAATAACAATGTAACACATTGGAGTCACAACAGCTTCTTACGCACCCTGATGCTCACCGCTGCCTTGCATAGAAACCTCTATTATACTTGTATTAACGCATCCAGTATAATTTAGACACAGCGCATCGTAACGAACTAATGAGCACACTCAAAAGCCATGGCGTTATATGCGGACAGCCAGTACCATAATGACTCTTAACCCTACCAAATTTAAAACTATGTCGTTTTACCGCCGTCGTAATCCTTTTTTTATTTTCGTATGACATGCGTCCCGATTGATCTAGTACCATCGTATAAGTACTCGGGCGTTCCTCTGTCTTCTGATTTAACCTGGCATGCACATGTAACGAACATAATCTCATCTGCTAATAAATCAATAGGTTTCTTAAAACGTCACCTCCATAGTGTGTCTCCTCATGTAAGACAACTTGCTTACACAACATTATAATCCGACCGAAATTAGAATATTCATGTGCAGTCTGAAATCACCAACAATTACATCTTGCTAATTTCCTCAAGGGGGATCAAACCAGAGCCACTAGGCTCATGCAATTATGCTACTCACGAAATGTCAGCATTGCATCCCTAAAAAATCAATCAGATCTACATTATCTTTCGCTCCGCCGCCGCATTGCCAGTCTCTGTCTTTATCGCAAGTTTTACTATCTTGCACTTCAATAGAAACTTTACATCTGCGCATCTGCTTCACGCTTTTCTTACCACGCTTTCTTGCCGTACCGACCATTCTATTCAAGTTTCACGTCCACGCGCCCGTACTACCGCCTTTTCAATGTATTCTTTTCGAGAGCAGCAGCCAACCGGAAGCTCCGGAACGACCTTCCCCACCACATCGTTGGCATCACGTGTCCCTTGATGTTCAATCAAAGTGTTGCCGCGCATCATGCATGAAGCAGTTAACTGCATATTTGTTCCAACCCTGGTGTAATACCGCTAAGGTATTAAAATGTAATAAAACAATACGATGTGGGCAGTTGCAATTCGCAAAGCATAATTAATTCTGTTCCCGGAATTGGAAGTTCTAATGAAATACAGAACAGAGAAAACAAAATGGATGGAATTGGAGACGAACCAGAGTAAAAAGTTATTTTATAAATCGGCAAAACAAAGTGGTGCAGGTATGCTTAATCAAAATTCCCCTCATATTCGCGCGCCATGTAAGGGGCGCCTAAGAGTGGAGATATTTCGACCACCCAGGATATTTAGGGACGCCGGCGATTCTGCATTCCTCTTCGACCGAAACGAGGCCGCCGCAACCAGGATTCGATTCCGCGTAACAGTCAGACCACTTCGTATACGAAAACAAGCAACCGTTTGAGCGGGCATACAATGCGGACTTTGGCGTGGTGTATCGCAAACGTACTGCTCGCAAAACTACAGCCCAAATCAAAGGGGGTCGGCCCTCCTAACCGACATCCGACACTCACAAAAAAAGCAGACGATAGCCTTCACGTTGCGCAAGGACGCTGTCGAATCTATCAGGATCCGAGGTATACGTTATCTAGACGCGCAAATTAGCCGCTTTAGCGACTGGGGCAACGTGCGCATGGCTACAGGGAACGGTAGAAATTACGAACAGAGCTGCTGCTAGGCAATGCCGAAGGGAGTTGCTGCGCCCAGGCACACGGCTTGCGTCCACCGTGACAAGGCACCCATCGGCACATCGAGTTTGCGGTCGCGTCCAGCGCTGGACAGGTCTCGGTTGAAGTGGACCACAGGAAGTGCGGCTGTCGGCCGGGCGCTGGAGGCGCTAACGGCGGCTCCTCCGAGAGTAGCCCCGATCACGCGTCCAGCCGGCCGTGCGGTCCGCTGCGCCTACGCCCAGCGCCGGCCAAGCGATAGGGATCACCGTGTTCCGCGCGCGACACCGCTGTCGGGCTTTTCTTTCCGCTCGTCTCTTCACCACCCGCCTCCAGTGCTGCCGCTCCCGTTTTTGTCCCGTTTGGTGCAGCGCTGCACTAGCGCCTTGCCTTCCACGCGACCGAGAGGGAGGGGAGTGCGAAACGACCGCTTCCGCGTTATCGCTTTCAATTCCGCCGCCAGCAACGTTGCAGCCGCCGCACGCGTCAAAACAGATAGCTAAAACTGCGAGGCTCCGGGGGAAATGGATCATCACGTGGTGACAGAACTAAACACGGGTGGGACATCATGTTCCTAACGCTTGTAATGGATCACACTAACTGACGCAGCATACAAACCGTCCGCTTTAATAAATGACGTCCGCACCTGAGTGTTCGACGTCCGTTTCGCAAGTCCTCCTGAATGAATGCGATGCGACGCTTGGTAAAGGCAACGTATACAATACGCGCGTTCGGCGGCTCACTGCAGTACACGTGCCCTCAGCGTCAGGGTTTCCATGTATGCGCTTTCGGCGCCGGGCTGGACGAGAAGAACGTTCCTCCTACTCTTCGCCGATGAGGCCTGCAGGGAGCGCGTTTAACAAGACCAGTCATTGCATCTTCCGTCATCTGACTCGTACACAACGCTGCAGACTGCTGAGGTAATCAGGCTCGGGTACACAGCGTAACAGCTTTATTCGGACTATATTTCCTTTTCGCGCCTTCCTCCCTTACCCTCGTTATCCACGGGCTCAATCAAAACCACTCCTCAGCTACCTTCGATGCCTGCCGATGGGCGTGTGACTCTAGGATGAGATAGAATTGAGGAAAAAGAATCTCGATATCCTACTGGCGCGCCATTCGCACTAACAAAAAGCACTGACTCAAAGAAACGGTTTTGATTACCCTCCTGTTTGGTGCAAACGTTGCCAGCGACCACTTATTTTAGACGAGGTGCCAACCAAAAACACTCCGACCTGACGGGTGAACAGCCTTGTGTAGTCGGCGCTTGTTTTACCGATCCGTGCTACAGCCTGCTCTCAATCCTGTGCAATTTTAGTGAGATAAACTGATGAAACGCTCTTTCTCACTTCCCCGTTAGAAGGCCGAGACGCGGTGAGAAATTCGCCTGTCTACGATGCTTCTTTCCTGGCATCGATAAGAATACTCAAGTAAACCAAACCTTCTTTTCATTCATCACAGACAGGAGCGACATGCTAAAGCTGCTGTTTTAAGCAGCTTGTCGAGTTGCTATCCCGCGTTGATCGAGTATAAAGAAAAAAGTGGCATGCGCTCTGAGCAAGCAATATATGCTCAAATAATACAAAGATACGCGTTCATACATTTTCATGCATTTCCGTGTGCATAAACTTGAGTAACAGAAAACTAGATAACATCAGTAGGTCAATTAAACTGTCGTTGGCAGGAACCTAAAAACTCCCGGACAGGAAAGCACGTGCAAAGCTTTGAGCAACAAATACAGAAAAATAGAGCACAGACAACTCGTACAAAGTTTACGAGACTTTTTGCACAGAGATTTTATTACATTATTTCATTTTAATTGGATTCATCCAGTCGGCGTAATCAGTTCAGGCAAAACAATTTGTTCGACCAAAACTAACCCTCCAACGTTCGAGACACCATACAGGATAGGGGCATGGATAGGAGCTCAGGTTGGATAAAATTGTTCTGAAGTTAAGTTTTCTTTAATTTATCCCTGCTGTGTACAAACAATAGTTGTAAAAATCATATGTAATAATTCAACCAAATACTTTCATTGAAATACTTGAAATATAAGTCCGGTTGTAAAACGTGTATGCATTAATTAAGGCAAATATTTTCATTGAAGAACCAGAAAGATGACCAATCCGAGAATTTGATATATCTCTGTTTATTATATAGTCTCGATTTTTTTTTTCGAGCATTATGAGGAAGAATATCCAGGTTTCAACCTAACAGGACAATTAAAAATATGCTACTGTTGTTAGTAAATGATCTGTATGAGTATACTGAAGCATACGCCTATAGAATAAATCTTGTATGTAATGTTCAGGTAAAAATTTCAAAACAAAACTGCCGTTTTCACTGCTGTAGTTAGAGGAAAAAAGAGCGAGAGAGGGAATTTAATAAACGTAAGCTGCTGCCTTTGCCCATCCTACTTGGGAACTTTGATACACCCCAGGCGTCGTGCATCTCGGTTAAGCAGGCATACCGTTCACTGCACTGACTGCCGCTTACCGAAGAGCTCACTAAAATTGCCCTCGAAAGAGCGCTTCGTTGGAGCTGGCGGGAAAGCTGATTAATCTACTCACGAAGGACTCCAGCGAGAAAACGGCTCCTGCGACTCGGAGCTGCTTTTACGCGCAGACACTCGCACTGAGAGGCCCGCTGAAATACACGACCTGCTTTCCACAAACGTGGTCCCGTTGCTTGCGCGAGTACAGTTTCCAGTCGAAGAATAGCGATTACGGCACTGTACGCAATGAGAGGCGCATTTTTTTTTGGTTAGCGCGACACTAAGTTAACGCTTGTTTATTTATTTACTCATTGTCATAGAGTGTATATACGCCCTTCTCGGGACCAAGACGAAGGCGATACGATAAAGGAGGCAATAAAAGGCACAAGTAGGGGTTACCTGCCAAAGTGCCCCAGACATAAAAGCTCAGCTGCAGAAGGAGGAGTGCGGTGTCGTGCTGAGGACGAGCGCGACGACGATAAACAAGGCAGTATCAGGTGATTGCTAATAACTACGAGTAATCAGTTTCCGATTTATCGACACATACCCTAAAATTTTTTCCCAGATTCCAGAAGAATTGTTAATCGCCATTTTTCTCACATATTGTAAAGCTTCACCACAAGAATCAATATATTTCCAGTTCCTTCCTCGGGAGACTTGCAGTGTTTGTTTTTTTTTTGTTAAAACACCCCCTACTGGTTATCTATCGAAGTCTTAATTACTTAATTAATGGTCATGAAAACTGGACATGGAAACATTTTCTACGCATCGAAAGCCTAGTCCATTTCCATCAATACGTTAATAAAACTGCCCTGCAATATTTAGCAGCTGTCTCATAATTATTCTCTAAAACATTGCCGATAGGTTGTCCATTGCAGTTTTAATTACTCGCTGTGACCGCCGCAAAAATTTGCTTCACATCGGAAACTTGGGGCATTTTCATCAACATAGTGCCTTACAGCACTTGCCTTCTGAAATAAAATAGGTGCCTCAGAAAGCTGGGATTGCATTGCTGCTAAAGTGACGCTAGCTGTGTAGATACACAATCCACTCTTATTTTAACCTGCGGAGAAAAATAATAATTGCCCAGATTTATTGAGTAAGGTAATTAGCTGTATCATATCATGTTTCGTAAGCGCGTATATGGCGTTTTTGTCCAATGTCTGAAGGGTTGTTTAAAGTAACCAGCCCGGTGCAACTAAATGTGACCCTGATATAAATACAAGCAAACATAAATACAGAAGCTAATCCACGCTGCGTGAATTTTTTGTGTTCTTCCCGAGTCGTAAATTGGACGGATACAGAAACACGAGGAGGTATACGTATATACCCAACAAAGCGTGGAACGAAATTGTTCAAACTCAATTTTGGTGATAAAATATTTTTTTTTCTATTTAAGGTCCATTTAATCTCTATTTAAAGCCTTGATGTTTCAATTTCGGCCTTACAAGAGCTTTATATGCGTCACGTGAGAATGTATACCGCACCACAAGATGAGCATATAGTGAAGAAATAAAAGGTGAGGCACAGGCATTCGTGTGACGCAGTCTTTGTTCGCGGTGCGGCATATGCTTATATGTGATATCCCGCCAACAAGCTCGAAGTGCAACGTTAATCTATTATATACACTAGTGTTGTTTTGCAGTCTTCTTGCCACGAAAAAAAATTATTTTAAGTGTTTCTGCACATATATTCGATATCAAGCTGTCAGATACCTTGAATGTCCTTAGAAATCACTAAATTTGTGTAACGTGAAAATTCAAGCTGTTCCTTCTTGTTACTACAAGTGGAGTAATAGGTTTTGCTGCGTTTGGCTTCAATTGCAACTTTGAACACCACGCTTTGATTGACTTCAGCGAATAGCTTATACTGATCTACTCTGGCGATTATGGTGGAGTGAACAGCGCTGCGGGTATAAAACCCTAGAACAAATAACGAACGCTGCTGTTGAGAGGAAGTAGAGCTTGTTACTCCTGATGGCGTCATTAGGCTCTTGTCCAATACAACAGAATTCATAACCATTTTAATCGCCATAGCTACGCCTTCTAACACAAAAGTTCTTCCCATTGAGCTGCAATTAACGATGCCCTGAACCTGATCTTCCTGATATCACCTACTCAATGATGCCTTCCCCCCAATCTTATCTTATCTGCCCTGACGGAGCATGGTTATTTTGCTTGCGCACTGCATACTCCTGCCCATTCCTTCGCCGTGATTTTGACTGAGATGTCAGTAATTCGCGTCCTTTCCTCTACCCGCGCTGCTCTCTTCCGGTCTCTAAATGTTATCCGTATCATTACAACACCATTACAATTTCGTGATTATTTATTGCCAGTGAGATAATGCCCTACCAATTCCATCGTAAATTTGATGTCTCAGGGAATAAGTTACTTCAGAACTCGAGTGAAAACCGTACTAGTAAATAATAAAATACACTCGGATACATCCGGCATGATATTAATTTCATAGGAGCTTGTAGTTACGTTTCAACGTGAGAAATATTACAAAAATAAAAGAAAACGCATCCCGAAGAGAATATTCCCAAGCGCATCAAAAGGGCGACGCTGGCAAGGCGCACACCGCGGTATACGAGCTTCGACGCATTGTACACAAAGGGTTCGTGTCAGGCTTTGGACCGAAATTTCGAAATTTGGCAGGGTGCGTGTACCCTTATTTCTCATCCCTCACGGTCTCTCCCCCGTGTGAGTCTCCCGGTTGATCATCTCGCGGCGCAGAGTGCCAAGAATCGGGCTGGATCCCTGCTGCTCGCCACCGAGCGCTCTTTCTCGCCCGTGCGGCAAATCTTGTCACTAACAACTATCGCCTACGGTACATCCACGGCGAGCGCAGCCCTCATTCATTAGAACCGAGTTGTGCCGAAAACAATATCAGAAAGGACGCCAGAGCGCGACAAATCTCTATATTGATTACACGGCGACACCGACAGCTTTTCTGCGAATATGGGTTGGCGATGCATTTGTTTTTCTTTTTTTACCCATAAGCTGTCGGTACGTCTGCTTTTTGTTAATAGGGCGGCAACGTGATGTCAGCACCGCGTACTTCAGGAGACAGGATTAAATTTAGATTGAGGCCAATTCATTTAGTAGGTTTAAGAGAATGGTTCTTGAACACCTTCACGTCAGAGACTTGGCACATACGAAACAAACGAGTTAGCCGCAGCGCTCGCCCATGCCCGTACGGACGCGCAGAGAAAGGCAACAGAGCACTTCCCAGTGCCTGTGTGAAATAGCTCAATTATGAACAGCGATACAAATTATTAGCCTTACTACCTGCCTTCAGCTACCAATTTCAGCTCCGGTGAGATAAGCCTGCATAGTAAACAGGTGAAGAGGGCTTTGAGAGCAGGAAAAGTCCATAGACAACGAGCCATGCGTTAGTAGAGGGATGCATATTAATTACAGAAATACGGGTTTCATTAAAGCGCTTAGAGATATAGAGGAACGCCCGGTTTCGTACTCAGTTTTCTTCGGTGTTTTGCAGCAACAACCGGGAGCCGACCCCCGAACTCGTGCCGTGCTCAGCCGCCGAACGTCGCTTTGAAGCAATGTATGAAACAACGCGTTCTGTTCGACAGCAGATGATGCGGACAGTCATCAGTGGACACTCGCATCTTGTGGGTAGGAATGTTTGGCTGCCTACAGAGCCAATATGAAGCAACTTCAAATTGCAAGGGGCGTTTGGGAGAAAAGTGCTTTGGCGACAGAGAAGTTGTAATGCGGTGTGGCGAGTTCTGTATTGTGAAAAAAAAATAAATAAATGAGAAGACTCTCAGAGATGATTTGCTTCAAAAACGCAAGAATTGTTTCGGCAGCCCAGCATTTTAAACCGAATATATTTCACGGGTTGCGAACAGTCTAAGGGGCCTTTCGCAGTTTAATTTCCCTAGTAATTCGTGTGTCTGCGTGCGTGCGTATGTCCATGTGTCTGTGCGTATGCGTGTTGCTTGTTCGGTTAGCTTAACTTTTTCGCTTTGTTTTCATTTTACCGGCCTGATTAATCATGGTGTATCTTTTAGTTTTGAGTTCAGAAGTTCTGCTTGGGACCTATAGTAGTTGCGGCCGCACGCAATGAGTGCTTATTGTACGTCTTATTCACGATATCTGAACTCCGGCCACTATCGAGTTGTTGCCGCATGGTTGTATGACATTTGCCGTTCGATCTTTGAACACAGTGAGTGCAGTCTCGAGGTCCATGAATAGATCTGACACGCGCGACGCACTTGCAATCGCCGACTTTGTTTCAGAAACCTAATCTAATCATGCGTTACGTTCAGCAGGAGCAAGGTTGCATATAACGAATACAGTTGCCCCAACTGCTGCATAAAGTGTTGCCGCGGCTCTCACGGAGTTAGCCTCATTACGTGACATAATGCCAACAAAGACATCTTTCATATTTATATCCAGCCCGTCATTCTACAGCTGCAACAGCAACGTCTAGTCCGATCGCACCAGAGACCGGGAATGATACGCAGCCAGCCTGCCAGCACCTTCTGGCGCCAGCAGTGTTCCAAACGCAGAGAAGCTGGAAAAGGAAGAGGCTGTTGATCAAGGAGCGGACATTCGGGCACGTCCAGGTAGAGCACTAAAAGCACCTTAAACTGAGTAGATGGGCCCTGAAGAAAGTCGCATAAGGGCAATTTAGCAAGCGAATTTTTACCATATAGGTGAGTAGTAAATTTTTTTTTTATGTTAGAGAAAAAACTGCAGGAAAATTACGGGAATTTCCCCCCCCACAGTATTCAATAAAAGCTTCCATTTTAAGGGAATCGGCGAACGTATTTTTCCACAAAAATGCGAGGGTGACTTCCAGGCGCCGCCTTCGAGAGTATGAGTGGACTGCGTTAATAGGTCCGGTCCCCTTGCCCACGTTCACAGGCACGCACACTGTCTCGTCTTTGGCAACCACAGAGTACTGAATACACGCAGCTCATCACACTCACTACGCATTTTCTCTTCTCCAAGTTAGTCGTATACATAATTGCTTGTAAGTATACAGCCGTTAACGTGCACTCACCGCTTTACCGGTATACACCCTACTACTATCTAATTAGTGTCTCTATTACCACGCGCATGAAGTCGCACGCTGCCGCATTATGTGACAACGCTTAGGTATAACGCCCTCTTCAACCAAGTCGCACGAACGTACGCGCCTGCGTGGCCTCATCAGACGCAGTCTGACGAAAGTCGGTTTCTTCTTTGAATGCAAGGCCAAATTGGTGCGAGGCCGAATACGGTCAGTCCTGCAGCTTTCGGCGTGAAATTGCTGTAGTTGGCTCTCTTAGTTGCAATCCTGTCTTAATATGAACGAGGAGTCTCAAAATCACGATCGCAAAAGTTGTATAGGGTACTCAGGTCGTAAATGCTTCTCTTCAGGTTTTTGCAATGCCGTCATGCATTGCTAAGTGAATATCGGCACTTCCCTAACCGAGCGTAATTACGTCCCTTTTTGAGAAACACACAGATATACTATGCGTGTCGGCTCTCAGTTTCCTTTCACGTCACTGAAGCTGAGGGTGTGGCGTGCTTCGTCCCTCTTGTCAAGCCCCTTTCTGAGGATAATTGCTTTGCAATAAATATCCCCTTTACTTTAGCTAAAGTTGAGGATACCACTGATCATGTGCCACTTTCAAAAGCAGTTGGGTTTGATCATCTTCGTAAAAATTTTTAGAAGACATTTAAAAACTCCCATCTTCAGCGCCCTGTTTAACTTGAGATCTTCACCACTAGTCTACCTATGAAAGTTCTGCCTCAGACGTTCGCAAGTAGCAACGTAGTGATACTCAAAAGCACCGATGAAGAAATATTGCATCATGTAGAGGGTTAAGGCCCATTACGCTGTCTAATGCGGGCTGCTGAGATTTTTTACAAAAGTCTTGGCAAATAGGCTACAGGCTGCAATGTCGACTTTCATTGGGACAGATCATAGGTGTGGCTTGATGCGTTGCTTTATTCAAACTAATCTACATATAGCCTGCACGGTTTTACGGTTTTGCAGCAACTCGCACGAACAACTGGCAATGCTTCAAATTGGCATTGCGGAGGCTTTTGACCAAATTCGACACAATGTTCACAATTCGCAGTTTTCTATTGTCATTTTAATGCGCCGGCATTACTAATCCCATCAGCCGAAATTCCATCGGTGACCGTTGTTGTTGAGACTGAGACGGTCCCAAAAATATGGCGCACCACTGTGTGGTCGGAAGTAGCCCACTCAGAGGCACATAGGCCACGTAGCAAGAGCCATGCAGCCGAGTGAGACGCACGCGTTGCGTAAACGCCAAGCACGCTATAGAAAGATGTAATGGCACCGCATTTCGGGAGCGCGCGGCAACGACCTTCTAAGGTCAGCCGAGCGGCATGAATGAGAGGTCGCGGCGAGAGGGCGTTGCCGCCAAGGCAATTAGAACGCGACCAAATCGGGTGCAGTGTTCTGCCTCTGGCCCGTCTTTCGTCGCGATGGGAGGCAATACGTTCACATATGCTGCCGTTGCACCGGCTGCACGCCACGCGGCCGTTCTCGCCAGAACACAGACGCGGGCCAGGCACGCAAACGGAAGTTCCAATGAAGATCTCAAGATCACTTCGTGGAGAGAGCTGTTGTAGCAAAAAAAAAAAAAAATGCTTTCTGATACCCGCACGTTAGAGGTCTAAGTGCCGCTGCTATTTCTTTTTTGTTGTTGTTGTTGTTCTCACTTCCCCATAAATAACTGATCCACCTGCTTGGACACTATTGGTTGTCTCTTCACAACCCGTGCCCATTTTATCCTTGGCCACTTCTGTCATTTCTGCTGACCCTTTGCTTAAAACCGCAAGGTATATGCGTACTGCACAACAGTGCCATTCCAGATTTCAGCATCCTAAATAACGCGCTCAAATTATTAGCATATAGCGCTGAAATTGCGTTTTCCCATACAGACAAGCCAAGCAAAAATATGCTCGCATAACTAAGCAATTTAGAAGAGTCGGGGGCCGAGATGAACTGTTCCAAGATTTGCGGCCTGTGGGTCGGTTTGTGCAGACCTGCACCAGCTTACCATAATTTTCTCATTCCCAATGAGGTGGGTTAGCGAGTTAAAGGCGCCAAGCAAGGCAAACAGATAGACCGCCCCTACTTTTTTACCCACCTCCCCAATCATAACCTCACATATACAGAGTGTTTCAGCAAACACTTTTGAAAATTCTTGCAGATAGGGAGTTCGAAAAAAAAAAAGTATTTGCGGAGACAAAATCTCATTGTCTGACGTCATGGTAACCATGTGACGTGATCTATTTACAACCCCCGTAACACAAACTTCAATGTCACACTGCCCAGGTAAAAATTCATTACTGTGAATTTACAGTCGTAAGGTATAGCGTAATTCTACGTTACGCTGAAGCTGAGCGCTGACTAGACCATCCGTCTCGCGTGCAAGAGGACTGTGATTCGAATCCCGGTGCCACACAATTCACCACCGGGGAAAAAAAAATAAGAAAAAAAATCCGTGCGCCGATCGAATTGCACCAACAAGTTTGGGGTGTGACCTGATACCGGTGAGCACCTCCGGAAACGCACTCCCACATCAGAACAGGATTTGACCACCCTGGTGTAGCAACTGGCCGCAAACGCCTATGAATACACCGATGCACCCCCGGCCTTCAGTCTTCAGCGGCTGTGAAAGCAATTGACCACGGCGGCGGTCAGACCGGTGACAAAGCAGAGGGTGCTAAGAATATCTGGCTCCGGACAGGCATCCATTGGAAACTGACCCCGGCCAAGTTTAACGCTAGAACTCTAGCTAGAGAGGCTAGCAGAGCTCTTCGAGGAACTGGCGGTCATGAAATTGAATATTGTGGGGCTTATTTGGGTTAGGAGGCTGATTCAGGCATATACTGCACTGAAGGGTGGGCATGTATCGTGCTATCGAGGTTTACCGGAGAAACAAGAACTAGGAGTAGGGTTCCCTGTCAGTAAACATAGGCTGGTAACATAGATGAATTCTATAGCATTAATTAGAGGGTGGCAGGCCTCGTAATTAGGCACAATAAGTGGTAAAAGCTGAATGTTGTATAGGCCTACGCGCCTACATGTAGTCATGATCACCAGACATATATTATGCTGAGGCATGCAAAAGGAAAGAAAAATAAAGAGCCTCTGCCCGTGCCACAAAGTATATCGGGCTATGATCACCAGACAGTCGAAACCTTCTACGAAGATGCATAATCAGCAATAGGGAAAATAAAAACGCAGTATATTGTACTGTTGGGCGGCCGGAGAGCAGGCAGTGTCTCTATAGGAATAGCTAGGGGGGTTGAGCTCGCAGAGCGTAATAACTTTATAATCAGGAATACGTTCTTCAACAAACCAAAACCGGAAATGGACATGGGAAAACCCTAACGGCAAACTGAAAATGAAGTTCACTCCATACTGTGTTATACATCTGGTATTGTGCAGAATGTAGAAGTGATCGGAAAGCTGCGATGCAGAGTCCGGTTTCGAATGACTCAATTTATTTGAAGAGGGAACGAAACAGAATAGTAAGGAAGAAGTCCGTCAACGAATTAGCACAAAGACTGAAGGTAGAAGAATTCAGGATCTCGCTGCATAATAGGTATTCAGCTTTAACCGAGGAAGACGAAGTGTAGAACCGATGACCGATACCTTGAGAGATATCATTACTGAGTGTGCGGCAGCTATAGAGAGGATGCCTGTAAATTATCTAAGCAGACGAAATATTTTATTAAGAGATGCGGAAGTATGAAAGCCTCCAACATAAAATACAGGAGTGAACATGGCAGAGCTATCAAAGGTAATCAATAGTGCAAAGTGTCCAACATAAGGAAGTATAAGATGGAGAAAATTGAGAATGCTCTAAGAAACGGTGGTATCTTAAAACGGTGAAGGGGACAAACGGCACACGAAAAAATCATGTGTATGCGCTAAGAGACAAGGCATTCAATGTCATCACCAATATGGACAAGATAGTCAACGTAGTCGAGGAGCTTTATACTGACCTACACCGTAGCTGAAACAGCCAGGCCAATAATGAGATAATAACGGCAATAATAGGGCAATAATGAGGCAGTAGTAAAGAGCAGTCAGAAGTTCCGCCAGTAACGACGGACGAGGTTGAGAAAGCTTTTGAAGCTATGAAAAGGGGGAAAGCAGCTGGGGAGGACCAGGTAACTACAGATTTGTTAAAGGACGGGGGGATGTCATGCTAGAAAAACCGGCCACCCTGTATACGTGTGCAGGGTGGCCAGTTTTTCTAGCACGCAGTGCTGCGTGCGGAATACCTGGTGACATCGGCGGTACCGGAATCATGGAAGAACGCTAAGATTGTTTTATTCCTAAGAAAGAGGACGCTAAGGATTACAAAAGTTGCAGACCAATGAGCTCGCTATCCGCTACTTACAAGATATTTACTAAGGTAATCGCTAATAGAATAAGGACCACCTTAGACTTATATCTGCAAAATGACTACGCAGGTTTTCGGAAAGGGTACTCTACTATCGATCATATCTATACTACCAACCAGGTGATGAAAAAATGCCCAAAATATAACCAGTCCTTACACAAAGCATATTCATCGATTACGAAAAAAAAATTGACTCACTGGGAACCTCGGCAGTGATGCAGGCACTGCGAAATCGGGGTGTAGACGAGCCGTATGGGAAAGCACTCGAAGATATCTACAGTGGCTGCACAGCAACTTTAGTTATGCATGAAGAGAGCAATACAATTTCCTCAAAGAAAGGTGTTAGGTAAGGAGACACAATCTCCCAAGCAGTATTAACAGCTTCGGAAATACTCAAAGATTAGGATCGGGAGCAGTTAGAAATAAGGGTTGATGAGAATACGTACCTCAGTGATCTGTGATTCGCTGGCAACATTGCCTTGCTAAGTAACTCGGGGGATGAACTGAAAATAATGATTGATGACCTGGACAGGAAAAGCAGATAGGTAGGCCTAAAAATATACATGCAGAAGTCTAAGGTAATGTTCAATATCCTCGGAAATGAACAGCAGTTCACAATAGATAGCGAAGCACTGGGAGTGGTGGGCACATATGTCTACTTAGGATAGGTATAGTAACCGCAGATCCAGACCATTAAAGGAAAATAACTATGATCATAAGATTGGGATGGAGCGCATTTGGCAAATACTAGCACATTATGATTAGCCGCTTACCAGTATTGTTCAAGAGGGAAGTACATAAGTTTCATCTTACCTGTACTCAAGTATGAGGCTGAAATGTGGAGGTCAACGAAAACGGTTCGACTTGAGTTGAGAACGACGCAGAGAGCTATGGAACGGAAAATGGTAGGGGTAAGATTAAGAGATGAGAAGCGTGCAGAGTGGGTCAGAAAAATAACTCGAGTTAATGACAATCTAGTGAAAATCAAGGAAAAGAAATGGGCGTGGGCACGGCATGTAGTGCGAAGAGAGGATAACCGATGGTCGAAAGAGGTAACAAATTGCATTCCAAGGAAAAGAAAGCGTAACATTGGGCGGCAGAAAGTCAGGTGGGTGGATGCGTTTAAGCAGTTTGCAGGGGTCAAGTGGATGCAGCTAGCACAGAACCGGGTTAATTGGAGAAATATGGGAGAGGCCTTCGCCCTGCAGTGGGTATAGTCCGGCTGATCACGACGATCAGTATGATGATGAAGCACAGGCGTCACTGTTGCTACGGCAACTAGACTAAACCACAAGATCGTCGACGACAATTTTCTTGCTCGAGATAGGGCTGGTGGATGATTGCTTTCGTATTATAAATATATCTCCTATGCTTTCTTTACAATCGGTGGCTGCTGGGTCTCTGTGTGTGTATCTCACAAGAAGGGCCTCATTTGTGCTAATTTTGTTTCCTTGCAGCTGATATGCTAAAATGTGTTTGGTTTGGTTTGTGGAGTTTAACGTCTCAAAGCGACTCAGGCTATGAGAGACGCCGCAGTGGACGACTCCGGAAATTTCAACCGCCTGGGGTTGTTCAACGTGCACTGACATCGCACAGTACGCGAGCGCTGTACTTTTCGCCTCCACCGAAAACCGGTCGCCGAGGCCGGTATTAGATCCCGCGTCCTTGGGCACAGTAGTCGAGCACTGCACCACCCCGACGGGGCGGTACAATGTGTGCCATGAAAGTAATTTCTCTCTCAATTTCGTCACATTTTCAATTTATGGAAGGGTTCGGAGTCACTCACGGAGCTCGATGCAGCCAAAAACTCAAGCAGCGAACAACAGTTAATTGCTTTCAAAGTAGGCTGAAGACTCGAACTGGCCCGTGTTCGAGAATAATGTCTTCAACTGAGAGGCTGACCTGCTCATTAGCTTCGAATTTCATGATGCGCTACTATTATTTAACTCCCGAAGAAACAGGGCGGATATATATTTGAGACGAAATAATACATATATCAGTTGATCACCGCGGTTGTATCTTCCTCCGCTCAAAATGCGACCGTCATGGTTGAATGGTTGGTACGGGAAGCGGTTTTCTCTTTGGACCTACGGCGTAACTTTAAGCATTTTTAAAGAAAAGATGTTTCTTTGGAGGCTCCAAAATGTTCTGTGGAAAGTAAAGTTGTTTTTCCTGTTTGTCCTGGGGCTGTATAGGGGGCTACAGCGCGCACCAGGTAAGCGGCAGATTGCTTTAGCTCTTTCCCTGTATACCGCGCCCTTTGAGCATCGATCGTTAGCTCGCTAACGATAAGTTCGCCGAATGATTTCGAAGCTTTCCGAATTATTTAACGACACGCTGCACAATCTAGCATGTAATCAGACAACCGAAGGTTCGTTTGCGATGTTTTCGTTTTGCTCTCAAGGCGCCATTTTTTGAACGCGTTCCGAAGGAGCGGTAGCCTCTATGTCGAAAACAAGAATGGCTAGCTAAATAACTTTGCAAATCTCGTGTCTTCGTCATGGTCTGTAGTTGATGGCACTCCAAGTAGAACCGAGTGGCAGTATATCACCTTCGCTGTCAGTATTCAGCTGTGAAAGCGACGACGACGGAAACCAGGAACGTTGTCGTTCGTGCGACAGTTTCGTTTTTTCGTTGGCCTCGTTTTGCGCGTCCAGTTAATACGTTTTGTCTAAGAATGGTACAAACTTAGGACTTTCTTTTTTTTTTCGTAGTAAGTGGTAAATTCGTTTTGCGTGTGCAAGAAAATTTTAAACTTTCTTTTTTTTTTAGTTACAAGTGTATTTTTACAAGTTCTATTCAATGCTTTCGTAAAATCTGGTTTCTGGCAATTAAAATTTTGTGTTGCAACGCATGTTTTGTTTTTTAAACTTATATGCCTAAAAAGCAGTTTTATTTAGTTTCAAGTACATACATGTGTTATATAGAATATTATACCTAAAAAGCTCCGGCAGAAAAAGAAAAAGACTATCGAAACCTACAAAACGCGGATATTTCACCACGGTAGGAAAATTTTCTCTTTGGACCTACGGCGTAACTTCATGCATTTTAATTACCTCTCTAAAATAAAAAAGTGCGTTAGATTATTAATCTTTGCTTCAGACGGTATGTTGTATTATCAGAATTGGAGCTTGTCTTTGAAATAGTATAGTCGAAAAAAGGTTCGCAAATAAATTGTAGCTCGCGTTAGGAGGCGCACAGTTGCCAACTTAATAGTCGGCTTCACATTGTAACATAGAGGCAACGAGCACATCTGGCGAGATCGCTCCGTCTCTATGTTTTGAGGCCGAATCAGGCCAAATATCACGAGCTAAATGACTGCAGTCATTGGGTATACCATTCAACGCGGCGCCTATCAGTGAGGCCGCAGTCGAAGCGAAATTAGCAACGAAGCGCCGCGCGACAGTTTGGCTCCCAGGTGACGCCAGCATAGTATCATTCAATTTAAGCAAGCAAAAGACGAACTCCGTGTTGCTACCAAATAAGCGAAGGACTTCTTTTTTCGTGTTGAATTAAAGAACTTTCTAACCAGTAATCCCAGAAAGTTCTGATCTAGCATTTTTCTAAGGCCCCTCCACCCAATACATTCCTAGAAAATAGCTTTTAACACCTTTTTTCAGTTCGTTTTTAGTAATGATAACCGAGTGTTGCCATCTTTCACTAGTAGTTCTCCTCCATTTTCAAACATTGTACTCTCTCAAGAGGGTATTCTGAACGTAATACTTGCCCTAGACACTAATGTGGTGGCCCTGACGGAATTTCAAATGCATTTTTAGTTAGGTATTCATTATGGACAGCTCGCTTTCTCAACATCAAATTAAAAAAAATCACCCACCTCGAGCGCTGTTCCTGCTTCTTGGAAGCTGGCGAAAGTTCTTCCTCTTTTATAATCTGGTGATAAACAGCTTCTATGCATTTATAGACCCATTTCACTCACATCCTCATCATGTAAAATGTTAGAGCGTAGCATTCATAAACATATTACAGAGTATTTAGAAACTAATACATCTTGTGTAGTGTTCAACATGGGTTTGGACGGGGCTTTAGCACAATAACACAATTGTCAGAATTTTACATGATATTTGTCTATCTTATATTGTGATAATCAAATTGATGCAATATTTATTGCCTTCTTTAAGGCTTTTGACACCGTTATTCATTCTAAATTATTGTTCAAGTTGAACCTTATTTTAAAGAATTTGTGTTTGGTTAATTGGATATCTAATTTTCTTTCAGGCCGCTCTCAGTACGTAACACACAATTCATGTGAATCCTATGTGGCCCCGGTTTCTTCTGGTGTGCCGCAAGGCTCCGTATTAGGGCACTTACTCTTTTTACTCTACATTAACGACCTCCCGCATAATATCGCATCTAAGATTCGCATGTATGCCGATGATTGTGTTATTTATGACATCATTAATTGCTCTGAGGATCATTATTAATTGAACAGTTCATTAACTACATTTTCTGAATGGTGCAACAACTGGTAAATGAGTATTAATTTCGTAAATCTGTAGTCATGACATTTTTTAACAGCTCCTCCCTTTTTTTTTCGCCTACTCATCTAATAGCATGTCGAAAGGGTCTTTAATTATAAACATTTGGAAGTTATTTTCAGCACTAATTTGTCTTGGTCTAAGCATATTGATTACATTTCTTCTTCTTCTTCTTTATTCTTTATTCAATGATTACCCCGCTTAGCTCGAGGGCGCGCTACAGCGGGGGGGTTACAGAGTGAAAAAAAAAAAAAAAAAACAAAACACATGTTCATTTATGGAGCACACTTGATGACTTGAAAGCCGATTCCATTCACTGATGGATCGAACAAAAAAGGAACTGGCATACATGTTAGTTCTGGCACTGTTTTCCAAAATTTTAAAACAATGATCTGTGCGAGCAGAGACATAATGTGGCCTATGTAAGTTTATTTCCTTTCGAATGCCTGTTTTGTTATGGTAAATTTGGTACAACAGCTTAAGTCGTAATTTCCTTCTTCGAGAGGAGAGGGTTTCCCATTCTAATTCATTTTTCATGACGGTGCAGCTATCAGTTCTCGAGTACCGACACAGGACGAACCTTGCTGCTCTATTTTGGATGTTTTCAATTTTATTGCCCAGTGTTATTTGCCAAGGGTCTCATACGGCACAAGCGTATTCGAGCAGTGGTCGAACGTACGTTAAGTAGGCTATTGATTTCAAACAAGGCGGCACGTGTTTCAGATTTCGCTGTGTAAAGTTTAAGGTCCTGGCGGCTTTTGCAACTACGGTATCCACATGTGTATTCCATGAACAGTCGGCTGTGTCACACCTAAGTATTTATGCGCCACTTTTTGTGCCACTACAATAACGCTGATGCTATACTCTGAGGCTAACATGTTTTTTACGTGCAAACGTAACATGAACACAATTTTTAGTATTTAACTTCATTTTCCATTTAGAACATCATTCAAGAACACATGATGAGCCACTTTGTAACTGGGCAACGTCGTCTTGATTTCTAATTTGTCTATATAAAACACAATCATCGGCAAACAACCGTATACTGGAATTGATTCCGGAAAAAATGTCATTTATATATATTAAGAACAAAAGTGGTCCTAAAACTGAGCCCTGTGGAACACCTGATGTTATATCTACAAAACTAGATTTCATTCCATTTAATACCACGCACTGTCGGCGGTGCATGGTATAGCAAAACCCTCATGAAATTAGGATATTTAAGACATACTCTAGCTCAAGCTCCAAGTGATGTGAAGTTACTAATGTATAAATCATTAATCCGTCCCGTACTAGACTATCCATGCGTTGTATGGAACCCTCACAAACCAACGGATATTACCAAGATCGAAAGAGTTCAAAAGAAACCCATCCGTTTCATTTGTCACCAGTATCACCGTGATTTTTCGCCTACTTCTGCCCTCCTTTCTTTACAGCTTACAACACTATCAAGTCGCCGGCATTTGGAACCGTTGAAATTCTTGTATTATATCATTCATCCTCACTATCGACTTTCATCTTACAGTTACATTACTCCAGCCTGGACTACAACCTCCAGATACTGTCATGAGCTTAATATTGTCCACTACTTTGCTCGACATAATCCATTTAAAAACAGCTTCTTCCCTCGTACCATCGCAGCTTGGAATAAGCTTCCTGGCTCACTTCGCTCTCTTCCTTTACAAAAGTTTACTGACGCCATCGCACACTGACTATTCCGCACAGTTAAGTAACCTCTAGCCGTTATTAGTGTTGTTGCATTGTTTAAATTCTGTCTTCTTACTGCTGTACTAACTGCATTGTATAATTATTTTATTGACTCATGTTCACCTCCCACTCCTGCTATAGCTCCAGATGGAGCTGCAGTATGTAAAAATAAATAAAGTAAACCAAAATTGCCTCGGTTGGAGCGGTCTAAGTAAGAGTTACCATATAATCTGCGCGACAAAAGCTCGTTTTCGTTGCGTTATGGTGTGAAACCGCCTATGAGGGTGACATCGGTGCTCCTTAATAACGTGTGCTATAATATATTCAGAATTTATTTTCGGATATACTACTTGGAGGACGAGCCCCCAATCTGCAAATAAAAGAACAGAGTGCCTAAAATAAAATTAAAATAATTGCCGTATTTTGTTAATTAGCGAACTGGTTAAAGCAGTTTGCTTGTTCGTGACTTTGTATGCCTAGACAAATACAAGTCCCCATGTCGAAACAATGAATTGGCTTGCGAACTGAGGATCCCCCTCAGCCCTTGTTCAGTTCGCTTTCACACTGCGCAGCCATCTTCTTCATCTCGTTCAACCCTGGATCCTATGTGCAAGTAATGCAGCCCTGACGCAGAACTGAGCTTCGATAGAATACAATTTTAATTCCCAAAGACGAGGTCACACAAGCATGCGCGCCTCCTACGCCAGTATGCGACTCCAAAGCTTGTATAAGAATGCAAATATATTGCTTTGATTTAAAATTGACAGCTGCATCAAAGATGGAAGAGTTGCCTGTACTTACTCCGCAGTTTACACGTTCTGCTTTGAGCGCCCTTCATATTTTTTTTAGGCTCGGTGGTGACCACCATTGACCTTTGACCTTTAGACGACCCCCGTAGACTACCCCAAGCTGGCAGGAGCTGCCAACTTGTGTCGTTTCCCATGGGACGGTTATGTCAGAATTCAATAGCGCTCGCAGTTTGAGCCTTCAGCGTGGAACGGCAGTGACCACTATTGACCTTTGACCTTTAGACGACCCCCCGTAGACGACCCCAAGCTGGCAGGAGCTGCCAACTTGGGTCTCTCGTTTCACGTGGGACGGTTTTGTAAGAATCAGCCTGCTAGGACCCTTGCATTCACGTTACCCCTATAGGCCACTAAGGCATGTTCATATCGGTTGGTTAAAGCGGGGCTTTATAAGTGGGCTGAGGAAGAAGAAAAAGAGAGGAAGAAGAACGCTCGGTCACCCACAGCTAATGCTTTCGCTCAATATTTGGTTCAGCAGCGTTGAACCCTTGTAATGTTTTCAAGCTATTGGCAATGACAACATGCGGCTTCGTCCCATGTCCCGTACCACTACGAAAACAAAGCTCGAAAAAGGACCGAGTACCTGGGTACCGTTGGGAGGCATAAATAAATTCCAAGGAGCTACGTTGAAAGCTACCTGGCAGGAAGCATCTTGGTCGGACCATCATCGCGGCACTACACCAATCTTGTATTTACACCTGAGTGTTCAAAACCACGTTTGAAAGTTATTTCATAATTATCCAAGTAGACAGGGAAAGCGCATTACCGAGACGACGCTATAGATAAGTCCTAACATTCAACTGATTTAAATTTGGTAGCGCACTTAGGTTCTTAAAAATCTTGTTCCACTTTAGCTCGGACACTCGCCAGTAATAGCCTATCATTATAGTAATAGTCTATCATTATAGTGATTTTAATATAGTGATGATCTGGTTTGTTTTATCGACTCAGACTATGAGAGGGGCCGTATAGTGGAGGGCTCCGGAAATTTCGACCACCTGGGGTTCTTTAACGTGCACTGACATCGCACAGCACACGGGCAACTTGTTTTTCGCCTCCACCGAAAAGCGATCGCCGCGGCCTGGGTTTGATACCGCGCCCTCGCGTTTAACAGTCGCGCACCCTAAACATGAACCACCGTGATAAGGCAGTGAGTCAAGCTGTAGCTGCACCATTAGCTTTGTATCTCGGCTAGTGAACCTCATCGCCTCGGCGGCCGGCCACTGCTTTAGCGAGTCCTGTGTCAGGGTTTCCAGACGCCGCCTACCGATTGGAAAGGAATGCCCCCATGCATGTCAAATAATTGCGCTTTAAAATATTCAACAGTTTCGCTGCACCACATCCAGGCATGCGTTTATTAGCATATAGCTGGTAACATAGATGAATTCCATAGCATTAGTGCGAGGGTGGCAGGCATCCTAATTAGGTTTAACAAGCAATATACGCTGAAGGCTGTACAGGCCTACGCGCCCACATGTAGTCATGATGACCAGACAGTGGAAACCTTCTAAGAAGACGTAGAATCGGAGGAAAGTAAAAACGCAGTATAATGTACTGTTGGGTGGCTTCAGTGTTCAGGTAGGCAAAAAGCAGGCGAGACCAGGCAGTGGGTGTCTACGGCATTGGCTCTAGGAAGAGCACGGGGGAGTTATTAGTTGAGTTGGCACAACCCAACATCTTTACAATCATGAATGCCTTGTTCAGCAAGCCAAAGAACCGGAAGTTTACATGGAAAGTCCCAAACGGGAGACTAAAAATGAAATTGACTACATACTGTGTTATATTCCTGGTATTGTGCAGGATGTAGAGGTCATCGGAAAGGTGCGATGCAGAGACCACAGGATGGTAAAATCTCGAATTAGTCTATATTTGAAGAGGGAACGAAACAGAATAGTAAGGGGGAAGTCCATCAACGAATTAGAACTGAGAGCGACGGTAGAAGAATTCACGATCTCGCTACAGAATAGGTATTCAATTTTAACCGAGGAAGAAGAAGTTTAGAACCGATGAACGATACCTTCAGAGATGTCATTACTGAGTGTGCGGCAGACGTAGATGGTAGGATTTTTAGAAAGGATGCGTGTAAATTATCTAAACAGACGAAAGATTTGATTAAGAGATGCGAAAGTATGAAAGCCTCCAACACAAAATACAGGAGAGAACATGGCAGAGCTATCAAAGGTAATCAGCAGATGCAAAGTGTCCGACATAAGAAAGTATAACGTGGAGAAAATCGAACATGCGGTAGGGAACGGTGCTAGACTTAAAGCGGGGAAAAGGAATTTAGACATAACCAAAAATCAGATGTGTGGACTAAGGGACAAGGCGGGCAATGTCACCACTATTATGGACCATATATTCAAAGTAGCCGAGGAGTTCTATATTGACCTATACGGTAGCCGAAGCAGTCAGAGCAGTAGTGAGATTGGCGGTAGTGAAGAGCAGTCAGACGTTCCGGCAGTGAGGAAAGAAAACTAACGAAACACCATGCAGTTCAGTCATGCATTGCTCGTCCTTTTTGTATTAAATTTCATACTCCCACGTTTTGCTAAACTATTATCTCTACTAATGCGTTCTGTTATTTTCTATTCGATATATAAAGGTTCATTATGCATAAATCCGTGTTTTATATTACGCTGTTGTGGTGGTTTTTTCGGTGGGTTTAGTGTGGTACTGTGGGAAGTTATGTTTTAAGATATAATACTGTTACTTACTGCACCTATGCTGACGAATGTTTCCTCTCAGCAACTTTATTTCATCACATTTGATCGCATTTACTTTATTGTTGAGCTAAAAAAAAAAAAACAGTGAAGTCCTCAGTGCATAACTCTATTCAAGAGGGCAGCTTGTCTCATCTGATGTAAAAGTTGGTTAAGGATTTACTTAATATGTTTTCTGTAGTTAGGAACCGCTGAATTGTTTTAATAAGAGACCTCTTTCTTTAATCCCGTGATTTGCACTGTATTAAGGTATATTAATAAAGCTCACAGTTCGAACCTAATATAGAGATAAACACTATCTTTCAACTTGAACAGCGAACAGCCCGTGTCGAAAAGCAGGACGAAATAACGAATTTTCTCCCCGGAGCGATGAAAGCAAGGAAATCTGCTGATCTTTTTGCTGATTCCTTTAGTGCGGACTCCTCAAGTACCCTTGCACTGCCATTCGCCGTCTTTTGCAGCAAAACCAGAAAAAAAAAATATATGCTTCCTCTTTTTCCTTGCGGCTCTGCTCAAGTGTCCGCGGAGAACTGGAACAAATACATCGCCTTCTCGTTACAAGAAACCAATATGAAACGCCGCTGATGCCTGCTGAGCTGCGTTTGTTTCTATATATGCTGTGTGGTGCGGCGTTCGAGCAAGCGCCAAATGAAAGGCGCCGCACGGACGCCTGGATCGGACGCCCAGCGGGATCACCTTCGTATATGGGTGAATTGTCTGGTGGCGTAATGACCGAATGTGACGTCATTATGACGTCAGTTCCCATTATTAGGCATGACCGGATGTGACGTCACAATAGTGTCACATTCGATCATGACGTCATGGCCGATGACGTCTGCATATGATGGCGTCATAGTGAGTCCATTACTCATGACTATTCGTCATGCCTAATGACTAATTAGTACTTGTTAATGACTAGTTAGTCATTAGTTGGTACTGGTTAGTGGCTCGACGCCATCAAACTAAAGCGTTACGGATGGACGTATGGACGGACGGACGGACACGATCGTGGCCGCGAGCATGAGCCATTAAAGGCTTTCACCTTAAAATTCATTGCCATTAAATGGCGGCAGTCAAGTCACCACTCTCCCCTGCCGCAGTGGCTCAGTGATTAGGGCGCTCGACTATTGAGCCCAAGGACACGGTATCGAATTTCGGCTGCGGTGGCCGATTTTCTATGGAGGCGAAAAGCAAGGCGCCCGTGTGCTGTGCAATGTCAGTGCACGTTAAAGGACCCTAGGTGGGCGAAATAGCGGAGCCTTTCACTGCGAAGTCTATTATAACCAGAGTCGCTTTGGGAGGTTACACCCCACAAGCCAAAACATCAAGTTACCCCTCTACTCTAATGCCCTCACTTTTACAACACTGCCAGCTCCCGTAAAAGTCCACATAATTTTACTTGAATGTGTGCAGAGAGGAAGAGCGAGGGAGTCATTGGCAGTTATTTTGAAAAAAAAAAAAAAAAAAAAACCGTCGTACAAGAGTTTTCACTGGTGCGTCTGCTGCAAGATGTTTCTTTTTTTTTTTTTTTTCTAATTGTCCAGCACGCTTGTTTATACAAAGTGTCAATTGTGTTCCTCTCCATCTAGAGACGGCCGCCGCGAGTGCGGTCGATCCAGCGACCTTGAGATCGGCGGCGGAACACGCGGGTCTCTCATCTTTAGAGTTTATGTCCACCACTCCATTAAAACTTTCACAACCCGCCGAAAACTGTCACGGAAAGGAAATATCTGCGGGTTATTCCTGTGATCTGGATGGAACAACCACAAGTTTCTGCCTTTCATCTCATACTTTAAGCGGTCGGTGTTTCGCTGCCACGATTCTATAGAAGTTTCGTTCTATAGAAGCCACAAAAACGGTGCTCATCCCCTTCAGAAAAACCTTGACGAGTAGCCAAGCCTCCAAACAGTAGTCCGTGAAGCTACTCCCTAGAGGGGCAGTATTGGATTATTTAGACGTAAGAAAATTGCGATGACCGAGGAGATGGGCTCGTGTAAATGTCAAGCCGTGTAAGAAAATACGAGGCGCTCGCAACACGCTCAAAACAAATCGTCGGGAGGCCGTAGGAAATAAAAGCAAAACTGAACAAGCAGTGAGTGACGACCGCAGTACGAATATCGCCGTGTAAAAATTTAACTGCCGATTCGACAATATCCAGGGCGCTGGGCAGACAGCCTCCACGGCTCCAACAATGGGCCCAAGCGGAGTGGCGCTGCCGCCGGCCCGACCGCAGCCCGGACACCGCGTACAACCTCCGGCATCACGCAGAGTGCGCGGCGCGAGGAGCGGCCGTGGCACAAAGTGGCAGCTTAACCAGTACACCGAGCCGGCAGTCAAATGAGAAGCGTAAAAATAGCGGGGCGGCAGCACAAGCATTGTCTGGCCTGCGCGCCTCGGTCCGATATGCACCCTCCCCTCCGAGGGCGCTCTTGTCCGGTAGCGAGGAGAGGCGCGGCTGTCGAAAACCAGTTGCCTATCGGGTGCGTCCAGTGGGAGGGCGACGGCTCGTTTGATTATTGCCTCTGCGCAGCGCGCGGCCATATCTTGAAAAGCGAGAGGAAGTGACAGGAATTAGAGCAGAATTCAGCGCGCCGAGGAGGACTATACGCACGCGCTCATTATTAAGTGTATCCAACCTTCCGGCATGCCGGCGGTATATAAGGTGCGCCGCCACAACCACCAGCCACAGTTCAGCTCCTGACTGCACAGCTGAGAACACCAACCATGAGGACCATGGTAAGCGCACGCTTGCAGTACCAGCCGGCTTCAAGCCGAGGGCCCCCTGTGGTGCTCGGCTCGGGGCCTTGAGGTCGCCCTTGTGCTTCACCCTCTCTCTTTTGCACTGCTCACCTAGAGCCTAAGGTAGGAAACGAGAAAGAGTGTCCCACGTCATCCATCGCAAAATCATGCATGCTGACCTCTGCAGGGGACGGGTAGGGTAAGTGGGAGACAAAAATAAAATTAGGTGTAGGGTACACACCCAGAAAGGAGTGAGGTGTAAGCAAAAAGTAAGGATGGATAAATGATCCAAAGTAAGCAACATATCTCTACAGAACTCGATCGTTACCAATGATCGCAAGTCTCGAAAGAGCAACTCTTAATAAAATAGAAATATCCCAAATAATAATGCTCACGGGAGTAAGTAATGGCTGTGAACGTTATAAATTTCGCTGCAATTAAATCTCGTGGTGGTGATAGTAGTGGCTGTGGATTAATTTTGGTTGGGGGGGGGGGGGGGGGGTGGTACCTAGTCGCGACTTAGGGTGGCCAATCATTGTGGCATCACTCTTGGCGACCAGGGGGAAGGGGAGGTGTATCTGTGAACAAAGTCCGGCGGGCAGAGTCGTAGGGTCCCGTAGAAACGCGCTTATGAGGGCGTTGGGGCTGTCTTGCACGTGCACGGAGCAGTGCAGCTGGTCTCCAGGTGCAGTACGTTGAGATAATGGTTATTTGTGGCCTGCGTTCCTTCCGTCTACGGCCCACGCCAGCCCGGCCGTTGACAGCGAAGGCTGCGAGTTAGTACTGCCTCCTTGTTGTCGATCCCCATTCGCAGTCGGCCACATTGTAAAACAAGCAACGCAATACAGCTGCCAGGAATAAAATGTTAATGGAAATGGTAGTGATTTTGGTAGGAAACAGAGGGGCAAGAAGGCTATCACTATTGAATGACTTGCAATATCGCGAACAATGTGGCAGCCCACGGTAACCACAATGTTTACACCGTGCAAAAAATGGAAACTAAAAAAACGTGTAAACCCCTTTAGTTACGTCGGTTCGAGGAACGATCATTCAGTGAATTCTCAGTGAAACGTGTGCAGTCATAGGTACATGGCTGAAACTACTTTAATATGTAATATCTTGCAATATGGCGAACACGTTGTAATGACTTCCAAAAATAACTGGAACACTCTTAATGTTTGTTCAATGTAATCGTTATGTGACTGCAGCGCGCAGTACTCTTGCGATAGAAGTTGTGTGCCGAACGGTAACATTATATGTGGATTCTGCTTCGCGGGAAATTTCGAAGACAGGTGTTATCAAACAAAAATCATCGCGTTTGATTTTACTGCGTTTTATGTCAACAGAGTGACCTCAAGGAAGCTTTGCTAACTACAATGGACGTTTGCAGACTCAAAAATTTCAGAAGGTTACGGAGTCCGGCACGCGCCAAAATATTTCTTGCACCAATCTGGCCTGGCTTCTCTACATCGGTACCCAACACTTAATATTTAAAAAAAGAATCGAAAACATCGCAGCCAAGCACAGAGAAAACAGTTTTCAATAATGAATAATCATAAGATAACAATAATATGGTAGCAATGCGTCAAACGATTCTTTCCATTTCCACCCAGATTGTTGCCTTGTTCGTGAGCACCCTCATCGGCGTCTCCTTGGCCGGTCTTGTTGGATACGGTGGTGGCTACGGCGGCGGCTTCGGAGGAGGATACGGTGGCGGCCTCGGCTATGGCGGCGGGCTCGGACACGGCGTCAGCTACGGCAAGTCCCTGCCTGGACCGTCTTTCCTCATTAAGAGTCTGCACCACGTCCACAAGGTCAGCCACGGCGGACCCATCCTCGCCAACTACGATCTTGGAGTCGCTTACGGCGGCGGCTATGGGGGATACGGAGGGGGCTTCGGTGGTGGTTTCGGCGGCTTCGGTGGATACGGAGGTTTTGGACACGGCGGATATGGCTACGGCCTCAAGGGCTAAAAGAACCTCAGGGTTCAAACATAGAACGTGAACGCAGAGCGCTGAAAAGCAGATCCATACCTCGCAGTAACGACAAGATAAGCACGACGTTGATTGGAGACACATGCCTCTGGAACAAGAACCACGCAAAACCACAAAATCCACGAGTCAGGGAAGAAAGCTATGCTCAAGTCGAAGGTGTCAAATTAACCAGCACGAACGAGGCTTCTCTACCGGACGTAAAAGGCCAGCATGTAGCTTGCCAGAGGCTCCAATTCTCCGGATGAACCATCCTCACCCCGAAGCCTGCGAACGGTGTTTGCTCTTGCGATGTATATTTTGTACAAATGAGATCACACCGCTAATAAAACAAATGTACAGATATCAACAACTCTCTTCTTCTCACGTTTGCATAATATATAGTATATGGCCTTCGGCTAAACGACGTGTGTCTTAAATTGGGACACAACGCTTCTTCTGATCTCGCTTAGTGGAGGGAATGAAGTCTGCAGAGCAAAAGACCTACGATTCACCGCGATAGGAGAACATAGATACGTGGAGCCTCTCGTACCTCGCATTTAACTAAATTAAAACTTCACGACATATCCCACCTGGTTTGGTACTTCGACGGAAAGAGAAGGCGAGAAAAGGAGAGTAAGCAGCGTCGTGGCTCTTCAGTTATTAATAGTCATTGCGCGCTTTAATACAGCCTCTGACACCTCGCGAAATGAGCACACTGATGCAAGTGACTAGCCTTGTTTGTTTGTTTGATTGTTCCCCAATTGTCACGGTGCACGTCCCAGAAAGCCAATATTCGCAATGCTTTCAAGGAATCTCCCGAGGTAAATTCGACACGCAGTGAGGTAGACATATAACTCATCGTTCTCCCCAAACGCAGCCATCAGCCATACGGATACAAAGAATAGATGTACTACATCTTTTGCAGAAACTTCGCTGTTGAAGAGAGAAAAAAAAAAAAAGAGAAAGAAACCTCGACCAGCTCGACCTCGCCATACCATCTACTATAAACTTACAAACACGAGTTAGCAGTAGCCGCGATACACAATTCCTCCATGACAGAAAATAGCCTGCTGTTAAGGCAGCTCTGGTTACCTGAACAAAAAACCAGCCATCGGGCCAATTATACTCTCACAAGTAAAAAAAAAACAACATTTAGCGCAAAAATAGAACAAAAAGGACAAATAAGAACACATAAGACG
The DNA here is from genome assembly GCF_055883805.1 of Amblyomma maculatum. NCBI lineage: Eukaryota > Metazoa > Arthropoda > Arachnida > Ixodida > Ixodidae > Amblyomma > Amblyomma maculatum. The sequence continues at coordinate 34,476,469 of NC_139344.1, forward strand.
TTTGACAAGCGCTAACTACCAACAGTTGATAGTTAGCGCTTGTAAAACGTCTTATATGTTCGTCTTTGTCCTTCGTGTTCTATTTTTGCGCTAAATGTTTTTTTTTTTTTTACTTAATGGATCACCAACTAGCCCGGCAACATGCTCTCCTCAACTGTGTAATCTCACAAATTTCAATCTTCTTGTTTGCTTGGTATAGTCAAATATAAAAACAAATGGCTAAATTTCCTTTTCAGCGCATCAATACACTAACCGCGTACCAGTGCCATTGTTGGAAATTGCTGCTTTTCAAGTTGTATCTTATTAGAGCTGCCTATCCTGGTTAGTTTAATTGGTTGGCAGTCACAGCACAGCGGGTCTGTATTCGGTTTACTATAAACTGAAATTGCACTTGCTTAGAAAACGATGCCATGACTAGATTTTCGATAAAATCCCGAGCATGAAAGAGCGCAAAGACACCGTCTATCCCAAGTTCCCAAAGGCTTACGAGCGCGCCTCTCTCGCAATTAATATCTTAAGGTACAGAGTCAAATAAACCACGTTAAAACTTTTATAATGTGCGTTCACTGCTTAGGGCGGATGTAAGGGAAACAGGCGAAGGCACATAGTCGCTTTCTAGGATGCGCCCGATGAGAGCAGCAAAAAAAAAAAAAAAAAAAAAAAAATAAGAAGAAGAAAAAAAAAGCAGAAGGATTAGTGGCATTAATGGGCTATAGAGGGTGAACACCGAACGAACCCCGCTCGGACAGCTGGAAAACTCTGTTGAGCGAATTGAGCCCTGTCGTCGTAAGGCGGACAAAAATTATGTCCACGTGGCAAGTTCGGTGGGTTGCGTCGGATCTATTTTTTAACACTGCGACATTTTAATCGCGGTCTTATTCATATATTGCCCAATTCCTGCTTTCTCGCAGAGCAGCGAACAAATATAATGAGCCAGCCCTTGACGCAAATCATGGAACGTTTTCGATACCCGTAGCATCAATAAAATGCACGTCGCGTACCTAAACTCGCGAGAAAAGATAGTGAGCTGGTTCTAGTAAGGTTAGTTCAACGAAGGCGTGTGCGCGAAGCCTACCGGGAGGACTTGTAGCGGCGGAAACAGAAATGTCCTCGTTCGGATTTTGTCCTCTTTCTCATCTCCTTGGTATGCTTGCATGCAAACGACCCGCGGAGCGGCACAGGAGGGCAGTGTAGCGATTATCAGACCGCTCTGTAGGTGACATGAACGAGGAGTGGGCCTGCGTTGCCACTGTGTGCAAAGCGGAGGCGTCAAATTTGCAAGTGCCCGCAGCTGTTGGTGCTCAGTATAATATTTTGAAACGTTGGCCCTCGGACGCAGTGCGCTCACGAACCGGGGGATGGGGGTGGGAAGTAATGCTAAAGAACCTTAAGATAAATACTAGTAATAACAAAAAAAGAGCAACTTATATGAGAAGACGAGAATACAAGACGGCGTGAATACGCAGTGATGACATGCATGCAGGCTGCATGACTATCAGACAACCTCGTATTTTGTTTGAAGCATTGTAAATTAGAAGTGCTTTTCTCTCTCTTTTTTTTTTTCTTTCTATTGGACATGACCTTAAGCATGTGTAACAGGATAATGCGCGCATATCTTCTGCGTTCGCCATCACACTATAACTCCGTGATCGGCGCGGCCGCCTAAGGGCCTTCCTGAGCCGATGTTAGTCACGCTAATACAGCGAAGAGCAAAGTTTTGCGCTCGGCTTATGCTGTTCAAAAGACCGAGGGCTCGACTAGCGCGCGTGACGCTAACCTCCTTAAATCCTCGCGTAAAAAGTAGAGCAGTGAGACAATTACGAAAAAACCCACAAAATCAGAAGCCGTTTAGTAAAATAGCGCTGCGCACCTCTACGCGAGCCTAATCGTTACCGACGTTAATTCTGAAACCGTGTACAGCGTGCACAAATAAGTAAAAAAACATAAAACAATATAGTACGTCACCTTGGCATCCAGCGCTATCTGAGGTCGTGGTGCAGGGGCACCAGTTTAAAGCGTCGGTGCGCTTTTAATGGGCTTCGACGTAGGAATACGCTTGCGCTGTACTTTTTAAGGCGCCCTATATAACCGGCTCTCAGGACGAGAATCGGCTCCTATGCGTAGCGCTAAGTTTAGCTCTTTTGCTCCTGATCTGCCTGCGATTCTCCCGAGGCTCCGCGTATTCTTTGCTATCTCGATTTTTTTTTTTCGGCAAACGTAAACTTGATGGCTGCAGGGAACTGTGCGCCTTTTCTCTATACCATGGACGTTACCCTATATGGTCGTACGAGATGGTATATTCGTGAACCAGCTTATCTCGTCATCGGTATTAGACGGCTATCGTTCAGATAGCAGATGCTAATCAGGGGCCGTATATGTGCTGCTAATAGTACCGTTTCATTCACGGGGAAGTCTGAGAATTTTGCTGCGTTATGTTGGATCCGGTGAGCGGAAATTTTCCCACGAATAAGAGGACGCATAACGTTTAATTAAGAGACGGAGGTGAGTGCGGATGATAGTTTCTAGCACATCAGCGTTCATGTCGGCGCAGGATTCAGGGGCGCTCGGAAAATCTACTGGCACAGCTTATTACTTGGCACTGTTTGTGGGCACTCCGCGGCGGAGTCGTCGTAATCCACCTGCATCAGCCCCAAGATGTCTGTTTCCACAAATGTGCTGTATAATATACGTATATCGCTAGCTCAACATTTTACTTTGGAAAAGAATGTAGTAATCAAGCTCCATTACTTAAGTTAGATCTAGTGTAATGTCTTCGCTGGAGTTTACCAACATCTAGCGTGGGTGACCAAACGGATATCAGCTGTCCTGACAAAGACACTGTACCTCTATAGATACAGGTACGTCTAGTCCTGTTAGCTGAAAAATATAGCCAGCCCATGTTATAGCAGTTCAGAGTCGAAGAGTCCCAGAACAAAGCCAACTGTGCACAGCTGCAAAAACGACAAGTACCGGAAATTGTAAACGCAGGCAACACTGAAGTCTCCCGGCGGCATCCGTAACGCAGAAGAACGTGCGCTGTCAACATCATGCACGGTTTCTTGGCCGACTGTGAACAACCGACGTTGATGCTTATTACGTTATTTCTCGCTCCACTGAAGGAGAAAGGCCAGTCCCTTACAATTACCCATGTCCTGCGCCATGCAGCTGCGGGCACCTTGTGCCCACAAGCTTCCTGATTTGTTACACTAGCCTGACTCTCTGACACCCCTGCAAAGCATGGAACACGCTTCGTTACCTTCAGGCAACATCGCTTGCCTTTTATTCGCAATGCATCGCCTGCTTGTCTTTTCCTGCCTGCTACTGGGACCTCGTTAACTCGACATCGTTCGACGAACGATATCGAGTTGATTACCACTACAGGCATCGATTTTCTTCTCTCAGCGTACTGCGTCGTTATAAATTTAATTGATTAGGTTTTTTTTTTAACTTTGTTTCGTTAGAAACGTGCTCCTAAGCGAGTCCCTTAATTATCCCTCAGCCAGGTGCCCTGAAATGAGGCACGTGCCACTTTCGTCTGCGGCTGCTCGATTGGCTGCGTGAATGAGGTGGAGTCGGCGTCGCGTTCGTAAGCGCGGAGTGACTAAATATGCACTTTTTTCGTCATCACGTTGTGGGCATTTAATTTTTCTTCTTCCCTAAGGAAAGAGGGAATTCCAAAATGTTATTCAAGGACTTCTTACCACTTAAAAATTGAAGCCTCGCTGGAAAGGAAAGCCCTTTTCATCCCACAATAAATAACCAACCACGTCACACGACACAAACGTACTGGTCACGTATTGTCATTCCAAAACAAAACTATTTTACGGCTGCTAGCTTCGAGAAAATTCGGATTGAGTTTCTGCCAGTTTCCAAGCGGTGTATAGTGGCCTGGAGTGGAACGGTTCTGGTATCAAATGTTTAGGAAAAGAACAACAAAAACACAACGCAGATAATTTTCTCGAAGACCTCGTCACCTACCTATAGCCGGAGACTGTACTATATTGCCGGAAAGCTCTAACTCCACAACATGTACTTTTGTTTAAGTATCAGCCAAACATACATGTGGCTAACCAGTACAGTTAAGAACGATTCATCTGGGAAGAATAGGGGGAAAAAGTGTCACAAACCCACCCTAAAGACGTTTTCATAGCGTAGATGCGCATTTAACATTGCCCGCTGCTCCAGTAGAGGGTTGAATGAGACCGACAAGCAGCGGTCTGGTGACAACGCCGCCCGCGCACAGGTGTGAGCACTATGGTGGCCTCGATGCGGGCGTCCGCAGCAGATGGGGTAAACCCTCTTCGCAACCCCTACCAAACCCTTTCCATTTCCTGTGGGTTGCCGCGCGTGCCTCGGCCGCCGGTCGAGTTGAACGCCTGGCTTCGAAATATGGCCCCCTTTTGTTTGACTCGCGGGCGGAAAAGCGCAGATAAGCCGAGTTGGATTGGACAAGGGAAGCCCAGAAAGCGCTCTCTGGTACGAAGCCCGCTTTTCGATGTTTCGCCGAAACGAGCCTAAAGCTGTCCCCGAAAGCGAAGTTTTCTCTCCCCCCCCCCCCCCCCCCCCCCTCGCGAACGAGCGTGTAGTTTGCGTCCCACCGAGCGCGCACGTGACGCAACGGCACACTCTTCCAAGTACCGCCGCGCGGATAAGAATGCGACTGCGTAAATAAGATGAAAAAGACGCCGACAGAGAAAAAAAAGCGGAGCGTGGGCTCCCTAGTTTCCAAGTACTCGCAATTTTACAGGAAGCGCGGGAGTGTGAGAATAAAAAAAAATTAATAACGGAAATGAAGCCGCTGAAATTACTCCGCCCAGTGTATATCATCGAACCAGTTTTTTTGTTCCTTTCGAGCCCCTAATTGATAAAGGAGAGCCGGCGCCCCGGGAAAGTGCGCAGGTCTTGTGAAGCGCACAAAACTGGGCTGACCGGCGAATTTGGATTGCGCCGCTTTTCGGCCACAGCGCGCGCGACACGCGCGCAACGCCGGCGATTGTTTGGGCCGGACCGCTCTGGAAAGCCGCCCCGCCCCGCTGCGCGTGCCGTGGCACAAGGCACTACGATGAGCGCTGCCCGCAGCGGAAACAACGACTGGGACAGACGCCGCGTTGTTACGCCTTGAGTGGACTGGCATATTAGGGTCTCTCTCTCTCTCTGCCCCAGCCGCTTTGCCAGAGCAAACATTAGCATTGGCGAGCGGCCAAATGCGCCTGCTCTCCTTACCGCCTGTCTTCCGGCCTTCCGGCGCCGAAGAGAGGGCACCAAGAGGGAAGGAAGGTTCTTAAGTCACGCGATACTTTACTCGCAATTCTTGCAAGAAGCCTGCGGTGTTAACGCCGACGGTATTTCTCAGAAACTTAAAAAAATTGGCCGTGACTTAGCTCAGCCAGGCCAGGATAAACATAGCGAGAGCATGTGTGCCTGGCGCTGGGCTGCCTACACCTCTCAAATCCAATATAACCCCATCCAATCACGTCTAATCAAATTCAGTCCAATCAAATACACTTCATTCCAGTCAAATAGAATCCAACCAAGCCTGCCCAATTCAATCCAAACCATTCCAATCGAGTCTAATCCAATCCTGCCCAATGCTGAGTACACGCTCGCCCGAAATGCACCGCTGACTAGCCTATCATCATCACTACTGTCATCCTCACACTAGAGAAGGAGAATTAAGATGCGCTACTCTTGTATACAGACGCCAGGCCAGGGAACAGGAACCTTTATTACGAGCTGCGTGCTCGCAGCCTCAAACCAACAACAACCACACATGGAATCTGCACGCCGTTTTATGCACTGCGGGAGCTGCCGGCGCTTGCGCAGCCAGACGTGGCGAACGCGATAAGCCACAAGACATCGCGAGCATCTTTATCGCGATACGACACGACGCTATAACAGCTACTCACGATCCCGGGCGTTAGTCTGGCTGTCTAGCTATGTTGTTGTTGCATCAAAGACGACACATCTTCTGGTTGCTGCTTAATTTCCAGATGGTGCGGAAAGCGCGCGGCGTCCGCTAGCTGCAGCGGTTGCTAGGCAACGGCTGCGTGCCTCCCGCCGCGCGAAACTCCTCGTTCGTGGCCAATGTAGCTTTCGCTAGAAAATGCTGCTCAGAAAGTGTCAGAGATATATGACACGTTTTCAGACGTATTGTTTCAAGACCTCATTCGGGCGCATCTGAAGTACAGTGAAAAGGGAGAAAAATGAGAGTGAAATGAAGTTTAATCATTCGCACTCAAAAGGATTTCCATGTCGGTCAAAAACGAAACTAGGACAAAGGTTTCCGCACCTGACCAAAAAACAGGAGGACCGTTAACAAGTGCGCGCAAACATGCCTAATGAACGGACTGTGGTGGACGCACAATGCGCTGGCTTGCCCCGCTGCATATATTCAGTGCGACTAGTGCATCAAATATTTTATTGCGTAAGCAATACTACGCCAGGTTTCAGCCCGTCGCGTAAACCCGGTCGGTAGCCACGTTTGACCTTTAGAGAGATCGCAGATGGGGCCCCTCTTCAAGCCGTCGGGTACCCGATTGGTAGAAGCGCCGCGCCGCAGAAGAAGAAGAAAGAACAGAAAGAGAAGCTACGTCGGCTTTGCTTACGCAACCTACCGGGTTTAACTAAAGCTAAACGCCGTCTAATTTTTTTTTTGCTCATCACGTGCTTAGGCTGACTAACAGATTGTACAATAGACGAAAAAAAAAAAAAACTGCTATGATCAGCGAAATGGTCGATAAGCGCTTTAAGTTTGTCGTAATATCTGCGTGAATATGAAACAACCATTTCAGGCTGAGCCTACTGTCGTGCCAAGAAGAAATGGGCTTCAGTTTTCCTACTTGTTGTTCCACCCCTACCTACATCCTGTGCCCTATACCACCGCTTCGGTATACCACTGTTTAATTTTTTTTTTTTTTTTTTTTTTCAGTGTATGTTACAGTTCTTACAGCAGCAAAAACGTCTGCTACGAATGAAAAAAATTAAATATTTCTTTCTCCTCCTAATTCAAACTTGTGACGTTCGCCCTGAGGACATGCTGCTTCTATTTTGAAGTGAATGGCGGTTAACCATAGCCTCTGAGATTCTGCGCTCAGAAATTTGATGCTGACGCACGCAGCTTACTCGGCCGGCGAAGGCGCTGTCGTTTCTAGATTTTGAATGCACTTTCGGCGAGAGTGATCTATTTGTTGTTGGGATGCCGTATAGTTCATCGGAGCAGTTTTACATCAATTTTGACTCACTGCCTTTTTGATGACGTATGGGCTGCTTTACCGAATTAACGCGAAACGTGCTGCCGCGTTCTGGACCAGATGGGTGAAACGCACAAATTTGTCATATACAAGAACAGAGAATCCTTCAAGTGACGTCCAGTCATCATCGACTATTTACCGCTGCCCGCACATAAAAATTCGGGAACGTTTCGAGCTTCTCGCCGAAACCTTCGTGCCCGGACGCTTGCGTTAGCCTTAAGTGCGCGATCGCAAAACGCGAGCTTCCTGGCGGCGCGGCCTTCTCGACGATGAGCGTGTGGCAGTGCCGGCAAGGGCGAGGACGCGCACTGCACAGCTGCGGAAAGTCACCATGCAGCGAGGCCGTTTCCGAGCCCCGAAGGAAACAAGGCCCGCCGAGAACAGGGGCGCCTGGGAATGGCGCAAACGCTCGCGAGGCGTATCCGGTTCCTTGCACGGGGCATAAAGAAGAACGGCGAGTCATATTAATCACCCGCACCTCTTTGGCGTCGCCTGTTTGCTCGAGGTTGCACTCACTCCACGCAGTCCTGGTTGACTTTCTTCTTTTCTTTTCCGGGTAGCTCCGGACGTTATCGCAGCGAACTCTATCGCTAGTGGTTCGCTGCCAGTTCCGGCGTTTATTTCCGTCCACTAGAACGGGGTGTGTCCCGACCGTGCGCCTTTTTGCTTACTCGTTCCCGCCGCGTTCTTCCGCCCCCCCCCCCCCCCCCTTTTTTTTTCTCTCTCTCTTTTTTGCTCAAGCGCTGAGGAACGCTGCTGGTCAAGACAGAGTGGTCGCCTCGAGAGGCGCGTACGAAGCGCAACGTTTCTCCCCCAGTGCTGTCGACGCGCATCTGGGGCTCCAGTGGAGCGCTCTCCTGAACGTCCGCGCCGCGGTGACCAGACGCTGCCACGCGGCGCAACGCTCAGAAGGGCTCGCATGTCCTCGCAAGGACGCTGCCTCTAGGTACCGGAACAGCCCGGAGGGAGAGACGAGAAAATAATTACACCCGAGAATTTCCGCATTCGGCCTTCGTTGAGCGTTAGGACTTCCGCCTTCCGCCCAAAGGAACGTTCATTTAGGCCCAGCTACCTTCACTAACTTCTGTATTACCTTTATCTCGGTGTAAGATTAAATCTTATATCAATTTTTTCGTGTTTTTTTTTTCTGTTCGAATGTTTCTTAAGTTTATTATTTTATTATTTCGTTCATAGCACTTTTCTGGAACTTTGTGCGAAAGACATAGATACGACCAAAAAAGTCGCTTGTCTCTTCATTTCATATTGGCTTGATAAGCCTCCGAACGTTTCAAATTTGGCGTCGAATTCAGATCTGCCGTCACGTTCCTGACGTCGTTGCCACGTCTGCGTGCGAACGACCGACTCGTTGGTCAACGGCACCTTAGAGCACAATATGATGGCAATCGAAATGAGCCAGCGCACGCGCCACGACATGACACACATTGGCTAACCGCGACTTTTTGCCTAATGCGATTGGGATAAGGACGGCGCTGGCGATAGAAGAACCTACCAGGCCGAGAGGACGTCGAATGACGAAAATGTATTCGTATACTCTAACGGCCACCAGGAGCAAGTTTTCTTTCTCTACGAAACCGAACAGTGCGTATTCAGATCCCGAGTTCTCATTGGACCGCGTTGGTATGTTCCCTATAGACCCCTTGTAGACATATTCCTCCTCTGCCGAATCGTCAAGTTGCTATAAATCTAAGCTGCCGAATTGAATTCGCCATCAGTACAGGGTCGTCCATTCTTAGCTTGAACACGGTCAATGTCTTCAAAGTACTAGTGCGCCCGGCCCGGCGCATAACACACGAACAAAAAAATATTTGGACAGAGTGTCATGACCTAGTGAGTAAGAACACGTATATAATACTGATTGTTCCCCTCGCTACCGCGCAAAAATCTATTGAATAGATCTGGTAATGTAATGCAAGGCAATTCTCGGCAGAAGTTCGCTTTTGACCGAGGAATCTTGATTAGGAAGGTTTGGAGATATTCGCTTCTTACGTGCGGTCAATATTTGTGTATAAAAGTCGCGAATTTTTCCTTCACAAAAGATAGCATTATACATCGACCATGTTGTGTGCAAAAGTCTGTAAGGGCCACTGAATGAAATTATTCACAGCTGATCTTTGTGGAAAAGGTGAATTTCAACGTACTTTTGCCTCATACCCTGAAACTTTTCGGAAACGGCAGACTAGGTCTTTATTTCAGCTCATAGGCACCCGACATCAATGAAATTCAATTTTAAGATGCCCGCTTGAAGTTGAAAGGCAGCCATGTTTGTGGGCGAAATATAAATGTTCAATGTGTCCATCTTCGTGTGCTGACATCGTCGACCATTGTAAAGTATATGGCTGTCCTCTCGCCTACAATGACACTGGAGGGTCTCGAAAATATCACAAGAGAGATTAGTGAAGCCTGTCACAAAAAGAATGAAGATATGTTTCTAAAAGAACATTCTGCGATCTTGAGTGATAAGGAATATGCCTTAATCAATGACTTGTTACAGACCCCTCATGCAGGTAATTACGGCTCGGTTGTGCGCGTGCTTTGTGGTAAACCTTTTTTTTTTTGTCACAAGCTGATTTTCTCTAATAAAACCCAAATGAGCGCCCATCGTGTCCCGTAGATGTTTTTTCTTCTTACCCTGTTGCAGTGCTACCCCTAATTACACTTTCTTCTGAGCAACGTACCTCAAGGCAAACATTTTTTCTTCCGTGTTACAGGAGTTCGCATTGTGGCACGAAAAACTATTAGAAGCATGTCGCGGAATCCCAGCTGTTCGCCATTGTACTCGAAATAATAGGTTGCGTCCCAGCTCCCCCAAGGAACTGGAGCCGGACGCAGAGATCCCATGATGCGCCATTTCGCCGCTTATCAACTCCAGGTGTGTCGAAAGCAGTCGTCTTACCACATCTAATCATGCCTTCTAACATCTGGCTTCTCTCGTAGCCTGAGTGGCTTTGGGACGTTAAACCCGACCCACCAACCAACCTTCTAACATTTGCTGCTCTCAGAAAATTCTGGATCAAAACTTTCTATAAGCAGGCTTTTCTGCCAAACATCAGGAGACGTGTAGTCGGTCATATTACTTAATTCTGCAGAATTAAGTAATATGACCGAAGCAAGAGAGTTCCAGAAACCCATCTACTTCTGCTTTATTGATTATGTGAAAGCGTTTGACTGCGTAGATCACAGAATATTGTGGCAAGCTCTCCAAGAGATGGGAGTTACAATTCACCTCATCTGTCTCCTCAGGAACCTGTATGAAGGACAAGAGGCCACATTCAGAACTGGGCATGGTCTTACGGATTGGTTTCCGATTGAGAAAGGAGTGAGGCAAGGCTGCATACTGTCGCCCTGCCTATTTAACCTATATGCAGAGTGCATCATGAGGAAGGCCGGTCTGGACAAGTCTTCAGCTGGAGTGAAGATTGCTGGAAAACGTATCAACAACCTTAGATATGCGGATGATACCACTTTAATGGCAGAAAGTGAAGTGGAACTCAAGAGACTTCTGATGCGCGTACAAGAAGAGAGTTAGAAGTTTGGGCTTAAACTGAACATTAAAAAAAAAAAAGAAATTTGATCATGGCGTCTTGCCCTATCAAGTCCTGGAGCATCAATGGACAAGAAGTGGAGGCTGTGACAGATTTTCTCTTCTTGGGCTCCAAGATTACCTCGGAAGGAGACTGCAGCCATGAAATTAGGAGACGCCTGCTTCTGGGAAAGAGAGCAATGGTTAGCCTTGACCGCCTAGTAAAGAGCAGAGACATTAGTCTGCCAACCAAGATCCGCATAACTCGTGCTATGGTCTTTCCAGTTGTGATGTATGGATGCGACAGTTGGACTGTGAAAAAGGCTGACCGCCGAAGAATTGACGCGTTTGAATTGTGGTGCTGGCGAAGACTCTTGAGAGTTCCTTGGACTGCCAGAAGATCAAATCAGTCGATATTGTCGACCATAGACCCTGACTGCTCGTTGGAGGGTCAAATTCAGCTGCTTTGGTCATCTGATGAGAAGAGAGGAGTCGCTGGAGAAAGATTTGATGTTGGGAAAGGTTGAGGGTCACCGGAGAAGGGGTAGGCAGCGAACGCGATGGTTAGATGGCATCCTCGAGGAACTGCAGATGAAGTTATGCGATGTTAGGAAGATAGTGAGAGACCGGAAAGCGTGGCGTGACATGGTCCATAGGGTCACGAAGAGTCAGACACGACTGAACGACTGAACTGAACTGAACACGTTCACAGTGGCGTAGTTTTTTCTTTGACTCCAGCAACATAAACCTTCCAGGGAGCGCTTCGAAATCATGTTTTGTTCAAGAATGATACGTGAGGAAGCCTACTTCAATAAAAATTTTGACTGTCTGGAGCACTCCCATCCTGCCGGGACAGGCACGCACGAAATGATGCAAAAGGGTCGTGTTGCACACAAGCTCGCGAAGCCATGTGAGACGAAAATGCGGAGAGACATGATTATGCTCTAAAAGGGCAGTTTCAAAGCTACATATCTGAATACTTATGCACAACAAGGGAAGAATACGGCGTCAAAGATTGAAAGGAGTTGCGTTGCACGCATCATCACAAGGAAAAAAAAAAAAAAAAAACTCCATGTCGAGAACCAAGACTATAGATTCTATCAGTGCTATGGCCAGCCATTCAGTGCTCCGATACACAAGGTTTCCCCGTTATATTAAGCGTCGCCTATAACTAGGTCGAGGACGGAAAATAGGCAACTTTTTTATTTCTACACTCGAAAAATGCACGTTTTTTTTTGTTTTTGTTTTTTGTAATGATGGGCAGTACTCGAAGTCATACCTTTTTCGCTAATTAATTCGAAAGAGCGAATGAACGCCTATTAAACTGTGCATCACGAAGGTGTTAAGTTTTCAGGAAAGGAGCACCTTCCTCATATTATTTAATTATGAGATAATATTTCTATACCACTAACATAAAAAGCTCATTAAAAAGTTGTGGCCAGAACGCGTGTTCTAATTATATCTTCATCTAACCACTTATGTTCGGAAAGGAAGATCACAAAAAACTAAGGAAGCAAGAATAATAATAATAACTTTATTTACCATCAACGTTTACATGATGGCGGGAGCCTGGAGTAAAAGCTGCCTTACGGCAGCTTGACAAGGCCTCAATGATGCAGCTATTTAAAAAAAAAAAAGCCTTGAAAATATGAGCGCTCGCAAAAAACTGAAAAACTTAAAAAAAAATTGTGTTACCGGGGAGTAGCGCAAAACTGTGGGGATATTTGTCGTGAAACTTTTTCGGGTTGTGGGATGGCGTTACAATATAGACCGCGATGCCATATTTCAAAATATATTTCATAGTTATCATGCTACTTCCGGCGCTGAAAAAAGAAAAGTGCATAAAGTAACATCTTGTGGTTGCTTTGTGCAACTCGGCTACAACAAAATAAACAACAATTAACAGTTAGCATCACGTTAACTTCAGGGCTACGGATGATTAGATAACAGCGAATGCAGTGCATTTTGACCAGTGATGCTAGACTCAAGCCACAAAAGACGGTTTATAGGTTCACACAGAGATTAGAAAGCACAATTAATTCCGCAAACAACAATGAACTTAAGGCGCCGACGTTGATAATTACCACAACCATGCATCAGGTCCATTTTCGGGGCCCTTTTTAAGGCTGTATAAATATTATCTTACTATAGTTTCATAAATTATTAGCATCAAGATAAACAGCTTCAAGAGACGTTTCTTCCGGCAGTGCGCCGCTGTGAAATCTTAAGTTGTAGTACGTTGAATGGTTATGTAAGGCTTATAACTGCATATACTTTGCAACTGCATGAAGCACAGAAAGGGGAACGTGTACACCTACCTGAACTTGGTCGTCGACAGCAGCGGGTGTGGGTCAGCCTGGGGATAAGAAAAGCAGTGGGTGAGACGAGTAATTAAAAACAAATGGCTTTTTGGAAAGCAGATTTAAAGTAAACACGATGTGCGGCAACAGTTCCTAGAAAGTACCGCAGAACACTTGCGTAAACTGGTGAACAAAGAACCGGTGAAGCAAAACTCAAGACTTTATGATAAAAATTACCCTTCCCACGCCCCTCCTCTGCCCCCTATTCATGATCCAGATTGCAGTGAGGAAGGTACGTTATCTCCGCTACGGAGTACAGCAGACGCTCGTTTATGCTTAAGGTTACCCTAACTGGAGTGAATTGCCCCGTGGTCTATTTTTAGGCCCGAGAAGGTTCACTGCAATCTAGGTAACGCTTTGACGAAAGGTCTAGAAAGTCAGGCAAGAAAGATATCAAAGAATACTTCGCGAATCTTCATAACTTACAATATTTCTTTCTTTCTTTTATTCCGCACGTAGAGAAAGGATCAGGAACTGCAGCGAGTTTTCGTGCGCTTCATTTAAACCTCCTAGAGTTCGCAATATAAATAACAGTACAGTCGCAAAGCATTTTCTCTACGTTACTGGTATGCTTCTTTCTCCGTGCCCAGCTTCCCTGGTTATTCGACAACTAGCTTCACTGTTGGCTGCCAGTAGCGAACTCCGCGTAACTCAAAGTGAATACTTTGAAATTAAAATCTTGATAAAGTCCTGAGAGATTCCGCGAGTACGTGGTGATTTGATTGCCCACGCTCCTCACTTCAATCTCCTTTATCATGTTTCTTGCTCTCGCACCAATAATTCTAACTGGCACAGAAAATCAATAGGATGTACCGAGAAAGTAGAATTTCCTGCGGTATGGATGGATGGATGGATGGATGGATGGATGGATGGATGGATGGATGGATGGATGGATGGATGGATGGATGGATGGATGGATGGATGGATGGATGGATGGATGGATGGATGGATGGATGGATGGATGGATGGATGGATGGATGGATGGATGGATGGATGGATGGATGGATGGATGGATGGATGGATGGATGGATGGATGGATGGATGGATGGATGGATGGATGGATGGATGGATGGATCGATGGATGGATGGATGGATGGATGGATGAATGGATGGATGGATGGATGGATGGATGGATGGATGGATGGATGGAATATAGGAGCGTCCCCTTTGAAACGGGGTGGTAGCAGTAGCTGTCATGCTCATTTTTCTCCCTATATCTTAATTATTGATTTAGAATGGTTAACTAAACCATGATTCTATTTATTAAATTTTGTTCCTACATTACTAACATTATGTCACTTCTCTGCTTCTGAATGCCCATTCTGAATGCCCAGCGCCACTCAGAACGCAGTGGTAGTCGTGCGAACTAGAAAGCTTTATCCGGATTTCTCACGCTTGCGCCTCTTACGCATTTATAATTAAAAAGAAATCATATTTATACTTCACTACTATTTTGTTTTACCCCTTATTCCCAGGCGTGGGATCGCGCCACATGTAAGAAAACATGAAAAATTACGCGCTTCGTTCTCCTTTATATGACGGTCGATCGCCTCAGCCGTTTTCACTCGCATTTCTTTTCTCCCATTTTCGCACACGTCAGTCGCGGAAAACGGCATGACTCATGCCAGCGCCACCTGCAGCAAATGGCAAAAAAACGTACGGTAGAGCCAACGCGCAGTTTTGGCCAAAATTATCGAATGGACCAGATGTTTGTTATTGTAGGAAACAAATACAAGCGCAGGTCGTTCAAGCGATTATAACAGGAGTTTTATCGACAGAGTCGAGGTATTGGCGTGTGTGTGTGTGTGAGAGAGAGAGAGAGAGAGAGAGAGAGAGAGAGAGAGAGAGAGAGAGAGAGAGAGAGAGAGAGAGAGAGAGAGAGAGATTGCTTTATTTGACCATAACGTTTTTGACGCCACGTGTCGTATAATAGAGGGCTGCGGATTAATTTCGGCGACCAGGCCATCAAAGGTTCCCACACAGAGCTTCCTATTCTCAGTACACGAAGGTATATCTGCCCTGATTGTAGCCAAGTTGGAAATAGTGACTTCGTGCTCAGCAACAAATCGTAACTAGACCGCCGCAACGGGTAGGTTAGGTTGAAGCAACCGTAATCGATTATCGATGTAAAGCTGCTGCTCATTCCCAGCTGCTCCAAGTAGCTGGGCCATTCAAAGCATTCCAAGAGGAACCATTGATGACATCTGCACTTCACCGCGTGGTGTGGTACGTGATTATCTTTCAGCATGCGGCTCACACGCCGTACAAACATCGCAAAGCGCACACAAAGCTCTTTTGTTTTTTTATTTCTTGCTTCAGACACGACGATCACCTGCGTCAGCCCGTATTTGCGCGAAAGAAGCAGCCGTTGACGTGAAACTTCTGCGTATCCCTACGTAAACAAAAGCTAAATGCGTCGCAAGAGTCATCCGATACGTGTATAGTGGACGAAGACGTAGCGCAACAACCTCACAACAATGGTAGCATCTCCCTCCCCTTCCTTCTTTGGCAAGCGGGGACGACGCTTCTCGTTTCGCGCGTAATCTTATATCTCTCAGTTCAAGACCCACGACACGGGCAGCCATAGGGAAACAATATACTTAAATGCCCTTTTTTGTCTTCTACCTTTGTTCTCTCGCACGACTACTGCAAACACGGCGTCCAAGAAAACACGATATCTAGGCGACGTTTCAGTAAACGGAGGTAGATGTACAGCCCAGGGGAAAATAGCCTATTATAACTTGGCTCTGCAAGCTCACAAGCTGTGTACCAAGCAATTCGCCACGACGATTAGTTACTCAGTTCTTTTTTTTTTCTTTTTTTGCATCTAGGACCTTCTTCGCCGCGTTACGCACCAATAAAAAAAAAAGTCATTGAGAGAGGAAAATTAACGGAATTCCTTTCGTGCCCTACTTCAAGCAAAATATGTCTAATCGAATCAAGTTAGGAACAGAATTAACAACGAAGCAGAACATACGCGGATGGAAGAAAGATACATGTTTCTCTGCAGCTACGCACTAAATCTATAGGTTTTTTCAGCGCACATCTTCAAACCTCTCGTATTACAATGACACCGGGGTTTTACGTTTACCGAGTTTACGAGACTGATGTTTTATTAAAAATAATAAAAGTCTCACCTCCCCGTACATAGCAGTCTAGCGGCTTAGTACATTAAGCCAACAAGGCGGCACCCGGGCCAAAGTATCCGTGCCTCCTCGCTCAGTTTCTCGCAGCCGAGAGTACAGGCGCGGCCTCCCGTCTACTCCATTTGCCGGACTTGAGCCGCGCTTATAAAGTGACCCCGGACAAAAGAAACTAACTAGCCGTAGCTTTAGGCTTCCACGAAGAAGAGCGCTTGCGAGGTGCGCGATCGATGATTCCGTTACGTGCACGGGACGCCTGAACCACGCGTCGAAGGGAACGAACTGCGCGGCACTCGAGAGCGCCGCTTATAAGGCGTTGACAAAATAGGCTGGCTTATCAGCGACCTCCTGAGCTCGTCCTTTTGCTTAACGGGAAAGGAAAGGCGCTTCAAGAAATTTTAACCCCCCCCCCCCCCACCTCCCCCCCCTCTCTGGCTGATGTCCCTTAAAGAAATCAGGGCTGAAGAAGCGCTCGAAGAGAAGAAAGGCGACGACGCTCGGCGCTCCCGAGGAATGGAACAGCGGCGGCGCAGATAAGAAATACAAGCAGTGACGGAGGCTTGCAGTGCGCGCGGAACCAACCAAGACTCGGAGGGAGCCCTTAAGAGAAAAGCTGGCTTCACACCTTCCGGGCCGCGTCCCAGTCGCGCAGCGCGGCCGGCGGCAGGGCAAAGTGGCCTCGGCCGGAAGGTGTCCTTTCGCGAACCCTAAATCCTGATCGGCTTCTAATCGTGTTTAGTTCGGCGGGCCTCGCCTTTTTCCGCCGGGACGCGTGTGTTCTTCTTACGAGCACTAGTGGACGCGCTTGGCCACGCTTGGCTCTTTCCTTGGGCCTAGAGAAGCGCCCGCCCAGGAATAAAGGACCCGTCAGCGAGGGCCGCGGGCAAAAGACAAAACGGCCGAGTCAAATTGATCGAATCCAAAAAAAAAAAAAAAAAAAAAGGGAGGAAGAAAAGAGAAATAAACCAGACTAGGGCAGCCAGTGAGCGACCGAAGGCGGCGACGCAGAGGAAAACAGGGAACAGCGTTTGGGGAGGCCCAATTAAGTCTGGGACAGCGCGTCTTCCAATCGCATTACGAACGCACCGGTGCGACCGACGGCCGGCCATCGGCCGCTTCCCTGGCCGCGCCGGAAATGACTCATTACGTTCCAATTGGGGACACATGTTCGTTTAGAAAAGGCTGATTGAATCCCACTGGCCACGTCGAGCTTGTGCGGTTGGCGTCTCTTGGGGACACCCTATATAAGCGCTCGCTTGGCGCGGGTCTTTTTTTTTTGTTTGTTTTTCATTTTCTTTCTACTCCTCGCATTTTTTCTGCGCTGTGCGCGATCGACGGCTTTCTCAACCCTGTGGCGTGACTACAGCTATGTCTAACGAAGGCCTGCCGTCGGCTTCGTCCGCATTCGTGATAATGGGGACTCTCAGTAAATGCCCCGCTCGCCCGAATGAAATACATTTTTAGAATTGTTTATTTGCCCCTTTTCCTACGACATTTAGATCTGGAGGAGTTTCCGGGCAGGCAAAGTCACAACAGCCACAGAGGGGTGCCAGATCTACCAAGCGCGAAGCGTAACGGCGAACGTACACAGTGACCGTTAGCTCTGATGCGCCTCTTCGGCAGTCGAGAGGCGTCGGTGCCGTTGCCGCTACAACCGAGCGAAAGACAAGTCACGGGCCCGACGGTATTTCTCAGAACAGAGAATGCTTTGCAAATGCACGCAGTACATATACACAACCATCTCAGACGCTTTGCCTCAGTTTCTCGCAAAACTGCTTAAATAACTGCGCTGAAATTTCGAATTAGGGAGTATCACTGCTTAGAATTGAAACTTGTGAGAGATGCGTCGGTGCGGCCTGGGCAGGTGTTTTTTGCAGCACGGCGGATATTATTCTTTTATATAGGTCGATTATTGAACTGAAGTTAGCCATCAACTCTCTATTTTTGGATTTTAGGAGGCATGGGTAGAGGAGAAATTGAAAGCAGTTAACATTGTAGTTATTGACATTTCTGATTCGGGAATGTTGCTAGAAATACTGAACATCGAAAGGGAAAATTTGAAAGCTCTTTGAGTGTCATTTCTGTACTGAATCATTTAAGTTGCGTCGCTCGCATAGCTAATGCGCGAAAGGTAACGATACCATTTGCGTACTTGAATATGTAGAAGAAATTACCTTGATTTGGCGACAACTACATGTGCAATGAGGCACTATATGATCTTAGCCACTGGATCCATCATATAAATTTTCATATGTAAATTTTGCAGCGGTGGCGTAGCGGTAGAACATCCCCCTCGCATGCAAGAGGACAGGGGTTCAAATCCCGGTGCCGCGCAATTCTCCACCGGATGAAAGAAAAAAAGTCCGCGTGTCGATGGAATTGCATAAACAGGTTTGGGGTGCGACCTGATGCCGGTGAACACCTCCGGCAACGCACTCCCTCACCAGAACAGGAGTTGGCCACTCTGGTGCAGTAATTGGCCACAACCTCCTATGATAAGCTCCATAAAACCCCGGCCCTCAGTCACCAGCGGCTGCGGAACAACTGACCACGGCGGCGGTCAGACCTGTGACGCAGCAGGGGGTGCTAAGAAAGCCTGGCTCCGCTGGACAGGCCGCCATTGGAAACTGACCCTGGCAACGTTTAATGCTAGAACCCTAGCTAGTGAAGCTAGTTTAGCAGTGCTGTTAGAGGAACTTGCCGGCATGAAATGGGATCTCATAGGGCTTAGTGAGGTTAGGAGGCCGAATGAGGCATATACTGTACTGAAGGATGGGCATGTACTGTGTTATCGAGGTTTACCAGAGGGGCGACAACTAGGAGTAGGTTTCCTTGTCAATAAGTATATAGCGGGTAATATAGATGAATTCTATAGTCTTAATGAGAGGGTTGCAGGCATCGTAATTAGGCTTAATAAGCGGTATAAACTGAAGGTTGTACAGGCCTATGCACCTACATGTAGTTATGATGACCAGTCAGTTGAAAGCTTCTATGAAGATGTAGAATCGGCAATGCGAAAAGTAAAGACGCAGTACACTGTGCTAATGGGCGACTTCAATGCCAAGGTAGGGAAAAAACAGGCAGGAGACAAGGCAATAGGTGACTATGGCATTGGTTCTAGGAATAGCAGGGGGGAGTTACTAGTTGAGTTTGCAGAGCGCAATAACTTACGAATCATGAATACCTTCTTCAGCAAACGGAAGAACCGGAAATGGACATGGAAAAGTCCTAATGGAGAGACTAAAAATGAAATCGACATCATAATGTATTCAACGCCCGCCATTATGCAAGATGTAGAGGTAATCGGGAAAGTGCGATGCAGTGACCACATGATGGTGAGGCGCCGAATTAGCCTAAATCTGAAGAAGGAACGCAACAGATTAGTAAGAAAGAAACCCATCAACGAATTAGCGGTGAGGGGGAGGGCAGAAGAGTTCAGGATCTCGCTACAGAATAGGTATTCAGCTCTGAGGATGGCGACATTATACCTAGAGGCAAGGAACAATAATTTCAGAGATATCATCACTGAGTGCGCGGTAGAAGTAGGCGGTAGGATAGTTAGAGAGGATACCGGTAAGCTGTCTAAGGAGACGAAAGATTTGATTAAGAAACGCCAGAGTATGAAAGCTTCCAATCCAACAGACCAGATCGAATTGGCCGAGATATCAAAGCTAATCAATAAGCGCAAGGTGGCCGATATAAGGAAGTGTAACATGGAGAAAATTGAGCATGCTGTAAAGAACGGGGGAAGCCTTAAAGCGGTAAAGAAGAAATTGGGCATAGGCAATAACCAGATGTATGCGATAAGGGACAAGGCGGGCAACTGTCATCACTAATATGGAAAAGATAGTCAAAGTAGCCGAGGAGTTCTATACAGATCTTTACAGTAGCCAAAGTAGTCAGGACCGTAATGAGATTGGCGGTAAGGAAAAACAGCCAGACGTTCCACCAGTGACGAAGGACGAGGTCAAGAAAGCACTAGAAATTATGAAAAGGGGGAAATCATATGGAGAGGATCAGATAACTACAGATTGGCTGAAGGACGGGGGGATATCGTGCTAGGAAAACTGGCCACCCTGTATACGCAGTGCCTGGTGTCATCGACGGTACCGGAACCATGGAAGAATGCAAACATTATCCTCATTCACAAGAAAGGGGACTCTAAGGACCTTAAAAATTACAGACCAATCAGCTTACTGTCTGTCTGTTACGTATAAGGTATTTACTAAGGTAATCGCTAATAGAATCAGGACAACCTTAGACTGCAATCAAGCAAAGGATCAAGCAGGGTTTCGGAAACGGTACTCTACTATCGATCATATCCATACCATCAATCAGGTGATAGAAAAATGCTCGGAATATAACCAGCCCTTATACATAGCATTCATTGATTACGAAAAAGCATTTGACTCAGTTGAAACCTCGGCGGTGATGCAGGCATTGCGAAATCAGGGGGTAGACGAGCCGTACGTGAAAGTGCTGGAAGATATATATAGTGGCTGCACAGCAACCATAGTTCTGCATAAAGAAAGTAACAAAATTCCCATAAAGAAAGGAGTTAGGAAAGGAGACACAATCTCCCCAGTACTATTCACAGCTTGCTTAGAGGAAGCATTCAGAGACTTGGAATAGGAGCAGTTAGGAATAAGGGTAGATGGAGAATAACCTCAGTAATCTGCAATTTGCTGATGACATCGCCTTGCTAAGCAACTCAGGGGATGAACTGCAAATAATGATTGATGACCTAGACAAGTAAAGTAGAAAGGTAGGCTTGAAAATCAATATGCAGAAGACTAAGGTAATGTCCAACAGCCTCGGGAAGGAACATCACTTTACATTAGGTAGCGAAATACTGGAGGTAGTAGGCGAATATGTCTACTTAGGACAGGACAGTTTCTACCGGAACTGGTCACTTTTCCTTGGCGTCTTCGAATCAGACCTAGCCGTAACCATTTCTATCCACTTCTCCGGTCGATGGAAGTTCCTGGGGGAAGCAGTACGGGGTGTTGAAGGGTGCACAAGGACCACTCGGGCTTTCGAGCTGCGTAAGAAATTTACAAAAATTGTTGAGCTATATCGCGAATAGTAATCGCGATTTCTGAGTCTTAAAAACAGACACGGCTATTAATAAAAGTGAGCAGAGAATCTCTAATTGCAAGCAGGTGCCTATCTGTCTGTGATAGTGCAAAAGTTAACTTCTGAAATTTAGTTAATGAGGTTACTAAGTAACGTAATTCACCAGTATACTGACGTTTCTCCAACACTGGTATTACTTTGCTGGAAAGGTAACTATTTAACCTAAAAAAAAGAAAGCTTGCAAAAATTAATAGTGGGCTTTCCTGAAACGCCTGATATGATGGGCATGTGGAGAACATGTGTCCGTAACAATCGCCGACATATTTTTCTTGTGTTTCACCGCTGGAATTATTCTTCTATTCGAACTTGTACGATTACTCTTTGCTGGTACGGTACACGGGGTTATCGCCACGATGGAGGCGGGAACATAATGACAGCCAACAGAAACGTGCACCGGTCGCGTCCCTGCTTGTATTTGCAGAAATAGACAGCAGGACCTATCGAGATTTTATGCCACCTTATGTTAAAGTGGGTCGCCAGTGGGTAGCCAAATAGTTGTACCACAGCTTTAAGGCAGAAGAAATGCTACCCGCATTCTTGGATTTCGCCTGGGTGGCTGTGAGCAGCCGCTGGAAAAAATACTCGCAAACAATGGGCACTGAACCCAGACTGAAGAAAAAAAAGAGATCAGCGTCGCAGCCCACAGGGTTACATCAATGCTCTATCTCGATTATTTTTTATTGCCTGCTGAGACAACACCACACAAATACAGATAACCATGTACAACACATCATCGCCGCACAGGAATACATCGCAATATGTATTAAAATATCCTCAGGCGTGCCAGGTCATCAATATTGTTTACACACTAAGCGGTTGGGTTGGCATTGGGCTCGATACAGTTCTTTCACGAACGAAACACCTTCAGTGAAGTTATCAGGTACCAAACGCACATTTACATCTGCATGACTAACTGCCATTCTCGTCTTCCACAAACAGGTGAAGGCCTATATAGAATTATAACCATATCAAACTATTAATATAACTTCAGCACTTTAAACCATGAAGTACCCAATTCAATACGGTGTTATGGGAAGTTCTTTTTTGGGAGTACGCTGTAGAGTATCCGAATGAAAGATGGTCTCCTGAAGGTCAATGAAAGCCTGTTCAACTGTTTCATTTTTTGTTTGTTCTTTAACACATCAAGCAGTCAGTCTTCCACGGTACGAAGATTCATCTGTGCTCAAAGCACGTCCTAACAGGAAAGGTGTTAGAACGCAGCGGAAAGAAATTTTTAATAGCAAGAATTCCTAATGGATATCCTTTTGACTAATTGCACAACACCCTTCCCTGGCTCTCCACATGAAGTCCACCTTCTTATACATAGGTATAGGCATCATGTTGTCGGCTTAGTCTGCGTATAGTTTTTCGCTGGTCTTCTGTTTTTTTTTTTTTTTTTTTTTTTTTTTTTTTTTTTTGCAATAGAGACCAAATACTTCTACGAAAAACCTGTTGTACAGTATTCTAAATGACACCAGAATTTCTCGATAATACCTAGTCACTTTCCGACTGACGACACTGGATGGATACGACATATTCCGGAAGTGTTTCCGTAATTTTTCACCATTCTTTCCTGAATGATAGTATGGAGAAATTCATTAATTTCACCACGCAGAAAGAAAAGCGCGTTACAACTTGCTTTATAATCGCGTGAGAGCCCTAGCCCTCCCTCACAAATTCGGCGGAAAGAGTTTGTTTGACTAGTTCGCTTACAACTGGAATTTGAGATAAAAACCGCATCCCACGATGCATAATTTGAACGTTTACGTGAGATATGAACATCGCTACCAGACCTTGGGAATCAGGAAAACATTGAAAGCTGCACTTCGCGCGAATACTTAATCCGGGGCCTTGTCACACCTTTGTTTCATCTTTCCCCTCAGTTCGGGAGCCCGGTTCGCCACATCCTAAGCTGTCAGACTTGCCCGCGGCGCTTCGGAAGTCGTCATCATCGCCATCCCTATATATGACAAAGTTTCACTAAAGACTGAAGACTAGGCTTCCGCCATCCCAATAAGAGAGCCTAAAACACCTGTTAAATACTTAGCTAAACATGGCAACACATGCCAAAGCAAAAAAAAAAAAAAAAGAAAAAAACGAAGCAAAAACTTGTTTCAGCATATATTCCACACACATTTTAATTCAATATACGAGGCGTTGTTCAAGAATCGTCACTTTTCATTTGGAAGGACGCAACTATTCATGGGTGGCAGTGTCGTGTTTCCAATATTTAGAATACAGCCTCACCGCCGTAATTGCGGCGAAGGTGCATCCAAATTGTCGCCGCGGTTCCTTTCCCTTTCATTATTTTGTCCACTACATGCTGTCCAACGCCTTACCGGATTTAATCGTCTCATCAAGTGAAGGGTGTCGTTATGATCTGTCGCGCTATCTCCGAGCGGTGATAGCCGCTTGTTTTCTTGCCACGCGTTTTACTGTGAGTATTTGCACAAAGTAAAGAAAAAGCGCCTAACGCAGGACCTCGTGGACATGGTCTTGCCAGTCCTCCTATACTGTCAGATTCTCAAAGATACAGCTGGTGAAAGCACTTATTTTGACTAAAAGAAATGGTGGGGGGACCCCTTATATAGGGAGCGCATTGAAATGAACTGCAACAAGAGCCCTGTCAGTGAGAATCACCTGCCCCTGTAGGTCCTGGATGGACAGCCCCCTCCAAACACTGTGTCGTCGGATCGTCTACAGGCGGACTGCATGCATTCTATGTGGCACAGCTCTGCCGTCATCGCAATGGGCTCGCGCAGTCGTATTGTCTTTTCTTCGTAGGGCACTTCGCCTTCGCGCAGCATCACTGCGGAAGTCCATTGGTTTCAACAATGGAGGGATGCAGCTGTAAGCGAAGCGTAATGCGAGTACAAACTGACGAGACCAGAATAAGCGCCGAAGGAGGAGGTTGGCATGCAGCTAACTGGCCACTGCCGCCAACATGCTATGCATGTAGGATCGAAGTGACTGAGCTCTTGTAAATATAAAACGTAAAATAATAATGTATCCTAGAAAATGCACCTAAAGTAATTGCGGCCTATTTGAAACATTCTACGAGAGCCGGACACTTCAATTTCTCTTTCAGCAACCGCATTTTTGGTTATCGTTGATGTTGCAGCCTTGTACGATTTACTTTTCAGCAATATTTTCATCTTTATTCTTTCCGATCTTCTTCTTCTACTTTGCTTCAGCCTTGATTTTTTCTACTTCCGCTTCTTCCTTTTCCACTTACTCTCCCTTCGCTTGGCTCTCTGTTCGGCTAGCCATGGCTTGGCCACAAACTAGGTCTGCGCCAAGCCTGGGCGAGAAAATGGCTAAGATGAGCGTCAGTTACACGACTGTCAGCATAAAATCAAGAGAGCGTAACCCAACAGTAACGCGAAGAATTACTGCTAACTTGTTTCCTAAAATATCAATGGCGCAGTTCTTCTTCTTCTTCTTCTTCTTCTTCTTCTTCTTCTTCTTCTTCTTCTTCTTCTTCTTCTTCTTCTTCTTCTTCTTCTTCTTCTTCTTCTTCTTCTTCTTCTTCTTCTTCTTCTTCTTCTTCTTCTTCTCCTACTTCTTCTTCTTCTGCATCTTAACCTTCTTCTTCCTCTCACCTCGGTGCATATCGCTATTGTCTCATCGTTGGGGATGCAACAATGTGAATATAAAACAATGATTGACGGCATAATTTGTTCTTGTGGCGTATCCGCTCCTTTTTAAATCTAAATTGCACCTCCTCTGTGATAAGTGAATAGTACTTACGGGCGCAATCGTCGACAGAAAACAGCGAGAGAGGAAGGCGGCGTGGAAAATCCTTCCGTGAGAGCCATTTCGCGGGGTTGGAGACAGGTTGTGACGCTCGCCCCACACGGTGACGACGAAGGTAGCGCGAGGTGCGAGGCACGGGCTTCGCGCGATATGTGATGGCGAGGGACGCTGGCGAACACTAGAAACCGTAGGAGCTATTCTGAAACAGCTGCTACTAATTGAAAAATAACAAGTTTATAGGAAAATCGAAGCGAAACAAGGCATTAGGGTGGACAGAACTATTTTCCTTGCATGTCGCGTGGTGGTAATAAAATACAACTGCTTAATTTCAAGAGCTGTATCCTTATGCTCCCATTTATTTTCCTAATTTGAGGTGATATACTGGTAGGGGACTTAGTCGATCGGCTTGACTCTGCGAGATGAGGTGGCAAGTGCGAAAACTTGTACTCCAGTTTGATCTCCTGGACCAGCCCCGCTGTCAAGCGAGCTGTCGTCGGACGGTGTTGGTCTTGCAGTGAGCAGACGCGGTAGTCGGTGCAGGAGCGCCGTGGCTAGCGAAAACTCGGTAGAGGCCGTAGCGCTAACTGCCATCGTCCACACCACCACCGAGGCTGTTGACTGCGTCGGAGGTCCCGATGACCGCCGTCACCTCGGAGAAGCGCACGAGCACGGCAGGGCTGCCGCTCAGGGTACTTGTTGGAGGGCCGCCTGGGCATCGTGGCGCCGTGGTAGTGGACGACGGCGCCGACGAAGAGACCCATGGAGGCGGATACGACTTGTCCTCGGTGAACCATCGCTGCAGCGCCCTCGCGTTTACAAGCGAGGCTTGGAACGGCTGGCTTCGGAGTAGGCTGCCACTGGAAACACGTCCGTCCTGTTCGGTGGCAATGCTTCTTCTTCGGAGGAGCAAGTGCGTGGCAGCGCGTGAAGAAGGGCTCGAGAGCTAACACGCCAGCGCTACCTATGGATTCGAGTAAGAATTGAACTCAGCAATATGGATGAAAAACGCATTGGTGAATGACGATCTCGAACGTTTCCAGTTAAAGACCGTAATCGCCAGCATAAAAAACAAAGTCCGTTGCTGCTTAGTTGGCAGTCGCTTTTAAAATGCCGCGTTTCTAATGGAAAGGTATTTGACTGAAAAAGGGCGCAAAAGAGGCGGTGCATGGTAATAAAATTGGTAGAAGAAGAGCTCAGTGCACAAAATAGAGATGGAAGGGCTCGAACAAAAACAAGAATTTCGCAAAAAAGTGCAACCCTCGCCGATAGGCGTTAAAATACCAGAGCTTAAGCTGTTATCGTAATCTTATTTTGTACAGACCTCACCGAGATGAATCATTAGACACCACCCACATGTGTCTACGACCAGTGGTTCGCCGGATACACATCCCCCAGCAAACGCGAATTTTGACTGTTTTGGACCCCCAAAAGTAGATGGTGCGACTCCCCGATCATAATGAGAGTAGGTTTAGAATTGCAGTTCTACACATACGAGCCCAGTTAATCGTTAGACACCCCCCCCCCCCGCCCTTCCCCTCCGATCTCTCTATCAGCATTCATGTGGTGACAAATTAAGCGCAATGACATTTATATTATTATATAAATTTGAGCGCACCACCGTTCGACGTTCGATTGAAGTGCATTAGCTGCCCAAAGCGGTTCCCCTCTGAGTGGTAGGCACGTTTGAATTTCAGTCTTAAGTTCCAAATCCGGGTATCAACATGATGACCACGTAACGATGATTCGTTTTGAACCACACGCGTCCTCCTGGTGCTGCTGGTTTGCCCGCCATACTCGCCATGCTGGCGAAGTGGTTAAGCTACTCGGCTACTGAACCGGAGTACCCGGGTTCGATCCCGAACGCGGCGGCCGCCTTTCGATGGAGGCGAAACGTAAAAGCGTCCGTGTGCTGAGCACGATGTCAGTCCAGGTTAAAGATACCACAAGCACGAAACAAAGCAGGGCGAAGCCGAGAGAAGTGGTCTGAGACACGTTGCCCGAACAAAGAACCAGCGAGCAGCGAATAGACAAAACACGGTACCAATGTAGACCGTATAATCACTAGCCGACGCATGCCGCATAGAGGTGGTAATAAAAGCCGACATCTATCTTCCTCCTTCCAAGAGAAAGCATTGCGCTCCCGTTTATTTGTTTCGATTTGAAACGAGTCGCAGCTATTCGAAAAAAATACGCAGCTCGAATATTTCTGCCAAAATGGGACTCCAGTTGATCTCCAGGACTTGCGCCTCGCCTTCAAGCGAGCTGTCGTCGTCCGGTGCGTTGGTTTTGCCGTTGCACAGTCATATTCTTCGGTTCAGGAGATCCCGTGGCCAGCGTCCGCTCGGTAGACATCGGGGCAAAGAACTCGCCGTCGAAGACCATACTACCACCGGAGGCGTTGACTGCGTCGCACACCCTGACGGCCGCCGTGACCGCAGCGAAGCGTACAGGCATGGCAGGGTGGCCGCACACGCCGCTTGTTGGGTGGCCACCTAGGCACCGCGACAGGTGACGGCAGTGACCTAGGCGGCTGCGGCTGGCCCTCGGCGAACCATTGAGATATTGATCTTGCGTTCAGAAGCGATTGGAACACAAGGCTGGCTTCTGAAGATGCTACCATGAGAAACACGTTTGTCCTGCTCAGAAGCAAGGTTTCTTCTGCGGAGACCAGGTACGCAGTGGTGCATGTGAAAAGACTCGAGAGCGAACCTGCCGGCGCCACCTATACAGTCGAGAAAGAAGTTTTGTGGTCGCAGGGGATGATCAATTTGTTAATTCAAGACGACTTGCACGATCAAGGCCACTCTATTACATTCCACGCAAGCACTGAGGACGTATGCAAATTCACACATTATTCTTCAGCCACCTGCCCCACTTTTCCCTCCCTGGAAGTTTGTACAGTTAGGCGACAACAAGCCAACTGATAACCGCAGACTAACGTCTGCCACCTCAGCATCATCGCTTCGCCAGAGCTTTGAAGAGTAATATCCTCCCCTGCTTTAAGTGTCCATTGTTGCTAGGGCGCGTGGTTGCAAGCCCACAAGGCTTTGAAGCAAAAACAGCAATCTACGGTCCGTGCAGACCTAGCCTGAATCAGACTTCTATGCTTCAACTTTCGGAACAATGCTACATCTTTCTGCGCTGAGCTCGTAGCAGTTGATGAGGCACTCTGCTTCTTTGCCACCACAACTATGCTCCCCGCGGCCCATGTTGTCGTCCGCACTGACGCCCTTCAATCTGTACGGTTGCTAAGATGGCTGAGTGGTTGCCCAAAAATATGTCAGGACGTTCATCAGCTGGCGGCACACATCCCACAGTCAGTACGTATGAGTGAGTCCCACGGGACCTTCTGCCTTCCCAAAGTCACGCAGATTTAGCTGCCCGGCTCTTGACCCAAAACTCATTATTGCCATTGCTCCTCGATGTGGACGACGCTACCCTCCTTTTATCAAGAAACGAGCACCTCCGGCGCCGAACACGTGCCCTTATCTCTCTGTGTGCGGTAACCCTCCCCCGCGGTCTCACCTGCGCAGAAGAGTTTGCGCTTCGGAGGATCCGGGTCGGGGTTGCCCTCACACCAGCTGTCATTCGGACGTGGCCTCACTTCCGACGCTTATATCGCCGCCCAGGTTGTGCGATATGTAAAAACGAAAATGTTGAAGCCGACATTCACTATTTGCTGTGGGACTGCCAAGCACTGAAATCGACACGAATCCGGCACTGGATGATAACTGGCCTTTTTAAGCAAGCAATCCTGCTTTGTATATCGCCTGGACGCAGGTATCACATCATCGCTCACTCCTGGACTTCATAATATCAGCCAACCATTTTTCATTCGTTCATACACTTCTGCATTCTTCATATACGGACTGATGTCCTGCGGCAATAACTATCGGTACAAAAAAAAAAAAAAATCCCCGCTCGTTGATAAGGGCCATAATGTGCGACATAAAATGAAAGTTCGTTGCTGCTATGTTGGTAGTTGCGTCGGCAAATTCACCTTCACATTGGGGGAAAAAAAGCTTGACGGGGAAAGAGAGCAGGGGTAGTAAAAGAATCAAGATGAAATGATAGAAATCCGCAAGCAAAGGCAAGAGAAAACGAGAGGAAGAAGTGAAGGAAGAAGTCGAGACGAAGGAGGAAGTTGAAAGACATAAAATGAAAGTTCGTTGCTGCTATGTTGATAGTTGCGTCGGCAAATTCACCTTCACATGGGGGGAAAAAAAGCTTGACGGGGAAAGAGAGAAGGGGTAATAAAAGAATCAAGATGAAATGATAGAAATCCGCAAGCAAAGGCAAGAGAAAACGAGAGGAAGAAGTGAAGGAAGAAGTCGAGACGAAGGAGGAAGTTGAAAGACATAAAATGAAAGTTCGTTGCTGCTATGTTGATAGTTGCGTCGGCAAATTCACCTTCACATGGGGGGAAAAAAAGCTTGACGGGGAAAGAGAGAAGGGGTAATAAAAGAATCAAGATGAAATGATAGAAATCCGGAAGCAAAGACAAGAGAAAACGAGAGGAAGAAGTGAAGGAAGAAGTCGAGACGAAGGAGGAAGTTGAAAGACATAAAATGAAAGTTCGTTGCTGCTATGTTGATAGTTGCGTCGGCAAATTCACCTTCACATTGGGGGAAAAAAAGCTTGACGGGGAAAGAGAGAAGGGGTAGTAAAAGAATCAAGATGAAATGATAGAAATCCGCAAGCAAAGGCAAGAGAAAACGAGAGGAAGAAGTGAAGGAAGAAGTCGAGACGAAGGAGGAAGTTGAAAGACATAAAATGAAAGTTCGTTGCTGCTATGTTGATAGTTGCGTCGGCAAATTCACCTTCACATTGGGGGAAAAAAAGCTTGACGGGGAAAGAGAGAAGGGGTAGTAAAAGAAGCAAGATGAAATGATAGAAATCCGCAAGCAAAGGCAAGAGAAAACGAGAGGAAGAAGTGAAGGAAGAAGTCGAGACGAAGGAGGAAGTTGAAAGACATAAAATGAAAGTTCGTTGCTGCTATGTTGATAGTTGCGTCGGCAAATTCACCTTCACATGGGGGGAAAAAAGCTTGACGGGGAAATAGAGAAGGGGTAATAAAAGAATCAAGATGAAATGATAGAAATCCGCAAGCAAAGGCAAGAGAAAACGAGAGGAAGAAGTGAAGGAAGAAGTCGAGACGAAGGAGGAAGTTGAAAGACATAAAATGAAAGTTCGTTGCTGCTATGTTGATAGTTGCGTCGGCAAATTCACCTTCACATCGGGGGAAAAAAAGCTGGACGGGGAAAGAGAGAAGGGGTAATAAAAGAATCAAGATGAAATGATAGAAATCCGGAAGCAAAGACAAGAGAAAACGAGAGGAAGAAGTGAAGGAAGAAGTCGAGACGAAGGAGGAAGTTGAAAGACATAAAATGAAAGTTCGTTGCTGCTATGTTGATAGTTGCGTCGGCAAATTCACCTTCACATTGGGGGAAAAAAAGCTTGACGGGGAAAGAGAGAAGGGGTAGTAAAAGAATCAAGATGAAATGATAGAAATCCGCAAGCAAAGGCAAGATAAAACGAGAGGAAGAAGTGAAGGAAGAAGTCGAGACGAAGGAGGAAGTTGAAAGACATAAAATGAAAGTTCGTTGCTGCTATGTTGATAGTTGCGTCGGCAAATTCACCTTCACATTGGGGGAAAAAAAGCTTGACGGGGAAAGAGAGAAGGGGTAGTAAAAGAATCAAGATGAAATGATAGAAATCCGCAAGCAAAGGCAAGAGAAAACGAGAGGAAGAAGTGAAGGAAGAAGTCGAGACGAAGGAGGAAGTTGAAAGACATAAAATGAAAGTTCGTTGCTGCTATGTTGGTAGTTGCGTCGGCAAATTCACCTTCACATTGGGGGAAAAAAAGCTTGACGGGGAAAGAGAGAAGGGGTAGTAAAAGAATCAAGATGAAATGATAGAAATCCGCAAGCAAAGGCAAGAGAAAACGAGAGGAAGAAGTGAAGGAAGAAGTCGAGACGAAGGAGGAAGTTGAAAGACATAAAATGAAAGTTCGTTGCTGCTATGTTGGTAGTTGCGTCGGCAAATTCACCTTCACATCGGGGGAAAAAAGCCTGACGGGGAAAGAGAGAAGGGGTAGTAAAAGAATCAAGATGAAATGATAGAAATCCGCAAGCAAAGGCAAGAGAAAACGAGAGGAAGAAGTGAAGGAAGAAGTCGAGACGAAGGAGGAAGTTGAAAGACATAAAATGAAAGTTCGTTGCTGCTATGTTGGTAGTTGCGTCGGCAAATTCACATTCACATCGGGGGAAAAAAAAGCTTTACGGGGAAAGAGAGAAGGGGTAGTAAAAGAATCAAGATGAAATGATAGAAATCCGCAAGCAAAGGCAAGAGAAAACGAGAGGAAGAAGTGAAGGAAGAAGTCGAGACGAAGGAGGAAGTTGAAAGACATAAAATGAAAGTTCGTTGCTGCTATGTTGGTAGTTGCGTCGGCAAATTCACCTTCACATTGGGGGAAAAAAAGCTTGACGGGGAAAGAGAGGAGGGGTAATAAAAGAATCAAGATGAAATGATAGAAATCCGCAAGCAAAGGCAAGAGAAAACGAGAGGAAGAAGTGAAGGAAGAAGTCGAGACGAAGGAGGAAGTTGAAAGACATAAAATGAAAGTTCGTTGCTGCTATGTTGGTAGTTGCGTCGGCAAATTCACATTCACATCGGGGGAAAAAAAAGCTTTACGGTGAAAGAGAGAAGGGGTAGTAAAAGAATCAAGATGAAATGATAGAAATCCGCAAGCAAAGGCAAGAGAAAACGAGAGGAAGAAGTGAAGGAAGAAGTCGAGACGAAGGAGGAAGTTGAAAGCAGTTTTTTGCCTTTTTATTGCTATATGTACAATACAAAATATACAGCACAATTATATTTACAAGTTCGCCAGGCCGTGTGCTTGCCATTAAAAATGGAGACGTTTCATTTGTACTACCTTCCTAAACACCAACTCTGTTTCAGCACCACAGACTGCATCGTTCAAAACACCGTGGATTTTTACAACAGTCTCAGAAACGTATTCATACACAGATCTCGCTCCAGTAGCACCGGCCATAGCAGTGAGCCATACAGAGTGCAGTCCCAGCAAGAATATGGCAACGTATGGTATACTGTATGGTCGTGAACGGGCAAGAACCGCATACCTTGTGGTGCAAGAGGAAGCTTCTTCTTAATGTATACGCTGCAACACGTTCGAAAAAAAAAAAAATATAGCGTTAATAAAATCTATCAAAATGTGCGCATTTGTTTCTAAACTGTTACAATGGAAACAATTTGTCCCCCATGGTACGTAAATTCCTTTTTGATTTAACCAGCTTTTAACAAGTAGCGTACCAGTGTGTAGATGGAAGAAAAATGTATTGGCTGCAGGCATGACCCACAATTTCTCACCCTCCTGGATTGGGAGCGAACGTCCCGAACAAGCCTCTTTCGAAGAGTAGTGATGGGGGCCTCGGCCTTTGAAATTTGTATTTAAGGCAGATTGTGCTCCGCTTCATGTTTCTGCGCAGACGAAGACATCCCTTTCTTCATTAGTTTGTCCAGTACATGCTGTCCAACGCCTTACCGGATTTAATCGTCTCATCAAGTGAAGGGTGTCGTTATGACGTGTCGCGCTATCTCCGAGCGGTGATAGCCGCTTGTTTTCTTGCCACGCGTTTTACTGTGAGTATTTGCACATGCTAAAGAAAAAGCGCCTAACGCGGGACCTCTTGGACATGGTCTTGCCAGTCCTCCTATGCCGACAGATTTTCAAGATACAGCTGGTGAAGGCAGTTATTTTGGCTAAAA
This sequence comes from Amblyomma maculatum, assembly GCF_055883805.1. Classification (NCBI taxonomy): domain Eukaryota; kingdom Metazoa; phylum Arthropoda; class Arachnida; order Ixodida; family Ixodidae; genus Amblyomma; species Amblyomma maculatum. The sequence continues at coordinate 34,509,443 of NC_139344.1, forward strand.
GAAAAGGTGGGGGGGACCCCTTATCTAGGGAGCTGATTGAAATGAACTGCAACAAGTGCCCCGTCAGTGAGCATCACCTGCACTTCTAGGTCCTGGATGGACAGCCCCCTCCAAACACTGTGTCGTCGGATCGTCTACAGGCGGACTGCATGCATTCTATGTGGCACAGCTCTGCCGTCATCGCAATGGGCTCGCGCAGTCATGTATTCTCTTTTCTTCGTAGGGCACTTCGCCTTCGCGCAGCATCACTGCGGAAGTCCATTGGTTTCAACAATGGAGTGACGCAGCTGTAAGCGAAGCGTAATGCGAGTACTAACTGACGAGACCAGAATAAGCGCCGAAGGAGGAGGTTGGCATGCAGCTAACTGGCCACTGCCGCCACAAACATGCTAGGCATGTAGGATCGAAGTGACTGAGCTCTTGTAAATATAAAACGTAAAATAATAATGTATCCTAGAAAATGCACCTAAAGTAATTGCGGCCTATTTGAAACATTCTACGAGAGCCGGACACTTCAATTTCTCTTTCAGCAACCGCATTTTTGGTTACCGTTGATGTTGCGCAGCCCTGTACGATTTACTTTTCAGCAACATTTTCATCTTTATTCTTTCCGATCTTCTTCTACTTTGCTTCAGCCTTGATTTTTTCTACTTCCGCTTCTTCCTTTTCCACTTTCTCTCTCTTCACTTGGCTTTCTGTTCGGCTAGCCATAGCTTGGCCACAAATTAGGTCAGCGCTAAGCCTGGGCAAAAAAAGGGCTAAGATGAGCGTCAGTTACACGACTGTCAGTATAAAATAAAGAGTATTACTGCAGTAACGCGAGGATTTACTGCTAACTAGTTTCCTAAATTATAGATGAGGCAGTGCTTCTTTTTCTTCTTCCTCTCGCCTCGGTGCACACCCGCAATTGTCTCATGGTTGGGGGATGCAACAAGGCGAATATATCGAATAATGATTGGCCCATAATTTTTGTTTTCGTAGCGTATCCGCTCCCTTTTTACATCTAAATTGCGCCTCCTCTGTGATAAGCGAAATGCACTTATGGGCGCAAGCGTCGACAGAAAACAGTGAGAGAGGAAGGCGGCGTGGAAAATCCTTCCGTGAGAGCCATTTCGCGTGGTTGGAGACGCGCGCCCCACGCGGTGACGACGAAGGCAGCGCGAGGTGCGAGGCACGGGCTTCGCGCAATGTGTGGTGGCATGTGACGCTGGCGAACACTAGAAACCGTAGGAGCTATTCTGAAACAGCTGCTACTAATTGAAAAATAACAAGTTTATAGGAAAATCGAAGCGAAACAAGGCATTAGGGTGGACAGAACTATTTTCCTTGCATGTCGCGTGGTGGTAATAAAATACAACTGCTTAATTTCAAGAGCTGTATCCTTATGCTCCCATTTATTTTCCTAATTTGAGGTGATATACTGGTAGGGGACTTAGTCGATCGGCTTGACTCTGCGAGATGAGGTGGCAAGTGCGAAAACTTGTACTCCAGTTTGATCTCCTGGACCAGCCCCGCTGTCAAGCGAGCTGTCGTCGGAAGGTGTTGGTCTTGCAGTGAGCAGACGCGGTAGTCGGTGCAGGAGCGCCGTGGCTAGCGAAAACTCGGTAGAGGCCGGAGCGCTAACTGCCATCGTCCACACCACCACCGAGGCTGTTGACTGCGTCGGAGGTCCCGATGACCGCCGTCACCTCGGAGAAGCGCACGAGCACGGCAGGGCTGCCGCACAGGGCGCTTGTTGAAGGGCCGCCTGGGCATCGTGGCGCCGTTGTAGTGGACGACGGCGCCGACGAAGAGACCCATGGAGGCGGATACGACTTGTCCTCGGTGAACCATGGCTGCAGTGCCCTCGCGTTTACAAGCGAGGCTTGGAACGGCTGGCTTCGGAGTAGGCTGCCACTAAAAACACGTCCGTCCTGTTCGGTGGCAATGCTTCTTCTTCGGAGGAGCAAGTACGTGGCAGCGCGTGAAGAAGGGCTCGAGAGCTAACACACCAGCGCTACCTATAGATTCGAGTAAGAATTGAGGTGAGCAATACGGATGAAAAACGTATTGGTGAACGTTCGCAGTTAAATACCGTAATGGCCAGTATAAAAAACGAAGTTCGTTGCTGCTTAGTTGGTTGTCGCTTTTGCAATGCCGTGTTTCAGATGGAAATATATTTGACAGAGAAAGAGCGCGAACTTGGTAAGAGAATGAAGATGAAGAAGATGAAGTGGGGACTGAATAAAAGAGGAGGGAGACACTTTTCGACGTGTAAGTATACATCTAAAGTTTTCTCTGCTGCCAATTTTTGGCCGATTCCCGTACGTGGGTATTTGCCATATGTAATTTCGTAAGCCACAACAACAGGACGGAAGGAGCACAGCGCCCCCCCCCCCCCACACACACACACAAAGAGCGATAACTTTATTTTGTGCCACATGGTGCTCGTTTAACTGCACTCGTACACGGGCCAATGTTCCTGTGTCGCATTTTGCGGTGGCGTTCTAACGAGTTTAAGCAGCCCCTGAAAAAGAGTATCGCTGCGTATTCTTTCGTGACTCATTCATTAAAAATGTAAGCATAAATGCAGAGGTTCACCACCGTGAAGTCATTTTTCTTACTGAATTGCAATGATTACTCTACAACAAGGGTGTTTAGCGAAGCGTTCACGTTCATATCAGCGAAGATATTGAACGCGAATAAAAAAATAATAAACTTAAAGCTAATGGCCGCAGAACCGTGATGTTTCTCAAGACTATGTTACGCAAGCTCGAATTTCACATGAAGGGGAACATACTCACCCGTATTATAGTAAATATTTATGCTAGCATTTTATTGCGCTGAAATGTATGACAATATTTGTAGGGCATATCTTGAGAGTCCTGTCTTTAATCCTTAAAAGAAACCAATTCTCCCGGCCTTTTCGAGCAGCGCGTATATGCCCAAGTCTTAACCGGTACAAGACAGACCCAGCGTTTATGATTATTGCAATTATTACTTCGCTTAATTCACTGCTGCTTTCGATAGCGAGCTTTATTTCTTCGCGTCATGTGCTTCACATTTGTACGCGGTGGGCCGACCCCTTGACGTGAGCACAGAGCATTTTCTTTGTGCGCATTTCATAAAATCATTTCGAACGAGTTGAAAGCCGTTCTGCGGAACCAAGAAAACAATAGAGCATTCTCTAGCACGTTCTTCTCTACGCAATAATTCTAGGATCAGCTTTCGTGGTCGCGGTTTCTTGATTATACACTGACATGTGTGATTACACTGTAACGCACTTTAACAAGCGCTGCTTTGCTCCTAAAGGCCCACTGTCCACCCTCCGGTCGAAAATATTTTCTTCCCCGGTGACTGTGAGACTTCGCCCCTAGAACGCAAGGCCGCAAAATGTTTTTGAAAAGAGTAACTAATAACGCAGTTACAGCCACCTCAATCACCCGATTCTGTCATGCCTCTCTCCTTCCGTTTCCTCGCTAAGGTTTTTCACCCTCCTGCCCGAGGTCTTCTAGCCTCCGCAATACAAATTCCCCTTCCTCCTCCGCGTTTGGCGGGAGGTGGGGCGTGGCTCTCCGCGAGCGCGAAAAAAAAAAAAAAAAAAAAAAAACCGGTCGAGGGAGCGCGCGCCGCTGGATTCAGTCTGGCCGTGGCGAGGGAAAAGCGCGATGCGAGCGGTAGACACCCATCCTTCTCCCGTCAGTCAGCGAGACAGACCAATGGACATCGTTCGCGGTACGTACGTCATTGCTGTGGCCCGTCGGGCCAGCGCAGGAAACGGGGAAGCTGGCTTCCCGGAGGAGAGCATGAGAGAGCTTTGAATTGTATTTTCGATGCTTTGCGGCGCGCGTGTCATTGTAGCATTTTGCACAGACTATCTCCGGTACCTGATGGAAACACTGGGCTCCTTTGCTTAAAAGGGCCTTCCCTGGACAGTGGCCCTTTAAGGCGAGAAGTTAATGGCGCTTTGTCGCCCAATTACGGCAAAAAAAAAAAAAATTACTGCTTTGTGCCAGATCTTGGAAAGGCTGAGCAGGGAGAAGTCGTAAGGCTGGAAAACACACAATTGTCTTCGTACAGGGATAACAGTACGAAAGCATATCCGTAGTTCTGCAAGGGAACGGAAGCTCAGTCGCAGTCACAGCGCATTGCTCACACCGGAGCCACTGGCAGATGGATCGTGCGGTAAAACATTCTTGATTAGGGAGATCACCGGAGCCCTTAAGGGCCTCGTTTTCGAGAAAAGCCGGAGGCGGCGTTGGCGTTGTGAGGGAGAAATAAATCCGCGGGCATGACTCTGGCACGTCTTGTTAAGTGGAATGGCCTTGTGGTGATTGATCGGCGGGTTGTGTGACTTCACGAGATCGCACGACATGGCCGAGTTGGAAGGCGCTACCAACTCGGGCTTCGCCTATGGGATGTAGGGCTTAGAGCGAAATCTAGCCAACCTATATTATTTTCCAATAGTTAAGACACGTCTGATGGTATAAGAGTGGGGAATAGTTGCTTTGCCTAATGGGTTAGCGTGCGTGAGCGTTTACTTCTCTTTGGCAATGTATCCGACGGTTGTTACGCTACGCACGCATGCATTGTGGTTTAGTCCGTGTAGAAAATATGCTTACCGTTTGCCCATGATCCTGTTTTTACTTCTTTTTCTTACGTCGATTGCGTCAAGAAGCTCTGGGTTATAGTGCGACGTTGCCGCCCCTTCAATGAAGTTTTCAATTTTCAGTACTGAGGATATGAAATCAGAAAAAAAAGGCGCTCTTCTCACCAGAAGCTCCCAGGCATTTTAGTTTTTAGTTGTGCTGTGGTACAAGGTAGCTAATAGTTAATGGTGACACCGTTTTTCGCAGTATAGTTTCTCGGTGACTGGAAAGGAATGCTCGCAGTTCTAGACAAACATTTTATGCTCAGCCCGACGCGGCAAACGCCTGTTTGGCTTGGTGGCCGCTATAGTTGGGTGCGCTACCGGAATAAGTTTCATTTAACATCTCTTTCAAAATTAGCCTCTTCCCTTCTCGCTATGACCCATAAACCGATAAGCTGCAGCCACTAATAGGTGTCACATTACCGGTCTTATTTTTCGTTTTAGTTTGCCAAGGAAAGTGATTTTCTAATCGCCGGCGCCTCTTAAGTGTTTGCACCTGAATTGACCACGGTACAGATCGGCCACAGTGCATTGCGCTTCAGTGGTGTTAAATGTAAAATAAAGCGCGATTCAAAGCACCGAAGTGCGTTTCAAAAATCAGGTGTAGCCGCGGTGTACAGCGCAATGGCCCATGCCTTGTCGCACAAAAACCTGGTGTCTTCGGTGCCGCCAGCGTACGAGTCATCCGGGCCCGAATAATCACGGATAATCGCGAGATGCATAGTTTCGAGTGGAGATGGGTTAGTGGGTGGCGAGGGGTGTGGCGTCACGCGCCACGTGATCTGCGAAGGCTTGTGTTGACGGCGGCTCCACGACAAGCGAGGCGGCACTCGGCAGCGGGGGTCGGCCGCTTGCGGACGTGGCAAACTCTGCCACGAAGAAGCAGAGCCGTGTCGCGGTATGGAAAGGGCCCACCCAATAACAGTAGCATGGAGATCCTACATTTGTATGTCGTGCCGTCTTTCGCCTAATGATTGTGAAAGACAGTACAGCGTCTTCGTTTGTGTGGGCGAATGGAACCGCTGACGGCAGAAATTATTGGTGTCGTATAGACACCACGGAGTGGTGCCAGTTGACGTCCATTTCACCATGCAGCGCGCGCTAGGTGAACTCCGCGGTGTGGCTAACACCGTCATGCATGCCGCCACTGTGGTGAGTGCTCTCGAAGGAAACCACGCCGTGGTAACAGCTGTTATTGTGTATACCGACACCTAGCAGTGTACTCTCGCTGGACACTATACTGCGGTACCAGCCGCTGTCGTCCATGCTGCCGTACCATGGAGCATACTTTCGAAGGAAACCAGAACGTGGTACCAGCGGTCGTCTATATTTCGACGTGGCTGTTGACTGCATCTTCTGCCCTTACGGTCACCGCGAGCATGGCGGAGGCGGAGGGAAGCTTCCCCTCTGGAAAACGGCCTACACCTCTTCGCGCAGGAGCAGCGCCGGAAAGCGTTCAAGGAGGAGCCCAGCAGGTTCTTGTTGGTATAACCAAGAAAGGCGGGCTAGTTGGTGATTAATATTAGAATACACGTGAGAACCGCGCGAAGGGACAACAGAAAAGGAAGAACCGAACAGGACGGAGCGCAGAACTTCAACTGAGTGTTTATTACACAGATGGGCCACAAAAACCTAACAACCGTCGCGGAATACTGACACACTCCCGTGTGTGATTCAGCTGCTTATCAAGATAGTTAAACTATTTATCAGATAAGTTGACAGAGGTTTTACTGACGCATACGGATTCCTTCTTATTGAACTGTAATAAAAACGCATAATAAAGACCAATAAATATGGTGTAATAAATACAAAACTAAAATAAGGCGTTATTACGCTGAATTTTAGTTTTGTGTATTAACTGTGTGTATGTGTATTAAAAACTCAGTTGAAGTTCCGCGCTTCGTCCTGTTGGTTTCTTCCTTGTCCGTTGTCCCTTCCCACGGTTGTAATCTGCATTCTGCTTGGTACTCGGTGAACCATGAACGCAGCGCAGCGTACTTGCGTTTGCAAGCAGCAACAAAGAAGAATGTAAGGTTTGTATTGTATTGCGCTGCCATCATAAGTACGGTCGTCTTTTTCGGGAGCAAGGCCTCTTCTGCCTCAGAGCAAGCCTGCGGTAGCTAAGCGTTATCAAAGTGAATACGTAAAAAATAGGGAAATAAAGATGGTCAAGAACTGAATAGAAAGAAATTCAAAGATAGGAAAAGGCTGCACATGTTCAAAGCAGTCCAGGCTGTTTATTTTTGTGAAGTAGTTTCGCGTGAACTAACAGTGTAAATGAGAAAGAAAGGGTCCCCATCTGCGGTCGCTCTAAACTTCAAACCGAAACCTGGCGTAGTATTGCTTGCGCAATAAAAAAAAAAAAAGTGAAAAGTCGAATGCACAACCGCAGGCGCAGTGTCGCAAAGGGATAAAGTGGTATCATATCCACGAAGTCGCAGCTCTTGCGAAGTATACGGAAGACAATTCTATCGTCCCTTGAATTCCGCCCGCCACTGCTAACGTGACGTTATCTGAAAGTTACGTCAAATCGGGGCCTGATCCGCATACAAAGGCGAACCGTTGGCAAAATTAGTGAGCCGATACTCCATAAATTTAATTTTAGCACACAAATGGGATGTGAAGGTAGAGCAGGCAACACGAGCGCTCGTGTGGCTTGTCTGCTTTCTTGCGTCTCGCTTTTGCGCTAAATTCACTTCGTGGAAAAGCAACTTACTCAACTTCGTCCCTTTGAGCTTGTGCTCCGTTTCACAGGCTGTCTGCAACACTACCTGGGGCAAAAGGGTGATGCGCACAAGATGACTGCGTGTCCACCATATTCTTACACCGTGGGCGACAGGGGCTTAGGAACACGATAATGCAGTGCCTGTAATCCTGATTTCTCATGCCTTCCTTACTTTTGTATAGTGCTGCAAATACCTTATGAAACAGAGCATAGCGCAATGGAGGATGGCGCATCACCTGCAAAGCGAAAACTCTCTTTAGCGATATGCTGCGAGAACCTACGCTATGGCGTGAGCGAAGGTGACGTATAATCATAGCTATCGCTTACTTGGAAGTATCGAGAGAAATCCCGACCTGCTGGTACTAAGCTTGCTTCTCGATGACTGTCGACAGAGGAGAGTTGCTGCCCATTCGGGACACAAACTGCAGCCTCAATCCATTTGTTTTGCCCTCTAGCAACCACACTGACCTCTCCACAGATTCCTCAGACTCTGTCCGTAATCTGCGGCAGGTTTTGATTCGATTCCGAATATTTGGCGCCGGAGACTCAAGACATACTTGAGAGCTGGATCCGTCCAGATTCACACCCCATAGAAGCCTTGATGGTTGAAGCAATTGGTAACAACCGCAACAACTTTTACTCTCCTTTAACTGGCCCCTACCTTTCCAGAGACAAGATTCTTCATAGTGAAAAAAACCTTAGGTGCGACATGCGAGCCCGTATTCTGCCGCGTGGCACGGCCCTCCATAGCTGGCTGCTTGGTACGCTGGGAAGAGGTCTACTTTCGAAAGTGGCACCTCCGCGAGTCACTGTTGCCCCACCAATAACACGGTTGAGGCCAGCACACTACCATGCACCCTTCGGCGATTCCAGTCCCTTTTGTAGCTCCTGCCTGGATACATGCACATGTTCGACGTACGTCGAGATTAAAAGGTAAAGGAGGAGCACCATTTTTGATCGCGGATACCTTGGTTTGGTTTGGTTTATGGGGTTTACTGTCCCAAAGCGAATCAGGCTGTGGAGACGCCGTTGTGTAAGGCTCCGGATAAGCAATTTGATCCTGCATCCTTGAGCACAGCAGTCGAGCATCCTATCCACTGCACCACCGCGGCGGCGCCGCCGATATATTCGGTATTAGTACAGGTAGCTTAATGATTCTTGCGTTCCGGAAGAGGACAGATGAAATTCCCTATTGTTCGTGCGGTACAATACCAGTGATAATAATATGTTTTATGCCTCGGCGACAAAAACGTTTTCACTAATTACTTTTCGTAACGCGGAACATATACACACATTAGCCCATGCCGTTGATGCTCTCACATATGGATTCAAGTAACGATCATATCTTGTCTATGAAATGCTTGAGAATATTTAGGCCGCACCTGTACATCAGATGTCACCTACCTGTATAAGGATAGTGTCCGACGCGCTTAACGCAGTTGAGTAGAAGCGATGGCTGGCTTTTCCAAAGACTGCGCCAGAGCGAGCTTATATTAAGAAAAGTGTCATTCTAGGCACCGTCCGGGGCATCGCAGGACGTGTCGATGGAACTTACATTGGAACATAAGTGCCTCAAGAATCAAACCCAGGCGTGGCCGTGTAGGCAAAAAAAAGAACAAAAAGGACAGCAACCACGTAAGTTTACAAGCTCTATTGTTTAAAAGGTGCATAGACAGAGAAAAATAATTTCATCATTTATTACAATGACAAAACAATAAACAATTGGAGGCGCCATTTGCCAACAACAAGACCCAACTATTGCTAACGCAATTCAACCCGGTTTAACCAGAGCTAAACCTAAGCCAATTTTCTTTTTTTTTTTTTGACGCAGTTTGGGAACTATTCCAATACACGCAGTAAGTTACTTAAGCTCCCACCTTTGCAGCTACAATGACAAAGAAACGAAAAAGAAAAAAATGATTGATTATAGGCTAACAGGCGTATTACAACGTTTAGAATTGAACCGCTGAAATAACAGATACCTGCAAACTTCTCGGTACAAACAATTCTCTTAGTTTTTCGCACTAAGGCGAAGTAAAAAGTGGACGTCGTAAACTACAGAGCAATTGCTAAAATTAAAGAACTCGCAGCGAACTGCCCGCCTAAAAATAACTTCAGCCATCCTTCACCTCCGTATGCGCACTGGGTCACCGACGTCCGCACATGCTCATCCGCGCAAAGGTAGCCTTGAGATCATCCCCCCCCCCCCCCCCCCCCGTCCCTCCCGCCGGCTATTTTATGTGAAGTCAAAACCAGCCCAGCTGATCCCGCAGTAGAGGCACTGTCTCAAGGTTAAAGCGCTAAATCCCACACATCTCAAAACAGTCTGAAGTGTATGCAGTGTCTATATTGAGCCCCCACGAAGCGCATGAAATTCGGAATGTTTCTACGTAACCCAATTGAACTGCAGACTCGCTGAGCGCTTAATTCTATGCCTAGTTGAATTAGGTTGCGGAACCGAAGCATCCTTAACAGCAGCCCAGGGGCACGTGTTTCGTAAGCTTATAGATTGCGTTGGCATGCAAGGACTGCGAAAGTGAATTTCGCCGAAGCGGCGGTCACAAAGGACTCTTTGTTCTCGGGCGTCGATGTGTATAGTCTCCAGCACGGACGAATGGTAAAGTGCGAACAAAACAGGCGAAGGAGGACAACCAACTACAGAATCTTATTAAACGTGTCATTCTGGGATTGGCAGTATCTTGCCACCGCGGGCCCCGTACGATGACGACGAAGGTAAAGAATGAGGCACTACACAGAGGCAGGGCGCGCGACACTGCCATGCATGTGATCGTGGGCAATGAGATGCCATGCCTGTGTACGGGACGCAGTCGAGCACGCGAAACCCAGAGACGTGGTCTGAGGCACGTAGCCCTAACGAAGAACCGGCGAGCCGCGAATAGACAAAACACAGTACCAATGTGGACCGTATACTCTCTGCCGACGCATGCCGTCTGGCTGTGTTAATAGAACCCGACACCACTCTACTTGCTTCCAAGAGCAAGCATTGAGCTCCCCTTTATTTGTTTCATTTGAGTTGAAACTAGTAGCTATTCAACGAAGTGAAGCGGCTTGAATATTTCCGACACAATGGGACTCCAGTTGATCTCCAGGACTTGCGCCTCGCCGTCAAGCGAGCTGTCGTCGCCGGGGAGTTGGTTTTTCTGTGCACAGTCAGGGTCGTCGGTGGAGGAACGCCCGTGGCCAGCGTCCGCTCGGTAGATATCGGTGCGATGTAATTGCAGTCGCCGTTCATATCCCCGGAGTCGCTGGCTGCGTGAGACGCTACGACGGCCGCATTAGCCTCAGCGAAAAGGAGGAGTGCGGCAGGGTCGCCGCACACGTCGCTTGTTGGACGGCTACCTGGGCACCTCAGTGCCACAGCAGGTGAGGGCAATGACGAGGCATTGCCGCAGGCGGGTCCGGGTGGTCCTCTGCTAACCATTGAGGCAGCGACCTTGCAATCACAAGCGAGTGAGAAGGTTTGGAATGCGAGGAGCTTGGGTAGACGCTGCCACGAAAAAACACGTCCGTACTGTTCGGAGGCAAGGCTTCTTCTTCGGCGGAGCAAGTACATGGCAGCGCGCGTGAAGAGACTAGAGAGCGAACACACCAGCGTCACCTATCAAGTCGAGAAAGAAATTACAGGTCCTGTCTGGCTGACGAAACTGTTAATAAATGCCTAATTGCACACTCGCTGTTAAGGACTATAACGAGCGCTCTAAAATGAATGTCCGTTGCTGTTGTGTTAATTGCTTCGTTAATTTAATATTCAGAGTGGGAAATATCTGATGGGTAATCAGGGAACACATGGTAAAAGAAGAAAGAAGATATAATAAACACCCTCAAGCCAAAATAAGAGAAAAAGGAGTAATGGTAGAAATGTAAGAAAAAAGACGAAAGAAGATAAGCTTGAAAGTACTTTACCATCATTTTTAGAATGTCTCGTTTTCCGCGCTACCAATACGTAGCCGCCTCGTGTAACGATCCCTTGCTATCTACAGCTGACTATCGACGTCACATTTACTCATGGAACGTTGTTTCTTGGAAATCACGACAGCGTGAGGTAGCGCTGCTCTTTGTAGGGCTCGTGGCGCGCCGCGCATTCGAAGGCCGCGCCACTTCCCAATGCTCCCTGCGCGCGTGCCTGTTTCCCTCTCCCCGCTCGCGCGGGGATAACCGGTCCCGCGCGAGGGGGCTATAAAAGAAGGCACGCGCCGCGGTCTCGTCTCTTCTTGGTCCCTGGCGCTTCCTGGTCCCTGGCTCGTCGCTCCCGCTTCCCTCCCGGCTCTCCACGGAAACGACCCGCAGCCACCCGGACGACAAGATCCCTGTGAGATTAAATATGTTTGTTATACGGCCCACTGTGTGTTTGTCGTGCGCATCCCTCGGGCAGAGGAATCGCCCACATCTTTTGCGATGCAGGATCCCCCGCCTAAATCTTTACTTAAGTAGAATGAGGGTTCAGTCCCACATCTTTGTGAGGCTTGCGGTGAGATTGAAACGACTGAGCATTTTTTTCTCGCTTTCAGAAGGTTTTCGCATCAGGAAAGCGCACTATCGGTACTTACTTTGTCGGCCCCGCTCCTTCTCTCCTTCAGTGCAAGTGAAAGAGGTTTTGCGTTGCCTCAAATTTGTCAACCATTTACATAACTACTTCACAGCTACGGACAGATTCCCTTGCTATTTGTATTCCAAGTTTAAAAACTTCAAAATCTTTACGGAGTGTTTTTTTTTTTTTTTTGCTCTCATTCAATTCTATGACCTTGAATCCTAGAGTTGTTTTTTTTTAGTCGATAATTTATTTGTTACAGAAATCCAGTATATGCAGTACATTTGACTGTCCACATTGAACCCTGAACCCCTCCTGGGTATGTGCCGTTTACCAAGGAAGAAGAAGACGAAGAACAAGAAGAAAAAGAAGGAGGAGGATGAAATGAAAGGTAGAGGGCCTACTTATCTCAGGAGCATCATTGTATGCTCCTGTCAGTTCTCCCACCAGCAGCCTCCCATCAGTGTGTCGTCGGATTATTTACAGCAGAGTGATCGGGTTCTTTCGGCCGGTCCGTTATATGTGGCACATGTCTGCCGTAACATAAAATAGTTCGCGCAGTCTTGAATTCCCTTTACTTTAGAGGGTGTTTTGCCTTCACACAGCATCATCGCGAAAGTCTACTGGTTGAAAAGGAGTGGCCTAACGGTAACTGCTACCGTAGCACAGTGGAGATGCCCAGATCTGAAGAGACTCGAAGGGGCAGTTTCGTATGCAGCGAACAGATCACTGTAGCAACAAGCATCTTATGCGTGTAGGATCAAGTTGGTGGGGTTCTTTCAAATATAAAAAGTAAAATAAAATAGTACCTTAGAAATTGTACCTAGACTAGGTCGTGGCGTAACTGACACATTCGGCAAGAGCCACCCATTTTAATTTCTCTCGTTATTGTAGTTGCAGCCTTGGATAATGTCCTTTCTGTTCGTTTTTTTCGCGATTTTCTATCTTCATTCTTTTTTATCTTCTCCCTTCTCCTTCTTCTTTAATAATTGCTTCACCCTGGAGTTCTACTTTCACTTCTTCTTTCTCTTGGCTTGGCTCTTTGTCCGGCTTGCCGTTGTTTGGCCCCAAAGCAGGTGCGCGCTGATCCTGAACGACGGTCTGGGCAAGGAAACGGCTAAGATCAGCCTCAGCTACACGAAGGCCATTAACGGCGGTCGCCGTAAAATCAAGAGCGTTTGCCCCAGTAGTACTGCGAGGTATCACAGACAGCTTGCTTGTTAAGATATTGACGGTATGACACAATTCACAGCGAGTTTGAGGATGATCTATGTGATAATGATAGTTGGCTCATGGCTGGAGACTGAACAAGGTGAAGGTATTCGATAGTGCTTAGGCTCTGCGGCGCATCCGTCCTGGAGCAGCGCCGAGGGTTGAACTTCATGTCTTGATGAGATTCAGGTGTAACAACACCTAAATTGCGTCTCCACTGGGATGAGCGAACTCGACTGATATAGGCGTTTGCGATCGAAAACGGCGAGGCAGGACGGCTATGTGTGAAATCCTTCCGCGAGTGCCACTTAGCGGGTTTTGGCAACATCTTGTGACCGCGCGCCGCCCACGATAACGACGAAGGTAGCACGCGAGGTGCCAGGCGCGGGCTGCGAGCGCGGAATGGTCACGTGATCGCGGGCGATTCGACGCCATGGCTGAGCACGGGATGCTGGCGAACATTTGAAACTGTCGGAGCTTTTCTGAAACAGCTAACACTAAGACAAAGATAACACATCTGTAGCGAATTCGAAGCGGAAGAAGGCATCAGTGTGGACTGGACTGTTTGCGCTCAGCGGTGGCTGTGTTTGCAGGGCATGGCTTGAGACATGCAGAAGTACCGTCTTTTGTTCCATGAAATAAAGCCCGAGTGACAACCCCGAAGTGAGTCTAGATAATCCAATAAAGCTGGAGGAGCGCCGAGGGTTGAACTTCATGTCTTGATGAGTTTAGTTCACTCTTTTCAGGCACTGCCAGATCTCGGAAGGATCCCAAGTATCGCGGAAACCAGAGATGTCTGCACAGCGGCCCAGCTCACTTCTTTCGTAAAGTTACAGATCGCGTTGCAATGTAACGATAGATAGAGAGAGAGAAGTTCCTCGGTGCGACTGTGATAATGGACTTTTTGTTCTTGAAGTCGATGTACGTGTAGTTGCCGCCAAGGACGAAGACCAAAATTCGAGCAAGACCACTGGAAGAGGACGATGAAGGTCACGTTTTCTGGATGTCATTTTACGGGATTTGGCTGCATCTTACGACCGCGAGCACGATACGATGACGACGAAGGTAGGACCAGGCACGAGATGGAGGTAGGGTGCGCAGCATAACCATGTGATCGCTGGCGATTAGCTATCATGCCTGCGCACGAAATGCCGACGAAGGGCCACGAGGTCTCCGACACGCAGCCCTAACGATATGTAGTGAATATAAAACAAAACACGTCTTCAATGTAGACCGAAGTATCGGTCGAAACATGTCGCGTGGGGCGCTAATACAAACTGACACATTTTTTCCCCTTTCATGAGCTACTGTTGCGCTCCCATTTATTTGTTTCATTTGAGCCGAAACGAGTTGCAGCTATTAGACTCAGTCAGCTTGAATGTGCCAGATGCGACGGGACTCCAGTTGATCTCCAGGACTTGTGCCTCGCCGACAAGCGAGCTGTCGTCCAGTGTGTTGGCTGTGCGTGCGCAGGTCGTGGGTGGAACGCCCCAGGCCACAATACACTCGGTAGACATCGGGGCAAAGAACTCGCAGTCGCCTTCCGTACAGACACCGGTGGCGTTAGCTGCATCGGACGCCGGACGGCCGCCGTGGCTTCAGCGAAGCGGACGAGCACGGGAGGGTCGCCGCACACGCCGCTTGTTGGAGGGCCACCTGGGCACCGCGGCGCCGAGATAGTGGACGGCAGCGACGAAGGAGGAACCCAGGCGGCTCCGGCTGGTCCCCGGCGAACCGTTGGGACAGCGACTTTGCGTTCACAAGCGACGAAAATGGTTTGGAACGCAAGGCTGGCTTCGGAGGGCGCTGTCACGAGAAGCGCGTCTGTCCTGTTCGGAGACAAGACTTCTTCTTCGGCTTAGCAAGTGCGTGGCGGCGCGCGTGCAGGGACTCCAGAGCGAACATGAACACGCCACCTACAGAATTTAGAAAAAAGTGACGCGGCCTGCCTTAATGAAATATACATTTGTGTAATGAATGACTACCTGTACGCTACTAAAATGAAAGTCCGCTGTTGATATATGTTGGTGTTGCGTCGATGGGGTTATGCTCGAAATGGAAATATTTGGCGAGGAAACAGGGAAGGCGTGATAAACGAAAGAATATAATATAATAGAGGAGGAGGAGGAAGAACATTTATTTCCGCCGAATATGGTGCAGCAGCCACCTACGAGTCCGCACGCAGGCGTCCGGGGAGGCAGTCTGTCACACCGCGGCCAGAGGACACCCGGCCTCGTCTAGGAGAAGAGGTCTTCAGCCTCGGCCGCCAGGCGGACGGCGAATCGCTGTGTTTTTTCGTCGGAGCTTCTTAGCGTGGTCTCCCATTCATCGCTAGTTTTAATCGCGTTGCGCCCTGGGGCACGAACGCATCTCCATATTATATGATCTAATGTTGCCACGTGGCCGCAAAATTTACAAATTTCGGTTTCTGCACCGTCCCTCTTCCGCCCTCTGGCACCCGTCCAACTCCTCCACAGGGGCGAAAAGAAATTTCGAGCTTGGAGTCTTCTCCAGTCGTACGATTCCTTTTTACTCAGGGATCTAACCGGTGGCGGATATATCCTCCGGTCTTTCTTCAAGTTGTCGGTTACATCCCTAAAGGTACCTATACATTCTTTGGTTTTAGATGTTGTGGAGGCGTCCGCAGCACCCCGAGGTAGCGAGGAGCGGGCGAGCATGTGGGCAGCCTCGTTGCCGGCGAGACCGGCGTGTGCTGGGGTCCAGATTATTCCGCAAGCCAAATACATGAGAGGAGAGGAAGTAGACGTAGAAGTGAAGGCGGAATTCAAGAGAAAAGAAGAAGGAGTTGAAAGTATGCTTTATTAGGGCTAAACGGAAATTTAGGGAGCCTCCTGATTTCAGGGAGCTCATTGAAATGAACTGCAAAATTGTTCCTGTCGGTGCATCACCTGCTCCTATAGGGCTTCTATGGATAGCATCCTCCCACAACTGCGTCGTAGAATTATCTTCAGCGGACCAATCTGCGTTCTTTCGAGTCCCGTGCTATGTGGAACAGGTCTGCCGTAACCGCAAAGGGTTCGCGAAATCCTGCATTTTCTTTCCTTCGTAGGCTGTCTAGCTTTCGCACGGCATCGTCGCGAAGGTCATGTTGGAACAGGGAGTGCGTAAATGCAACCGTAGTGCAGCAGAGAGAGACAGTTTGGTATGCAGTGAACTGTCTCTGCCGCCACAAGCATGCATGATTGCGTGTAGGATCAAGGCGCAGGGTTCTTTCGAACCAAAACCTTAGGATAAGTGTAGCCAAAGAATATACCTAAACTAGGAGACGGCTAAACTAAAACATTCGGCGCGAGCCATCCATTTCAGTTTCTTCTCAACGAGAACGCCTCTTGTTTTCGTTGTCATTGCGCACTTGGAGAATCTTTACCTTATTTTCGCAATTTCTCGTAACTCTTTCCTATGGTCTTCCTGTTTTATTTCGTCCTTCAAATCATATACTTTCACTTCTTTCTTTAGTTCTTTCTCAGTCTCTCTCGCTCTGTGCATTGGCTATAAATGTAAAAAAAAAAAATCCGTAAATTATACATAGGAACCCTCAATAAAAGAGCATACAGCTGCTCTGTTCTACCAAAAACGGACAGAACTGCAATAATGAATCCGTGAGGTGGTTGCTATGATGTTGACAAAATTCACTTGAGACCGAAACGCTGCAAACCAAGTGCTGCGTTACGTTGTGCTGTTTTCATTCACAAAATATTGTATATCTGCTTTTGCTAAGCCCCCAAATTCACAAATGCGATGTGTACGGGTCGTGGCGGCGCTGCCTACCTCCTGTAAGGGCTGATTCGCAGCCGTATATCTGCCTTTATAGGCAACCTGCAATGGAGTTTGCTGAGACATGTGGCGCCACCTGGCAGCCGACGGGAGCTAATACTGAGGCGGCGCAGAAGCTGACGCCGCGTATGTTGCGGCTGCTGTGTTCCTTTTGCGCTCGCGTTTTGTTATCCCAGTGAGTGTGATTTACTAATTTAGTGACATCAGTGGTCTCGTACGATGCTTCGAATACTACGGATGTGAACAAGAATAAAAATAAGCGCAGAGGCGGCGACAAAGACTGCCACAATCGCGAAGAAAACCCAAGCGTACCGCTCGGTGGGAGAACCTGGAGAGAATGATGAGAGAAGGGGATAGTGGCTGTGAGAGAGTAATGTAACTGAAATTCGTTTTTTTTTTCTTTTTCTTATGGGGACAATGGCGTACAGGCGCCAAGGAGCCAAAATAAGACGATTGCTCGTTGAGCGGAGGAAACGCTATGAGCTTCTGACTCGGGGAGTCGCACGCTGGTTGGAGCATTCTCCTCAGTACGAGCTCCGCGCTGTAAAATCTGGCGTGTACTGGTATATGCGGTGCAGGATCAAGTGGCATTGTCCTTTTAAAGGACATAACGTCCAGAAAAGCAACAAAGTCGCGCAGCCGCAGCATCGAATCCCAGCCGCGTTTTACCGGAGGCGATATAAAAAAAAAAATTATTCTGGATCTGTGAACCGGATTTCTAATGCGGTGTCTATTCGGAACCTCAAAGCCAAAATATGTTCAAAACTTTCAATTATAGATTTGGATAAGCATGTTTATCTGTAGAATAGTTCTTAAGGTGCTGAAAAAGTCGAAGTGGCGGAGTGTGGAGGCACGTGATACTGTGTACGCGGAGCATGGAACTTCGTTCTATCGTTCCGCGCCAAACATTTCTTTCACCGACTGCTCAAGCTGTTCAATACTTCCTTGTCCAAGACGATAGACCGTTCCATCGTTAGTAGCAACCGTACAAAAATTCTAACTCTAACGGCCTTATTTACGGAAGCTTTGCCGTTCAGTGCCAGCATTTCCCGCCGGCTTTCCCCAAGCTTGTGGTACGGAGGTACAAAATGCATGCCATTTGTTGTTGTTGTTGTTAAGAACTTTATTTTTTCACTGAAGTAGGAGGCCCTCTACGCCCCACCTCTGGCACGCAGGCCTATGGGACGGAGGCCGGGGCTTCCGTGACTAAATGCCAGTTTTCGTTGATGACGCACACAACAACCGCACAGTGCTTGCAATTGCCACGACATCCGCAGCGGGTACCGCACTATGCCTCATGTAACCTCCGCGGCACTGTCTAAAGGTGCACCACGAACAAAAATTTTCTTCATGGTATTAAACTGTAAAGCGAAACCGCGGGAAAATTATTATGCTGCTGTTCTGAAACAGCAAGAACAAAAAAAAAAAAAAAAAAAAAAAAAGAAGAAACGGCGATCAATCTCTTCTTCTCTCTGCACTTTCAATGTTTGGGTATGAGGTGTGAACGCAATAGGTAAATGAAACGTTACGTTTACAACACTTTTCATTCATTTAATAATTTCTTAATTCATCATCACATACCCGACTGATGCCCTGAGTCAATGAATTTCGTTACAAAAAAAAAAAAAAAATCTCTGTCTATCATGCGAAATTCAAAATTGTGCGCGCGGGTGTTCCGTCGCGAGCGGCTCGCACTTCGCGGTGACGTCGACACCGTTCATGTTCTAACATGAGCATTCTCGAACAGGCGGTGTCCTTTCGCCAGTATTGTTTTTCAGAAGTAGCTCTGGAAGACATTCGATTGCCTTAAAACCGCAGAAAATGAGAGCCGAGATGCTTCCCGCCGAACAACGCGAACGCAACCCGACCGCGCCGGCCGTCTCAGATTACTCGGCACCGCCGTTGGCGGCGCTCCAAAATTGGATAAATTCGATGGATAAGAAACAGAGTGTAGAATTATACCGAAAGTGGAAAAGACAGATCAGGAAGGAAGCTTTCTTTGATAACTCAAGAGGCAGTTCCCTACTTTTTGAAGCCAGATCAAGGTGCCTTAGAACACGCAGCTACAAAAAGAAATTTAACAATGAAGATGACGCATGTGCTGTATGTGGTAACTCCAGTGAAACAAGTGACCATATTGTATTCGAATATAATGGTATCCATCCGTAAGTCGATGCAGACGCAGTCACTCTTCTTGAAGCTCTGTGGTTTAAAGATACCAGTGGCCAGGTGAATAAACCGGCGGTGGAAGCTAGCAAAAACGACTGGAAGATTGGTGGCTTAAAAGCAGAAAAGTGACATAATGTTAGTAATGTAGAAACAAAGATTTAATAAATAGAATAATGGTATTATTAACCAATCTAAAACAATAATTAAGCTAAAGGGAGAAAAATGAGCATGATAGCTACTGCTACCTCCCCGTTTCAAAGGGGACGCTCTTGTATTCTATCCATCCATCCACTAGCGCCGCCTGGTCACTGCAGGTTGCCTTTCCGGGTTTTGAAAAATTAGAGCTATGCAACTGTGGTCGCTGTGGTGGTGCGGTGACTGTGATGCCAATCTAACTGAGCAACGCAGACTGAGAAAAAGTAGACATCGCTTTTGCCAGCAGGTGAGCACGATTTTGTTCTTTGTTCATTATGGTGCTGGATGTGCCCGGTGAAATTGTTTCTTCCGTTGACCATAGTTATTGTTTCATTCGCCCCCTCAAGAGCCTCTTACCGTAAAAGGAATTTGAGTCAACGCTGCCACTTAATCCGCTCAATGAGATAACCTACAGCTACCTTTGCGCACCCATTCATCATTGAGTTATAGAGGTTTCCGTGCGTTTCCCAAAGCCAGCAGCGGTAACAACATTTGTTTGGACTATGCGCGGGACTTCATCACTGCTTCGAAAAAACAGTCGGTATCGGCGCCTACTTTAAAAAGCGTAGAACTGATATAAAAGAAACGTAAGAGTGTGCTACTAAAGCTTCACTTTTACAGGCGCGTTTAGGAGTGCAAACCGAAATCCGTGGCAAAAAAAAAAAAAAAAAAAGAAGAAGAAAAGAAGCAGAAGCTGGGTCGATCGACTTCACATTACCGTCATCTCTTTTGTTGCCGGCGAGATTGTCGGATTCCTGCAGCCTAACACCTTTTCTCTATGGCTTGACGCTTTCAACGCGAGCCTTATTATTATTATTTTTTTTTTGTAATGCTTCTCGGTCTTAAATCCAATCAACGCTGCGCATGGGCGGGTTATTAAACTGTCTACCGTGCCTAAAGTTTTCCTTTATTCGAACTTGTTCACTTTATAAATTTCAGGCCCACGGTTCTTTCATTTTTAATTGGATTTATTTCGCGATGACTCATTTCGGTGCAGGCCCCTTTAACTTTTATTTTCCAATTTATGCGGTGAGCGCCATAAACAAAGAAAGTGTGGCATAGGTTGTGGGCAAAAAAGTTGGCTTTAAGTGCGTCGGACGGACTGAAAAACATTTTATAGGTATATCCTGTGGATCCAGTAACTATGGTTTCAGGCTGTACTAAAGGCAGATTACGCAAGCGTGGTACGCTTTTCTCTCCCGTTACGTTCTACAGGTGGAAGCAGTATTACGAAATCTGACAGATATCTCAAAAATTCCCTTTTGGTACCCGAGGCATGGCTTCCTTCCATCAGCTGTATATTTGTTAAAACGTGCAAATTGAATGGATCAGATTTGCGGGCATAAAAAAAAAAAAAAGAGCAGATAGATATGTCACCATGCACCGCAACATTGAGATGAGGCCATTTTCACACAATTTTCACCAACAGGGAAAACAGTCGTTAACCTATTCCGTTGCGCTTACGCTGGATCGTTGCGTTTTGAGGAAGCTTCACCGCTAGATCGTAACCGAATTGACCGTGCAGTGAAGCATCCACAAGATGTGACGGGGCCATTTGCGAAGAGGCACCACTGCTACTGCGGCGTACTGCAAAAAGCGATAGGTTGTAATTAGTGTGGTTGTTATATGCATTGATGCGCCATTGTACCCAAGTGTAAAAGTAAAATGTAAACCAAAATGTCTGAATGTGCTTTATTCTAGGGAAATCGGAACCGAAACTAAATGCACTTTGTGTTTTTCATTTCTTCAACGCCGCTAAAGTGCTGGTCCCCGTCACTTCAGTCATTACCTAGTCTTCGTGCTCGCTATGCCGGACGTCGGCGAACTTTGTTCGAAGCGCTCTTCAACTGTGAACAGTCATGAAGTCTGCTGTGCTCAGTGTGCGAATACAACTGTAGTAGGGCGTTCGCTCGTGTAGTGCTGTCGAAATGCGATATTCGACGTAAAGGGCCATTTCGAGCCTTGCTAGCTTCTCAGTGTGTGTGCTTTATTGTGCTGTGCTCTGTCTAAAGAATGGGTGTTCTGTGTTCAGTTTGAAAGGATCGGAATGAGGATGCCTGGACAGTTCCATTCAATGCGACTACAAGTTGGACCTGCCAAATATGCAGCAGTACTTTTACTGAGCCTGGGTAAAGCCGAACAGTTGTCTGCATGACTACGCAGTTGTCTTTAGTGGTAAGCAATATTACAATCTTAATTTCAAGTACTTGTGCACATTGCGAAGTAATACAAGTTAGAGAGACATATTGTATTGTACTGCTTCAGTACGTCTTTACAGCCTCTAAATAGTGCTCTAGGCGCTTCATTTCAACTGCCATAGAGGGGTCACGGCACCTGTGGGGTAAAGGCGTGGTGCAGAAAGGCTGCAGCATGAGTATAGACCCGCTCGTTTTGTATTAAAAAAAAAAATGGTACCGTGTGCGCGCAATGCTTTTTGTGGCTTTAGCTTCAGCAGGAGGCAGATTGGGCCTTTTTTTTTTTTTTAAATTGAAATGCTTGAAGTTAAGCAGTAATTTGCCCATGTCTGTGTCTCGTTCTACGCATTTCAGCTCGTGCTAGTTCCCGTATTCTTGTATGTGTGTGAAGATGCAAGTCCTGGAGCACCAAGGGACAAGAAGTGGAAGCTGTGACAGATTTTCTCTTCTTGGGCTCCAAGATTAACCCGGAAGGAGACTGCAGCCATGAAATTAGGAGACGCCTGCTTCTGGGAAAGAGAGCCATAGTTAGCCTTGACCGCCTAGTAAAGAGCAGAGACATTAGTCTGTCAACCAAGTTCCGTATAACTCGTGCTATGGTCTTTCCAGATGTGATGTATGGATGCGATAGTTGGACTGTGAAGAAGGCTGACCGCCGAAGAATCGACGCGTTTGAATTGTGGTGCTGGCGGATACTCTTCAGAGTTCCTTGGACTGCCAGAAGATCAAATAAGTCGATATTGTCGACCATAAACCCTGACTGCTCATTGGAGGGTCAAATTCGGAAGTTAAAGCTCAGCTACTTTGGTCATCTGAAGAGAAGAGAGGAGTCGCTGGAGAAAGATTTGATGTTGGGAAAGGTTGAGGGTCGCCGGAGAAGAGGTAGGCAGCGAACGCGATGGTTAGATGGCATCCTCGAGGCGCTACAGATGAAGTTATGTGATGTTAGGAAGATAGTAAGAGACCGGAAAGCGTGGCGTGACATGGTCTATAGGGCCACGAAGAGTCGGAGACGACTGAACGACTGAACTGAACTGAACTGTGTTTTTGGTTATATGTGTTGATGTACGCCCGTGCTAGCTTAAATTTATAGTTGGTGATCAAGATAACAGCAGTATTTTGTGGACACATGTACTGAGATCACTTTAAAAGCATGTACGTTTTTGGCTCTCTTTTGACTGCTGGATCCATCCAACCTAGGACTGCGATCCTGTTGGTAATACAAACAAAGGAAAATTTCTCTGCGTCTGGATTTACGTTTTTCATCGCACGAACATTTTTTTTTTATGCTCATCTTGTGTCTGGTTGCCTAGACTGTAGGTTTTGACAGTTTGATTGCGCCGGATTTGTTATTGGTTTTGTGGTTACTATGGTTTTGGACAGGCATTGACAGATTTTTCTCAGCATGATCGTGCTGCACAAAGACAAGTCCTCATGTCGAAATGTTGGCTCGGCTTGCGAACTTAGGCTCCCCTAAAACCCTTGTGCTCTTTCATGCCGTAGACCTCTTCTTTCTGTTGTTTTTATGAGTCACATAAAATGTTGAGTTACCTTTCTCTTTTTCTTAAAATTATTGCTTGAAACACATTAATACAGTGCAATAGTGATAGGGGCAAGGAGGACTGATGCAAACAAAAGAACTAGCAACGCTGTTTATAGACTTGAACCGCCTTATAGAGCCACCAGTTCCAAGACAATACAAAGAAAAGAAACAACAAATACGTCATGCAACTGTTACATGATTACTTTGTTACTCCAGTCCTTCCCTCTAATGTTTAACATGTTCATGGGCATTTAAGAACAACCGTTTTTCACTGAAGTGCATGGACGGCATGGTAACACACTTAAAAAAAACTGAAATGGCCTGAGCTTCTGCCATCAGTCTTCTGTTGGTGTCGCAGCATTTGTGCAGAACAGCTGTTCTTACAAAGGCAGGTGTACAGTTCTGACACATGCTGCAGTGTTTGCTTACCTCACCCGCGTTTCGATCTGTGTCTGAGTTTTATTGAGTGATATATATCCTGCTCTCCGAGACCTCACTTCTCAAAGGTGGAGTTCAAGTATGTTGAAAGCAACTCCAAAAAACTTGATCTCCATCTTTGTTCGTACAGTGTGAAGGTCATATTGCCTCTCAACAAAGTGAAATTTGTATTGGTACATGTGTCGCGCCATATTTGAGTGATATATGTGTCTCACCGAGACTGCAAGTTTCAGGATCAGTGCACCGAGCATGATGTAAGCCATGGTCTTTAGGTTTATGGATGCCATCCTTGCAGTTCTGAATGATGTCAGAGGGTGTTTTGAGACATTAGTGTCCCAAGTTGTAACCATGTTCACTGTCTGCCTTCAAACGTTAAAGGTAACCATTCAGTGCCCAGCTGATGGACCATTAGGTGTCTGGATTTGTGCTTGTATTTCAGCCCTAAGATGTATGCTGAGCCTGGGAGCTAAGGGGAAACAAGCCAGTTCTTGTGCATGCCTCGGCACGTTCGAAACTAATAAAGAGACCTATAGTTCTTGTTTCATGAGCGCTCTTGAAAAATCATGCGTACGCCAACAGGAAGATGCATTTCAGAGCCAACTGCGCCATTTTAAAGAAACCAGGTATTCAGCGAATCTTTTAATTGCTGTAGCAGGGAGCTCTCTGCTATTGGGAAGCAACCTAAAGCAAACAACTGTCAAAGGAAGGTGTCTATGATACTGTGTTTACAGACTGGGCAGAACGACAGAAAGAAGATGGCTACAGAGTATAAAAAAGCAGAGAACAGGTGTTGAGGAGAAGCCTCAGCTTGCAAGCCGAGCCAACATTTTGACAAGAGGACTTGTTTTTGTCTGGGTGCAGATGAAGACAAGTCTTCTTGTCGAAATGTTGGCTTGGCTTGCGAACTGAGGCTCCCCCTCAAACCTTGTTCAGTGCTTTCATATTGTGTCTACGTACATCACACAACCTAAAAAAAAGATTGCAAAGAAAGCATGAACTGATGTCTTCTCCGTGCCAAAGAAATTGAACCAATGGTGCAAAAAAGGTTATTCTGAGAGCATTATAGAACCAGTCTGTGTGGCCAAACATTGCCTGTGCCAGCTAAACTGCAAAAAAAAAAAGTGTTTTATTCGCCTATCATGTAGAAATATCTATATCAGCCAGAGGAAGGTGTCTAAACACTAGGCTGCAGAAGAATAGAAGGGTCTGAAAGTGGTCAACTTGGGCGAGCTCAGCAAAATTTGCAGCATGTGTAAGAACTGCACACCACCGGCCTTTCGAAGAACAGTTGTACAAGTGCTATGACACCCCACGTTAGTAATAGCAAAAGCTCAGGCATTTTCAAATTTCTTTGATAAGTGCGTCAGCACACCGTCCGTGCACCTGAGGAGAAGAGTTGTTTTTGAGCACCTGTAAAAATGTTATATTAGATTGGCAGGAAGGGGCGTCGGCAGAAGGGTGCAAAAGGGGCATTCCCCACGTTTGAACCAAACAACCAACCCCACCCCCCAAGAAAAACTTCCTGCCGACACCGATGTTATACTTCTGTCGCACGGGCAATCTCAATGTCCAGATTGCCCGTGCGACAGAAGTATAACATTTTCGATGGTCATCGAGATGCACCACTGCCACACGGCGAATTTCAATGGTCATTGAGTAGTGAGCGTGTGGGCCGACAGACCAAGCCGTGGGTAACAACATCTTGTAAAAATATGAAGTGAAACAGTATAAAACAAGATGGATATCACACTAAGTGCTTTTTTTAAATGAAAGTTCGTTCAGAGAAGGCTATTCAAATACCTCACAGCACGGCATAACCCACAAGCCCTCCAGGCGAGCAACGCCGGAACGACGACGAACGATTTGCATTTGCTGCATTCGTTTTGTGCCAGGATGCTTACACAGCTCGGTGGTTGTATTCGCTGCATTCGTAGTTGCTATCATTAAAACCGCATATGGGTGTCTTCTTGGTCTTAGCTGTCGCAAAGCATGTTAAAAGGCGAACATGAGCAAAACGCTGCAGCATGCCGCTCTGCCATATAAGAAAATCGCAAGTTTGTTTACATCTGAACACCCCACATTATCTAGAGCGATCATTTTGACTCCCAAAAACTAGTTGACGAACTGTTTAATCTATGTCAATAAATTAATCAAGGAGACATTTTGTTTTTTTTTTAATTTTGTCTTTTATTTTTCACCTTAGGGTGAATGAGGGGCTGCTCTCAATGTTCCTTGGCATTCCAGTGGTCATTCTCGAACCTCCTGAGTCAATACTATTCGCATTCAAGCGTCATTGAAAACCGTCGTGTGGAAGTGGCCTATCCCCATTGAGTTCAATCTCCTTCGACTCAATGGGCATTGAAACTGCCCGTGTGACAGCGGTATTAGTGAGCGCCTGTGTTTGCATCTTTCTTTCTTGTCCCTACTACTACTGTGCTGTGTTCTTCAGTATCATGAACCAACATGGTAGGCAGCACATACTATTGATTGAAGCTGTTCAAATAGCTTCACCCCTATATATTTACCTCTATCTGCAGGCCAAATGGTGGTCTGAATTTCCATATTATATGGCGATTAGAGCAGTATGTCTACTTTTCCTGACCATATAGATGTTGCATTTCACAAATGAAGTGTCAAATACGTGCATGGGTGAAGTTGCATTGTGCGGTGTTGTTTCAACAAAACACATTGAATCTATTGTACATGCGTGTCACCTTGTGCCCTTAAACTGTTTAAAGCTGCGATATGGGGCCTGTCATTCAGGTCCCATATCGCTTACGGGGGTCTCGGTTCTGGCAGTCTTGAAGCCATAGGTAGCGTAAGAGGGTTCTAGCGCAGCTTTCGCCCTCGCTCTTGATCACGTTCCACGTGACGCTGGCGGTAACAAAGGACGTTCCACGTCCGCCGCTATGGCTGAGGGTGGCGCTGGTGAACACGAACATGAAAGAGTGGACAAGTGAGATAACTGTTAAGTATTGTTCCATTTTTCAGCTATTAAGGAAATACTGTTTTTCTATTCTATGTCATCGCAATACCAAATCAGACTTGCCATGATTATAGCAAAACACAGTGGTTGCTTTTATATTCAAATTTCAGTTTGAAGTGAAAAGGCTTGTTGCTTTCACAATAATTTGAAGCTATTTTTGACAGCGTTTCACGAGGCTCAGTGTTGCTTTCTTTTTCAGAAAAGCATTCTTTTTGTAGCAGCTGTGGGTGCCGACATATAGCCTGTGATCAATTGTATACCAGACAAGTTGGCTTTCAATTATGCAGAACAAAACTAATGGTGGATAAAGGGAACTTTCCATTTTATTCTTTTCTGTTCTTTAACTTTTGTGCAAGAAAAGAACTAAGAATTAGGAAGGTTCCACTGTAGTTTTCTGTAAGCAGGCTAGTAAGAGGAAGCCACTTAAAGCAATTATGAATCAGCTTTCAAATTCACAAGATGCATCTGAACTTTCTTCCTTGGGAAACTTAACCAGTGGTTCACCACACATTGTGCTTTTCTAAGCAGAAATAGCTAGCTGGCTTTATTATTGAAAAAAATTGATACATAGTGCATGTTTTTCTGCAAAAACTTGTTATTCATCTTGTTAACGTAACCTCCAATGGGAATATTTGTTGTAAGCATGTTATTTATGGACTTCCAATGCATGGCAGTAAGGCCTAATACATTTGCAATTTGACCCCCTTGGTTTTTAATACTTATAATGAGCAAAACAAGGTTGCGCAAAGCCAGAAAACAAAGCACAGAGTTCAAACGAGGTTTATCAATTTATGCATGGATAGCATGCGAAGGAAAATTGGTTTTGATGCATGCAAACCATTTGAAAAGAAAATCATTTACTGCCACATGCAGAGATATAGGAGTGAACGAATTAATGTTAATTATCTTTCATACCAAAAGCAGGTTTGATTACAGCTCCAGTGCCAGCTTTTTGAGATGGTAGACATGTTCCTGGGACTTCGAATGACATACATATTCAGTTAGCATTTTCGTGGTACCTTTTTTATTTTCTGTGTCAGCAAATGCATAACTGCACACCATGCATTCTTCATTGATTTATGAAATGTGTTTCATGAGACCCACTCTCTTGTGAACAGGAAGTTTTCAACACATATTTAGCAATTATATCTTCAGCCAATACACAAAGGCCTACAATTTTCGGAAATCATGAAAGTGCCTCTTCCTTTATTATTGCTCATGGTGGCTTCAAAGGGACTGCGGCTAAATGATTAGAGGAAAGAGGTTGGGTGAAAGCCATTTTTAGAATTTTTTTCACTAGTGCACATCGCTTCCTTTGAGTCGACTTCAGCAAATGTTGTTTTAAGAGACTGCTTAAACTGCTCGTTTGATCGAAAAGCCGTTAGCGTGGCAGTAGTGGGTGGTGCAGTATGTCAGAAATAATCGGGGGCTGCGTAAAAAATCCATATCATGGCAATTTGTGGTTCTAGTAAATTGATTAATATTTGTTTTGTAGTTGATGACAAGTTAATGAAATTATTGTAATTAATTGTTGAATTAAATTAAAAATAAGGAAAGGAGTTTAGAGGTGTCAAAATTCATAGAATCAAGCCAATGCTATATGGTGCTAATTAATAAAATTAGTAACCAACAAATGAAATAATTGAAGAATTGAGAAATGCTTTCAAAGCCATCAAACTACTCGGAATAGAAAGCAAAAGTTTGGTTATGCTAAGTATTGCTGTAGAAAAGTAAAAATTATAAAATAAAAAATTTACCAAGAAAGTAAAAAGCAAAAAAAAAAAGTCTGTGTGAAATGCTATCACATCATACCCTGCATAGCTAATTTTTAGCATGGGCATGACCACCTGCTATCTACTGTTTGTAATATCTTGTTTGCGCTCTAAGGATGAATGTATGACTAATTGTTCAATATGTTACTAAATAGCAGCTCTTTATAAACATATTCTACTTTGAGGCAAGATATTGAAGTTGTCCTTTTTTATGCAGGTTCTGCTTTGAAGTTTTGCCTAGCTGCAGCTGCTTTGCACCCTCAGCTCCACCGCCACTTATCATCTGGGTATGGCTGCTTCACTGCTCCCAGTGGCCATCTAAAAAGCATCTGAAGGTGAAATTAGTTCCCTGCATCCAGATTCACCGCTTGGAGCCTGCCCCACCTACACAAGCCAGCGCTCTTCTGGGACTAATGGGGTATGCACCTACAATGAATGTGGCCATGCAAAAGTCTTCTTTAACATATGTTTGTTGCCTACCCTGCTCCAGTTGTGTCCAGATTAGTAATCCAATTTGTGGTTTTAATGTCTTGTTTCCTTGTCCTTTCTAATCGCTACCACAGATTTTCATGACTCTCATGCCTTTATTGCTTTGGTTCTATGCCGCATGTCTCTTGGTTGACCTGTGACGACCGACTGAAACCATGATCTCGAAAGACAGCTCACCTGTATCCCAAAAGTCCATCGAAAACCCTTTATTGCAGCTAAAATTCATACAGAACGCTATCCTAGCTTAGCGTTTCCTAATATATCTTGCACAAATTTGAAAATATGGCTGGCTGTCAGCCAATCTATTCTTTCTAAAAGGTCGATACTGCTGCAAAGAAGACAAGGACAACCAAACAAGCCCATGTGGCATATGCAAAGCAAAACTTTCAATTATATTTTTTTTAGGAAGCAGCTGCATTACTGCAGCACATACTTAACAAATATTGCAAAAGATGAACGCCTACTTGATTCAAATTGGTAGCCTGTGGCTGGGTGCAAGAAACCGGGATGCAATGTAATGGAGATAAGATACCCCAAATTAAGCAGCTGCAGCATCATTTAAAAATTTGTGAACTACCTAAAAAAAGCAGGTGACAGTAAAATATGGAATGTCCATCGTAGCAGAATTATCATCAGGAAATGCAACATAAAAAAAAAAGAATAATTCAAAATTGTCAACAAGAAAATTGGCTTCTCAGCTAGGTAAAAAGTGTCCCAACAAGGTAGATTGAAAGGTAACTGACGTTAAAGATGGGTCAAGCAAAACAAGCATTAAATATGTCAATGAAAAAGCATATTTATTTAATTATTTATTTTACATTCTATATTACCTATTTTATATTCTATTTTACATTCTATATTACATATTAACTATTGTATTTCTTCTTGGGGAAGCACATACAGAACACACATTGCAACGCTACAACATACAAAATCAAGCTATACGCATCATTACTTCTAATAGCCATTTGTGCAGTGCTGCTCCCTTACTGCAAGCTCATAACATCCTTGGAGTCTCATCCATGTTTCATTCATCTATTGGCATCCTCATATTCAAATTCATAAATGGATCACTCCCCATTTCAATAATTAACAGTTCCCAGTTCCCGCGATGTAGTTTCACTCGGTTTTCATGCCAAAACAATTTTTACTACCAAAACCCAGTGCTAATTACGGCAAATTCACATTTAATTTCTCTGCCTCATTTTTGTGGAATTCATTACCATTCAGAATAAGTGTAGTTTAAGCGTAGTTTTTATACTTTTCTGCTATCGCGCTAAGCAACTTTTTTTTTCCATTGATAAGAAATACTTATCCCACATTCAATTGTTTTCCTCTGTTTTACATTTATATAACATGTTCCCAATTTATGTTCTGTTTATATTTACGCCATCCTGTATTTCTGCGTATTCAACATTTATATTACATAACAGTTGCACTTTTCACCCGCTTTTGTTTGTACATAACTATTTTTTTGCATGCTTGTAATAGGAGGTCCCCTGTGTAGCCATTTGCTTTGGGACCTCCTCCTGTATTTACCAAAATATTTGCATTCAATCATTGCATTGAAGAAATTCTGATTCTTATTCAGTCTCTGAATTGTTGGAACAGGGAGTGAAATTAGTAAGGTCAAATTTGGCTGTCTTAGTTAGGTCTTTGCTCAGAAGTAAAGCTGAAGCAGTGCTGAATTTCTCACATTTAGTTATATGATCTTAATTAGTTCCTGCTAAGCTTTTTTTTTATATGTACCAGAATTGGTAGCCCCTGTACAGAAGGTGCCGTCTTTCATTGTTTTTATTCATTCACGTCCATGCAGCCTGCTGTCAAATTGACTTTCTCATTTGTCGAATGTATATGCAACCACAGGTAAGAGCAAGGTTGTATACAACAGTAGTGGTGCATTCAATGTACAGTTCCCGATTTTCTTTTCACATATCTCTCACTTCTTGTGTAGGAGGGTATGGAATCTAAACAGTTGATTAGATGTGAAAAAAAAGACACCATCTGTGGCCACTCTTTATGTTGTGGGAAATGTAATAGAGATAAGAAACTAATTTCATGCAGTGTCTTAGATTCATTGTTTGGGCCCTCCTTGTTGGTTTCTTATACCTTCTGCTGTAGCCACACTGACATTGCAGAAGATGTGTTTTCTGGAAAGACCAGGATAAACTTCCTTTCAGCAGACACTTATTATGGTTTTGAAATTGTCATTCATAAACTGTGAAAAGATTTTGGTCAGCATTGTGGAAAGAAACTTAGCAACTGATCCATGTTTTATCAGCTTTTAATGGAAGCTATCATACAGATGGCTTTTTTGTTCACAATCCTTGAATAACGGCTTTGAAGGCCAGCCTGGACTTCTCGAGAAAGCAGGTTACACTCAAACGTCATCTGCAGTGTTGCAGCATGTTTTCTCCAAAAGGTAAAACAAAAGGTAAAAGAAGTCAACCAGATCTGAGTCTTGCAGTCTGAACATAGTGTGTGAAATAAATCTTTATCTCCATGAAATTTCCCACAATATGAACAGATAAATGAAGGGCAAATGAGGGCACTCGTTATAATACATGAAGGAGAGAAGCCAACAGTTGGCGAGGCCAAGGAAAGCATTGGGGATTCTACTTTGTCTTTTTTTTTTAATTTTTACTTCGGTAATCACAAAAACTAGTAATGTAATCTGTTTCGGGGAAAGATAAACACAAAGTAGAAGGAAAAACAACGTGCCGATGGTGGGAATCGAACCCGCGACCTCCGAATAACGTGTCCGGTGCTCTTTCAGCTGAGCTTCATCGGCCGCTGTCCAACCTGCTACTTTCTTGGGTATTAATGTTGTCTGTATACGAACCTTGAGAGTGTTCACCAGCGCCGCCCTCAACCAAGGCGGTGGACGTGGAATGTCCTTCTGTTACCGCCAGCGTCACGTAGAACGTGATCAAGAGCGAGGGCGAAAGCTGTGCTAGAACCCTCATACGCTACCTATGGCTTCAAGACTGCCAGAACCGAGACCCCCGTAGGCTTCAAGCAGATAAATGAAGGTAAAATGAGGGTACTCGTTATAATACATGAAGGAAAGAAACCAACAGTCGGCGACTGTTGGCTTCTTTCCCCCACGATATGAAGACGCACAACAGATATGTCAAGGTGCTTTCCTCAACTGCTAAACTGCTGGTAATCTGTCCCATTTTGACCAAGGAATGAGATATATGTGAAAAGAAAAATAGCAGGTTGAAATACACCACTAAGGTTGTGCACAGCATTTTTCTGAGCTGCGGTTGTATACACATTGCACAAATGGGGAAGTGCATCAACAGCAGACTGTATGAATACGATTAGGCAATAAAAATTTCAGATGGCACATTCCTGAAAAAAAAAAAGCAAACCTCTGCACAAAGCCTACAATTCTGGCTGGTGCCAAAGCTAAACTTTGGCAAAAAATGATTGAAGCTTTTGATGTTATTAATTCTGGGATAAACGTGTTTTCTCTGAACATAAATTAGCTTCCTCAGATGGGCACATGTGACTGCTGTCATTGCTGTTGTATATGCTTTTGCGGTGGCTTAGGCATTGCTTTGTATACTGCAGAAAAGTTTGCATGACAACTTGGGGCACGAACTATGTCGACCTTGTTCTTGCCTCACCGCTAGACTTAATCAAGACAAGGTTGAATGCTAAGGATTCAGTGGCCACAATGCAATGCTATTCAATCTGTCCACTCCCATGCCAATGTTGTGACCACAAAGTATTTTGGGAGCTGCAAGCACATTATGTGAGAAATAGCACTAGCAAATTTTCCAAGTGCAACTTCTTTTGGTTTCGGTTAACAGCAGTAGTTAGTGTTAATAGTCCTTCAGAAATAAAATGCCACTTTTTAGTATGTCAATAAGTACTTTCTTCTGGGCGAGTTGGTTCATATTAGCAAAAGGTAAAGACTTGCGCAAAAAGTAGATGTCTGGGTGAAAAGTCACGTCTCTTTCTTCATCTACTTTTTGCGCAAGTCTTTTACCTTTTGCTTTTTAGTATGTATGTGCCCCTATTATGCATTTACTATGATGCAACGAGGCCTTGATTATCTGCCAGAAATTTGTTACAGAATAAGGCAGCTTTTCCATGAAGTGAAAAACCATGCTTTTGATGAAAAACTATGTCTTACGCCTCAAAAAATAATCTTTTGACTGTAATGCTCTGAAAGAGCATTCTTTCATCAGGACATGCTAGCCAACGTTTGACGTAACTCTCAAAATTCTTAGATCTGTTAATCGCTGGTATGAACTCATTTGCATTTTTTTTCACTAATCATTTTAGTTTCTCATTTCCGTCTGACCGACAAGCTCTTAAATGAATACCTAATTTTTATGTGCTCATGGACTGAACTAGCTTTGCATGATTACTTACTACTTAGGCCTCGTTTTCCCAGAGGCTGGCGAATATTACTTCTCATGGTATCTGTGAACTCATGAACTTAATGCGAGCTCATGCATTACGTGCTGTTATTGTAAACCTGAGCTGCCTAAAAGGGCTAAAATATATTAGCCAAATTTTAATTTTCAGCCAGTCTTTATTTTTTCCCTCCGACTCCTTGACTCTATGCTATGTGGTGCCATTAATGACTAGAGCTGTTCGGATCCCTCAGCTATATTTTTTTAACAGGCATTTTACATGGAGAATTTCAGGATATAATCTATCTTCATGACTCTTTCCATCATAATTCTAACTTTTCTTTTTCTGTTAGCAGTTTCCATTCTGCTTGTGAAAAAAAGTTCAACTGTGAATTCACAAAATTTTCACCTTAGTTTTTCATTGTAGATTGATATTCTTTACATTGATTTTGCCAAACCTGTTAGCCATGTTCTTGATTCACTTTAGCTAAGCTGTGATGCATATGCTTTGGTTAGGCATTATTATCATGGATTCAATGTCATTGTCTGCTAATAGTACACTCCTGGTGTAGAGAATGGCATACTCCCTACTATAGTTATTGGTGCAATATTCATTTATGCCTTCAAGCCATGTTGAAATAGAGGGTATAAACTAGTGTTACTGATAAGTGAACGGTCATATAGTGAGGGCTCTGTGATCTCTGCCTAGTGAATTATATGTGCTAGTTTTTTATTGCACTGGATATCGCTACACTCTTTTTACAATGCATTTATAAAATGATGCAACTAACAGTACCATTTTTTTCTGCTCTTTTCCAGCCTGGCCATGTTGAAGAGTACAAGACACGACACTTATCTATTGCATGCCGTCTTTGCTATAAAGACATTTGTTATTTCACCATGTTATTCCCCATATGCATGAACTTGGATATGCCATCTGACACTTACCCTATAAACATTCATGATTTGCAAGTTACTATTGGAAACAGCACACATTTATATGGTGTGCATGCACTCAGCAGCTTTTGTGGGGACAGGCGCTTCTCCTTAGTTACTGGAGGTTACATAATGTGTATGTGTATTGCATCTGTAATGAATTGATTTGAGCTGGGCCAGAAACAGCCTGCATTTTAGCATGTGCACTGTATCTTGGGCCATTGGTAGGTCATGTCATTTATGGATGCCATGTTTCTACAACACTGGATCATATGATGAAGCTTGGGCAGATTGTATTGTGAGATCTTTTTGTATACATCTCGATAAAATCTCCTACATCTTAATCATAATTCCCAGTCTCTGCACCCACACAGCATGAATAAATTATGTGACTCATTAGTGAACATGCTAATATTCTGGTCATTTCTGCTTCAGCTCAAATGATTGTTACGGAGGTAATACACATGCGCATTATGTAATCTTCAGTAACAAAAAAGCAGAAGCACCTGTCTCCACAAAAACAAATTTTCTTCTTTGCATCCTATACGAAGCCCTTCAGTACAAAGCATACAAAAATTGTCATACCAGGTCTACGTTTCTAATATTTAGTCCGCAAGCACATTACGTAGCTCTCCAGAAACAACAAAATTGAAGCATCTGTCTTCGGAGAAACAATTTTGTTCCATGGACGCTATACCAAACCGCTCATTACTAAGCACACAGAAATTGCATGTTTTGCACATATGGTTCGTAATTAGCACACGGAAAACTCTGCGGCAACGCATTACCAGCGGGTTTTTACTTAAAGTAGAGCTTTTTTTTACAGTGTACACTTTGTTCGGCTTGCCATGGCTTGGCCACAAAGGAGGTCAGCGCCAAGCCTTTCGAGCAAGCAGCTAAAATGGACTTCTGTTGCACAACAGCCATTAACAGCGTTCGCTGTAAAATGAGAGTTTACCCCAATAGTATGGCGAGAGAGTACTTCTAGGTTGCTTGCTAAATCACTGAGGAAATGATGCAGTGCACACCGAGTTTGGTCATAATATATGTGGCGATAATAGCTTATGGCTGGGTATTAAACATGAGTGAATTCTATAGAGCTTGGCCGTTGAGAAAGAATGGTATCGGAGAAAATACGCAGGTTACCTATAAAAATGATCACGCAACCGTAATTTGTGGAGTGTTCAAGGTCGTATCATACAATTTCGTTTCTCATGGCGCATCCATGCTGTTCTCAAGTTGGACGTTGACTTGCGATAAGGATTCAACGAACGACATATGCACCTTTGACAAGAGTATGTGACCACTGAAAAGTGAAATACTGCGCCTTCATTTCACCAAAAACCGAGTTATAAAAAAAAAGTATCAGAATATTCGCGGAACGAAGGCGGTGCTAAAGGCGCTTCTCTTTTACCCTTGAAGCAAAGGCTGAGCATCCCCCTAACGTTTCGGCTCTGTGGCGTATCAGTTCCTTGTTAGAACGAAGCTGTGCCTCACCCGCGAGAAGCGAAATGCGTGAATAAAGGCGTTATCACTTTTTAACCGACTTGCGGTACTAGAAACCAGAACAAGTGTTTCTTAAGGCTATACGTTCATATATGAAATCATACACCAAAAAATAAAGCTCTCCGGACACAATGACGATGACGAATCGCTTGTGTTTGACTTCGATTTTGTAGTCTTGGAACCGAGACTGGCGAGAGGGAACGGCGATGTGGGAAGGCCTTCCGTGAGTGTCATTTCGCGGGGTTTGGCGCCAGCTTGTGACCGCGCGCCCCACACTGTGATGACGAAGGTAACAAGAGGTGCGAAGCACGGGCTTCGCGAGCCAGGTGGTCACGTAATCGCTATGAGCCGGTGCCGTGCCTATGCACGGGACATCGGCGAACGCTACAAGCCGTAGTAGCTATTCTGAAACAGCTGTCGCTAAGGCAAAAATAAGTGTGCAACGAATTCGAAGCGGAACACGGCATCAGTATGGACCGAACTTTTTCGTAGCACGTCGTGTGAGGGTAATGAAAGACATCTGCTTCGTTTCAAGACCTACAGCCTTACGCTGCCGTTTATTATTATTATTTTTTAAAATTTGAGGCGATATCACTGTCTGGTAGGGGAATTGGCCATATCCAGCTTGACTATGCGAGACGCAATGGCAAGTGCAAACATTAGGACTCCAGTTTCACCTCCTGGACTTGCGCCCCAGTGTCAAGCGAGCTGTCGTCGGCCGGGTTGGATTTTGCAGTAACGAGGGGCGGTCGCCGGTGCAGGAACTTCCGTGGCTAGCGTCCGCTCGGTAGACGTCGCTGCGCCGAAATGGTTGCCGTCGTCCATACCACCACTGGGGCGGACAGCTGCGCCGGATGCCCCGATGGCCGCCGTGACCTCGGCGAAGCGCACGAGCATGGCAGGGTCGCCACGCAGGCTTCTCTTTAGAGGGCCGCCTAGTCCTTGTGACGCCACGATAGTGGACGGCGCCGTCGACGAGCAGACCAGGACGGCTTCGGCTGGTCCATCGGCGAACCATCGACGCAGCCGTCTTGCGTTCACAAGCCATGAAGAAGGCTTGAAGCGTAAGGCTAGCTTTGGAGGACGCTGCCACAGAAAAAAA
The DNA here is from genome assembly GCF_055883805.1 of Amblyomma maculatum. Lineage (NCBI taxonomy): Eukaryota > Metazoa > Arthropoda > Arachnida > Ixodida > Ixodidae > Amblyomma > Amblyomma maculatum. The sequence goes on from NC_139344.1 coordinate 34,546,058, forward strand.
CGTCCGTTCTTTTCAGTGTCGAGGCTTCTTTTTCGCCGGAGCAAGTACGTGGCAGCGCGTGTGGAGGGGCTCGAGAGCGAACACAACGGCGCCGCCTACAGAGTTCAGAAAGAAGTAGAATATGGCCCATCTTCTGGATTAAAAACATGTTCATGAATTACAATTTTGAATGTTCGCAGTTAAATACCGCAATTACCAGTTTAAAAGCAAAGCCTGCTGCTACTTTGTTGCCAGTTGCGTGAGCGTGCTGTGTTGTAAGTGGAAAAATATTTGACTAAGAAAGAGTGCAGGCTTGGTAAGAGAATAAAGATGAAGAAGACGAAGTGGGGACTGCGAATAAACAGGAGTTACAGAACTATCTTTTAAAGCGAAGGTACACAAGCCCCGCACCTAAGCAGCGAGATTATTATTTACACCTCATGGCGCTCGTTTGCCTGCACTCGTACACAGGCTATTGTTCCTGTGTGGCTTATTTCTGTTACATGCTGACGAATTTAACAAACCGCAGAAGAAAGCGTATCACTGTGCATTGTTTCGCGAAATTTTTTTTTCTCTGAACTAAGCATAAATATAACGTTTGATCAATCTGAAATATTCTTTTATTTAATTGCAATGATTAATTTCGTAGTACGATTTGCAGCGAACTGTTTTTATCTTTACGAAGTTGGGTATCACACTCCAAAAAGAACTTAAAGCTAGTCAATACAGAAACAGAATGAATGAAAGTGTTGTGTTTCCTGCTCCCTCTAGATTATGTTTAGCAAGGATGAATTGCCGAAGAGCGTGCACATACATGTCTGCATTATAGTAACCTCTTATATTAGTATTTTCGAGCACCGCAGTGGCCCTGTTTGTAGAGCAAAGTTGGAGGCATGAAGAAATCCCGTGCTTATTCCTTAAAAGAAACAAATTCTCCTTCCCTTTGTGAACAGCATATGCCCAGGACTGAACCGGTCTTCACGTATTTTCTTGTCGTTACTCAGCTGAAGAAGCTTCAGTTCACTCCTGCTTTCCACGAGGAGCGACATTTGTTCAGGTAGTGCGCTTCATATATTTCTACGCGGTAGGTCGGACTGGCTTGACATAAGAACAGCACCCTGCACATTTTGAGCACTTCGTAAAACGCTTGGGGACGAGATATTCCCTTTCTACGTCCGTGTACTTTTTTTTGCGCTTCTGTATCTTCCAGAACATGTACCAACATGCCCTAGCTACAAGCGCCTCTGTGAGCTGAAAGAAGCTCTGCGGGACCACCGAAATAATACAGCATTCTCTAGCATGTTGTTCTCGACGCGATAATTAGTGAATCGAGATGGGTGGTCGTGGTTTCTTGATAACGCACTGAGGTGTGTGGTCACACTTTAATGTACTCTGACTTGTGAAAGCTTGCTGCTTTGCGTTTGAGGTGTGGTAATTGCGTTTCGCCGCGAAATTAGTGCGACAAATAAATCAGTAATGCTTTCACCTGCTTCTTGGTAATACCCGGCGCAGAAAGGAGTCGTAATGCCGAAAAGCACGCAATCATCTTCGTAGGGCGAAACAGTATACGAGAAACATATCTCCAGTTCTACAAGTGAACGGAAGTTTAATCTCAGCCACAGCATGCTGCTCGATGGTGCTCCCTACTTGGGTTTCGCTTATGAGTTGTGAGGGTGAGATCGGAATCCAGCTTTCTAGGACCCTTCGATCCTTATACTTACACACGCTGCATGCTCCTATGCCACGCAGGCAGTTCTGTACGGCTTCGTTAAAACGTGGATTTATGTCTACGTCGGCTGGTTTTTCCCAATAAATGAATGTACTAAGAGGCATAAAGTTAAATTTGTGGAGTGCACGCAAGGGGCGGTATACCGTATTCCTTTGTCTTGTTGCCAAGTACACCTAGGGCGAACCGGCAGATGTTCAAATGAAAGACTGGCAGAACACAAGCATAATGGGGCACAAACAAGGAAGGGCAGCTTCTAGTATAACATTGCTCTAGTATAACATTAAGCCCTAGCAAAGCCATTGTTCGGGGAATGTACTCTTGAGGGAAGGAGCAGGGATCGATGCATACGTGAAATAATGGAGGCACATTTGATTCGCAATAATGCATCGCTGTGCGCGTCGACACTTCATCAGTGAATCCGTCAGAGAAAGAAATTGCGTTCCGGTGGTCATGGTTTGAGCGTGGGATGAGTCGCATCTTGATTTTCTTTTTTGGAGCGCTTTCTTCTGTATGTATGCTTCCGTGCTCCAAATAAAATTCAGTTTGCAAGTTAGCGCTTTGTCCTGTGTTTCTCTCACGTTCCTGACTTATTTTGCGCTTCAGGTTTCGCCAAAATGAGGTATAGTTGATTTTTACGCTCGGTCGTAGAATCACAGTTCACAATATCGAATTTTATCCGCAGCGACCGCTATGACGAAGCAGCATTCAACGATGTTCTTGTGCTGTGTGATGTCAGCGTATGTTGAAACGTATTTTACAGGCGACCGAAATGAACCCTGAGCGCTCCAGTGCGGAGCCGCCAACGCCCCCGTGTGCAGCTTCCGGATGCTGCACCTCTAACTCCTACCATAACTCTCTAATAAGCGGCGCAGTTAATTTAGTACGCTAATGCGGTAAACTGAACCCTGCGGCGTGATACTGCCTGCTTAAAACTGTGTAAATTTGGTTGGGGCAACGTTTTAGCACGTCTTTCTACGCGGTAATTGGACAGGCGTGCCCTCTCCAGAGACAGGAATTAGTGCACTAAGGTGCTGCACACCATAGGAAAGTTGCGCCGGTTGACGGGAGAACTGCAGAATCACAAGTTAAAAATAAAAGAAACTAGAAAAAAAAGCTTATGCATCTGTTAGAAGCATATACAAGACACGAATGCTTTTATGGAAAGGCTCGTTCAGCAGCGTTGCGCCAACTCCACTTCAGTTGACCTTTGCAGCGGGCCCCTATGACGAGTATTAATGATGCGCACATACATTTTTATGCGAATTTCAATGCCTTATTCGTTCACAGTTTTTTTTTTTTTATAATTCGTGCTAGCAGCGCATATATCTGGATCCGAGATGTAAGCTTAGGGGCGTTCCGAAAAAAAAAAAAAGTTTTCCGAAAAACTCCAATCAAAACTTAGCAAATAATCCGGGGACGTTCCCAAACGAGGCCTAAACCGGTGTTTTTACGTATCTCCAAGTTAGTCCCTCATATGCCGCTTTTTCTCCCTGCAGTTCTCGGCAACCTGCCGGAGCAGCCCTCGAGCTGGCGATGTGGTGGTGGGACAATCAGCGCGCCCGTGCTCCGAAGAACAGCTCCCGCGGGAGCCGTCCCTGTGAAAGGAGCGTATCAGGAGGCGCCGACGGCACCAGAGTTATGACGACGCCAAGCGCCTCAGTGGATGCTACACCGTGCGAAGGCAATGGCTAGCCGCAAAATATGAGTTGAAGGCAGCCAGGGAAGAGGCCGGCCTTACCGAGATTAGGTGTTACGAATGGGACCGTTAATGCTCCTCGCTGCTCGAATCGCTGGAGAAATTTATAAGGGAGGGGGCCTCTGAATGGCACGTCGTTGGGTGAAGGTCTTTCCCGCAAGGCTTCGCGCATCGGGCATTTCGGCGGAGGCCAAACCCACGGAGGCCCCGCCAATATACAGCCAGCATCTCTCGTTGAGGTCGCATATCATTGCGCGCCGCGTGGCTTAATCTAGCTGCGACCTTCTCACCGGTCTGGGTCAGGGTGTGCAAGGGCTCTGTACCTGAGCTATAATGCCCGGCAGTCGGTGCAATCGTTGCGTGCATCGAGGCGATTTTTCGCAAAATAGAACCCACGTGTCTCTGTCTGTATTCGCAAGCACGGAGGTACATGTATTTAGGAAGGTATAGAGCAACTCATCGAGTGTAATGCTTTGAATTCTGCCATATGTCTAAGATTAACTTCATCCAATACAGTCCAAGGTTTTGGAACAAAGATGAAAATAAAAAGAAGAAAACATTTTGACGTGACGTCACATTCTACGGTAGAGTACTTTTGAACAGTATTAACGGGAAAATATATTGTTACAAAAACACTAATAGCGCTGAAATAAATTCAACTGTCCCTGCAAGGAAGACGTCGATTCAACGACAGGCAGGCAAGGCCGCTGAGTCTGGTCCGGTTCTTCTAATAATAATAATAATTGGTTCACAGGAAGGGAAAGGCGCAGTATCTGTCACACTTGCTCTGTGGACACCTGAACCGCGCCGTAAGAGAAGGGATGAAAGTGGGAGTTAAAGTGGAAAGAGAGAAAGGGGAGCCGTAGTGGAGGGCTACGGAGTAATTTTGACCACCTGGGGATCTTTAGCGTGCGCTGACATCGCACAGCACACGGACGCCACTTCGTTTCGCCTCCATCGAAACGCAGCCGCCGTGGCCGGGTTCGAACCCGGGAACTCCGACACAGTAGTCGGGCGTCTTACCGCTGCACCACCCCGGCTCACCCGAGTTAGGGGACATCAGATCAAATAAAATCGAACCATTATTTATTTCAGGTACGCAACAGCTGGGGCGACCGGGAAAAAAATCTACTAGTACAAGACTTGGTGAGTCCGCAGCCCTATGTAAAAAGCTACGTGTAGGTAACACCAATAAAATCATAGTCAATACAAAGATCAAGACTGGAAACCAGTGTAGAACGACAACAAAAATAAACATGTTAGTGACGAATGACATCATCATCATCATCCCCAGCTCGGCAGCACCTTCTGCAAGAAAGAGGACTCCCCCGTATTTCTCTAATAGGTCCGGTCCCGTACCAGCTGCATGCATTTAATCCCCGCAAACTTCCCAACTTCATCCGCCCACCTAACCTGCCGTCCCTTGCTACGCTAGCCTTCTCTTGGAACCTACCTGGTTACCTTTAATGACCATCGGTTATTTGCCTTTACATTATATGTTCGTCTCATGCCCATTTCTTCATCTAAATTTCGAATGCAGATTTCATTAAAACACATTTGTTTCCTGACTCACTCTGCTATATCCTGCAGAAGAACGGAAATCTGAGCTAGTTGGTGCATTGCAAGATCAAAAAACAGCGCGGCTACTTGGGACAAACAGAGAGGAGAATAACGGACAAGCGCTTGTCCGTTATTCTCCTCTCTGTTTGTCCCAAGTAGCCGCGCTGTTTTTTGATCTGCTATATCCGCTCTTTCAATATTACACTATATCGTTGCCGTTTCGATAGCTCGCAGTGTAGTCCCCAATTTATGTTGAACCCTTTTCGTTAACATTCAAGTCGCAGCCCCATAGCTGAGTACCGATAAGATATAGTTGTAATACACTTTTTTCTTTTGAGGGATACTGGTAAATACGTATTCGTGATCTGAAAGTGCTTGCCAAATGCGCTTTATCCTGGTCTCATTTTCCTAGTCCTTTCCCTTTCGCAGTTCGGAATTATGGCCACTACCTGCTATAAGCAGACGTGTTCCCTTGCCCTAAGCAGACGTAGCGCCTCACTACATACCGTAACAGCTATTCCCTTCCTAGAATGTCAAGCACAATTTTAGTTTTCTGCATATTAATTTCTAAACAAATCATTCTGATTCGCCTGGCCAAGTCATTACTGATACTTAGAAGTTCATTCCTTGGAATATTTAGGAAGGCAATGCCATTAGGGAATTGCAAGTTGCTAGAGGATTACGCATGAATGCTTATCCCCAACTCTTCCAGGTCTCATCCTGAACTAATCCGGGTATCTAAATACCTCCTATAAGCACGCGGCGAATGCATTGGAGAGGGAGATTGTCTCCCTGCCCAGTTGTGGTGGCTATGCGGCCGCTACAGATATCTTCCAGTATTTTTGCATAGCGCTCTACTACGCTCGAGATCATGAAGCATTGCTTATTAAAGACGGCCAGTTTTTTAACACATTATCTCACTAGCGGCATTCAATAGACCCACGGTTGGTGAAACGCACATAATAAATATACTGGTGACAAATAAATCACAGAAAGAAATTAACGAGGAAGGAAATTAACTTTTCCGAGAAGTGCCAAAAAATAAATTACGAGGACGCTCAGTTATCATAACGCAATGCAATGTGTTAGCATTAGGTCTTCTTGCTTTAAGTGCTTCTCGTCAACTTCATGTCTTCTGTTTGTATTTACTCTTACATTTTGTCATGCATTTTATTGCTCATTTAAGAGAAAATTCCTCCGTCAGCAAACTTTCTTGTATTATTTGCTCAATTTGTACAAAAAGGCATTCTTATATAGGTCTCCTATAAGCAAAAATGTTCAGTTCTGAATCTTTGTGATACAGTTGCGTATTCAATAATACAGTTACATAAAGGAAATGACTATTATAAATGCAAAAATAGGAACGTCGAGAAACAAAAAATCTTGGCCGGCGGTGTAATTCCAGGAGTGCAACAAGACAAATGATGTGAAAATATGTAAAGCAGTCTTAAATAAGCCTACTTCACAAGGTTATCATCCCATCAGTAAACCACAGGATAACATTCATTCATTCATTCATTCATTCATTCATTCATTCATTCATTCATTCATTCATTCATTCATTCATTCATTCATTCATTCATTCATTCATTCATTCATTCATTCATTCATTATTGCAATCAGTATTATGGGGCTAGCTGGTGCACGATACTCAGGAACAGCGGGGGCAACAGAAAACCAGACAGGAGGAAAACGTCGATTGTTCCATCGCTTCACGCTACCGAAAGCCAACTAGGGTCGTCAAACACTTTTCAGACTACTTCCAGCAATTCCAGACTTAAGCAACAAAACTTCAGGACAGCTTACAAAAGGCATGCAAGCGGATACAAGTATTTCAAAAAATCATTATTTTAGCTGTTTTCTGCAATTTAAATTCCGATTTCCTCCTATAACGTTCTTGAACAACTTTAACAATATTACTGTGCTTTTGGTTTTCTATGTCACTCTTAGCCATTTTCATTTTTACTGAATCCTTTTTTAGTTATTTTCGTAGCGCGAGCTACACTGGGCCACAGTCTCGCCATTTCGCCGTGCCTGTCCGAAGAGCGAAGAGATAAGAAGATAACTCGGTAGTTGGTAACGGCGAACGAGAACAGCGAGTTGCCAGGACAGAAGATTCTTTCGAACGTTTTCACGGCGGTGTGCTCCGGAGTTCAACGTAGAGACGATGTCATACCACTAGGAGCCTTCTACACCCTAAGCGTAGCCTTGGAGATAGCTCTAGCGTAACAGGTTTAACATCAAGCTAAACCACAGCTAATTTTTTTTAATTTTTTCTTAGTCACTACAACCATAGAGGTTCTTACTCTTACCTAGAGGGAAAGCTCTGCTGCCATCTATGGGAGTTTACATGAAGTTTCCAGACGGCCAGTTCAGCCACCATGGGCGCTCAAAGCATCAGGGGCCGGAGAGCTACCGAGTGCAGAACTACAACCTTTGGCCAAAACTAATGCAAAGATAAACGTTGTTCTACCGTTAATAATGTCCTATCATTCAATATTGTGACAATAAATTTCAAAAAGGGAGAGAAACGGCATGTCAGTGTGAGATTTATCGATTATAAGCGATGGCTCTTTCTCCTATTGGCTTAGTTTTGAGCAGCACAAATACCAATATTTCGCACTTAATAGGCACACTTTAGGAGGAAAAAAAAATGATTTGGAAATATGTATGATTGCGCAGTTACTTAAGGTAGTTTTTAGTGGCATTTTGGGAAACAGAAACCTTGTATTGGCGACGTCTGCTTTTGTGCCTTCGCTGCTATGGCCTTTGCGGTCTATGTACGCACTTTAAGATGATGATGTAAAAAAACAAAAACAAAAAAAAACATCATAGTAACGTCACTCCATGCATCTGAGAAAAACCGACTGTCCCGCAACAAGTAGCGCACCGACCCATAATTCTTAGCGCGCCCATAGTAGCTGAAGTGCAGCGCCCTCAGCTTTCCCTCTAGTTAGTGTAGGAAACTTTATGACTACAACTGAGCACAAATTTCGCATGCCGTGCCGTGGCGCTGAGAACGCGACATAAGCCGACATTAGCTTCTACCGATAGGGCTCCTAATGCAAACGAACTAAAACCGAACCCATCCCAAAACGCAACAGGCAGCGGCCGACGCAGGGGCCGTTGCCAGGCAGCCAGTTTACCGGTGTACCTCACGAGGCCACGGATTGGCCTGCAGCTCTATTTAGGGAGAAGAAATACGTTCTTCCCTCGAGACTGGTCGTGGAGCTTCCCCTACTCCCCGGGGCATGTAGATTATAGCTGATGCGGCGCTCAGATAAAGCCACCCTGCGGGAGCGCTTCCTGTCGGCAATTAATCATGCGTTGCAACCGGATAGCAAGCGCAGTCGAACAAGCAAGACGCGGGTGGCCGTGAACGACCAATTACCACGGGAAATCTCGTTCATTCTTACCCACATGGTAGCGCAACCAGAGTGCAACACCGTCGTGCTAATAATGGAGCTCATGGACTCGTACCAAAATGAAGACGCTATGTAATCTGCATGATAGGGCGACAAGAAAACACTTCTTTCGAAGCGATAACACGCTGTCCACCGAGCTACCGTAAAAAAAAAAAAAAAGAAAGAAAAAAGGTAATAAAGGCAGCAAGGATCGACTTGAACTCTTCAGTGGAACAGGCGTTCATTTGTTCCCCAGAAATCAGGGTTCCTCCTCCGCTAGACTTTAAGAACGGTGACCCATCTAGTCTGCAGGAGACCTAAGTTAAGAGGCCGCACACTGCAGCACTTCGTCGCCACTGGCGGCGACTGCGTTACGCGTCAACCCCCAGGCAGGGTGGAAGAGAGACAGGCATCAAGAATCAAACCTGCAGACCTCACGATCGGCAAGCGCCATTTCGCTTAACTCTACAACGACCACACCTGCTCCACGCGCATCAGCCTACAGTTCTTCCACAGCGACATGGGTAATCTCAGGTAGATAGCTAGCAGCGATTAATATAATGCTTCGTGGTGCCGTGTTTTGCGGGACTGGCTTGCATTCGGTGAAAGTAATCGTGAGGGATTATTGACGAAAGAAATGGCAATATGACTGGGGGGCTTTAATTTTCGTTGATATCCAAAGTTGAGAGAGTCTATAGGTATAGTGCGCAGCTTCGACCATTGCTCTGGACAATCTACTACATGTGCTCAGCAGGGTCCAACGAGAAGTTTGGACACTTCGTTCGCAAAGCTGCTTGAGGGGATCATGACTAGGATGCGAATGTATGACAGCGATCGCTTCGCCGTTGCGCTTGTGAAGTGATATCGCGTGGTCCCGCGTGAGCCCGGGGTGTTTCATACTGAGGGGGAAACTGGGAGCCCGGGACCGCCGTGCTTTGTTAGTCACTGCCGCCAACACGGCTCGCTGCAAGTGCGCAACTCACGGTTGAGGTAAAGAGCGCATATGCGTTGCGAACAAGTCGTCCATGCATTGCCTTCGCTGTATTCACCAGTTAGCCACAGAGGCTCGAAAAGGCCAGCAGCAAATTGTACAAGCCTAGTATTTATTATGTACCTGTGTATAAATTACTCCTAGTGATTGTTAATTCCAGAGACTGTACCATGTGTTTACCAAGCAGGCAGTACATGTTAGTCGCAGGTTGACGACTGGGCAAGTTGGTAAGGGTTCACATTTAACCCGCCAAAGGACGAGACACAGGAAGAATTTCTTGTGTCTTGTCCTTTGGCTGGTTAAATATGTTAGTTGCAGCACCCCAGGTTTTCAGCAGCGGGGTGCGGCGCCTTTATTTCTGAGTACATACCTGCGTCGAGCTCTACTTCCACCATTTATGTGTCCATTCCTGCTACTTGCGTGCGAATGTACTTAATATATTCAGCTGACGGCAATGTTTATGCGCACGCGGGACAGACCGTGCAGTTTTCTATCGGCAATTGGTTCGCATTAGTCACTCAACTGATTGCAGATGTCTCTACGACCGTCCAGTAGGGCCAGTGTCTTCTAAAGACTGCAAAAAAAATTTTACCATCGCTGTTCTCCTTTATTTCATGAAACCCCCAGTGTGCACGAATCGAGGCACGTCATTCGACGGAAAGTTCTTTCTGCTCAGGCATAAGTGTCCCAAGCTGGTCATAGAAGCTTGGACACCTTATGAGGAAATGATGAACAACGCCCGCAACAGCGCAGTTGATGCGCAGTGAGCTGGCACGGTGAATGTTGCGCAGCAATACCAGTCGTGGATTGTGTGCACATGTCCTCGGCAAGCGTCTGGCGTAGATCCTTAGGGATCAAACACTTAATCGCGAATTTTGATGCAAAGATTTTGGGCCGAAGCAGAAAAAAAAAAAAATAAAGGCACCACAAATATAGGCCGGCTTTGTAAGCTACGCTCCGCGATGGCGGCGCGACTCCACCGCTGTCTTGATTGCGAAAAACAGAGCGAATTTTCTTCTTTCGTCAAATTATCCGCATGAAGTAAATCCTGCGCATTTCAATACTCCAGCCCGCCAGTTGGCTTCCGTCTGTGTCAATAAAGAAGGTCCCCACATCTGAAAATCCCGCTCTCACAAAAGAGTGGCTCGTCGGCTAAAATTGCATCGCTCCAGTCGGTCTGCCTAATCTTCCCTAAACTGCTTACATTTGCGCTTTGTGCGCTTTTCTGTTAAGCTAGAATTTCCTTCTTACTAACTTTATGCAGACCCATTTAATTTTAATTCGAAAACGGTTTTCGAGTTTTATTTGAGGGGTGGAGCGGTGAGGTGGGGGGGCAGGAAGCAACTAGTTTTAACCTCCTAAATGTTGGACACGTGTAGCCACTAACAGGCTCTCGATTGCCCTGCCCGACTAGCCCAAGAAAGAAAGAAAAAGCGAAAACAAACGATAGGCGCCAAGCTAACATAAAATAGAAAACGTTTATATGCGTAAGAGCGAGGTATTTAGCCTTCAGGACTGAATGCGAAGAGGTCTGGCGAATACACCTTTTAAAATAATGTCAATTAGAATAATGCAAAGCTCCAAAGGCCGTCTAAAAAAACAACAGGAAAAAATCCTTCCGGGACAATGACGAAATGGGAAGTTCGAAACAGCGGCGAAGACGGGAAGAGAAGAAAAATAAACGTAATTTTAGAAGCGGAACGGAAGTAGTCGCATTTCGGTGTTCGGAAAATGTTTTCCAACTAAACTGCATTGCTGTATACGATGGCAGTGCACCTAATAGTTACGAAAACGCGTTCCCTGTACTCAGTATGCGAGCGAATATTGTCGATTCCTTAAAGTAACGTTCTTCTAGTTTCTGACCAGCCTTCTTGACGAGTGTACGAAACATCTCAAAATAATTTCCGCATTTTCCGGCGTCGCGATTTAACCTTCGCCCAGCCTTGCGACGTAAAGAAAGTGCGAACATTAGTTGCCACCCAGTTAAAAAAAAACAACAACAACAAAAACACTTGCAAGCCGTACAAGCTCTCCTGCTTCTGTAATCACCGCAAAGCGGAAGAAAATCACGGATAAAAAGAACGGACGCCCGCAAGGTGGCAGCACGTCAAGCATGGTCACAGAGCTGCACTAAGGTGATGTACTACATACAGATCGATTAAATGAAATCGTATGTTAACAATAAAATCGCGTGCTTTGGCAGACGCACAGATAAGAAAAAAAAAAATATATGCCCTCTGCCCTACTCTGCAGGAAGAAAGACTGACCGCGCGCAAATGAAATAATCCTGTTTTCCTCAGCTGAAGATGATTTCAACGGAAGTAACATGAGTTACTTCCGGAGTTATGGAGTAACATATGCCACGTAACTTGCTACTTAAGCTAGTTGGACTATTCGCCTCGATACCCAGCCGGGCTCTGCTGTGGCCACGACTGCGATGAGTGCTAAGAGGGGAGAAGCTGTTATATCCTCGCTGCCGCACACTTTGATCCTATAGAGCACTTGCCGGGTAGCCCTCATACTTTACTGAAAAACTTTGACCTCTTCAGTAGGATGACTTTTTTGCAGAAAGTTTTTAGTGTCAGAACTAATACTGCGACTAATTTCCCATCCTTTACACTTTCCAGGGAATGTTCGTTGGGTCAGTCGACTTGAAATCGACTGCAGGCCTGAGTAAAAAAGTTTGTACAAACGTGCCAACCAAAGTGAAGGTCCCTAATAGCTTTTGTTCTTTTCTGTAGCAGTGCGTCCATGTCAGAAGTGTTTATAGTTAATAACTACGTAGTAATTAAGACTGCCTACTGGAGAATCGGAGGAACTTGTTACTACCATATACTGCGGGAATCGTGCACCAAGAATGTGCCTTATGCGTTAGGAATCGTGAAATTAAATGGTGAAATAACTTTTAAAACTGTGTTCCCGCTCAGTGAAACTAGGCGGGAAACGCGGTTTCACAATAATTCAGGCGCGCTTTCTGTACCAAAAAAAAAAAAAAAAGCGCTAGTTTCTCATTGCACTTTAACGGCCATTCAACTTCATCAACACGAAATCGCGCAACTGCTGAAAACGACAGCTTAAACTTACTGTGATTGGAAGGTAGCGCCGGGGTGGCGCAGTGATTACGGCGCTTGACTACTGTTCCCAAGGACGCGGGATCGAATCCCGGCCTCGGCAGCCGCTTTTCGATGAAGGCGAAAAGTAAGGTGCCCGTGTGCCGTGCGATGTGAGTGCACGTTAAAGAACCCCAGGTGGTCGAAATCCACTACGGCGTCTCTCATAGCCTGAGTCGCTTTGGGACATTAAACCCCACAAACCAAGGTAGCGCGCTATTTCGGATTCTATGGCTTACCATCTTAACGCGTACTTTAATTTACCCAACCTTTCTGAACAGCTGAGTTATCAAAGCTTAACGTGTTCCCTTCAGAAAAGCAAACGAACAGAAAACATCGCCGCTGAGTAAAACAGTTTCCAGACGTCTAGTTACCAGATAGCCTTAAATCTATGGGCATTCTTAACGGTCTGCAATGATGAGACCTCATGCTGAACCTCTAAGCAGCATATACAGAAGTATATATACTGGAAAGAACGTCCTCGCAGACTCTCAAATAGTAAGCCCTTAATAATAATATAAGTCCTATCGCCGTAAAAGGCAAAGGTCAAAGCTTAATGATTCCCAAATGAACGCCTGACGCATCAAACTCCCCTTCTCCATGTTTGAAGGAAGACAAGCCCCCCGGCCGCCGTATAACAACCCCGCTCTTTCTGATTGAACGAAGGTTTCGAAAGTGCACTATGTTAGATGAAATGTGGCTCCCATTAGGTGGCAATGCTTCGCTTAACCTAGAACGGAGTCTCGTGGGGTCCCTCCGTCCCGTAGGAAAAAGCAGGGTGTTTATTCCATTACGCGAGTCGATACGCACAAAAGGAGGCGGCATCCACGGCCAGGTTAAACCATGTTTGCGCTGGCCCAGCTAAAACAAACCGAATTATGAGGCTTTTCTTTCTTCTTTGGAATGTGAGGGGCAAAGCCAGAAGATTGGTAATGCAACTGTTAACTGAAGGCAAATAATTGGAGGCGTTGACGTAGCGCATGCCGCCAAGGTGAACTACGTTATCATTTGCTTTCATAAAGGGCGCGCGAAATGCCTCGGTGTAGACAAAAATATATGTATAGCATAGTTGTAGATGAAAGCACTTGAAACAAAAACGAGAAAAAAATATATTTGGCATTCATCATCATCATCATCAGCCTGATTATACCCACTGCAGGGCGAAGGCCTCTCCCATATTTCTCCACTTAACCCGGTTCTGTGCTAGCTGCATCCACTTGACCCCTGCCAACTTCTTAATCTCATCCGCCCACCTAACTTTCTGCCGCCCCCTGCTACGCTTTCCTTCCCTTGGAATCCAGTTTGTTACCCTCAGCGACCATCGGTTATCCTCTCTTCGCACTACATGTCCTGCCCATGCCCATTTCTTCTTCTTAATTTCCACTAGAATGTCGTTAACTTGAGTTATTTCTCTCACCCACTCTGCACGCTTTCTATCTCTTAATGTTATCCCTACCATTTTTCGTTCCATAGGCCTCTGGGTTGACCTCAACTTAAGTGGAACTCTCTTGGTTAGCCTCCACGTTTCAGCGCCATAGGTGAGTACAGGCAAGATGCAACTGTTGTATACTTTCCTCTTGAGCGATACCGGTAAGCTGCTAGTCATAATCTGCGAGTGCTTGCCAAATGCGCTCCATCCCAATCTTATTCTTCCTGTTATTTCCTTTTCATGGTTCGGATCTGCGGTAACTACCTGTCCTGAGTAGACATAATCGCCTACTACTTCCAGTTCGTCGCTACCTAATGTAAACTGCTGTTCCTTCCCGAGGCTGTTGAACAATACCTTAGTCTTCTGCATATTGATTTTCAAGCCTACCTTTCTACTTTTTCTGTCTAGGTCATCAATCATCAATCAATCAAAAAAAAAAAAAACAATGATTTGGCATTACTGGGGCCATATTCCTAGCATTATCTGTCGTCCGTTAGAAATGCGACTGGATTTGTCATAGTCTAGTGCAATAAAATATTGTCACGCAGTACAGCCACGACAAAAGTCACCGAGGAGCCCAATGATCCACGGGGTCACAGGGAGGACCACAGAGCGGCAACGAACTAGGCAGGGCCAACGCCTCAACGTTAGTTCGGTTTCCTCTTCTCCTGGCACTGGCAGTCCGCGCTCCCGGCGCAGAGGGAAGACAAGAATTGAACCGTGTCAATATTTTGCGATTGATGTTGTTACTTTCTAGTTTCCATTAGCGATTTTAAACACGCTGTGTTAGGCGATGAACAGAAGTCAAAGCATCAACGTCTTGAACTGAACAACAACAACAAAAAAAAAAAAAAAACAACCTTACTATCGCTTGAACGAAAGCTAATAATAGCTTGAGAAAGCGTGAGGACATCGTAGGACCTCTTGTAAGCATGGTAGGCGGTGGACTTAATGATCGCGAGAACACATAAGAGAAAAAAAAGTTAGCCACCGAATTAGCACTTAATCAGAGTAGTAAGCTTTATAAAACAAAGCCACGTTTCGACCTTGTACGGAGCTATAAAAGGAAACAACGACTTCAGTATCAGCAATAAAGGGACTAATTTCGATAGAAATAGTGTGAGCAGAACTAAGGACTCGAAATGCTATATAGAAAGCATGAGTTACAGATATGACACTATTTTTCTTCTCATTTCCTCACCTAATACTCTCACTCTAAAGGAGTCATATGCTGACAGATAGGCGAAGTTTTCTTGTAAAGGAAGGTGCCGGTCGCTGTTTTCCTTAGTAACAGCACGCAGAACGGGCGAGAAGAACGATAATGTCTCGTGCCCCTGCGTCATTTTTCGAAATTCTCACTGAAACATTTCAACTCTAGTAAAACAACTAAGGCATTCAAGTCTTTTCCACCGCAGCTTGCTTCATACGTACTCATCCAAGCTCTCCTCACTTCCTAAATTGTCGATACGCAGAGCTCTTTTCGGGAATAATCACTACAGGTCTCAGGCGGAACGCCCTATAAAGCTGGTAACGAATCTACACACTGTGTGGCATTACTCTAAAAAGTCAGGAATTAAGCCTCCAGAACCGGATTTACGCGTATTTCTCGGAGGAGACGGCTTCATTTCATGTAATTGTTCCTTGCTTTTTTTTTTTTTTTTTTTCGTGGAAAATTGGGGTTTAGGTCTTCCTCTTTAAATGTTTCGCTCGGAGGAGGCCGGAGCTGTCCTCCTCTTGTTCACTTCACAAATATGCCCCTACATGTCGCATTTTTTGTGAATTTCCGCGTACTATCGTGAGCAAAAGTAAGGGCCCCTGCGACTGCGTGTCAATCGAAATCGAACTGCATGGCTCTGCTCCTTGGTCATGAAAAACTGACAGGAGCAGTCCGCCGCTTGAAGAATCCCTCCGGCGCAATGCGCCGGTCTCGACACCGCCTCCAGGTGGCA
This sequence comes from Amblyomma maculatum, assembly GCF_055883805.1. Lineage (NCBI taxonomy): Eukaryota > Metazoa > Arthropoda > Arachnida > Ixodida > Ixodidae > Amblyomma > Amblyomma maculatum. The sequence continues at coordinate 34,561,905 of NC_139344.1, forward strand.
CCCCGCATGCAGTATGGTGTGGATCAGCAGGCGTTGCCAAGTGTCTCTACTTTTGCTCATGATATTAGATGCTGTCTATAAGCATCAATGCCGACTGTCGCCATTTATAACCATAGCCAGAAAAAGGCACAAGTGCGAGCGAAAAAACTACCCCGACTCACGACACAGAAACGTGAATTTCTATCTGCGTCGCCACTCTTCTCCAGCGAGTTTCCGAGAACTCATACATTTTACAGTTTCTCCAGTGGAAGTCCATGCTGTCTGGAACTTCAGAAACGCTTGGTGGTTTATACGCGTTCCTATACGTGTAAAATATGGCAAAAGCCTCACCTCATAAATGGGCAAGCGTGTGCAGATATCAGCACCTTTGTATCGTGGCTCAAAGAAACTTTCTTCGGAAACACGTGTCTCTCCAGGACGCGAAGCATATCTTTATAAATATCACGGCTGGCGAAGCCGAAAGTAAGCAATACAAAATACATCAAGGCGTAAAAGGCACCGAGTTCAAAGAAAGTATTATTCAGGGTGACATGGAATGGAGAGGCTGAGAAGCGTTCGGTATGATATGAATAAAATACGGCAATAGCCAGAGGGAAAGCAACACAATACAAGTCAGCAAGAACCACATAAGGCTTTTAACTTTGTGGTTATGAAAAACCACGTCATAGATACAAAAAGCGATATCGACTATTCCATCATCCTGAGCAGCCTTGATAGTCACGAAATATTGTTTACGGATTGGTGAAATACAATGCTTTACAATACGTTACGTGAATGTCGAACACTTGAGCTAGATTACGCATATGCTTCATGTTCTACCAGAAAACCGTAGTACATACTTGCGTCTGGAGGCAACGCTTCCAGGAATTTTCAATAATGCTGTTTCAAAAGAGGAAAGGCATTTGCGGCCGCTTCTTCTTGGCTTTCTTTCCGAATATTATAAACTTACTCTAGACGTCACTGTACAAGGCGTCTCGCATTGGCCTTCTAAGTGGTTTATAGTGAAAACAATGCCATTCCGGACGCCGAGAGATGACTTTATTGTGCGCGAGTGCGCCCAAACGCTGCATTGTCCGTCACATAGGAGATGGAAAAGCAATAATGGAAAATGGAGACCAGTCCCTATGGAGTCTTTTGCTTGTGCCCGGGAGCGAGCCTGTGCACGGAACAAAGGTAAGCTGGTCTTTGATCTGCCTGCAGGAGAGGTAAGATTTCCTCACCACACCGTAAGAGAACAGGATGTTCAACATCTCCGACAAGCTGGTTGGGCTACATGACCTTTCTTAGGGATAATCATGAAAATGGCTGACTGGTTTCAGCTTTAAAGCTGCGTCGCCGTCGGAAGAAGCATCAGGTATCCATTCACGACGATCGTCTTCGCCAGGTGGCATATTGTTGCCCTTAGTAAAAGGGTAATCACCTTTTGACTTCTGCAACTAAAAACTGGTCGCGCTTAATTGTCCTTTAACAGACATGGCAAGAATAGTTGCCAGAGGCAATCCTGAAGAATGTATCATCCTTACTCAACACACTGCAAGTACTGCCGCCTCGCATTATTAATGAATCACCTTAAAAATAAAAAAAGCAAAAAGAGAAACTTGTTCAAGTGTATTACAAAGTAGCTTTCGATTTATTATGTCCGTTCCGGGTTTCGAGGGTGAAAGTGAGAGTATTGCACACGTTACTGTACTCGGCAGGTTGAAGCTTCTTGCGCTGATTGGGATAATTTAGGAATCAAATGTTCGATTTAGGTGCCTAAATCATTTTGGAATTACGAAAAGTATAACGGGAGGACACACCCACCGGCATTTTTAAACAACGATAAAATTTATCAACTCCTCCGTAAATACTATTCAAGATTTGGCGCCACGAAAAAAAAAAAAGAATTTTATGATTGCACAAAAAACCGTTGATGGGGGGTAAACGCAGCAGCAATGCTTGCCGTTTTTAAACAACGAACGCGTTACGTAGAAAAAGCGTGAAAAAAAAACGGTTATGTTGAACATTCGAGGCTACGGCAGATACGTACTCCAGACATAAAATCCCCCCCCCCCCCCCTTCACCATTATAAGATCCCTATAAGAAACAGAACATAGGAAAGCAGAAAATACTGAACGCCATGACCCTCAAAGGAAACTTAATCTCCAAATGTTGCGCCACTTTCAATTTTTCGAGATGAACGTGCGCCAAACGTTCTTGGCAATCCTGCTATGAAGTACAAGGCCACTTAAACGTAATTGTAGCGGCACATTTTAGAGCGAATGCTCCACATTTTTTTTTTTTTTTTTTGCGTGAGCATTGACAATATGCGCGAGCCTACAGCGGCAGAGAAAGTGTGCTATAGACGCAGAGGAAAGAATGGAGGGTATTACTACTACCATGTTTGATTAGGTAGACCATGCAATAAAAACTCCCTTTGACCTCACGTGCAGGATCCCTCGCCGGAGGTGCAGGTCTCCTTTCTTATTGGGATCACAGGGCGAGAAAATGAGCTAAAAGCCGTGAAGAGGGCACAAATGAAAAGCAGCGCCGAACAGACCGTGCGTGAAAACATTTCAACAATCAGCGGTTTCAGTCAAAACGCTGTATTCGCTAGCTCCCCGTGCTTCGGCAATAATTCATAGAGTGAAAATGCAGGCATACTATGCAGAGTCCCTGGCTCGCAAAAGTGAAGATTTTATAATAAGCAGCAAGATATGTGAAGTGATTGGAATATAATCTGTTAGCGTGGCAAGAGTGACCGCTGATCCGGATGATGAAACTGAAATGGCAAGAATATGTAAAGGGTGGAGTGCATTAAAAAGATTCTCTCGTGTAGTAAATAGCAGCCAAGAAATATTTCTCATAAGGACGGCATAAAACAGTTGCCTCTTGTCATTACTCAATTGCCTGCCGAAATTCGGAGCATAATGACAAAGTTTGAAATGAAATTAAGCTGAGGACGAAGCAAGGTCAAAAGGTAATGACGGGTCGGTTAGGGAGCAGACATTACATCATTTTATCCAATGTGATGTCAAAACCAGAAAGTGGATATTAGAGTGTATGCAGTGTGAAGAGATGATTGCATTACTGCACAGAAAGTAAGGAGAAAGAGGCGACAGACAGTCCGCAGGGCCGATGAGATCGAGACATAAATGGAGCCAAAGTGCTCGCTGCTTAGAGAGGACTGAGTTTACTGGCAGCGTTAGGGTGATGCATTTTTCCTGCGCTTGAGTGGAATATAATCATGACTATATGTGTATAAAAATCAACGTACAAAAACCATTGCAGGTGATCCAGTGTAGCAGTCCATTAAAAAAAAAAGAAAAAGGTAAAAGAGATTAGCATGATGGTATTCGTACATTTAATCTCCTTTATTGCTCTTCTTTCAGCGGATAAAGTTGAGAATTGCTTATTTTTGTACCGTGTAAATTGTTTACGCAGTACCAGTGTCACTTCAAGGTCACTGAAGGTTGACTAACGGTGGCGACGAGAACTGTCCGAATTCAAGAGTGCAGTCAGGGAAGTCAGCGATTACAGGCCTAGGTCTGGTAGAACGACCATGGATACCTTGCGTCTGGTTCCTCTCTCTGGAACTCGAGCTTGTTGGCTTGCGCCCGACTGTCCGCGGCGCCGGTGGACAAGTCTCGAGAAGATGGGAACATCGGCGAAGGAGCGTCTGTGAGCAGCGTGAGCTTGGCGGATATCTTGGTCTGGGCCACGTTGCCGATGGCCGGGCCACCACTGGCCCTGCTTCATCGGCCAGCTACTGCTGCAGTTTCAGCGATGGTCGGGACTGCTGTGGCGATGTTCAAACGCCTGCTCTGGCTCGAAAACCCGCTCCTGATGGCGTCCACGACAGGGCGGACCCTTGGCTGTAGCAGGAATTGCATTGTGTCGTCCATTAAAATTTCTTCAATATACGGTTCATTTGGCGACATCACATACTGCAGGACCGGTAGAACATTATTAGGTACTTTAAGCCTGAGATGTCGGAGCCATAGCAGAATGTACTTGTTGTCATAATGTGCATTTTCCAAGTAATCTCTAATTTCTTGAATCGATGCCATTTTCTCCCTTACTATAGCTTGGAGACGAAGCTCAAGGAGCTTAAACTGGGCCTCGAAATTCGCCACCTTTTCAAAGGCCGTGACGGCACTGGTCGGTACAGTGCTGACGGGAGCGCTTACACAGCTATCGGCGTTGGCGGTTTCGACGTCCGAGTCCCTTACGTCTTGTTCCTCCTCCCGGAACTGGTACCTGTGGGCTTGCACGCGGCTTCCAGCGTCGCCGGTGTTCAAAGCTCGTGATGATGCGGACTTCAGAGAAGCGGAGCCCTTGATCAACGCGAGCTTGGCGGACATCCCGAGGATCTCCCCGTTGCCGTTGGCCCGGCCACCACTGATCCTGCTCCTTGAGCCAGATACTGCTGCGATGACAGCGATGGTGGTGACGGCTGAGGCGACGTTCAAGCGCCTGCTCTGGAGGGAACATCCGCTCCTGAAGGCCTTCATGAAAGAGACGACCATACTTAGTTGCCGCAGCAGAGGGCAATGATGCCGCTGTCGTTGTTGTTGTTGTTGTTGTCCAAATAACTTATGGCACATACCCACAGAGGGGGATCGGCCAAGAATTGGGTAGCAAAGAATTTTTTTTTTTTAATATACTTGTATTAAAAAAAATGATTTGAATGGTAGAGTAAAGGAAACAAAACGGGAAATAAGTGAAATATAAAATGGAAAGTGGTAACACTCACGGGAGATTGACACTATAATTGTAGAAAGAAGACAAGGCTTCTTCTTCATGGATGCTAGCGCGTGCCGATGTTCAATGAAGGAGGCTGAGGTAAAATTCCAAGGCCGCTCCCGGCTCTGTATCGGCAACTGACTAATTTCATTCTATTCGCGCTACAAAAGGTCGAATAATCTTGTTCTACAACTACTCGCCACATGTGACGCTGTAATTTCATTTTTCAGATAGAGCGCAGATCCGAGTGATCATCCTACATGAGCACACACTGTTGTTGCTGAAAACTACTGAACGTTTTCTGGCGATTTGAGACGAAGACAATGGGAGTAACGTGATCTTGAAATTAATGTGCGGACTTGCACTCCAAACAACGAACATTTCGGAGGCGACAAAAGAAGCGTGCACTCTCGATGTTAGCCGGGAAACAGAATTGTAACCGCTTTTGTTACAGTGAATTTAATGGTGTCAAATAACGCCAAAACTAACTACGAAAATATTGAACAGAGAAATTGCCATTAATGGCGCCAGTTCACTACAGGTAAATGACGTCCAGTAAAGAAAGCCGCGTACCGGTTGTACACAGTACCTAACACATTTCTTATCGGGGTCGCCTGTGTAGAAGCTATCAGGCGGTTCTTTAACAGATAGATGGTGAGTTCTGGCCTTCGAAATGTCTGCGGCACACAGGTATAACTGGCTCTAAAGTTGTGGGAGGAATGGCGGGGCAGCTACACAATGGTGTGCAGATGGCGCTTGTCGAATAGCTAGCGCGATAGAAACCGATGAAGTAAGATTTGCATTGGGGCACCAGGATATGTGTCACTTGTCTCAAATGGCAGGTAATATCAACCAGAATTGCTTCTGATAAAATTATAATAAAGTCAGCCAATCTGACTGAGACAAAATTTATCCTGTTTATCCTCAGATACCTAAAATTATTTCGATTAATATCTGTATCGATGCTCATAACGCGGTTCGTGGCTGCGTTTTCACGATACCGCCGATTTCATGCCTTCGAAATAAATATAGACGTGCGCAGAATTTGTGCGTCAGTCGAGGGGGTCGGACAGAAATTGTCGAGAAATGAATTTATTGATGTGCAAAAAATGGCCGTATGAGGTAGAGGGTTAAAAATTGTGACTGCGAAATTTTGTTGATCTGGAGTGAATACTTAATTATTAGCCACAAGAGCCAAAACATTAGGAGCCAGAAAAGTAAAATCAACGTCAAAATAGCAGAAGTCGTCGATATAATGTGCAAACTTTAAAACTGACGCGAACGTCGAAATTGTGCAAAAGAAAAACGTGCAAACCCGTTGCAAAACTGTAATTTCAGACTTCGTCAGTGCGCTGCAACATCGAAAAGAGTAGTCAAGACAAAAGAAAGAAATGAGTGAAAATCGGCAACTGAGTGCAAATAGTCGCAGGAAAGGCTTTCGCTTTACCGCACTTTAGAGAGGTCTCTGTGCCTCCAAAGGATTTCATTTAACCGTGACCATAGGGCAGGCAGGGCACTTCTTCTGATAAGAATGTTCGGTCGATAGGCCATTGTTTCGAAGGGCTTTGAAACACCTTTGCGCGACACGTACATGTACAAGTTTTGATGAGTGCAGTATTCGTACAAAACACGATGAGGGATGCTGGTGGACGTAACCTCCGTTGTTGACCGGCATGCTGTCCTCGGTGATACGACATTACCTTCACGGTGGGGAATGTGACTCCTAACTTTATGCCAATACTGAAATGCGCTGAACTTACCTCTCAAGGTGGTGGTAGGAACATTTACTGCCAATATTACAGAGGGTGGGGTCGTTGCCCCCTACATGGCATTTGAAAGCCCCTTCCATGTACGTAGGGCCCTCTTACAAAGCAAAAGAAAGCCCTTGGAGGGCTATCCGAGCGAGAGCGCATGTAATGATCTTGCGCTGGTCTTTATATGAGGTACTGGTGAGTAGCGTCTCCCAGTAATACAGGGCCACCTCTGGTGAAGGAGGATGAGGGAATGAGGGGCAGGTGAGTAGTGGATGTAGAAAGTCGACAGGTTTGCCACAGAGCTTGCAGGAAGAAGAAAACTGGTCAGGAAAGCGGGCGTGGAGAAGGATGGGGTATGGGGCTGTGCCCGTTTGTGGCTTGCGCCAATGGGCAGCTTGTGTTATTGTAAGATTCGGGGCAGGGGGTGCGCAAGTCCTCCTATTTTCGCGGTGGTAGGTAAAGATGTCCCGAAATGACAGAAGGCACTCCCCGGCATCAGAGCAAGACTGTTCCTCCCCAGCCTGGAAAGTAAGACTTCGGGCCAGGGAGTGAGCCTCCTCATTACCGGGAAGGCCCGCATGCACGGGTGTCCAAGTAAGGGTGACAGATTGTCGGGTTTGCCGAAAACGCAAAAGGCGGTGGGTGTTGGATGAAACTAAACCATTGGCAAAGTTCAGGATAGCTGTTTTGGAATCCGAAATTATTTTCGCAGCGGGTGTGGATGTCATGGCTAGCGCAATGGCTTCCTCCTCAGCCTCGGTTGTAGAATCGGTGAGAATTGAGCAAGCAGAGAGAAGTTTTGCATGATTGTTAGTAACTGCTAGTACCTTACGATCGGTGTTTGCATAGGTGGCTGCATCTACATATGCTACACTGTGGTCTTCTCCATATTGTCTGTGTAAGGCTTGCGCCCTGGATGTTCTACGTTTCCCATCCCGTTCTGGGTTCGTGTTTTTGGGAAAGGGGTACCAAAATTTTGGACCGAATTGCAGGAGGTAATGGGGTGCCTTTAGATGGTAGTCCTATTGGGGATATGTGTAGAGAAGAGAGCAGTGCGTGACCTGCTGATGTACGCGAAAGGCGGGCCGTCTGGGCTGTCAGCGTGGCTTCACAGAGTTCTTCATACGTATTATGGGCCCCAAGTTTGAATAAGCGGAGTGTTGAGGTGCTGGGAGGAAGGCGCAGGGCTGTTTTTGTACAACTGCGGAGTAAAGCGTTCACTCGATCACGTTCCGTGCTAATGAAGGGTAAGTATGGAAGAGCGTATGCGACTCTGCTGGTAACGTATGCTTGTGTGAGGCAAAGCGTATTTCTTTCATGAAGGCCTGTTTTCCGAGGTGATACACGACGGATGAGTTGAGTAGTTTGATGAACATGAGTCTGGACTGCTTTGATTACATCTCCATGTGCTCCATGGGAGTAGAGCGTCATTCCTAGTACTCTGATTTGAGTTACTACGGCAATCGGTTGTGTTCCGAGTGTCAGAGTGATAGGTGGGCTATCAATATGTGTGGATTTGGGTCGGTAAAGGAAGAGTTGAGATTTCGACGGTGAGTATGATAGGCCTCTCTCCTTCACGTAGTTGTCAATACTGTTGAGGGCTGTTTGAAAGTGGGTCTTTATGGTGGCGTCACTGCCTCGACATGCCCGGACAGTAATGTCATCCGCATGAAGGGCGAAATGTATATTTGGAATCTCAGAAAGTGTTTTTGGGAGATGAATAAGGGCAATGTTAAAGAGTGTCGGTGAAAGGACCGCTCCTTGAGGTGTTGCCCGAGCATCGAGCTCGATGTTTGGAAGCGTATGAGGGCCCAGTGTGAGAGTCGCTGTTCGGTTGCTGAGGAAGGCCCTTATGTAGTTACACATGTGGCTGCCTACTTGTAGCGTTTGTAGATTATTAAGAATGGCAGAGTGTGTTACAATATCAAATGCTTTGGTGAGGTCCACTCCGAGAATGGCGCGTGTATCACGAGTTTTTGAATCAAGTATATGGTGCTTTAGCTGTAGGAAAACATCTTGAGTGGCCAGACATGGACGGAAACCAAACATGTAGTTGGGCAGGAGCTCTCGTTCCTCCAGAAAGCTGCGTAGTCGTGTATGAATGACATGCTCCGTTAATTTTCCGACACAAGAAGTGAGGGAAATAGGCCGAAGATTGGTGGTGGGAAGCGGTTTGCCTGGTTTTGGTATAAATACTTTTGCCTCCTTCCACTAGGCCGTCAAAGTGCCTTGTTGCCAGCATTTATTAAAGTAATTGGTTAAGGCAGTTATGGAGGGGGAGGTTATACCGTCTGACCCGGGAGCTGAGGAGGTATTCAGGTTCTGAAGTTCTGTCATCACTTCTGTTTCAGTGATAGGCAGACTTAAAAGGTCATTAGGGAGCCCTTTATATTCCGCATGGAACATTGGTTGGTAAGGTTTAAAGTATGTATCCTTCAGGTCCTCAAGTAGCTGTGATGGTGGTGTGGGGGAAGTGTGAATCAGTTTTGTGAGGTTATGTCTCTGTGGTGTCATAGATTGAGATGGGCCTATGAGATGTCGGAAGAGGTTCCATGTTTGAGGCAGGCTCATGTTACCATCAAGACGATTGCATAGCGATTCCCAGTTTTGCCTCGAAAGCGTAGCTGGGTGTGTTTCTGTCTTTGTTTAGTCGGCCCAGCCTGCGGCGGAGGGTCCTGTTCCATCTTTGACATTGCCATTCTCAAGGAGACGAAAAGCGATATTATTTGCGCTAAATACCTCTTACTTTCGTGGCACACTCGCGGTCTCCACCGTGAAAGCAGCCCGTGACTGCGACCGAGCCCACAGATAAAGAAGCCAAATAGGTGGGAAGTTCAAGTTTCATGCTAAGGGTAGACGCAATGCCGCCTTTAACACCACCTTTTCGTCACTAGACTAATTTATATTTTTGTTTTAAATTGCAAATTGGCTAACAGCAAAACAAAAGTGCAGGATCTGTCACATGTTTCAGTGGATACTTGTTTCGCGCCTTATGGGAAGGCAGAAAGATGGTAGAGCAAGAGTGAAAGACGTGTCGGTAGTGGAGGGCTTCGGAATAATTTCGGTCGCCTGCACATCCTTAACATGTATTGACATCGCACAGCACACGGACGCATTTGCAGTTTGCCTTTATCGAAATGTGGCCGCTGCAGATCGGTTCGAACCCGGGTGCGACGTTTCGGTAGCCGTGCGTCCTATCCATCAGTTTACGTTGCTATTGGGATAGAGTAATGCGCAGTATCTGTCTCACTTCTCAGCGAAAACTTGCACTTATCTCAGGCACATATGCTGTCGGTTCGAATCCCTCTCAAAAACTAGGGTCCAATTTGATTAGGAGATGGATATTAAATGAAAATTGAAATGGAATGTCACTCCCTTAGCGAAGCACAAGAAACAGTTCAGTCAAGGTTTAATTACGAAATCCTGTCTGTTTTTGGGTTTACGGCGACTGCAACGCGTTTTGCAGCGTATACACTCCGCGCGATAAAAAAAAAAAAAAAAAAGAAACATGTCACACGAAGCCGCAGCGTATATGGCACAGGAATTCTTAAATAGTGCTCCGACAGGGTGAAATAATTTTCACGTTCATTTAACAATGTGGAATATGTAGCACGGTGTAGTGGAGAATTTGGACCACCTAAGACTGTACTGCTGGCATTAGTATTTCGGAAGAGCAGTGTATTTCATATTATCGAGTCCTCGCTGCCGTGTAGAAATAGCCACAAACCTTGGACACCGTTAATATCGACACTTGGGTATACGAGTATATATACCAAACAAACAGTAACGGCAGCGTGCTACCTTTCTTATTTTTTAGGGCATAAAGTACCGATTCATTTTACGCCCCGATTGTGTCACATAAAAGCTGCGACGGTAGAACGAGAGAAAGAGTTGATGACTACACAGTATGAAACAGCTGTGATCAAGGCACTTATCAGTTTCGCTTTGCTGTGTTTTGTGATAGCCGGCTACTAACTTCCTGCATCTATTTTTCCTGTGGGCACGTAGTGCCAAATTAGAGGCATGGACGAGGAGAGCTTTTTATGAAAAAAATATTATGAGAAAGATAAGTTTTGGTATTAGCAAATGAATGTATCAAAGGAGCTACTTGACGTAGGAAAATGGCTTCTTTGGCGCAATACTGCCACTGGTGGCGGACATAAAAACAACGTAGGGGTACTCATTGATTAGAGGTTCGTTCCACAATGGCGAACCTTCCTAAAATACTTTCACTGTGAATCTTCGGCGTACTGCTGTGCGAGTAGTGAATCGCAGCGCCGTATGAATTTAACAACCCTGTGGCCTACGTGTGTACAGCCTGCGTTTCACTGAGCCTTTTGCCGAGCTGTTGGTTATGATGTCAAAAATTCTGTGATCTACGTTTCATAACCTTCTAATACGCAAACATTACAAAAGCCAATGCTCCAGCCATAGGCGCCGACACGCGTATATTCCTGAATGAATGCCATTTTTCGGGTTCTCGTTTATATTGTATGCTCTAAAGTCTCCGCCTTTCATTCTTTGTTTGCTTGCAGTAATAAAAGCCGTGTAGTTTTTCTCCGCTTATATACTTCAGCCGCGTTCTTGCATTCCTGACACCATATATCCGCTAACATAAAGGATTTTGAAGACCCAAACAAAACTAAAAAGAAAATGAACTAGCTATGCAAGAAAAATAGAAGATAGGCTTTTCTTGCATCTTTAGTCTACATTGGTTTACTTCGTAGGTAACATATCGTCTTCACAGTCACCCAAAGAGGTTCCTTAAATGCTAAAGAGGGAATTTCCTCAATTTAGGTTCCAATGCAAAAGAGAAAAAATACAGTTTCGGTACGAGCTTCACAGTTGCTGCAAATGAAGCTACCAATGCGAGTAAATAGACGATAAGTCAGCTTGACACTATTGCGAGCCTTGTTTATTCAAAATATTTAATGAGCACTGAACCAGACAACGCAGCTCGTTCTGCGCCGACCAACATGCGGGTTATTGGAAGACGATTCGAATATTTTCCTAAACCTCATGCTAAGGTCGGGTAGAGAGGCTTTGAGTGCCTTACGTCTTGTTTCTCTCCATGGAACTCTAGCTTCTGGGTTTGCGCTCGATTGTCCACGACGCCAGCGATCAAGGCTCGTGGAGATGGGAACGTCTGCGAAGGCGCGTCTGAGAGCAGCGTCAGCGTGACAGACGTCCCGGCTATGGCTCCGTTCCCGTTGGCTGGGACACCGCTGGCCTTGCTCCCTGAACCAGCTACTGCAGCGATGGTAGCAAGGGCCGTGAGTGCTGTGACGATGTTCAAACGCCTGCTCTTGGGGAAAAACCCGCTCCTGATGGCTTCCTCGACCAGGTGGACCCTTCGCTGTAGTGGGAATTGCATTGTATCGTCCATTACAATTTCGTTAAGATACGGTTTCGTCATTGATATTGGCTTGGAGAAACGACGCGCTGGAGAACGGCCTGCAGGCTTGGAGTTTGACGGCTGTGGTCGCTGAGCAAAAAATGAATACTTCTGACCTGGATTGCCGAGCTGAGACGATCCCATCGCTATGCTGCGGAACAGTGGCTTCAGTTTTGTCACAGTGGGCTGTAGTGAGCACGGAGACTGCCAGGACGGGGTTGATGACTCGCCTGCAAAATACTGATCATTTTGCGACATCACATACTGCAGGACCGGTAGAACGTTATTAGGTACTTTAAGCCCGAGATGCCGAAGCCATGGCAGAAGGTACTTGTTGTCATAATGTGCATTTTCCAAGCAATCTCTCACTTCTTGAATCGATGTCATTTTCTCCTTTACTACAGTTTGAAGACGGAGCTCAAGGAGCTTAATCTGTGCATCGAAATCTGCCGCCTTTTCAAAGGCCGTGACGGTACTGGTCGGTATAGTGCTGACGGAGGCGCTTACCCAGCTAGCGGCGTGGGTGGTTTTGACGTCTGAGTCACTTGCGTCTTGTTCCTCCACCTGGAACTGCAGCCTGCGGGCTGGCATTCGGCTGCCCGCGTCGCCACGGTTCAAAGCTCGTGATGATGCGGACTTCGGAGAAGGCGAGCCCATGATCAGCGGGAGCTTCGAGGACACCCTGGTGCCGGCCCCGTTGCCGTTGGCCGGGCCACCACAGGCCCTGCCCCCTGAGCCAGATACCGCTGCGATGACAGCGATAGTGATGACGGCTGAGGCGTTGTTCAAGCGCCTGCTCTGGGGGGCACACCCTCTACTGGTGACCTCCATCAACGGGCGCAGACTTTGCAGTTACCGCAGCAGAGGGTAATGATGGTTTGTTCGCTTGCCGACCATCGATGGAGATTTCTGCCGCTGCCTTAAAACTGCACCCGTTCTGGATGGAGACAAAGCTTCTTCTTCATCGATGCTAGCGCGTGCCGAAGTTAAATCAAGGAGATTGAGGTAAAATTCAAAGTCCGCGGTAGGCTTTCCATCGGTAGCTCACTAATGTATTTGTATTCGTGATACAAAAGGTCGAATTACCATGTTTCACAACTGCTCGCCAAATCTGACTCTGTAATTTTATTTTTCAGATAGAGCGCTGATTCGAATGATGATCCTTCGTGAGCACACACTGTTGATGCTCGAAGCTATTGAAAGTTTTCTGGCGCTTCGAGACGAAGACAATGAGAGTAACGTGATCCTGAAATTAATGTGTCGACTTGCTCTCCAAGCGACGAACAATATGGAGGCAGCAAAGGAAACATATCCTCTCGATGTTAGCCGGGAAACAGAACCACGACAGTTTTTGTTACAGTGAATTTAAAGGTGTCACATAAAGCCAAAACCAATTACGAATATATTAAACAACGACGAAGTTGCCATGACTGGCAGCGATTCACTCCAGGTAAATGAGGTCAAATAAAGAAAGTCACGTACCAGCTGTACACAGTACCTAACACATTTATTATCGGGGTCGCCTGTGTATAAGCTATCAGGCGGTTCTTGAGCAGATAGATTGTGAGTTTTGGCCTTCAAAATGTCTGCGGCACACAGGGAAAACTGACTCTAAAGTTGTGGGAGCAATGGCGGGGCAGCTACACAATGGTGTGCAGATGGCGCTTGTCGAATACCTAGCGCGCTGGAAACCGATGAAGTAAGATTTGCATTGGGGCACGAGGATAGGTGCCACTTGTCACGAATGGCAGGTAATATTAACCAGCATTTCTTCAGACAAGATTATAAAAAAGTCAGCCAATGTGACTAAGACACAATTTATCACGTTTATCCTCAGATACCTAACATTCTTTGGATTAACATCTGTATCGATGCTCATAACGCGGTTCGAGGCTGTGTTTTCACGATACTGTCGATTTCATGCATTCGAAATAAATATAGACGTCCGTAGGATTTGTGCGTCACTCGAGAGTGTCGGACAGAAATTGTCGAGAAATGAATTTATGGATGAGCGAAACATGGTTGTATGAGGTAGAGGGTGAAAACTTGTGAGTCCGAAATTTTTTTGATCTGGAGTAAATACTTAGTTAATTAGCCGCAAGAGCAAAAAACATTAAGAGCCAAAAAAGTAAATTCAACGTCAAAAATAGTCACAGACGTCGATATAGTGTGCAAACGTTAAAACTGCCGCGAACGTCGAAATTTTGCAAAAGAGGAACGTGCAAACCTGTTGCAAAACTGTGTTGTCTAATTTCGTCATTGCGCGACAACATTGAAAACACCAGTCAAGACAAACGAAAGAAACGAGTGAACAATCGGAAAATGAGAGCAAATAGTCGCAGGAAAGGCTTTGGCCTTACCGCACTTCAGAGAGGCTTAAGTGCCTCCAACGGATTTCGTTTAACCGAGACCATAGGGCAGCCAGGGCCCCTGTTCTGATAAGAATTTTCGGTCGATAGACGATCGTTTCGAAGGGCTTTGAAACTTCCTGGAGCGACAGGTACTTGTACGACAAGTTTTGATGAGTGCAGTATTAGTACAAAACACAATGAGGGATGCTGGGAGTGATTATCAAGAATAAGGTGGACGTAACCTCCGTTGTTGATCGGCAAGCTGTCCTCAGCGATACGACATTACAGTCACGGTGGAAAACGTGACTCCCAACTTTGTGCCAATACAGAAGTGCGCTGAACTTACTTCTCAAGGAGACTAAACGTGATATTATTTGCGCTAAATGCCTCTCGTGGCACACTCGTGGTCTGCAGTGTGAAAGCAGCTCGTGACTGCGATCGAGCGTACAGATGAAGTAAACAAGTCAAATAAGTGGGAAGTTCATGTTTCATCCTAAGAGTAGAGGCGTTGCCGCCTTTAACGCTGCCTTTTGATTCCTAGACTACATTTATTTTTTGTTTTAAATTGAAAATTGGCTGACAGCAAAGCAAAGGTGCAGAATCTGACACACTTTTCAGTGGACACCTGTTTCGCGCCGAATGGGAAGGTAGAAAGTTGGGAGTGCAAGAGAGAAAGACGCGCCATAGTGGAGAGCTTCAGAATAATTTCGGCCGCCTGCGGATCTTTAACATGCATTGACATCGCACAGCACACGGACGCATTTGCAGTTTGCCTTTATCGAAATGTGGCCGCTGCAGATGGGTTCGAACCCGGGTGCGACGTTTCGGTAGCCGTGCGTCCTATACCTACAGTTTACATTGGTTTTGGGAGAGAGGAAGGCGCAGTATCTGTCTCACTCCTCAGCGAAAACCTGCACTTATCTCAGGCACATATGCTGTCGGTTCGAATCCTTGTCAACAAACTAGGATCCAATTTGACTAAGAGATGGGTGGTAAATGAAAATTCAAATGCTATGTCACCCCCTGAGCGCAGCACAAGAAACAGTTTCGTTACAATTTAATTACGAAATCATGGTGTGTTTTTGGGTTTACGGAAACTGCAACGTGTTTTGGAGCGTATACGCTCCGCGCGCAGAAAACAAAAAAAGACATCACATGAATCTGGAGCGTGTATGTCACAGGAATCCTCAAATAGTGCTCCGACAAGGGGAAATAATTTTCACGTTCATTTAACAATGTGGGCTATGTAGCACTGTGCAGTGGAAAATTTTGACCACCTACGGCTGTACTTCTGGCATTAGTATTTCGGAACAGAAGTGTATTTCATATTATTGAGCCTTCGCTGGCGTGTACCAAATTGCCAGAAACCTTCGACAGCAATAATATCAACACTTCAATATACGAGTATATATACCAAACAAACAGTAACGGAAGCGTGCTACCTTTCTTATTTTCCCGGGCATGAAGTACGGATTCATTTCACGCCCCGATTATGTCACATATAAGGTGCGACGGTAGAACGAGAGAAATAATTGATAGCTACACACTATGAATTAAAGAGCTGTGATCGAGGAGCTTACCAATTTCGCCTTGCTGTGTTTTGTGATAGCCGACTACTATCCTCCTGCATCTATTTTCTCTTTGGGTAAGTAGTGCCAAATTAGAGGCTTGGATGAGGAGAGGTTTTTATGAAAAAAATATATATATTCTGAGAAAGATAAGTTCTGGTATTAGCAAATGAATACATCAAAGAAGCTACTTGACGTAGGAAAATGGCTTCCTTGGCGCAATACTGCCACTGGTGGCGGACATAAAAACAACGTAGGGGTACTTATTGATTAGAGGTTCCACTCTGGTGAAGCTTCTTCACAAAACTTTCACTGCGAATCTTCGGCGTACTGCTGTACGAGTAGTGAATTGCAGCGCTGTATGAATTTAACAACCCTGTGGCCTACGTGAATACGGCCTGCGTTTCACTGAGCCATTTGCAGAGCTATTGGTTATGATGTAAAAATTTAGTTATCTACGTTTCATAAGCCTGGGATGATATTGTAGGTAGCGAATAAGGGACTGGAGTGAGAGAGGTGTCCATGATTTGCAATGCACCGGATGGTTTTGAATATGAATCGATGCTCATAATGGAGTTCGTGGCTGTGTTTTCAGGATACCGCCGATTTCATGCCTTCGAAATAAATATACATGTCCGCCGGATTTGTGCGTCAAGCGAGGGGGGTCGCACATCAATTGTGGAGAAATGAATCGATTGGTGTGCAAAAAATGGCTGTATGAGCTAGAGGGTGAAAAATTGTTCGTGAAAAATTTCATTGATCTAGAGTAAATAATTAATTAACCATAAGAACCAAAACATTTAAAGCTAAAAAAGACAATTCAACGTCAAAATAGCCGAGGACGTCGATATAGTGTGCAAACTTTATAACTGTCCCTAACGTCGAAAATGTGCAAAAGAAAAACGTGCAAACCCGTTGCAAAACTGTAATGTCAAACTTCGTCATAGCATTACAACATCAAAAACAGTAGTCAAGACTAAGAGGAAAAAATTAGTAAAATAGAAAAGGAGAGTGAAAAAGTCAAGAAGAGAACAACCGAAAGATAAAAATAAAAATAGTAAAAAGAAAAAAGCGAGGAAACAAGAAAAAGGAGCAAAAAGAAATAAAAGGGGAAAAAGAAACAAACGAGGGGAAAATCGGCAAATCAGTGGAAATAGTCGCAGCAAAGGCTTTCGCCTTACCGTACTTAAGAGAGGTCTAAGTGCCTTCAACGTATTTAATTTAATCGCGAGACCATAGGGCAGTGAGGGCACCTGTTCTAATAAAAGTTTTCAGTTGATAGACCATCGTTTCGAAGAGCTTTGAAACAGCCTTGCGCGACAGGTATACAAGTACGACAAGCTTTGATGAGTGCAATATTAGTACAAAACACGCTAGGGATGCTGGGAGTCAAGAATGCGGTGGACGTAACCTCCGTTGTTGACCGGCAAGCTCTCCTCAGTGATGCGACATTACCATCACCCTGGGGAAGGTGACTCCCAACTTTGTGCCAAAACAGAAGTGCGCTGAACTTACCTCTCAAAGAGGCTAAACGCGATGTTATTTGCGCCAAATACCTCTTACATTCGTGGCATTCACGCCGTATGCACTGTGAAAGCAGCTCGTGAATGCGGCCGAGCGTACAGACGAAATAAAGAAGCCTAATAGGTGGGAAGTTAAAGTTTCGTCCTGAGAGTAGACGCGATGGCGCCTTTAACACCGGCTATTCATTCCGAGGCTGCTTTTTTTTTTTTTTTGTAAATTGCAAATTGGTTTGCAGAGAAGCAACGGTGCAGCATGTGTCACACATTTCGATGGACACCTGCTTCGAGCTGTATGGGAAGGTAGAAAGATGGCATTGCAAGACAGAAAGACGTGCCGTAGTGGAGGGCTTCGGAATATTTTCCACCGCCTGTTGATTTTTAACGTGTATTGACATCGCAAAGAACACGGACGCCTTTGCGTTCTGCCTCTATCGAAACGTGGCCGCCGCAGCCCGGTTCGAACCCGGGTAGGCCGTTTCGGTAGCCGTGCATCCTGTACAATTAGTTTACGATGGTTTTTGGGAGACAGGAAGGCGCAGTATCTGTCTAACTTCTCAGCGAACACCTGCACGTATCTCAGCCACATATGCCGTCGGTTCGAGTCCCTGTCACAAACTAGGGTCCAATCTGACTAGTAGATGGATGTAAAGTGAAAATTTAAGTGGTATCACTCTCCCTGAGCGCAGCACAATAAACAGTTCTGTCATAATTTGATTACGAAATCAAGTGTGTGTTTTCTGGTTTACGGCGATTGCGACGAGTTTTCGAGCGAACCAGCTGTATACGCTCCGCGCGCAAAAAGAAAAAAAAAAAAAAAAAAGATGTCACATGAAGCCGGAGCGTATATGGCACAAGAATCCTTAACTATAGTGTTCCGACAGGGCAAAATGATTTTCACGTTCATTTAACAATGTGGGCTATGTATCACTGTGTAGTGGAGAATTTTGACTACCTAGGAATCTACTGCTGGCAGCAGTATTTCGGAGCAGAAGTGTATTTTATAATATTGATTCTCCGCTGGCGTGTACCAAATTACCAGAAACCTTGGACAAAATTGATATCAACATTTGGGTACACGAGTATATATACCAAAGAAACAGTAACGGCAGCGTGCTACCTTTCTTATTTTCTTGGGCATGAAGTACCTATTGATTTCACGCCCCGCTTGAGTCACATAAAAGCTGCGACGGTAGAACGAGAGAAAGAATTAATGGCTACACACTATGAAAAAGCTGTGATCGAGGCATGTATCAATTTCGCCTTGCTGTGTTTTGTGATAGCCGGCTAGTTATCTCCTGCATCTATTTTCCATGCGAGTAAGTAGTACCGAATTAGAGGTATGGACAGAAAGAATTCCTTATTGACAAATATTCAAGGAAAAATATGCTCCGGTGTTAGTAACAAAGTGCTTAAAAGCAGCCACTTGACGTAGCAAAATGGCTTCTTTGACACAATACTACAACTGCTTGTTGAAATTAAAAAAAAAAACAACAACGAAGGGTTGTCTTATAGGTTACAGGCTGCACAAAATTGCAGCTTTTTCAATAACGTTTACTGCGGATCTCTGGCGTACCGCTGAGCGAATAGTGAATCGTAGCGCCTTAGGAATTTAACAGCCCTGCGGCCTACGTGTATATGGCCTGCGTTTCACTTTGCTTTTTGCCAAGCAGTTCGTTATGTCGTCAATAATTTAGTGATCTACGTTTCATAGCCCTCTAATACACTTACATTTCCAAAACCATAGCTCCAGCCATAGGTGCCCACACGCGTATATTCCTGAATGAATGGCAATGTTCGGGGTTTTTTTTATTGTATGCTCTAATGGGGGGAACGCGGGGGGGGGTCTATGCCTTTCTTTATTTGCTTGCATTATTAAAAGCCTTTTAGTTTTGCCCCGCGTATGTATTTAAGACGCTTTATTGCATCCCTGACACCATATAACGGGTAACTTAGTGTTTGAAAGACGCAAACAAAACTAAAAAGAAAAGGAACTAGCTATGCTCGAAAAAAGATATAGGCTTTTCTTTCTTCTTTAGTTTACCTTAGTAAACTTCGAAGTTCACATATCGTCTTCACAGTCAGCCAAAGAGCTTCCTTAAATATTAGAGAAATTTTTTTTTAGTCCCACGTTACATTACAAAAAAGAACAAGACGCTTTCGGTAGGATCTTCACAGCTGCAGTAAACGAAGCTAACAATGCGAGTAAATAGATAAGAAGACAGCTTGATACTGTTGCGAATCTTGTTTATTCAATATATGCGCAGGGCGCTGAACGAGACAAAACACCTTGCTCTGCGCTGATCAACATGCGGGTTACTGGAAGGTAACTCGAAAAAACTATTAAAACTCATGCTTGTTGGTATGCTGCTGTGTCCATCACGCCGATGGAAAGAAGACAGGAAATTAGCATGGTGGTAGTCGTACACTTACTGTCATTTATTGCTCTTTCTTGTAGCCGATAAACTTAAGAAATACATATTTTTGCGCCCTGTAAAATTGACGGCGCAGCACCGGCGTCACTTCACAGTCCCTCAAGGTTGACGAACGGAGTCGACGTTAACTGGCCGAATTCAAAAGCTGAGTCCGGGCTGTGAGCGATTATAACATTTCCTAAGTGTCGGTCCGGGTCAGGTAGAGAGACACCGAGTATAATGAGTCTTGCTCCTCTCTCTGGAACTCGAGCTTGTTGGCTTGCGCTCGAGTCCGTGACGCCGGCGGGCAAGGCTCGTGAAGACGCGAACATCCACTAAGGGGCGTCTGTGAGCAGCGTGAGTTTGGCGGACATCCCGGTTCGGCCACCGTTGCCGATGGCCGGGCAGCAACTGGCCCTGCTCCCTGAGGCAGTTACGCTTGCGATGGTAGCGATGGCCGTGAATGCTGCGATGTTCAAATGCCTACTCTGGCGTGAAAATCAGCTCCTGACGGCTTCCACGACCGGGCGGACCCTTCGCTGTAGCAGGAATTGCATTGTGTCGTCCCTTTCAGTTTCTTGAAGATATTTTTGCAACATTGATTTTGGCTGGGAGGAGTTGCACGCTTGAAAATGGCCTGCAGGTTTGGAGCTTGACGGCTGTCGTTGCTGGGTAAGGACTGAAGACTTTTGACCTGAGTTTTAGAAGTGAGAAGAACCCATGGCTATGCTGCTGAACACTGGCTCCCGTTTTGTCACAGTGGGTTGTAGTGAGCAAGGCGACTCCCAGGATGGGCTCGTCTCGCCCGCTAAATCCTGGCCATTTGGCAGCAGCACATGCTGCAGGACAGGTAAAACGCTAACAGGCACTTTGAGACTAAGAGGGCGAAGCTTTGGCAAAAGGTACTTGTGGTCATAACATGCATTTTCCAAGCAATCTCTCACTTTTTGAATCGATGCCATTTTCTCCTTCACTGCAGTTTGGAGACGAAGCTCAATGAGCCTAAACTGTGCCTCGAAATCCGCCGCCTTTTCAAAGGCTGTGACGGCACTGGTAGGTGTAGTGTTTACGGGGTCGCCTACACAGCTAGTGGCGTTGGCGATTTCGACGTCCGAGTCCCTTACATCTTGTTCCTCTTCCTAGAACTGGAGCCTGTGGACTTGCACTTGGCTGCCCGCGTGGTCGGTGTTCAAAGCTCGTGATGATGCGGACTTCGGAGAAAGGGCGTCCATGATCACAGCGAGCATGGCGGACATCCCGGTGATGGCCCCGTTGCCGTTGGCCGGGCCACCACTGTCCCTATTTCCTGAGCCAGATGCTGCCGCGATAGTAGCGAAGGTCGTGACGGTTTTGGCGACGTTCAAGCGCCTGCTCTGGCGGGGAAACCAGCTCCTGATGGCCTGCATGAACGGGCGGACCCTTCGTAGTTGCCTCAGCGGAGGGCAATGACGGTGAGTACGCTTGACCCCCATCGATGAAGTTTTCTGTCGCTATCAGAAAACTGCAGCCGTTCTCGTCGGGGACTAGGCTGCTTCTTCATCAATGATGGCGCGTGGAGGTGTTCAATGAAGGAGGTTGAGGTAAATAACCAAGCCCGCTCCCGGCTCTCGGCAGTTGACTCCTTTCTTTTTATTCGTGCTACAAAAGGTCGAATTACCAGTTCCACAACTGCTCGCCACATCTGACGAGGTAATTTTATTTTTCAGATAGGGCACGGAGGCGAATGATTATCATACACGAGCACACGCTGTCGTTGCTCGAAATTATTAGAAGTTTTCAGGCGCCTCGAGAAGGCGACCATGAGAGTAACGTGATCTTGAAATTAATGTGCGGACTTGCGCCCCAAACAACGAACAATTAGAAGTCGGCAAAGGGAACATGAGCTCTCGATGCTTGCAGTGAAACAAAATCACAACCGTTTTTTGTTAAAGTGAATTTAAAAGGTTCAAAACACAAAAGTAAATACAAAAATCTTGTACAGCGGAGAAGGAGCTATGAGTGGCAGTGATTCCTCCAGGTAAACAAGATCAAGGAAAGCCGCGTACCGGCTGTACAGGGTACCTAGCACAATTCATACATTGGGCCGCCTGTGTAGCAGCTATGAGGCGGTCCTTGAGCAGTTTGATACTCAGCGTAAGGGCCTTCGAGGTGTCTGCGGGACACGGGTGTAACTGACTCTATAAGGTTGTAGGAGGTACAACAGAGCAACTACATAATGGTGTGCAGGTGGCTTTTGTCGCAGTACTAGCACACTGATAACCAATAAAGAAGGATTTGCTTTGGGGGACAGGGGATATCTGCCACTTGTCACAAAGGACACGTGAAATTAACCAGAATTTCCTCAGACAAAATAGTCATAACGTCAGCCAAGGTAAAAGAGATACAATTTATTTTGTTTATTCTCAGATACCAAACGCTCCTTGAATTAATATATGTCGGCATCGATATGCATAAGGGTGTTCGCGGATGCGCTTTCAGGGTAGCGCCGCTTCCTTGCTTTCGAAATAATCACAGATGTCCGCAGGATTTGTGCGTCCGCCAACTGCGTCACACAGTCATTGAACGAGAAATAATTGATCGATAAGCAAAATAATGGCTGTATGAGATAGAGGGTGAAAACATGTGTGTGTAAAATATCTTTGATCTGGAGTAATTATTCAACTAATTAGAGCCAAAAAGTCAATTCGACGTCAAAATAGCCAGAGACGTCGATATAGTGTGCGAACTTCAAAACTGCCACAGACCTGGAAATTGTGAAAAAAAAAAAAATGAAAAACCAATGCAAAACTTTAATGTCAGACTCGGTAAAAATAGTAGTCCAGACTGAAAAAAGGAAGAACTGAGAAGAAGAATAAAATCAGTAAAAAAAAAGAGTAAAAAAAAGGCGAGTAAAACAAAGAAATAGGGGCAAAAAGAAATAGAAGGGACTAAAAGAAGCAAACGAGTGAAAAAACGGGCAAATGAGTACAAAGAGTCGCCGGAAAGGCTTTCCCTTACCCCACTTAAGAGGGGAAATATAAGTGCATGCATCCAATGAATTTCACTCAGTCGAGACAATATAGGGAAGCCAGGGCAGCAGATCTGATAACCATGTTCGGTCGATAGATCGTTTCGACGTGCTTTGAAACAGCCTTGAGCGACAGGTATACATATACGGCAAGGTTTGACGAGTGCAGTATGAGTACAAAACACTAATAGGGATGCTGGTAATGGTAGTAGTTATCAATAAGTGCGGTGGAAATAACGACGTCATTGACCGGTAAGGTATCCTCAGTGATACGACATTGCCGTCACGGTGGGGAACGTGACTCCCAACTTTGTGCCAGTACAGAAGTGCGTTGAGCTTACTTTTTAAGGAGGCTAAACGCGACATTATCTGCGCCAAATACCTCTTACTTTCGTGGCATTCGGCGTCTGCACCGATCAAGCAGCTCGTGAATGCGGCCGAGCGTCGGTATAAAGTAAAGAAACAAAATAGGTGGGAGGTTAAATTTCATCTTTAGTGCCGACGCGATAGCGCTTTTAACGCCGCCTTTTTATTCCTATAGTATATTTATATTTTTGTTTTAAATTGCAAATTGTTTTACAGCAAAGCAAAGGTGCGGCATCCGTCACACTTCTTGGTACACATCTCATCCGCACCGTATGGGAAGGTAGGAAGACGGGAGTGCAAGAGAAAAGACGTACCGGTAGTGGATGGGTTCGGACTATTTTCTACCGCCTGGTGATCTTTAACATGCATTGACAACGCAAAGCACACGGACGCCTTTGCGTTCTGCCTCTATCGAAACGTGGCCGCCGCAGTTCGCTTCGAACCCGGGTGCGCCGTTTCAGTAGCCGCAAATCCTATACCATTAGTTTACGTTGGTTTTGGGATAGAGGAAGGCGCAGTATATGTTTGACGTCTCAGCAAAAACCTGCACTTATCTCAGGCACACATGGTTCTGGTGAAAATTCCTGAAAAACCTTTCACTGTAAATCTTCGCTGTGAAAGTAGTGCAACGAAGCGCGGCATGAATTTAACAACCGTGCGGAATACGTGTATACGGCCTGCGTTTTACTGAGCCTTTTGCCGAGCTGTTCGTTACGTCGTCAATAATTTAGTTATATACGTTTCATAGCTCTCTAATACACTACATTACAAAAGCCAAAGCTCCTGCCATAGGTGCCGACACGCGTATATTCCTGAATGAATGCCATTATTCGGAGCTTTTTTTTTTTTTTTTCATTGTATCTGCTTTAATGTCATCTTTCTTTCTTTGTTTGCTTGAAGTATTAAAAGCAGAGTAGTTTTTCCCCACTTATATATTTGAGGCGAATTCTTGCATTCCTGGCATCATTAATCGGCTAGCATAAATGGTTTTGAAGACCCAAAAAAATCTAAAAAGGAAATGAACTGGCTATGCAAGAAAAAAGGAGATAGACTTTTCCTGCATCTTTAGTTTAAATTAGTTTACTTCGTAGGTAACATATCGTCTTCACAGTCAGCCAAAGACCTTCCTTAAATACTAAAGAGGGAATTTCCTCAATCTAGGTTCCAATGCAAAATAGAAAAAGACAGTTTCGGTAAGATCTTCACACCTGCTGCAAACGAAGCTTCGATGCGAGTAAATAGACAACAAATCAGCTTGACACTATTGCGAGTCTTGTTTATTTAAAATGTTTGCAGAGCGCTGAATGAGAGAGAGTAGCTCGTTCTGCGCCGACCAGCATGAGGGTTACAGGAAGATGACTCGAATAATTTCCTAAAATTCATGCTCAGGTCTGGTGCAGAAGCCTTGAGTGCCTTGCCTCTTGTTCCTCTCCCTGGAGCGTGTGGGCTTGCGCCCGACATTCCACGACGCCGGCGATCAAGGCTCGTGAAGGTGGGAACGTCGGCAAAGGGTCTTCTGTGAGCAGCGTGAGAGTGGCAGACGTCCCTGTGATGGCCTCGTTGCCGCTGGCTGGGACATCAGTGGCCCTGCTCCCTGAGCCAGCTACTGCTGCTATGGTAGCGAGGGCCGTGACTGCTGTGGCGATGCTCAAATGCCTGCTCTGGAGGTAAATCCCGCTCCTGATGACTGCAACGACCAGGTGGACCCTTGGCTGTAGTAGGAATTGCATTGTATCGTCCATAACAATTTCTTCAAGATACTGTTCCGACATGGATATTGGCTGGGAGAAACGATGCGGTGGAGAATGGCCTGCAGGTTTGGAGTTTGACGGCTGTGGTCGTTGAGTAAGAAATGAATACTTCTTACCTGGATTGCCGAGATGAGATGTTCCCATCGCAATGCTGCTGAACACTGGCTCCAGTTTTGTCACAGTGGGTTGTAGTGAGCACGGCGAGAGCCAGGACGGGGTTGATGTGTCGCCTGCCAAATACTGATCATTTGGTGGCATCACATACTGTAGGACCGGTAGAACGTTATTAGGCACTTTAAGCCGAAGATGTGGAAGCCACGGCAGAAGGTACTTGTCATAATGTGCATTTTCCAAGCAATCTCTCACTTCTTTAATCGATGCCATTTTCCCCTTTACTACAGTTTGGAGACGAAGGTCGAAGAGCTTAAACTGTGCCTCGAAATCCGCCGTGTTTTCAAAGGCCGAGACGGCACTGGTTGGTATAGTGCTGACGGGGGCGCTTACACAGCTAGCGGCGTTGGCGATTTCGACGTCCCAGTCCCTTACGTCTTGTTCCTCCTCCCGGAACTGGAGCCTGGGGGCTTGCATGCGGCTGCCCGCGTCGCCGGTGTTCAAAGCTGTTGAAGATGCTGACATCGGCAAAGGGGAGCCCATGATCAGCCCGAGCTTGGCGGAAATCCCGAGGATGTCCCCGTTGCCGTTGGCCCGGCCATCACTGGCCCTGCTCCTTGAGCCAGATATTTCTGCGATGGTCGTGACGGCTGTGGCGACGTGAAAGCTCCTACTCTGGCGGGGACACCCGCTCCTGATGGCCTTCATGATGGGGCGGACCCTTCGCAGTTGCTGCAGCAGATGGCAATGATGGTTTCTACGCTTCGCCGCCTTCGATGAAGTTTTCTGCCGCGGTCGAGAAAACTGCAGCCGTTCTCGACGAAGACAAGGCTTCTTCTTCATCGGTGTTAGCGCGTGCCGATGCTCAATGAAGAAGGTTGAGGTAAAAATCCAAGGCCGCTGCCGGCTCTCTATCGGCAGCTGACTAATTTCTTTCTATTCGCGCAACAAAATGCCGAATTACCTTGTTCCACAACTACTCGCCACATGTGACGCTGTAATTTCACTTTTCAGATAGAGCGCAGATCCGAGTGATCATCCTACATGAGCACACACTGTTGTTGCTGAAAACTACTGAACGTTTTCTGGCGATTCGAGACGAAGACAATGGAATAACGTGATCTTGAAATTAATGTGCGGACTTGCGCTCCAAACAACGAACAATTCGGAGGCGGCAAAGAAAACATGCACTCTCGATGTTAACCGGGAAACAGAATTGCAGTCGTTTTTGTTACAGTGAATTTAATGGTGTCAAATAACGCCGAAACTAACTACGAAAATATTCAGCAACGGAGAAGTTGCCATGAGTGGCACCAATTCACTCCAGGTAAATGCGAAGTTCCTCAAAAACCTTTTTACTGCGGATCTTCGGCGTACCGCTGTGCGAGTAGTGAATCGCAGCGCCGTATAAATTTAACAACACTGTGGCCTACGTGTGTACAGCCTGCGTTTCTCTGAGCCTTTTGCAGAGCTGTTGGTTATGATGTAAAAATTTAGTTATCTACGTTTCATAACCCTGTGATACACATACATTACAAAAGCCAATGCTCCAGCCATGGGTGCCGACACGCACATATTTATTTTTTTTATTTATTTGAAATACCCTAAAGGCCCATTAGGGCATTACATAGGGGGGATGTGGAAGCAAATCAGGGTAGAACAAAAACAGGGCAACAGATGATGTTATGGCGGTAGGTGAGGGAAGTATATAACTAGTCCGTAGTAATCTTTATACAAAACTAAGAAAAAATAGTCGGGCAAGCAACTTTTCAACATAATAAAAGATATGTAAAAAGAGAAAAATGTGCAGCGATTTCAGCAAAAGCGACAAAGATGTGTATCTTGCATGACAGTCACTACAAAGCTGACCATGAATACAGAAACTAAAACCAGAAAAAAGATGATAAATGAAACATTTGAGGTCTCACCTACTCAGAAACAAAGATGATACCGTAAGAATCAAGGAAAGGAAACTCTACACAGGGAGCGACAAAACCGCGCAAATTGACAACGATGCGTCTGAAGAAGCTAGCAATGCTGCTTGCAACTCTAATAAATCAGTTGAAACAGCAATATTTGAAGCCAACTAATTACATTCATTTATTGCTGAAGAGAGTGGTGAAGATTGGTATTTTTTTGTTCGTGCGAAAACTGAGAGGATTTTGTTTGCATGGTAAAGGCGGGATGAGACGTGAGGAGCAGAAAGAAGATGGGATATTCCTGAATGAATGCAAGTTTTAGGGGTTTTCTTTATTTTATGGTCTGAAGTCTCTGCGTTTGTTTCTTTCTTTGTTTGCTTTCAGTATTAAAAGCCGTGTAGTTTTTCCCCGCTTATACATTTAAGGCATATTCCTGCATTCCTGACACCATACATCCGCTAACATGAAGGATTTTGAAGGCCCAAAAAAAACTAAAAAGAAAATGAACTAGCTATGCAAGAAAAAAGGAGATAGGCTTTTCTTGCATCTTTAGTATACATTAGTTTACTTCGTAGGTAACATATCGTCTTCACAGTCAGCCAAAGAGCTTCCTCAAATACTAAAGAGGGAATTTCCTCAATCTAGGTTCCAATGCAAAAGAGAAAAATACACTTTCGGTACGACCTTGACAGGTGCTCCAAATGAAGCTACCAATGCGAGTAAATATACGAGAGGTCAGCTTGATACCATTGCGAGCCTTTTTTATTCAAAATGTTTAAAGAGCGCTGAACGAGACAAAGCAGCTCGCTCTGCGCCGACCAACATGCGGGTTACTAGAAGACGACCCGAATAATTTCCTAAAAGTCATGCTCAGGTCTGGTAGAGAGGAGCAGCGTGAGAGTGGCAGACGTCCCGGCGAGGGCCCCGTTGCCGTTGGCCGGGACATCAGAGACCCTGCTCCCTGAGCCAGCTACTGCTGCTACGGTAGCGAGGGCCGTGACTGCTGTGGCGATGCTCAAACGCCTGCTCTGGAGGTAAATCCCGCTCTTGATGACTGCAACGACCAGGTGGACCCTTGGCTGTAGTAGGAATTGCATTGTGTCGTCCATAATAATTTCTTCAAGATACGGTTCCGACATGGATATTGGCTTGGAGAAACGGCGCGCTGGAGAATGGCCTGCAGGTTTGGAGTTTGATGGCTGTGGTCGCTGAGTAAGAAATGAATACGTCTGAGCTGGATTGCCGAGATGAGATGATCCCACCGCTATGCTGCGGACCACTGCCTCCAGTTTTGTCACTGTGGGTTGTAGTGACCACGGCGACACCCAGGACGGGGTTGACGTCTCGCCTGCCAACTCCTGACCATTTGGCCACATCACATACTGCGGGACCGGTAGAACATTATTAGGTGCTTTAAGCCCAAGATGTCGGAGCCATGGCAGAAAGTACTTGTCATAATGTGCATTTTCCAAGCAATCTCTCACTTCCTGAATCGATGCCATTTTCTCCTTTACTACAGCTTGGAGACGAAGCTCAAGGAGCTTAAACTGTGCCTGGGAACACGTCGTCTTTTCAAAGGCCGTGACGGCACTGGTCGGTATAGTGCTGACGGAGGCGCTTACATCGCCGTTGGCGGTTTCGAAGTCCGAGTCCCTTACGTCTTGTTCCTCATTCCGGAACTGCAGCCTGTGGGCTTGCATGCGGCTGCCCGCGTCACCGGTGTTCAAAGCTCGTGAAGATGAGGACTTCGGAGAAGGGGAGCCCGTGATCAGCTTGGTGCAGATCCCGGTGATGTCCCCGTTACCGTTGGCCTGGCCACCACTGGCCATGCTCCTTGAGCCTGATACTGCTGCGGTGGCAGCGATGGTTGTGACGGCTGTGGCGACGTTGAAGCGCCTGCTCTCTCGGGGACACCCACTCCTGATGGCCTTCATGAACGGGCCGACCCTTCGTAGTTGCCGCTGTCAGAAAACTGCATCCGTTCTCGACGAAGACAAGGCTTCTTCTTCATCGGTGTTAGCGCGTGCCGATGCTCAATGAAGAAGGTTGAGGTAAAATTCCAAGGCCGCTGCCGGCTCTCTATCGGCAGCTGACTAATTTCTTTCTATTCGCGCAACAAAAGGCCGAATTACCTTGTTCCACAACTACTCGCCACATATGACGCTGTAATTTCATTTTTCAGATAGAGCGCAGATCCGAGTGATCATCCTACATGAGTACACACTGTTGTTGCTGAAAACTACTGAACGTTTTCTGGCGATTTGAGACGAAGACAATGGGAGTAACGTGATCTTGAAATTAATGTGCGGACTTGCGCTCCAAACAACGAACAATTCGGAGGCGGCAAAGGAAACATGCACTCTCGATGTTAACCGGGAAACAGAATTGCAATCGTTTTTGTTACAGTGAATTTAATGGTGTCAAATAACGCCGAAACTAACTACGAAAATATTGAACAACGGAGAAGTTGCCATGAGTGGCACCAATTCACACCAGGTAAATGAGGTCAAATAAAGAAAGCCGCGTACCAGCTGTACACAGTACCTAACACATTTGTTATTGGGGTCGCCTGTGTATATGCTATTAGGCGGTACTTGAGCAGATAGATTGTGAGTTTTGGCCTTCGAAATGTCTGCGGGACACAGGTATAACTGACTCTAAAGTTGTGGGAGGAATGGCGGGGTAGCTACAAAATGGTGTACAGATGGCGCTTGTCGAATAGCTGGCGCGGTGGAAACCAATGAAGTAAGATTTGCATTGGGGCATGGGGATATGTGCCATTTGTCACATATGGTAGGTAATATCATCCAGCATTTCTTCAGACACAATTATCTAGAGTCGGCCAATGTAACAGAGACAAAATATATCCTGTGTATCCTCAGATACCTAACATTCTTTGGAATAATATCTGTATCGATGCTCATAACGCCGGTTCATGCCTTCGAAATAAATATAGATTTCCGCAGGATTTGGGCGTCAGTCGAGAGTGTTGCACAGCAATTGTTGAGAAATGAATTTATTGATCTGCAGAAAATGGCCATATCATGTAGAGAGTGAAAAAATGTGAGTGCGAAATTTTATTGATCTGGATTAAATACTTAATTAATTAGCCCCAAGTGCCAAAACATTAAGAGCCAAAAAAGCAAATTTAACGTTAAAATAGCCAAAGACGTCGATATAATGTACAAGCGTTAAAACTGCCG
This sequence comes from Amblyomma maculatum, assembly GCF_055883805.1. Lineage (NCBI taxonomy): Eukaryota > Metazoa > Arthropoda > Arachnida > Ixodida > Ixodidae > Amblyomma > Amblyomma maculatum. Next base: position 34,591,989 of record NC_139344.1, read on the forward strand.
CGAACGGGAAAATTGTGCAAAAGAGAAACATGCAAACCAGTTGCAAAACTGTAAAGTCACACTTCGTCATTGCGTTACAATATCGGAAACAGTAGTCAAGACAAGAGAAAGAAACGTGTGAAAAATCGCGAAATGAGAGCAAATATTCGCAGGAAAGGCTTTCGCCTTACCGCACTTTGAAGAGGTCAAAGTTCCTTTAACGGATTTCATTTAACCGAGACCATATGGCAGCCAGGGCACCTGTTTTGATAAGAATTTTCGGTCGATAGGCCATCCTTTTGAACGGCTTTGAAACAGCCTTGTGCGACAGGTACATGTACGACAAGTTTTGATGAGTGCGGTATTAGTACAAAACACGATGAGGGATGCTGGGAGTGATTATCAAGAATGCGGTGGAAGTAACCTCCGTTGTTGACCGGTAGGCTGTCCTCAGTGATACGACATTACCGTCACGATGGGGAACGTGACTCCCAACTTTATACCAATACAGAAGTGCGCTGAACATACTTCTCAAAGAGACTAAACGCGATATTATCTGCGCTAAATACCTTTTACTTTCGTGGCACACTCGAGGTCTGCACTGTAAAAGCAGCTCGTGAGTGTGACCGAGTGTACAGATGAAGTAAAGAAGCCAGATAAGTGGGAAGTTCACGTTTCATCCTAAGAGTAGGCGCGTTGCCGCTTTTAACACCGCCTATTCATTTCTACAATACATTTATATTTTTGTTGTAAATTGGCAATTGGCAATGGCTTACAGCAAAGCAAAGGTGAAAAATTTGTCCACTTCGGTGGACACCTGTTTGGCGCCGTATGGGAAGGTAGAAAGATGGGAGTGCAAGAGAGGAAGACGTGCCGTAGTGGAGAGCTTCGGAATAATTTCGGCCGCCTGCGGATCTTTAACGTGCATTGAAATCGCAGAGCACACGGACGCCTTTGCATTTTGCCTCTATCGAAATGTGGCCGCCGCAGTCTGTTTCTAACCCGGGTACGCCGTTTCGGTAGGCGTGCGTCCTATACCTTCAGTTTACGTTGGTTTTGGGAGAGAGAATGCGCAGTATCTGTCTCACTTCTCAGCGAAAATCTACACTTATCTCAGGCACTTATGTGGTCGGTTCGAATCCCTGTCTGAAACTGGAGTCCAATTCTTACTAGCAGATGGATTTTAAATGAAAATTGAAATAGTATGACACTCCCTGGGCGCAGCACAAGAAACAGTGCCGTCACAATGTGATTACGAAATGACGTGTGTGTTTTCGGGTTTACGGCGAACGAACTGTACACGCTCTGCGCGCAGCAAAAAAAGAAAAAAAAAGGAGAGAGAGAGAGAGAGAGAGATGTTACATGAAGCCGGAGCGTATATGGCACAGGAATCGGTAACTAGAGTTGCGACAGGGTGAATTGATTTTCACGTTCATTTCACAATGTGGTCTATGTAGCACTATGTAGTGAAGAATTCTGACCCCTTAAGACTCTACTGCGGGTAGCAGTATTTCAGAACAGAAGTGCATTTCATAATATTGAGCCTTCGCTGGCGTCCACCAAATTGCCAGACACTTTGGACAGCATTGATATCAATGCTTGGGTACACGAGTATATAAACTAAAGAATCATTATCGGCGGCGTGCTACATTTCTTATTTTGTTGTGAATAAAGTACTGAATCATTTTACGTACGACTGGTGTCATATAGAAGCTGCGAGGGTGGAACGAGAAAAAGAAGTTGGCTACACAATATGAAAGCGCTGTGATCGAGGCCCTTATCAATTTCGCCTTGCTGTGTTTTGTGATAGCCGGCTAGTACCTCCTGTAATATATTTTCCTTGTGAGTGAGTAGTACCAACTAAGAGGCATAGACAAGGAGAGTTTTTTTATCGAAAAATATTCTGAGAAAGATAAGTTCTGGTATTATTAAATTATTGCTTAAAAGCAGCTACTTGACGTAGGGAAATTGCTTATTTGGCGCGATACTTCCACTGGTGACGGACGCTCACCGAGCATAAATGCGCTCGCTGCCTTCTGTCGGGCAATCGCTAATACCAGTCGCTGGATACAGCAAGGAAAGACATAGAGATGGCGACTGCAGGCAGTGTGGCCCTGGCGGACACCACGGGGCGATACCGACGGACACCTCGGCACTGTATTGGTGGAGATAGTTACGTTGGCGTGGCTGTGGTGGCGGTGTTCGAGCAAAGCCGAGGTACTTACAGACTGTCTGGTGGACGGCCTGCCTGAGTGAGCCTTGGGCGAGAACCGTCGTGAAGGGCATAAGCCTCAAAGCATTCACCTGCTGTTCGGCGCGCACCCGTATAACTACCGTTTTAGACGGCTGTATTGCTGTCTCAGTTGTTGTTGGCCTCTTGGAAAATTACACGTACCTATACATGGGAAACTGGCCAAAGTGTGTTTCGTACACAAATGAAATTACGAGCACAACCTTGTCGCCAAGAGATATTGTAAATAATTATATGAATGTAGCTATAAGAGTTGTGAATATAAAAAACTGACAATCATAAAAATTTTGATGGATAAAAAGAAAACCTGAAAGAATTTCGAAAATTGTCTACAGGTTAACCTACCAGTATAGTCTTGTATAAATACACAAATATCGTCCTACGCAACTTCACTGGCAGTCTCACCGATCGACAGTAAAACGGGTACGGACAAGAGGAATCCTAACCTAGAGAGGGGGATCTCCAGGTATGTTCTTCTCTGAAGTGTGAACTGCCGGCACGAGAGGAAAATGTTCTATTGATTCCACTTCTCCGCATAGGGCGGACACCAACGAACCACATAGGCTCGTTGGTGTCCGCCCAACATCTGCCCAGATATAAATTCAAGCCTCGGAATTCTGCATCGCAACAGCGTCATTGATACCTCGCACTCTCTAGTTTTACATCATAAACGGACATTCTATTATGTGATAAATGCTGATAGTCCGTGGTATTCAGTAACGGATCCGCCAGCCTGGCTGATATATGCTATAGTGGTTGAATCTAGAAATTGCCAAAATACTAAAATTAGGGACGGGATATACTGCAGACGCATTAAGGGCCGATCTCGCCAAGAAATCAGCCATCTCATTTGAATGAACACCTGCATAACTAGGGACCCTTACAAAATGGACTTCTTTCAAAGTGAAAAAAAAAAAAAAAAAAAGAAAACGCAGATATCGACTCAAAAATCTTTGTTGGGGGTTTCAAGTGAGATAACACAGATAAACAACCGTCAAGAATGATTACTTGATACATGGCTTGAATTTTTGTGCAGAGCCAATCCAAGAGCTTTTTAGCTCTATAGGAATATAACTGGGATACGGACAGAATAACTACATGTCAAATCCTATGAAAATATGCCAATTTCGGCTTTTTCTTGGCTGACTGAGGCGTCTGTAGAGATAACAGCGTGATGGTGGTATTTTTCTAGGTGATCAGAAAGAAAACCGTTTAAAATGCCGGGAGGCATATATTTCGCATGGGAGGAGAAAATGTCGTCCCAATGAAAGTCCACTGCGGCCTGCATGTCACCAACCCATTGCAAAGAACTCAAATCAACACTCTTTGGTGCTAAAAGTTTTTGAGTTACAGTAACTTGTGGCCGTTTATAACGTGGTCAATGATCAGATCAGTATAAGGTCAGTTAATTGGGATGCAAAAATAGGAGGAATGACTTCAGGGGCCGGGTCTACATCGACCTGATAAAAGTTTACACCGTGAGCACTTGGAAGCGGGAGGTTAAGTCGGGGATACGGGCTTCCAGATAAAACAGAGCATTTTAAACAAATTTCAGAAGACCAAGACAGAGACGTAGAGCACGCCTCTCCAATAACAGTAAAGGGTGAAGTTTGCTGTTTGTGCTGCCAGAGAACAGAATACAACCAAATACAAGTATTGGTCTTACATAGGCTTTGCAGACAAACCAATAAAGTTTCGCGACGCATTCGAAACATTTTATTGCTAATTCGTATCAGCCGCCCAAGAGCACGTTCTCATTTAACCGCTTTGTTTTTTTATATGGAGTCTGCAGTCCAATGTTGGACCATACGTAACACCTAAGTATTTAATCGAATTTAGCTGTGGAATCTGGTTGGAGCGATGAGGTAAAGAAATCTGTAAAGGTGTACCCCGTGTATCCCGAGGAAATACAAGCATACCACATTTATTGGCATTAAGGGATAAGCTGATACGGTCCAGCCAGACTTCCATCTCATCCAAATATCCTCGAAGAGTGCGGTATAGGGCTTGAATATCCAGAGCCGATGCAAAAAAGGCTATATCGTCGGCATAAACATAAACTGTTATGTTTGGACGGATGGGGATGTCATTTACCAAGGTGTTAAAAAGCAGCGGTGAAAGAACTGATTTCTGTGGCACACCTCTTGATTGGTGATATGTAATAAAGCAGAGGGTTCCGTGTGTATAGTAAAAATGCCTATCATTCAGAAATTCACATATCCATTCAAAAATATATGATGCAGGATGCAATAGGGCAAGCTTGTTAAGCAGGATAGTATGTTCAACGCTGCCCTAAGCCTTAGCAACATCAAGTGTCACCAAAGCGGAGACTTCCCTCCCGAGTAGACGAAGTCTTCTTCTTCTTCTTCTTGTTTCTTCTTCTTCTTGTTTCTTCTTCTCCTTCTTCTTCTACTCCTTCTTTGATAAATGGCACATACCTACGAAGGGGGATTGGCCAGAGTTCTCCTGCTGCCCACGCATACGAGGCTTCTTCTTCGTCGATGATGGCGCGGGGCGCTGCTGAATAGGAAAAACCGAAAAAGAAGCCGTGTTCTGCATAGAATTTGAACCTATATGATTTCTGAAGGTATTTAATAGGTTAGACATTACGAATATTTTAAACGTAGGTTTCCTGGCATTGAAGCAGTGTAGCTCGTTGGGCCAGTTGGTTCATGATACGAAGGATAAACCAGCGGGAAAAACACGTTCACAACTAAAAGTACACAGAACGAAGCAGGAAACACAACTGAATTTTACTTGTGAACTGTCAAAAGCAGAACCATGCGCACATGCGTGTAAGCAACCACAGTGCCAGCAATACAATAACAACAAAATCTATGATAGTACAGCAGATGATAAGCTATGTCCCGTTCATGAAGCGATACTCTTTTGCTGTGAACTGAACAGGGTTGTCGCTGACGCATTCAGTGGCTAATTTCTTGATCTTGTAGGCTTCAAGGATTTCTCGTTCCAGCTGAGTTTTCCCGCGACCAATGATTTTCACATCATTAAAGAGGGGGGTGCAGTCTTCACAACGGCAGCAGTGTTTAGGCAGATTGGCTGTTTTGTCTGGCTGAAGCGAATTACGATGCTGTCTTAAACTCTCATTATTGCTCTGGCCAGTTTGGCCTATGTAGGCCTTACCACATCACAGATGAAGCGAGTGCACAACATCGGTTGTACATCTGGTGAACATACTTTGGTGTTTGACGTTGCATTTCTATTTTGGGCTTTTACTTGTAGCGATACGGGAACAAATGATAGTTTTGTGGGCGCTGAAAAGGCAACCTGAACCCCCTATTTCGTGGCAACCTTCTTAACATTATGCGAAACTTGGTACAAGTATGGCATTACCGTAAGTCTCATTTCTTTACATGGCGTATGTTGACTCTAGGACGGTGCTTTGCCTTAAGCTTCCTTGCCAATGTCCCAGCAACAGAAACCAAGACCTGTTCAGGGTAGCCCGCTTACTGCAAGCGGGTGAGCTGCTCTAAAAAACTTTTCTGCAGATTGTGGGGACATGTTTTGCTCAAGCCCTTACCAAGGCAAAGTCTGGCAATGCCTCTCTTCTCAAGTTTGGAATGCGACGAGGTGTAGGGCAGCAGGCTTTTCTTAGTGCGAGGAGCGTAACTCCAGCAAACATGGCTCTCGTCAGAAAAGGTTAGAGGCAAATCTAAAAATCTGGTTGAGTCGTCAAGTCGTACCTCGTGGGTGAAACTCAGGTCTGCGGAAGTTTCGTTAAAGGTAGATAAAATGTCAGTCAGCCGATTCGACGCTGTCACGGGAAGTTAGTTTCAAAAGGATTAAGAAATTGTCCACATATCTAAAAACATTTACCACGCGAGTGTCACTAAGGTTGTCATACAAGAGACTGTCAAAATGGGATAAACATTTTTTTTTTTTTACTGCATTTATTAAGTGACTTGCCATAGGGGCTGTTGATGGCTGTCACTAATAGCCGGGGTCTGAGAAGTCTGAGCGTGCAGATAAAGAAAACGCAGTTGTTTGAAAGAAAATTCAGTGTTGGATAGAGGACGGCGGAAATCACTGCCAAACTTTACGAATTCATTTCCAATTTCTTGAAGGAGTCGTGCAACCCCTCGTGAGCGTTGCATATAAACTTACGAAACCGCCAAATTACGTTGTCAATAACATCTGAAGTCATAATACACTTCACACAGCCCAGAATCCACAATCGCGCTCGAAAATTGACCAGCTCTTTCTTGCGACTGTTTTTCGATCCCGCGCCCTCTTTCCTGTCACGCGTCTGTGTCTGTTGGTTCAGCAATGGCTATTGGTCCGCGTCTTTCCGACGTCACGCAGCTGCCGTGGTAGCTGACAGTCAGGTGCGTCGCATGAATGTGCCAGCAGGATACTTAACCACTTGGGAAATTCTCGCCCACGTCAGCCGCTCAGTGCAGAAACTTAAAACTTCGATTAAGGCTGATTGGCGCACGAAATTCGTAAGATGGAGGTTATCTTGCGTTTCACCTCACTCTTTACCTTAAGACCTCCTACGCAGAGGCCGAGTGGTAAGGCGTGAGTAGTAGCGTCGGCCATTTGTGTGCGCAAAAAGTGGCGAGAGAAGGAGAAGATGCGTGAGGACAATGATATTGAAATTGTGACTGCAGAGAACTCGGATTATAGAAGGCACGCTAGAAACATTCTTGCTGGTGGGTATTGGTGGAGCGGATACCGGGCATACCGCAACTATATTAAATAGTGTGCCAAGTCCCATTTAGCTTAAGGATAACTTCATTTAATGAAGGGGCTTAGCCCATTTCCTGGCCCGCAATGCGCATGTAAATGAGATTTTCAAAAAAATATGGAAAGAACAAACAGATAAAAGAGAAAGAAAAATATCTTCGCAGTTTCCATGCATCCCACCTTCCAAAGACTGAGCGCGCCTGCGATTCAAGAAAACTGTTTGTTTTAAACTGTAGTTATGGATAAGCCCTTTAGTAAACAGACATGGGTAATTCAAATACGTTTCTCGGTTTACAAAGTTCTGAATCCTGAGTTTTCTTCTTAAAGGTCGAAAGTTCGAAATGTCGAAGACATTTAACAATAATTCAAGATGTCTTCAACGGGCGTTCGTCCAAAGCCGTCCTCGTATCGCTGATAAATGAGAAGAAATGGAGCAATAATACTAACCGGTGCAATAAACAGCGAAAGCGCGAAGATGCAGCTTCACGCTGCGAAGAGAGCGCTGATTGGCCGGCCGGGTGAAGAGGTTAGGAGCAAGACGTCTTCGTGGACTGTTTATCTAGTCGCTGACACACACGGCTTACTATACTTCAGAGTAAAGTGGACCAAAGACATTAGTCTTGCAGAATTACAGGGTTCAATAGCAGCGCCCGCGGTCGTTATCTGAAGGATGGCATCCCACGCGGAGCTACTACAAAATGTCACACATGACGAACGGCCTTCTAGGCTGCAGTATAAGCGACAAAATTTATAAAATGTGGTCGGCCCAGCGGAAAGGCGATAGCGTTCGACGAGGCTTAGCTCAGCGGCAATAGAGCGTCGGCCACCGCACGCGGCCGTCCAGTGAAACAAACAGGTACGTAGTAAGGCTGGTCGAAAGTCCAATGCGGTACTGTGATTGCTCGCTTCCAGAAGGAAACTCGAGTTGTGGCCCCTTATCTCTTGTACGAGCCAGCCACTTGACGCACCCGTTAAACTAGGAAAACAATTGGCACTCGGGGAAAGGAAAAGAAAAACTAGGTGATCGCGCGGCTAGAAAAGGTCCCCGTTAAGAGCTGGCAGCCGAGGGGGACCTCTTCTGGTTGGGTGCAACTCGAGGAATCGCGAGGCTGATGGCTTTGCGACTCATTCCTTTAGCCACTGATGGCAATAAAAGAGCGTTCACAACGAAATGAAAAGGCCGGCCACGAAGCTACTACGCGGGCAGAGAAGAAGATCCCGAGAAGAAGACCCACGATAACAGGCTTCTTCCATTAATCACATCTCAGGTTTGAGCGCTGGGAAAGATAGCACGGCCGTAAAGTTAAAAAAAAAAAAAAAACGTTTCACCGACGGGAGACCTTTCTTACGTTATAGATACAAAGCATCCGCGATGAATAGACGCTCGGGGAGCGGTAAGATGAAGGGCCTTTAAGCATAACGCGAATAGATTTGACAGGAAGGTTGGCGGCAATAAATTTAAGTACGACAGTAAGATGAGGAAAGACACAATAGGAAAACACTATCTGGCAATGAATGTGGAGGTTGTGCACGCGCAGAGCCGACCACAGGGGACAAAAGGACACAAGGAGCACTTAATCATCTTTATTGTGTTGGCGCTGTGGCATACGTTCTCTCGTTTCTTCTTCGGGAAGAAATGTGCGACGCTAACTGATAGAGAACACCTCGCCTGTGGGTGCGGAAGTTGCTAATCACATTTCTCAAGAAGCCGACATATTCTCGCGAGAAACCGCACTGAACGCGCTAAACGAATTTTAATGTTGCCGGGGCTAATTCAGCACCCCCTGTCGAAAGTCTGTCTTCTAGAGATAAGTAAATAATTTCTCCCCGAAGATAAGTCATCTAAACAAAAGTCTAAGGTAGCTCAGCTTCACGTTGTCATTCCTGTCTGTGCAGTTATAAGGGGAAAGCCGAAGATAAATGTTCAAGCAAAGCATATAGAATTTATTGTCGGCTGCTTCTTTGTCTCTCCCCACAGCAAAGGGCCTTCTCGCTTTGTGGAAGAAAGACATGTTTTGTTGTAAGAAAGAAAACCTTTTCATTTATCACGAAGGCTAACAGAAATATATTTATGCTGTTTAGAAAAGTCAGTAGAAAATGACCGTAAATATTCGTTGATAAATGACGATCTATCCTGAATGGAACAGTTGAAATTTATTTATGGGCGGCAGCTCTATCATTAAGATTATTCAAGCAATCATTTTCACTTCTTCCGAACACGGAAGCCGCATTTTCAGGGAGAAAAAAAAAATCAACATGTCGCGTAGGAAAGCAGAAAATCAAAGGAAACCAAGTATAATAATTGGAAATAGGCGAGTAAAAACGAACAAATGAATTGGGCTTTCTGAAATGCGCGTAGCCATGAAAAACCGAACGAAACTGAACTAGCAGCTTCGAGTCTTACAAGGTTGGTTTAACGATAAATACTTCCAAAAGCTTCGGAAGCAAGCGTCTCTTCTTTCATCATTAGTCCATAAAAGCTATGGAGGCAACTTAAGAGTGCAACCCGCGCAGGCAAGCGCTCAGACTGCCGTAAGAGTGATCAAAGTCGCGCAGCAGTAAGATTTCGTAAGTTAAGGGAAATTATTTCGTTTACCTTCACTTCTCCGCTCGAAGCGTTCGTTAAGGTAACCACAATTATTCTATTCGTACAGAATATATGTGCATACAGCATCGCGCGCTCGCGTTCGCCTCCTGCAGTGGGCGGAGAATGAGAGCATAACGGGATAGATATGGCTTCCCATGTACGAGTCCTCATATATCGTTCAGTAGACAAAACATGGAGGTAATCTTCCCATCGGGTACATGCTGAACTTCCGCGCCTCCCACGAAAGCTGCAATAATTGTTTTTTTTTTTTTTTGTAATCATGTCTGGAGCTAGCTGGACTCCGCAATACCTTTTGATTCATCCGCTTTGGAGTAATTTTTTGTTGATTCGGAAGTACAAGAACAAACTTATACTGCGTCTGTGAGGGCAGTGTTTTCGTTACAGGCAGCACCACTTTCCTGTAATGATTGAGCAAGGTTTTTCTGTTGGCAAAATTGATAGAGATGACCTTACACGAGCTGGAACGCGGTGGGAATAAACCAGCTACTTAAAATGTACGCATTCCCTCCTTCGATGCGCTGCATGTGGGCCCTGCATTTTTTTTATTATTCCTATTATGTTCGCTACGATCGTCTCGCAATGCACAGTTGTTCACGAAAACTCTTGAGAGAAGGAAGCCAAGAAAAACCTTCAATTTTAACGGCCTAAACACGCAGCCACGAAATGAGAGTGGCTTTCTTCGTTCCTCTGTACGGCCTGTGCAATGCACTAGCCACCGTGCAGGAAACCGTTCTTACAGCCCTAAGTACTCCCGCGTCAATTTCCTGCAGAACCAGCGCTGAGTAAATGCTTTCTTGGCACGCCATCACGGAGCGCTAAATGCACCTCAGGCCTCGCGCGCTGTGTACTTTCGGTTAGCTCAAAAACAGCGGCTAGTGCTGCAGTTTTTGATGTACTAGATACCCGGAGCCCTAGCTGGCAGCGTCAGGCGTTCCTTCTACGCTTTAATCTTCGCCCCCCCCCCACCCCCTGGTAAGCGCTAATAATAAATAAAGTTGAAAACAACAATGTGTTCCATTCATTTACCTTCCCCTCCTACCCCCCACCCCTTCTTCGTAATTGGGAGTCAAGCGAAGAGATTGCTCACTTGGAAGTTTCGAGCGATCATAGAACGAGACGCTGTTTTTAGGTTGGAAAGAAAGCCTACGGCAAGACTCAGAGACAATTTGAATAACAACCATTTCAAATAAGCGTTCTTACTCTAATCAGTAAGACAGAGAAAGTTTTCGCGGTTTTCTGTAGGATGGCGGTTCAGTCGACGTGCAGTTGCAGCTGCAGTTAACACAAAGTCCGCGGCATCTGCTGATGAGAGTACTGCTGCGAGCTGTTAAACGTTGTGCATGCAGTAGCTCATTAAGATGTAGGTGTTTTCTGCCGAGCTTGAAGGGCTAGCTACGCGGCACTTTGTTATAAAGGCGGTCCAGAAACTAATTCATCTACAAGCAGACGCCCAGAAATAAAATTCCGGTGCTTGCGATGCTAGGCGCTTAAATTCATTCAAGAGACAACGAACATAGAAATATAACGCCTGTCGACAGTACTCTTGCGAATACGCACGTGCGGATCAGCAGTGTGGTGGCATAACTGAGCGAACCGACACCAGGCAACAATAAATGGCACTCTCCGCTTACGCTCGCCTTAGGTTTTGCTCGTTCGCGTAAGAAACTACTCGGATATTGCGAATTGATAAAAAAGGATTTCCAGCTCACCGACTGAGACGGAGTGGCACGGATCCACCTTTGATGGTGAACGTTGCGGTCCCGTTGGTCGTCTCCTGAAAATCGATGATAATTCAATGTCAGACATGAGTGATCTCCGTATCAAGGACCCACATAGAAGCTCTCAACCAAAAGATGTCATTAAACCATAACACGTTTTTCGAAAAGTTTAAATACCCGGCAGGAACAAATGCGGACGCTAGGGGATACGCGCTGCGAAGCGTCTGGCATTGAGCGCACTAGCTTGCCAGTAATGTCTGCTCTGGAAGATTTAACCCGTAGAAGAAGATTTCAAAAATAATAACGTGTCAGCAGACTTCAAGCCCCCCCTCCCAACACATACTTTTTTTTTTCTTGGCGAAAAACGGTTTACGTGACGCAGAGAGTGTCTTGTTCCCTGCACGAAATTTCTGGAATATGGTTGTGCTTGGCACTTGTCCGAAGTTGCCGGCGCTGGCGCCGAAATAACCACGTGTAAGGTGCTGACAGCGGACACTTCGCAATAGCGCGCCTTTGTATAATAAGTTTCTGAGCGCCAAGCTTTCAAGCTTGGAAAACTGCATGGTTCAACCAATGTTTGCCTTCCTTCGGAACAGAATGCCACCCGTTGTCAGGCACAACGTCAGCGCTTGCTGCCCGATGAAAACGGTCGTGATATTGTAATCAGCTTCTTTATATTATGGACCCCTCTGGCAGGAACTTTTGTTATGCTACAAGGTGTTTTTTAACGGAACAGTCTCTCGACAAGGAATTTCAGCGTTCACACATTACTATACGGAAAATTGCTAAGTCCGTGTGAACGTTCCCTGGGCGGAAATGTCCAACAAAACGTGCCAGCACCACACTACTCGTTACCAGTTGCCCGCCCAGAGTGCCGGGGAAAATGTCAATTTCCCATCATCGCCACCATAAGCCTAACTTTACGTTCACTGCAGGGTTAAGGCCTCTCCCATATCTCTCCAGTTTACCCACTCTTGTGCCAGCTGCGATCACGAAACCTCTTATGTGTCCAACCCGAATTCTGACGCCCGCTGCTAAGCCTATCTTGGAATCCACTCTGTTACCACTAAGGGCCATCGGTTACCTTCTCTTTGCACAAAATTTCCTGCCCATGCCCTTTAGTTACCTTAATTCCACCCAGACATTAATTCGTATCGTTCCCCAACCCCACTATTTTCTCTTTGTTTTTATTTTATCATTGCACTTATCATGTTTCCTTCAGAGTATGGTTCTACGAGTTGCCTTTATTAAAAAAGTATCTCGTTAGCCTCAAAGTGTCGCCCAATATAGGCAATTGCTGGCACGGTACAAGGGTTGCAATATTTTTTTTGAAGGGGGGGGGGGGGTCTTGCCAAGGTAGAATTCACAACTTGAGTGTGCCGGCCAAATGCACCATAACCCAGTCTTATCCTCCTAGTCATCTAGCTATCGTTATCCAGACCTGCGATCAGTACCTGTCTTAAGCAGATTTATACGAGCACCAGTGGGTACTGCTCTGCTGTCTATCGTAAACTTTTTCTACCTTCGGGAATATTTAATGCCACTTCAGTTTTCTTCGTATTAATTTTTAGAACCAGCGTTTTGTTCTTCTTGTCCAGTCCCTCAGTCCTACCCTCTAATTCGTCCTCTAAGTCACTTAGCATGGCAAGTTCGTCCGATAATACGATATCCGTAAGGAATTGTCAGCTCTTATTATTATTCCATTTATTTTCATCAAAGACGGGGGAAGTGAGGCAAAATGCTGCGGTGGCAGCTTGACAAGTCCTCGTCCCCTCTTCCCAACCCAGTTCTCTGAATACGTATTGTAAACACGTGGTGAATTTAACTGGTGTTTTCAGCGTATAAGCCCGAGATACCCTCTTCCATAATGCTTTTTTCAGGTCCCACGCGTCGTTTTTATCAACCGGTTGCCAAATGCTGCAGAGCTTCATTACGATAAAAGCGAAGCAAGTGATCTCAGCACTTCCTTGAGTACCGGCACATCCCTCAAGCAGCGAAGTCTAGACATTCGCTCTCGCCCAAATTTCCAGCCGACTTGAACGTGTTCATCGGCACTATAAGCCATTGTTTGTTTGCCCTTTGTTCCTTTTCGATATTTATGCGCTTAGTGGGATCGGGGTCATGACACAGCGGGGTTAATTGTGGAACTAAACCGAAAATGGACTGACTTGATAGCGCGCAAATGTCGCCGTTTAAGCGCTGTCGTGACGCTGGGGCTACGTCGACCCGGCCTTCACTTGGTAGCGTGCAGAGACTCGGGGTTGATGAAGGATTGATTCTTCGAAGTTGGTAAAATATGTACAAGCAGGTTTAATGGCACTTTGAGAAATCTTATTTACATGAATATATACATGAAGAAGAAGGGTATAACAGCAAAATGGCAAGCGTTAAAAGTTCATAGCGAGAAGCATCTGGATGAGCCGTTTACCCAGGGCTCAGAGCGACATTTCGTGCTCTGCAACGTCCTTAAAACCCCCTATGTCCAGCCCCTCTCTGAAGATGCTGACCAACCAAATCCAGGGCACGCCCCTCAGATATCGGCATCCAATCGAACACATCACTGCACTGATGGTCTGAAGCACTGACTGGCCCGGCATTGTTTCGTTGGGCCTGGTCACTTGTTGGCGGGAAAAGCTTGGGAACGGCGAGGAGGTACATTTCTATTCTTCAGCCAAGAATCGATAGGCTGGTTCCGGCAAGTGGATTTACTTCTCAGAAACCCAAGTGCACGTGCGCGCCGCTTACTGTTCCCAGCATTGTCCCTTTCCGGCAATTGCAAATCTTTCCTGCATTCCCGGGAAATCCTCTAATGGCCGTAATCACCTTGCTCCTTTCTTGTCCTGTACGTCAGCGGACGTGTCACTCTGTCGCCTCCTTTGGACAATAGGCATTCCTTACTTGACCATAGCGCTTCTCGACGGGAAGGGTGAACAATTGAACGAAAGCACTTCCGGCTATTTCCCGCGGGGGGACATTTCTTTGTGTTTTTCTAGACGTTCTCTTGACAGGGTCAATTTGGCATTTGCAGGGTGTCCACAAAGCAAAACAGGCTTGCACAAAAGGATTCCTGGAAACAGGCTCACTTAGCGCCATTGTACCAACAGCACATATCCACAGCACTTATCCATGCCCACAGGCGAACAATAGAGCGCGCAAGTGCGGATGATGCACGGTCGTAACAGCGCGGAAATCCGTAGGGATATTTTTAATCCTTGAATGCCGATGAGCTCTCCGCCGCGCAAGCTCTCAGGGCTGCCCGTTCTCTCAGGAGCTCAGAGTGCGTGCCCTCTTCAAGGTACCGAAACTTAATCCCTCGCGGCAGCGAAGCAACCGCTCTTTTCCACACTGCTGCTTAGCGCTCAGCCGGCGCTCGCTTTGTAAAGCTGCGCACGAGAGGACGGTTAAAAGGTGATATTATTGCGATAGCAATACTACGCCAGGTTTTAGCCCGTCGCGTAGTCCTGGGAAGGGCCACGTTTGACCTTGAACAGCCGCGGAGAAGACGAAGAAGAAGAAGACGAAGAGCGCTCGGTCATCGGCAGCTAATGCTTTCGCTCCACATTCGGTTCATCAGCATTTATCCCTTCTCATCTGTATGTGGGCTGGTAGCTTCCGCTCTCGCGTCATACTCTTAAAGGATGAGCCTATAAGTGTCCCCTTACACTGATAAGGCGTGATAGGGGACTAATGTAGCAGGCAAAAGAAGCTTCCGCCGTTGATTCAACTAGGGTTAACCAGAGTTAAACCACGACTAATTTTGTTTCGCCGCTTCTGTGAACTCCAACTCTTGTCTGCAACGATCATTTGAGGACTGCAAACGATGTTTCGGGAAGGCCAAAAACCTAAATAAAGGCAAGTTTTTAAGCACTACAAAGTATCATCCAGCTCGCATAACAATGAGGCAGGATCGAGGGAAACTGCAAGTTATAATACCTATAAGGATCACTTGCCCGTTGTCAGTATTAAGCAGATCTCTGTACGCTCACCCAATCACCGGACCGCCCTTGTACACTCTGCAGAGACGCATGGCAGGATGCTAGCCTGCAAGCAGCTTAGGTAACGCGTTAAACTAATTTATTGATTCATTCATGTTTTTCATTTAGTGCACGAAATGATGCCAGGTATTTCGAGCAGCGCACGCGACATAAAGCGCTGCGCAGAAATATATTTAGGAGTGTCTATATTAATTGAAAAATATTGAATGGATGCTCTTCCTTTTCCCCTAGAATAACAGTACAGCACAAAAATACTGTTTGGACCTCAGCCGCAGAAAAAAAGAGGCAAAAGCAATAATTTCTGGCTACAAGACGAAAGGGGGCGTTGCAGGCTGCCAGCTAGCTCACACACATTGTGTTCATGAGACAATCCAATGACGGAGTTTAGTGTTTTCGCACGCCTCATTAAACGAATCGGTAGGTACAACGTAAACTGCACGCAATATCCGGTGAACAAATCCTAGGGGACACTCTGGACCAACTAAAGTGCGATCGGGCGAAAGCGTCTGTTGGGCGGTTGTCGGAAGCCCTCCACTACCCGACACCTCTTTCTCTCTTTTTTCACTCCCATCTTCCTTTTTTTTTTCTTTACGGCTCGATTAAGGTGTCCGCGCAGAATTGCGACATTGTGCAAGCTGGGTTTCGCAAGGGCAGAGGAACTAGAGACCAAATTGCCAACCTTCGCTGGATCATGGAAAAAGCAAGAGAGTTCCAGAAACCCATTTACTTCTGCTTTATTGATTATGCGAAAGCGTTTGACTGCGTAGATCACAGCAGATTGTGGCAAGCTCTCCGAGAGATGGGAGTTCCAATTCACCTCATCTGTCTCCTCAGGAACCTGTATGAAGGGCAAGAGGCCACAGTCAGAACTGGGCATGGTCTTACTGATTGGTTTCCGATTGAGAAAGGGGTGAGGCAAGGCTGCATACTGTCGCCCTGCCTATTTAACCTATATGCAGAGTGCATCATGAGGAAGGCCGGTCTGGACGAGTCTTCAGCTGGAGTGAAGATTGCTGGAAAACGTATCAACAACCTTAGATATGCGGATGATACCACTTTAATGGCAGAAAGTGAAGTGGAACTCAAGAGACTTCTGATGCGCGTACAAGAAGAGAGTGAGAAGTTTGGGCTTAAACTGAACATTAAAAAGACGAAGATCATGGCGTCTTGCCCTATCAAGTCCTGGAGCATCAATGGACAAGAAGTGGAAGCTGTGACAGATTTTCTGTTCTTGGGCGCCAAGATTACCTCGGAAGGAGACTGCAGCCATGAAATTAGGAGACGCCTGCTTCTGGGAAAGAGAGCAATGGTTAGCCTTGACCGCCTAGTAAAGAGCAGAGACATTAGTCTGCCAACCAAGATCCGTATAACCCGTGCTATGGTCTTTCCAGTTGTGATGTATGGATGCGAGAGTTGGACTGTGAAAAAGGCTGACCGCCGAAGAATTGACGCGTTTGAATTGTGGTGCTGGCGAAGACTCTTAAGAGTTCCTTGGACTGCCAGAAGATCAAATCAGTCGATATTGTCGACCATAAACCCTGACTGCTCATTGGAGGGTCAAATTCTAAAGTTAAAGCTCAGCTACTTTGGTCATCTGATGAGAAGAGAGGAGTCGCTGGAGAAAGATTTGATGTTGGGAAAGGTTGAGGGTCGCCGGAGAAGGGGTAGGCAGCGAACGCGATGGTTAGATGGCATTCTCGAGGCATTGCAGATGAAGCTATGTGATGTTAAGAAGATAGTGAGAGACCGGAAAGCGTGGCGTGACATGGTCCATAGGGTCACGAAAAGTCGGACACGACTGAACGCCTGAACTGAACTGCGCCTTTTCTTTCCTACAAACCGATTTGAAACGTCGCTGATGCCTGCCGAACTGCGTCTGCTTCTATATATGCTGTGTGATGCAGCGTTAGAGGAATAAGCGCCAAATGAAAGACGCCTCACGGATGCATGGATCGGACGCCCGGCGCGGTCAGCTTCGTATATGCGTGCATCGCCTGGCGACGTCACGACTAGTCGTCTCATCATGACTGGATGTGACGTCCTCGTGACGTCAGTTCTGGTTATTATGCATGATTCACGACTTTTTATGACGTCATGGTCCGTCATCTCTGTCCTTATCATCATCACTACCACTACTATCATTATCGATCACTATCTACCACTACCGGGTTAATTGGATTAATATGGGAGAGGCCTTCGCCCTGCAGTGGGTATAGTAAGGCTGATGATGATGATGGTGATGATCTACCACTAATTAGCAGAGTCGGTCCACATGGCAACCGTGCTGGCATGACGAGAACTAAGGTACGTTTCTCACGTGCCCGGCGTGCACCTGTCAGGATGACTGATAGCTATAGCGGGACAGGACGCCGGACGCGGCTGTGAGTATGAGGCATTAAACCCTTTCTCCTTAATAATACACTGCACCTTCAGTAGACTGGAAGAGCAACGCAAAAGAGAAGAAACAGCAAAGGTTTCAGAAAAACAAAGCTTAGCGCTGCGTTCTTTCACACATATTCTATGACAAACATAGTGCTGCCATCGGTGTGCTGTACAAGATCACAATTTCGAAGAATTCTCTATTTTTAATTCACAAAGTTTGCGCACGTATACTTAGTTGCAAATTTAGCTTATTTTTTAAGACTTCCGCTAACACCAGCGTGAATAGCGAGGCATAATCTTTGAGCTGGCAAACCAGCCAGTGAAGGCGCATGTTGCACGAGCTCTGTTTGTTTTTCCGCTCTCGCTGCTAGGACTACGGTCGTCGGGCGGCAAAAAGGAATACGGTGCACCATTGCGAATGCGATCTCCAGCTTAAAATAATGAATAAAATTAACCCTGCTTGCGTGCTATCATGTCCGCACTCCATACAGCAGCGTTTCGGGCTAACAGTCTCATCTGGCACCATTTCTCCTCAGCGGCCTAAACGTCCCTAGAATAAATTCGCAAGCATCCTTTCATGCAAGCGCGATGATTAACACGCGCACGCTTTCCGCTATTCTAAAAAGAATATTACAGTGTTTCCTTGCGTGCACCCTTCGCATCGTTCCGTTTATATACACAAGCCTCGGATTGGGGGGGGGGGGGGGGGGGGGGGTCGTAGAAAAACTCGCAGCAACGCTCGACTCTGGCAGGCGAAGCGGGCGCCCAGACAATTGCTTGTGCAATGACGCAAGAAAGCGCCCGCCCGAGGGTAATTGCTTTACGCAGGTCTGTGTGCCCGGCGGAGCAACTAAAAAAGCGTCCCAGGTGAGCAGGGAGCATGCAACAGCTGCGCTTCGGCTGAACGACGTCATAGAGGGTGCTTTTAATCTCCGTGGCGCAGGAGTGCGCTCTCTTGCAGCTGGAGATTAGCGCCAAGCCCAACCCGAGGCTAGAACGGGGGCCGCCCAAGCAAGTTGCGCCTTGCTCCCCGTTGAACAGCGAATAGTACTACCGCCTAGGGCGCAGTGGCTGATGAGCAAACCGCCACGTGTTCAAATGCACCCCGCACGAACTCAGTGGCGGGCGCGGCCCCGGCGTGTGCTGAAGCCCCCCCTCCCACTTCATTAATTGCACTAAACATAAACCGCGGCATATATTTCTCAATCGCATGCATTGCCCAAGCAAGAAGAAATAACGCTGTGGCACGGGGCACGGGGCAAGGCTCCAGGTCACCTCCAAATGCAGAGGTGATGATTAAAGCTGAATTCGCTGTTTTGCCTTTCGCGCTTCGCCCTGCAACCCCGCAGATGTAGCAGATTTTGTGCCAGCCTGTATTAAAGGAGTAAAGAAATAGTTCATGCCGGCTTTATGGTTTTCCTTTTGGCTGATTATACAGGCAACACAGCGAACGTTGATCGCACGAGAAAGCGGACAAAGAGAAGGGGTACAATACTGAGTACGTAACTCTCGTCCTAACGCGGATGTAAGCCGATGAAGTCATCGCGGAGTAGTTGCTTACTTTGTTCTCGCTATACGAAACGAAATAATTTCGCTTTTAATTATGCATTCACATACCGCTTCATACGAATAAGAAAAAAAGCCATTAATTAGCATGTTCGAGGAAGCGCAGTCTGGAATATAACGAACTGTGTTCATCACATATTTGCGGTACAGAAATTGGCCCTTAACACTGGCCCCAAATGTCGACGAGTCTATACGAGTCATCGTAAACATGGAAGATTAACATAGATGTTATATTGTAAGAGAGATGCCTAGCCTGCGATAAAGCAGAAAGAGCAAGATAGAGACGTCGCGCGCCGAAGAGGATGAAGTGGTGAAGACGAACGACACGGCGGATGACGCTTGAGCTGTCGCTGTGAACGCTGGCCTTCGTAGCAGCTACGGGAAGGCCAATATATTGCTGTGCGACTCATCTAAACCGCTTCATTACATATATGTATATATATATATTCAACGGCTATCGCAAAATCGTGCTATATTTTTTTAGGGATCAATCTACCATTCCTTTATTATACAGTTTGCAATGCTACAAGAGACCTGTAAAAATTTAGCGCACGTAAATCAAAGTCAGACTTGATTAATCCGAGCAAATTTTGATGGGAGTAAAGACGCCTGAGACGCTTTTTTCCACCTGCGAATAAAGCTGACATACAAGTCCGTCCAGGATCTCTGCCAGGGAGACAAATAAATCCGTTTAGCTGGTAATATGAGAACAGATATTATTTGAAGAGCTTTGAGGAAACAACGAAAGTTCATTGCTCGTGTAGCGATATCCGAGCAGTTACTTTATACGTTTACTTTACAGCAGCTCTGCACATTCATGCAGAGAAAGGTCACGCAAATAATATGGGCCACGTCGGAATGTAAACGTCGGATTTGGCTTTATTCGATGTGAAAATCTAAATCTGACCAGGTTTAGTCACGGCGACTTCATTTCTACCGCATTAATTGAAACTCTCTATTCATGAAAATAATACTGAACCGGGATAATTCTGCAAGGTGAGAAGAAACGTGATTAGACCATTCAATGCGCTCAAGCCGTGGCACCCTGGTGATTCACCATATAACAAGTAAGTAAATGTGAATAGCAGGCTTCAGTGAGAAGCGCAAACGTCATAGCTTCTTTTATTTTTTTTTATTTTTTTTTTTTTTCGTTTGGTCCCACCTTGGCAGCGGAAAAGTGAACTGGCTGGGGGAATGTGGTTTGTGGTTTGTGGGGTTTAACGTCCCAAAGCGACTCAGGCTATGAGAGATGCCGTAGTGGAGGACTCCGGAAATTTCGACCACCTGGGGTTCTTTAACGTGCACTGACATCGCACAGCGCACGGGTAGCTTGCGTTTTGCTTCCATCGAAAAGCGACCGCCGAGGCCGGGATCCGATCCCGCGTTCTTGGGAGCAGTAGTCGAGTGCCGTAACCACTGCGCCACCCCGGTGGGGGGCTGGGGGAATGTAGAGATTCTAATATTTATTCCACTTCACCACAGTACCCTCAAGGATGTTACAGTTAGTTTATTTTTTTTTAATCAGTTTAACGTCAAAAAGCGACCTAGCCTATAATAGACGCGTCGTAGTGGAGGGCTCCCCGTAATTCAGATCAACTGGGATTATTTAAAATGCATGTACTGAAATCGAACAGTGCACGGGCCCTTTGCTTTTCGCCGCCAACAGGAGCCAAACCCTGGTCTCCAGGTTCAGTCTTCGAGCGCCGTAGCCACTGAGCCACCGCAGCAGGAAATTAATGATCCCTATGAAGATGGCATACACAGGTTGTACCCAATGTAGTGTGAAGTCCACAGACTGGCTTCTCCCGCACAAGGAATGCGTCGCGGGTAGGTAAAGATATGCCGATTGTGAATATAAACAAATACGTCCATTCGGAAAAACCCTTTTCGAATAGAAAGTATTAAAATAAAGGGGGAATGCTACTACAGCGACCCACATCCAGGACTACGGGCTCGAGGAGACTCCCCAGATCTCCCCTTGGAAGTAGCGGAATGGGATGGGATGAAGAGAATGGATAATAGGAATAGGGAATGGGTTATGATTATTTGGAAGAGATATGAGGACCGCGAGGTTTCGCCTTATATTCCTGATATTTTTGGCTCCATTTTGCGCCTGTCTGGCCAGGACAGGGAGAGCGCCAAGATCCTCCCAATATGCGGCCCCGCCTCGCGGGATGCCAATCACCTACCGAGCGCACACGGGTACCGACGTCAGGGACAGGTGGGAAAACCTAACGTGGGGGAGGCGATCTAGGGCCCATCCGGACCACACCCAGTTCAATACCCGTTACCAACCACGGGTCCGGGTCGTCCGGTCTTCCAAGTCACTATAGAACTTTTCGCTAGACAGCTGTTGTCGTTTCTTGTCTGTGTCTGCCATTTCGTCAGTAACAATAAATTTAAGAGGTCAACAGCAACTAGCCAAAAAGGTAAGTGCAGCAGTGGCGGGTCCATGCTTTCTCCCTGACGAAGCTAACGAAAACCAAACATCGTGTCTGGAAGTAGCCCCAGACATCATGCTCTTGCTCAAGCATCAGGTGCTGACACATAGCACTTTGGACACCAAAGTCATAGTTGGTCTAGATGTCGCGAAGGAATTTGACAATGCCCGGCATGAAGCTATTCTGCAGAACCTCCAGACCCTAGGGGTGGGACAACGAACGTATCCATATATACGCGACTTTCTCACGAACCGCACAGTGCAACTTGACACCGGCTCAGGAGATCCTTCCACCATCTCTCCTGGAAGCCGGGGTACACCCCAAGGCTCAGTGCTTTCCCCACTCCTGTTCAGTATTGCGCTGCTTGGCCTGCCCAATCTTTTGGCAGATATTCCCCACTTGCACCACAGCCTATACGCCGACGACCTCACTCTGTGGATTACACACGGCAGTGACGGCCAGATCGAGGAGACTCTGCAGACAGCCATCGATCGCGTTGGTACCTACCTGGCCACAGTCGGCCTATCCTGCTCGGCCACCAAGTCTGAATACATCATTGTCCCAACCCAGGGAAGACGCCCCAGATCGCCTCCGGCATCCTTCAATCTGCAAGTACAGGGCACTCCCATACCCCGTACCGACCGAATCCGTATCCTGGGCCTTCATCTACAAGATAATGGAGGAAACGCCACTACTCTTCAGCGAATAGATCAATCTGTAATCCAGATCAGCCGCCTGCTCAAGAGAGTCGCCAACAAGCATAAGGGCATGCGCGAATCCAACCTTTTGCGCCTAGTACAAGCCTTCGTTTGTACGCGCATTGCCTATGTTGCCCCTTACCTTCGCCTCACGCGAACAGATCGGGAACGACTGGATGCATCACTTGCGCAAGGCATACAAGACAGCATTGGGTCTACCCATGTCCACTTCCACCACCAAACTGATGACCCTCGGGATCTCCAACACAGTCGACGAGCTGATTGAAGCGACTCTAACTTCCCAATATGAGCGCCTCTCGCTGACACATGCGGGCCGTGCAGTACTGAGCCAGGTAGGAATCACTCCTCTGAGGGCGACTTCTACGTATATGGACCTCACGCCTGAGCAGAGACTCAGTCTTCGTATACCTCCGCTTCCCAAACGTATGCATCCAGAGTATCATACAGAGCGCAGAGCCAACCGAGCCCGGCAGCTCCACAAACGTTTTACCGGTCGCCCCGACGTTACGTACACAGATGCCTCCCACCACCCCCGTCGCCCCGCTATGGTTGCGGTTGCATTGGCACCGCACCGAAATTGGCACAACGCCTGCAGCGTCCTCAACGCCGCAACTGTTACCACCGCAGAAGAGGTTGCCATCGCGTTAGCTCTGACCGACCCCTCCACCAAAGTAGTCGTTAGCGATTCCCAACAGGCAATTCGTAACTTCGATGCGGGTCGCATATCCCGACAGGCACACACTATCCTCCGATCTCTCCCCTTACCGTCTACACCTCGTCTTCTCATATGGACCCCAGCTCATGAGGCGCTCAGCGGGAACGCACAGGCGCATGCTCTAGCCCGAGAACTCAGCTACCGGGCGGAGCACCCTCCTCAGCCTGCCGCTTCCTCTGACACTCCCCAAGGCACTCATTCACGCCTTGTTACATATACGGACATCCTCCAGCATTATCGGCTCGAACGGTGTCTATACCCCCCTGCACACCGGGAACTATCCCGGCGCGAGGCCGTCCATTGGCGCAAAATACAAACAGGAACCTTTCCCAACCCATGGCTATATAGCAAAATTTTCCCAAATCTTATTGCACCTAGCTGCAAACACTGCTCACAACCGGCCACATTCTTTCACATGGTGTGGACATGTATACGACACAACGCAGACAATACAGCTACAAGGGATGCGTGGGAGTCCCTCCTGCGTACCACCGAGCTCGCCCAACAGCGCCAGCTCATTTTGCGCGCATTGGAGGCCGCAGAGTCCTGTCGTGACGCTGGGGCTATGTCGACCCGGCCTTCACTTGGTAGCGTGCAGAGACTCGGGGTTGAAGTAGGATTGAATCTTCGAAGTTGGTGAAATATGTACAAGCAGGTTTACTGGCACTTTGAGAAAACTTATTTACAATATTTACACGAAAAAGAAGGGTACATCAGCAAAATGGCAAGCGTTAAGAGTTCATAGCGAGAAGCGACTGGATGAGCCGTTTACCCAGGGCCCAGAGCGACATTTCGTGCTCTGCAGCGTCCTTAAAAACCCCCTATGTCCAGCCCCTCTCTGAAGATGCTGACCAACCAAATCCAGGGCACGCCCCTCAGGTATCGGCATCCAATCGAACACATCACTGCACTGATGGTCTGAAGCACTGACTGGTCCGGCATTCATTCGTTGGGCGTGATCACTTGTTGGCGGGAAAAGCTTGGGAACGGCGAGGAGAGGAGGTACATTTCTATTCTTCAGCAAAGAAACCACAGGTTGGTTCTGACAAGGGGTTTTACTTCTCAGAAACCCGAGTGCACGTGGCGCCGCATAGGGCTCCCAACATGGTCCCTTTTCGACAATTGCAAATCTTTCCTGCATTCCCGGGAAATCACTTAATGGCCGTATGAGTCATGCTCCTTTCTTGTCCTGCACGTCAGCGGACATGTCACTCTGTCGTCTCCTTTGGATAGGAGGCATTCATCACTGGAGGATAGCACTTCTCGACTGGAAGGGTGAACAAAAGAAAGAAAGCACTTCCTGCTATTTCCCGCAGGGGGACGTTTCTTTGTGTTTTTCCAGACGTTCTCTTGACAGGGTCAATTTGGCATTTGCAGGTTGTCCACAAAGCAAAACATGCTTACAAAACAGGATTCCTGGAAACAGACTCACTTAGAGCCATTGGACCATCACCACATATTCACAAAACTTATCCATGCCCACAGGCGAACAATAGAGCGCGCAATTGCGGATGCTTGGTCGTAACAGCCTCCTCCCCCGCCAGAAGAGACTCGGAGGGCAGCAGTCCCAGCTGCTGCATGAAGAGACGACTTAATGGCCTGCACGTGAACGCTTGAAGCTCGCTGTTGCTTGTCGCGTTGTCTTGATTGTTGTAGGCCAAATTGCTCGAGCTGTCTGAAACTCAACCACATGTCGAAGCAAGCACTCGGCTCCCGTCTGAAGAGACCAGGTCAAAAGAAAACTGCCATTGTTGTTCGAGAAAAGCCCACACTCAAGACGTTAGGACCTACGTATTCCTAGAAAACCAAACGTGCTGCTTTACATAGTCACACATATACAAGCGCACGAAAAAAAAAAAAAAAAAACCTGATTATCAATTTGGATACATGGTGAGGAACATCTCGGACCGCTTAGAAAGAGCGGCTAAGCGCGTCCGCATTCCCATTTAACTTCCCCTTTTTGTATCTTAATACAAAATTGTACTGCTGTAAAATCAAGCTCCACCTAAGAAGGCGACTGTTCTTCGATGTCGCAGTTTGCAGCCAAGCCAGGGGACAATGGTCCGTCTCTACGGTGAATTTGGCCCCTCCAAGATAGCACTGCAATTTTTGAATGGCCCATACAATGCAAGCGCATTCTTTCTCTGACGCGCAATAAGCTCTCTCTCTAGAACTCAGTTTTCTGCTCAAGTAGAGCACGGGGTGCTCATTACCGTCGTCATCTCTCTGGCAGAGAACAGCACCTAACCCTCGATCACTGGCATCACACTGGACCGTGAATTCTCGGCCATAGTCTGGAGCTCGCAATACCGGACGGCTAATCAGCACAGCCTTCAGGTTTACGAAGGAGGCTTCCCTTTGTTCGTCCCAGACTACATTTGTCGGTTCTGTCTTGCGGAGAGCGTCGGTCAGAGGGCTAGCCAAAGATGAATAGTTAGGGATGTAGTGATTGTAGTATCCCGTCAGACCTAGGAATGCTCGAATTTCCGTCTTCGTGCTCGGCCGCGGGTAGTCTGCTACCGCAGAAATCTTAATCTCGCTGGGTTTCCTGAAACCTTGACCTACATTGTGACCCAAGTAGTCCACGGTCGCCCTTGCCAGGCAACATTTCTCGGCCTTTACGGTTAGTCCAGCTTGACGCAAAAGGCTCAGTACAGCTCTTAGATGTACCATATGGTCCGCCCATGAGTCGGAAAAAACCGCAATGTCGTCTAAATAAGGCACCGCGAATGTTTCACACCCCTTTAAAACCCTATCCATGAGTCGTGAAAAACAAAATGGAGCATTTTTGAGCCCGAAACTCATCATTGTTGGCTGGTAGCTGCCCGTCGGAGTGACGAAAGCCGCGTATCTGCTGGCGCGTTCAGTGAGCGGTACTTGCCAATATCCTCGAGTAAGGTCCAGCGTAGTCACATATGCCGCTCTACTGACCTGTTCTACTCTCTCCTCAATATTCGGAATAGGATACACTTGATCCCTGGTGAGAGAATTTAGCTTTCGGTAGTCTACCACAGGCCTAGGGTCTTTACCTGGAGCTTCTACTAAGATCATAGGCGAAGCATAATCGCTTTCCGAGGGTTTTATTACTCCCAATTCCAGCATGCGAGTTACTTCCCTATCCAGAATTTCTCTTTGCCTTGGAGAAAATCGGTAGCACCTTGATCGCACTGGCACGTCTGAAGTCAGCTCAATATCGTGCTCAGTCAAATCAGTCCTGCCTGGCCTGTCCACGAAGCAGGCCTCAAACTCTGTTATTATTTCGCCCAGATCGGACAGCTGGGATTTCTTTAGTTCTCCTCTCTGCTCCGTCTTTTTGAGAAGCTCCTGAGCGTTGCTTCCTTTTCCGCTGAGGCAAATCAAGTTGTCCCCCATCTCCTCGGGAAGGTTTAACGTTAGATTTACCACGGTTGGCTCCATAGCTAAGTCCTCTCGGGTTCCACTTAAAAGTCTCGTGAGATTACTAGACACTGGCGGCAAGAGGTCACTCTCAAGAACGTCCTCATTCCGCGTCTCATCAAGCTCACTTTCAAGTTGACTTATCTGAGATGCCTCGCTCTCAAAGTTTTCCGACCTGCTATCTTCCGCATCTACCACTGTTTTAACTGCCGTTTCCTCCGCTGTGGATTCTTCTGGAATGAGCAGTGTAGCTAGTTCTCGCGCCTTTGAACGTGTTAGGGCTTGCACAACTCTGTCTCCGAAAAGGATGCCCCTCTTTCGCAGCAGCATGTCCGATTTGTTGGAGAACAAATACGGATAGCACTTAGGAAGCTTTCCTGAAACGGCAGCCTCGGTTGTTAACTTGCCGAAAGGGCCCTCGATGACCACGTTCGCGATTGGCAAGCACACACTCTGTTCCTCCACTACCTGGCGGATCCACGCACACTGTCCTGTATAGTCGGTAGGCGACACATACGCCGGATGGATAACATCCATCGTTGCGGCCGAATCGCGCAGTACCTTGCAAGGCTTCCCGTTGACTACTAGGTCATGCAGGTAGGGTTCTAAAAGCTGCATATTTTCATCGCAGTCACTGACATACGAGAAAACAAACTTTTCTTTCCGGCAGTTGACGGCAATGTGACCCGGCTCATTACACCTAAAGCATGTGAGCGGCTTCCTAGCCTCAAGCTTTTTCTTTGTGTTCTGCGCGTTGGTCACTTCCCCACTTTTCTCACTGCCGTCCTTTCTAGGGCGTTTGCCTGAAGAAGCCTTCCTTTCTTCGTCTGCAAATCTAGCAAAGTGCCTTTTCTGACGGTTATTTACACTGAACTTGGGATTGCGGAGCCTATCTACTGCTGGGTTGCTGAATTGTCGGCGCGAAGCGTATTCCTCAATGAGTTCGGCAGCTTCAGTTGCCGACTTAATTTCGCCTCGGTCCTGTAACCAATTTCTTTCTTTTTCTGGGAGGCAGTTATAAAACTGCTCCAAAAGAATTCGCTCGACTACAGCGTCCCTATCACTGTAGGAATCAGTGCTCTTTAGCCACTCGCCCAAATTAACTCTTAAATTGTACAGGAATTCAGGGTAACTCTCGTCCCTGGACTTAGTAGCATTCCGAAAACGTTGTCTGAACGCCTCGGCGCTAAGCCTATACTTTCTCAGAAGGCAAGCTTTGACCTTCTCGTAGTTGTCCGCGTCCTCCTTGCTTAGCCGCGCGACAACCTCCGCTGCCTCGCAGGGCAGAACCGTCAATAATCTCTGAGACCAAGTGTCTCGCTGGAAGGACAGTTTTTCGCAGGTTCGCTCAAAGTTAGCCAGATACAGACCGATATCCCCTGATATCACATATGGCTGCATGTACTTTGACATCTTGAAATCTGCCTCCTTGTTGAGACGAGGTACCGCTAGCTGGGGACAATCGCCCGACCTCTTGCTCAACTCTAGTTCTAATTTCCGGAGCTCAATGTCTAGCTTCTTTGCCTCTCTTTCCCTCTCACGTTCGCGCTCCTTTTCCTCTTTTTCCCGCTCCTTTTCCTCTTTTTCCCGCTCTTTCTGCTGTCTGAGCTGCTCCTTTTTTTGACCGATGAGGTTCCATGCTTCACTGAGCTCCTCATCATCGGTTCCCAAATCTGTGATTGCCTTTATAATCAAAGGTTTTCGTGCCAAACCACTTGTATCAATTCCCAATTCCTCACACAATAGCAACAGTTCCGGTTTCTGCAGCTTTTGTAGGTCCATGATCGCTCCGAGTGCCGGCTACTTCCAAAACAACAGTGCAAACTACCAAACCTAAAGGCGTTTCAACACTTTTTACCAGTTCTAAAATCTAACCCTGTTCTAGAACCTGGTCCACATCAGAAGAAAAGCCAAGCACTCACCCACACATGCGATCGATGTTCCGAGCTGCTCTCTTGTTGGCCGATTGTTGCGCCTGCTTGTTGCTTGAGATGCCACCTCCGATCACCAGATGTTGTGGCTTGTAGCTTCAGATCCACCTCCAATCACCAGATGTTGTGGCTTGTAGATTCAGATCCCAACGCTGGTCACCAGTCGTTGTGCTTGTAGATTCAGATCCCACCGCTGATCACCAGTGTTGGGGCTTGTAGATTCAGATCCCACCGCTAGTCACCAGTTGTCGTGACGCTGGGGCTATGTCGACCCGGCCTTCACTTGGTAGCGTGCAGAGACTCGGGGTTGAAGTAGGATTGAATCTTCGAAGTTGGTGAAATATGTACAAGCAGGTTTACTGGCACTTTGAGAAAACTTATTTACAATATTTACACGAAAAAGAAGGGTACATCAGCAAAATGGCAAGCGTTAAGAGTTCATAGCGAGAAGCGACTGGATGAGCCGTTTACCCAGGGCCCAGAGCGACATTTCGTGCTCTGCAGCGTCCTTAAAAACCCCCTATGTCCAGCCCCTCTCTGAAGATGCTGACCAACCAAATCCAGGGCACGCCCCTCAGGTATCGGCATCCAATCGAACACATCACTGCACTGATGGTCTGAAGCACTGACTGGTCCGGCATTCATTCGTTGGGCGTGATCACTTGTTGGCGGGAAAAGCTTGGGAACGGCGAGGAGAGGAGGTACATTTCTATTCTTCAGCAAAGAAACCACAGGTTGGTTCTGACAAGGGGTTTTACTTCTCAGAAACCCGAGTGCACGTGGCGCCGCATAGGGCTCCCAACATGGTCCCTTTTCGACAATTGCAAATCTTTCCTGCATTCCCGGGAAATCACTTAATGGCCGTATGAGTCATGCTCCTTTCTTGTCCTGCACGTCAGCGGACATGTCACTCTGTCGTCTCCTTTGGATAGGAGGCATTCATCACTGGAGGATAGCACTTCTCGACTGGAAGGGTGAACAAAAGAAAGAAAGCACTTCCTGCTATTTCCCGCAGGGGGACGTTTCTTTGTGTTTTTCCAGACGTTCTCTTGACAGGGTCAATTTGGCATTTGCAGGTTGTCCACAAAGCAAAACATGCTTACAAAACAGGATTCCTGGAAACAGGCTCACTTAGAGCCATTGGACCATCACCACATATTCACAAAACTTATCCATGCCCACAGGCGAACAATAGAGCGCGCAATTGCGGATGCTTGGTCGTAACAGTCCCAAGAGATCCCTGCTGACCTTCTCTAAGCAGTGCAACCAGTCTTTCGGCTGGTTCCCCTTCTTTGGGAGTAAATAAAGAGTTTATCATCATCATCAAGCTAACGAACCCTTTGTTATCGCCGTCTTCCGGGCTAAGATCTTCCGACTACCTTCATAGCGTATGCAGTCGATCGCAAAGTAGACAAGGAGAAGAAATAAGTGACCCCAAGCTCGAAACAGTGCAGGCGATGAGGTTCGAGCTGAGAAAAATGGTTATCACGAATGAATTGGCTTACCTTGATGCGCACAGGAGAAGGCTTTGGCTCTTTTTTATGTCATATGGGATTTACGCGTAGGATTTCTAGTTGTTACGGGGCAACTTTCGCTATGCTGGCCGTTACAGTTCAATGTGATTTAGTTTCAATTTTTTTTATCTGGTGCATTTAGGAAAAGAACTCATCATGTGTTTTCGACAACAAAAAAAGAAAAAAGCTGCGTCACGACGACAACCGACATTTTAGCGGATACCTCAACCGAGTATCTTACGCGAAGCAACGCAAGCTCTGGAAATAAATAAAATACAGCCTTCTGAAGAACAAGTTATTAAAAAAATGCCCCGGCCGTATAGCGAGCAGAACTATAAGTGAACCTTTAAAATAAATTTCGCCTTGTGATTTCTATGTAAAATGCTTATTACAGTGATGCACACCGACCCAAAATAGTGTCGAGCCTTCCCTTAAAAGCGGTCTACAGACTTTCTATAGACTTTTATAGACTATCGGCATCCTCTTGAGCTACTGGTATTGTCGATGGAGTATTGACAATCTGACTAACATCTGTAACCCTCTTCATTTCCTTTCGCTTGTAGACAATCCGGTGATTTTAGGAACGACGGGAACCCCATGGTCTGATGTCTACCACCAGCCTCCATTTTATTTCATCTGTACGCCTTAGTGACAGACATTTATAGACGGTCGAATGATTGTATTATGAATTCGTGTAAAGGACAAGGCTATTAATATAGTTCGGAATAGCTTCTTTTTTTTTTTTCTTCTTCTTATCGGCCACCCTACCTCGCAGGGTCATATATGCCTTTAGCACTTCTGCTTGGGAGAAGCTATCTGCTGTACCCAAGTCGCTCCACTAACATTTTCGTTTCTTGAAGGCGATGCGAAACCTCTTTTTAAGATACGGGTCTGTGATTCTCAGCCCAG
Organism: Amblyomma maculatum; assembly: GCF_055883805.1. NCBI lineage: Eukaryota > Metazoa > Arthropoda > Arachnida > Ixodida > Ixodidae > Amblyomma > Amblyomma maculatum. The sequence continues at coordinate 34,622,820 of NC_139344.1, forward strand.
GCGCAGACATCGGCATCCCTGTCTCCGCGCTACAAGAAGTGCGCATGCATAGACGATCACGCAGCAGAGCGACCGCATTGCGGTTTTCATTGGGAGGCAGAATAGGGGGAAGACAGGCACCGATGTGACATAGGGCCGCCTCGCTTGTTTCTCGTTCTCGCCTCTAGGTCACGCAGCCCACAGTAAGCGGCCCGTAACTCGTAACGCGGTCGAGAGGCGATGCGTACCAGCTGCCGCTCTCTGCAAATGGCGGCCGCGTGGACCGCCTTTCCCATGAAAAAAAGAAAAAAGCAGGAAAGAAGAGGGGGTGCAAATTCCGTCGAAATGACTCTTTTGAAAGCGTTCAGGCCGTCACAAAAGAACCCGTCGCCCACAACCCCAAATCGGCATAGGACAATTCTCAGATCCACGCGTGGGCTACGGACGTGACAGTCGCTCGGTCGCTCATCGACCGGCGCTGCCGTCGCAAACAATGTCGTTCCTGTCCGCTCTAGGGTGTAGCGTTTCACACGTCGCATCCACAAATAGTCGCGCGTCGCAGCCTCTGCTGGTATCCGCACGGCCAAGGGACAGCCGTAACTCAGGGTACGAGTGCCTGGACTCGTGGCAAGGACGGCCGCGAGAGCTGTAAATCACGAACGCCTCTGCACCGGCCGCTGGCAGATGATAGCGCACGGCGGCTTTGCAGGGCGAATCTGCACAGGCGGTGCTATAAAAAAAGTCAAAAGCCTGCGCACGCATGCGCATAAAAACAGTTGTGCCAATTATCACGCCTTGAACTGCCAAGAATAACTTCAGCTGTCGTGGTACTGGAATTTGATGATAGTCGTAACGACCGGTAAATCAATTCACATATTAAAAAAAAAAAAAAAGGGCGCCTACGTTACGGGCATGTCTAACAAGCCGCGCAAGAATATAGGAGAATGTTTCCACGTGAATCGAAAAAAGGATGGTCGGTCGACCTTCCATATTCATATCAAAATTTTATATATTTTTACCTGATGACGGGAAAGAAGAGATCTCCAATTGGCTTTGCTGTCAAAATTTTCTTCGAGGCACAGGAAATTAATAATAACGAAGAGGTGCAGTGCTGCACTTGTTTTGGCCAATTAACTTTGGTTATGAATTACACAAAATATGTTAACATTAGGAAGCTGAAAAATGTCTGACTAAATATATGCACGTCTTATTTGTTTTCATGCAATTTTCGTTTTCCTGGGTACTTTTATAAAACTTCTAAAAAAAATCGACTCAGGAAACAAAATTTTACCTACTTTGCAGGACTTTATTTCAAAAAAGGCTTATGACAGAGAAACAATATTTCCACACTATGTTCTTAAAATAGTTCTCTATCATACAGCTAAATGTTATATTTATATAACCTTTCAATGGAGAGATACTGTCGAGCTAATGTGAAGTGTGAACAGCAATTCGAACGCGTGGCAAAATACCCAGTTCAGGCCGTCTGAATGCCGTCATCTGAAGATAGGTCCGGCCATCCGGTTGCCAATAGTTTTGTTTTTCTTTTTTTTTTTTTTGCATTCGACATCTCGCTTTGCCACCGGGGCGCCACTTTCTTGCTTTCTTCCACCAGTCGCAACTGGCGCGCAGCAGTTTCTTATGCGACAGCGGCTGTCGTCCGCGATGGTGAAGCGGGCGCTCAAAGCCATGCTCAAAGCTCCCCGATACTGCTGTCACCTTGCTTCCTTCACTCCCGTGTTATCGTCAACTGGTTGCGGTGCGAACAAAGGCGGATAGAACACTGAAGCTCCAGTGCACATGCGTTCAACCGCTACCCGAGAGGTACAAATGTTTCGAACTCTGTCGCTTCGAAGACGCGAAAACGAGCTCTCACTGCGCCAGTTCTTAAAACGAACGTCTGGGGTGAGCATACCCCCACTCACGGCCGCTGCGGTGGCCACATCATCTCAAAATTAACGTCTTCAGTTCCGTCGATATCTTTTCTGTACCGTTGGGCATTTCTTAAAAATCTGAAATCCAATCCACCTAGCATTTCCTGTACTTAGCGGGCAAGAAGTCGGGCCTACAACAATGGCTGGAATGTTTTCTTACGCACCGTCAGCAGCTCGTTGCAGTTAACGACGTTAATTCCACCATTCATCCTGTTCTTTCGGGTGTTCCCCAGGGCACTGTCTTGGGGCCTCTGCTCTTTCTTATCTTTATAAACGACTTACCTAAAAACCTCTCCTCTTCTGTGCATCTGTTTGCTGACGACTGCGTTCTTTTTCGGGAAATAACAAACGACAGAGACTAGCACTTGATTCAAACTGACCTTAACACTATCTCATCCTGGTGTAAAACTTGGCACATGACACTCAATCCTAACAAGTGCAAACTTATGCGCATTGCACGTGTTAATAATGATCTGCCTCACTATTCCCTTAATGATGTATTTCTTGAACCTGTTACAACATATAAGTATCTCGGAATTCATATTACTTCTGATCTCAGTTGGTCCCCACACACAGAGTACCTTACTAACAAAGCTAATCGCATGCTCGGTTATTTGAGACGTAACTTTCACGCAGCCCCAGCAAACATCAAACTTCTTTTATACACCACACTCGTCTGCTCACAGCTTGAATACGCTTCAGCAGTCTGGAATCCTGGTACTAAACGTTTGATCGACCTACTGGAAATGACACAACACAAATCAGCTCGTTTTATCCTCTCTGACTACCTGCGCACATCAAGCGTAACCACCATGAAACGTAACTTGGGCTTAACTTCACTTGCATCACGACGCAAAACTGCACGTCTATGTCTTTTTCACAAAATGCTTCATCACGAATCGATTCGCCGTGAGCTGCTCGTTCCCCCTTCATACATTTCGCCTCGAACCGATCACATACATAAAGTAGGCATCACCATCTGCAGAACTAAAACGTTTTTGGACTCTTTTATACCTCGTACATCATATGACTGGAACCACCTTCCTTCTTCCGTTGCGGCAATTACTGATCCTGTTCTGTTTCGTTCTGCTGTTACCGTTTGTAATGTTTAATATTGTATTATTTACTTGTAATGATTTTTTTTCCTGTTTTGTTTTAGCGATTTATTGCGTTCTGTTCATGTTTCACATTTTTCAGTGTTTTTATGTACTTCCTCCCCTCTGTAATGCTTCGCCCTGAGGGTATAATAAATAAATAAAAAAATAAATAAATTGCAAATTCTTGTGTAAGGGTGTTACTGGACTGGCCGTAAATACTGGTGCCTCAGTATTGTCCAATATGTTTTTCATAATATTGAAAGCTGACGTGAAGGAGAATACCTACACATAGTTTAAAAATATCAAAAATGTGATTTTTATTTAAATTGTCCTCAGAAAGTTTCATTGTTATGGTGAAGATGATTGCAAAAAACGCCTGTATGCTGCCCGATGCTATAGCGCATCAGGAACTCTACGCGTACAAACCTGATTGCGAATCATTCACTGCTGTGTCTGTCATAGCTAATTTGCAACATCGATACAAAATATGACTAAATGCAATAATGCTACGGGTGCAGAACGATTAGGACGAAATAGCGCGCTCGTTTGTGGAAGGTGAAGAGAAGTGCGTCGAACGCTGGGCCCTCATTGACTGGCTTCTTAGCTGTCACTCAATCCTCTTTTGTAAATATATTTCTGCCTGTTACAATATTATACCAGCATTTAAAAATCGTAAGCGATTCACAAATGCCGTAGACACTTCAGACCTGCGTGGTGCCTATGCCTTGCACAAGGACCTTATTGAAGAGGCCGTAATTACTAGTGAAACAACATTATGCAACAAGTTATTTAATGACCGTGATAGCTGAAGTAGAGGAGAATAGATGAACAAATTTTAAAAATTATAAATGTTTTTTTTTTCTTCAGAATTTTTTATTGTTCGCTGTTTTCTTGAAATTGCCGCCATTGTACCTCTTTATTGAATCGTTATATAATTATAAGCTTTAGCTTTTTGATAGATACCTATGCTGAAAACATAGTGTGGAATTATTGTAGCTCTGCCATAAGCCTTTTTTTAAATGAAGACTTGCAAAGTAGGTAAAATTGCATTTCGTGGGCCGATTTTGAGAAATTTTATAAAAACATCTATATCACCCAGAAAATTGATAATTACCTGAATAAAAATAAAACATGCACATATTTAGTCAGACAATATTTAAGTACCTAACATTAACAAATTTTATGTATTCATGATCAAAGTTGGCCAAAACAGCAATGAAGATATCTATATCTATATATACATATATATACTGGGTGTCAGCTAGCTTCAACCAAGGGTTACAAAATAATATACTTGAGGTAGGTCAGTGAAACCAGTTACATACAACTTCCAGCCTCCTTGCGCACTACACGCATTTTTTGTTTCGCAATTACCTAATTGGTTAATTGCATTAATCTGTCTAATTAAATAAATATCGACTTTAGACCAAAAATGGTAATTGGAAATTTGGAGAGCGCCTTCAGAAACCCCCATTCCAGTCATTGCGATAACGAAAGCATCAAGCATATCTTTTTTTTTCCGGGCTCAGAAGAAAGCCCACGAAATACAATAAAACCACGTGACTAGCCTCTCCGCGCGACACGATTGTGGTGCTCTCAGTGGTTTCAGTGAACAAAATCAGCTGCGGCCGTGTCTCCTCGGTCCCGTTAAAGCGGCAGGCCGATATGCCTGCAATGGCTTCTTCGCCCGCGTCAGACAGCCAGCCCATATGACGGTGCAAGTAGCCGCGAGGGCGGCGAGCTTTTGCATCACTTTCTCTTCCGTTAGCGAATGTCACGGCAAGCGGATGAGCGATAAGGTATCAGCCACTGAATCTGCGCGTACAGGCTTGGGTAAAGGCGCAAGATGACATCATGTATGTGACTCGACTCAGATTCGCGCTCGCACCTTCCTTTGCTGGTAATTTATCGCCATCCGTCTGTCGTGACGTAGGCTGCTGGGATGCGCAGGCGACGGGCGAGCTCGAGCTCGCTCCAACCATCGCCAACATTTCAGCCTGCCGCTGCAACGGGACCATCGGGTCACGGCCGCAGCTGATTTCGTTCGCTCAAACCACGACTGAGAGCACCACAATCGTGGCGCTCAAATAAGCTAGTCACGTGGTATTATTTGTGTTTCGCGGGCTTTATTTTGAGCCCGGAAAAAAAGATAAACGTGAGACTTTCTTTATCGCCATTAATGGAATGGGGGTTTCTGAAGGTGCTCTACCACTTCCCAATTCACATTTTTGGTCTAAGGTGAATATTAGTAAGATAGAAAAATTAACATAATTAGCTGATTAAGTAATTGCAAAACAAAAAAATTGTCTGTAGTGCGCAAGGAGGCTGACAGCTGTATGCAATTGGTTTCACTGACCTTCCTCGCATATTTTATTTTCTAACCTTTGGTTCAAGTTAGCTGGGACAATATATATATATATATATATATATATATATATATATATATATATATATATATATATATATATATATATATATATATATATATATATATATATATATATATACCGGGTGTCCCAGCTAACTTGAACCAAGGTTACAAAATAATATATTTGAGGTAGGTCAGTGAAACCAATTGCATACAACTGCCAGTCTGTTTGCGCACTACAGGCAATTTTTTGTTTGCATTTACTGAATTAGCTAATTATGTTAATTTCTCTAATTTATTAAATATCTACTTTAGACCAAAAATGTGAATTGGAAAGTTGTAGAGCACCTTCAGAAACCCCCATTCCGTTAATTTCAATAAAGAAAGTCTCACGAGTATCTTTTTTTCCAGGTTCAGAAGAAAGCCCGCGAAATACAAATAATACCACGTGACTAGCGCATTTGTGCGCCGCGATTGTGGTGCTCTCAGTCGTGGTTTGAGCGAACGACAAAAGCTGCGGCCGTGACCCGATGGTCCCGTTGCAGCGGCAGGCAGAAATGTTGGGGATGGTTCGAGCGAGCTCCAGCTCGCCCGTCGCCACCGCGAGTTTGGCCAGGCCTGCGCACCGCAGCAGCCTACATCACGACAGGCGGATGGCGATAAAGAACCAGCAAATGAAGGTGCAGCGCTAATTTTAGTCGAGTCACATGATGTCATCTCACCCCTTTACCCAAGCCTGTATGCGCAGATTCAGTGGCTGATACCTTATCGCTCATTCGTTTATCGTGACGTTCGCTGATGGGAGAGAAGGAGGCCTTGTTAGAATGTCGGTGGTGTCGGCTCGCCGCTCTCGCTGCTACTGCACTGTCACGTGGGCCGGCTGTCTGACGCGGGCGAAGAAGCCATCGCAGGCATATCGGCCTGCCGCTTTAACGGGGCCAAGAAGACACGGCCGCAGCTGATTTCGTTCGCTTAAACCACGACTGAGAGCACCACAATCGCGGCGCACAAATGCACTAGTCACGTGGTATTATTTGTATTTCGCGGGCTTTCTTCTGAGCCCGGAAAAAAGATACACGTGAGAATTTCTTTATCGCAATTAATGAAATGGGGGTTTCTGAAGGTGCTCTACAACTTTCCAATTACATGTTTGGTCTAAAGTCGATATTTAATAAATTAGATAGTGGTGGCCCATCCACTCAATAAAAGCGCGGTGTTTGTGTATACATATCTTCTGTTTTGTTGTTGTTGTTCCGTTTGTGGTGCGCTGTTTTCATCAAGTCATGTATCAAATGGCCCGGCATCTTTCCGTAAAGTCTGTTACAGCATTGCCGGGCCGTGAGGTTAATATCGCCAGCGTTGACCTCTAGGTTCTCGCAAAGAGCCACGTTCTACTGATTTAGGCAGATGCAACGAATAGCTGCGGGTAACAAGCTCGACTTACAAGGCGTGTCCGTCCATAACATGCTGCGGGTCACGAAAGTTCCTGCGGAAGATGCAAGCTGGTAGTTATGAGGCGGAATGCCGGGCCAGAAAACGTGCGACTGTGTCAGTCTGAAAATACGACGAACATGTTGCGTTTCGGTGCGCGATAAGAAAGTTCTGTTTCTCTCCAGCTGATTGCAATGCAGAGGTGCGACTTTGGTGTTCATGCGTACACATGAACAATGGACAAGGGCCTTCCTGATGGGCAACGATGAAATACTCGTGCGTTATTAGTAGGTACGTACACTGAGTGCAACCAATCTCGCTCGTTTACTATTGACCAGTAGGACTAGCCGCAGCGTCGCAATTTGCTGCTGCTCCTACGAGTAATACGGAGACTAAAGCTTAGAAACTTATAGAGTGCTATTAACTACTCCCGTAAGAAATCGCTCTGTATTCGCTAATGTATAGAACGATGTGAGTGCAGGCTTCACTGAAACTTCTATTCGTAGTTATTACTGCAACTGTGGCAAAAAAAAAAAAAAATGCAGGCTCGCTTAAGAGCTTAATGGTGAAATCCGTTTTTCCTCCTTCTCTTCTACATCTTCCGTTCTACCTCTATCTTATTTGTTTGTGTACTTGTTATAATTTCATTTATTTCTTATCTTTGGGTTCGTCGTCGGCGACATCGGCATCTCAGGACTCCTCTCCTCGACATGCGAGACTGAACTGACTTTGACCCTAAAGGGCTTTTTAAAGGGACCAGGCCTAATTAGCCGAATGGTGAAATTACCTCGACGTCAGAAACTATTGCGACGTCTCGCGGACACATCTCGCGAATGCCATATTTTCACCATGAGCTAGAAAGACTTTCGCCTTAAAAAACACTTAAAGTTACCACACATATTACCCTAAAGAGCATGATAATACCCTGCTTAAGCGTGTACACCAGCCGATGATGCCTCCAATGAGTGACTTGAAACAATATTTTTCAGAATGTGATTTACGTGCAGATCGGTAGCTTAATTTTCGTTATACATTTCGGTCGATCAGTCCAACAAACGCTCGCGTCTGTTATCGCAACATAATCTCTTTGTAAACTAGAGTTGAAGTAAACAAGTGTTTGCACCTGTGGCTCATGGTTTAAGCCATGTCAGACGTGACCCAGATCGCTACCTTCCGCACCAACGTCGCTTTGCACAAGGTCGACAGCAGACGCGTCCTTTTGTAGTACCTGGAAAAAAATACCGCTGCTTGTGCATGGCACCGAGTGATGCGAAAGGTGCTAATTAACCCGAGCTCCCGCACGCTTTCAACGAACTCCAAAAATTCGGCGGTCACTATAGACGGTGTCCGAAGGGTCGCGTGGCTCGCCCGCGGGGCCAACGCGGGTGGCAGGTCTGATCGCGGTGCGGAGGACACGCGACGCGGGCGCTTGGGCAAATGTTCCGCGCTGCTGCTTCCGGGCTAGACAAAGCGCTCCTGGTTCGTCAGCAGGACTATTTTGGGGCGGCGCATGGGAGCTGTAAGCGGATCAAGGGATTACTGCTGTCAAGTTCGCTCGTGCAGACAAAAGCCAGAGAGATGGAGGCAAGCGCGCGGTGCGGGGCGCAATCAGGCACTCCCGTGCGCTTCGAAATCTATCACTGAGACCGAATAAAACGCTTCGACTACTCGACCGAAGTAACGATAATGCTACAAAAAGGGCGCGAGGAATTACCAAGTCGTATCGCGCGCTGAATCTAAAAATGCACGCACAAATTCGAAAGAAAGATAATCCCGTCTCAACGCCGGCGTTGCGCGCCCTTATGGATCACTTTTCGACTAAAGCCTTGCACTGCCACTTGTATTTATGAGCAGTGCGCGCTGAGTGCACCTTGCACGAAATGCGTAGAACGAAAGTTAAAGAAGGCATCTCAGGATCGCGCGATAGACGCAATGAGCAGTTCCTCTGATTCGCACCTTTAGTCTTTATTTAACTCGGGATAACACCCCTTGAGCCTTAATTAAGGGGGAAAAAATAGAAAACGAGGTAAGCCTGCTTCTGTAATGTTCGACGCATGATAATGAACGAAGGAAAGGCCGTTCACGGGTGGAACGGCCTCCCGACAACTGGGAAGTCAAATGAAAGTTCAGGGCGAAAGCTTCAACGAAGGGTATACGACTTAGTGAGGCATCCTTAATCACATATAAATTGTCGAAACTAGCGTTTTGTTCTTAGAAGCTGGCAATAGTAACCTTGCCGCAGGGGTGGTACAAGCTAAACATATTTAAAAATAAATAAAAAAAACGTTTCATGATATGCCAAATATTATATAGGCAGCCGCTAAAAAGCTTAATACAAACAATCTTCTGCCTCCATTCATCAAAAAAAAAAAAAAAAAAAAAACGATGGTGAGCTTCAGTGATTCTATTTTCAGCGAAATACCTCTATAATAAAGTAATTTGAAAACAAAACTGGCGAAAGACATTGAAATAATTCGAGAAACCAAAACTTCTCGGTGCTATTTCGTCATGCGTTCTCGCCAAAAACAACTTAATTCTTGTTGATATCATTTGTTGGATGGGGCTGTATATCTGTAAAGGGCTCGGCGAAAGTTGTCGCCAGAGAATATTTCATTGCATGCCTTACCGTATGTTGTAACCGTATGCTGTAAGCTTACATTTACTATTTCATACTTATTTGACCCTCTGGATTTGGTCGGTTGACAAAGCCGCAGATTTCCAGCACCAGTGGAAAGCGATTGGACCAGTGGCCCATTAACGACCGCGCCTCAGCTTTTGCGGCATGACGGAGCCAATGGCTATCCTGGTGCGCGCGGTGAGCGGCGCTGGCTATCACCGGTGGAGAGACCCGTTACCTGATGATTTCTGTCACTGGCCGCTAATTAATTTTGTCTGATGCTGACGTCTGGCCAAATGGAACGCAGAATGGCAGCTCATAAAATACGGCTCCTGATTTCAAGCCACAGTTGAGCCGCTGCTTATACTGTGCACGTATAGTATGGACCATTTTTAAAGGAAACATGAGGCCGCGTTGCTGCCACGCTTTAAAAATCACTCCAGAGAGAGCCAGCGACAAACGACTCTCATCGGTTGACTGCTCTTCCCAAGCATGCACTTGGCATGCTGTCCATTCTTACCAGTGGCCGGCGGCAGCGCTTTGCAAAGTGTTTAGGCCGCGCGATCTGATGTTCCCTTTAACACAGGACCGTACTGTCAGCATTTAACTGAACTAGAGAACAGTCAGCACGAACAAAGTCAACAGAGTATACTGTGGAGCCAGTTGGTCAGACATAGTTCAGCGAAACACGTAGCGTTAAGACAGGACTCTTGCAGCTCTTGCAGTGCTTAGTTTTTAATACGTACTTGAGGTTGCCCCTGATATCATGAGCGATAAATGTCGTTTTTTTTTTCGGCTTTTTCGTGTTTTGGATTGCCAATGAAGAGTGTTATTAGTTTTTGTTGGTATGCCGCAGGCGTATTGTTGCTTAATGAATGGACGTTTTTTTCGTCGTACGATTCCATTCAGTTGTAAGTTGTAGCTCTGCCCTGTCCTCGTCTCTCTAGTCCTGTCTTAACGCTACGTTTTTCGCTGAACTACGAACAAAGTTCGAACCTGCCCTTGGCTCTCCATTGAACCACAAGACTTGTAATGATTGCTGGATAGCATGGGCTGACGTAGATGCCTCGTAATCACTATACTATTCTGCAGGGCTGTTTTGCTGCATAGACCTGAGGCGGGATCGAGGTTGTTCCCCATGTGCTGTTCCGCGTGAGAAACGCACACGTCACCACCTTGAGTGAGGTATCGCCCTGCCAGCATCTTATCTGAGGCTGCTGAGTTGCGTGCGGTCCAGGCTGCCTGATGGATCCGACTTGCCGCTATATAGACGCGTCACGCCACGCCAAGCCCAACATTAAGGAAAATAAATTCCTTTATATCCAGTTTTGCTACGCCCTTTAATCAGCGTGGCAACATTTCCTCATATTTGTGCGGACAGTCGATCATGCGAATGAAGACGGTAACAGCAATTTTTCTCGCTTTTCGTGCGGCTGATGTAGGTGGCAGTGATAGAGGAAAGGATGTCGTGATATGTCGGGGAAATCGACCATACTTTTGGTTCATTCGTTAAGCGTAGGAAAAAAACTTATCGCGCGTATACCGTCGTAAAATTTAACTGTAAATGTCTTTGTCCCCAGAAGTTTTTCGTTTAAGGAACGTGCTAATAGTATACTATCTATCTCCAAAAGTCATGGTTTTCTCGTTCAATTGGACGACAGTAATGAGCATTCAAAAAGGATGCCGCTGTTCTCAATTTTATCCCGGTCTATGCCCCTTACGGCATTGCTGTATTTGTATGATCACGAGAAAAATAAACACGAGCAGCGCAGCGCCTCCACTCGCCGTTATTTCAATTACTTGTGGTCGCGCTTGCCCTTGGCTGGTGACAAAAGCACGCTGGAGTCATGCATGCATGATTGTATTACGCGCTGTTATAACTTGTTTTAAAGCGAAAATATCTATTAGCTCCATTACGCGAAAATTTGGTCGCCCGCGTGTGGAGGCGATGGTACCCCAAAAAGACTTCAGGTGTCCACAGAAACAAGTGTGACCGATACTGCGGCTTTCCCTTCCTGTGAACCAAGGCGAAAGCCTGTCTAGGCTCATTACGAAAGTCTCACATCAGCAATATTTGTCCACAAGATGTGTCAGCGGGATTCCGCGAGTGACAGATACTGCGCAGCCTTTCCTTTCCTGTCAACAAATTATAGAATGCCGGTGAACTTTGATGCGTTCAACGGAACGCTGGTTGTGTTGGACAAGGGGAGCGAAAACACTGTGTGCAGCAGGAACGCTCAGGCTTTCGCATTTCTACACTGTAGATTCCGCAGTGCTCTCGGAATATTTTTCTGTTACCGCCTACGCAGAAGCGCGACGACAAGAAATTTGGACAGTGAAGCGAGTAGGCCTAGGCACCACGCTGTTCTCTTTTATTTTTATCGCTCTTGTGCATGCCGCCATTCTTCAACACGGACTTCTCAGAGGTAAGTTGCAATGCGCGTATTTAAGGCTTAAATGATCTAATCGCATACAACCTGGATGATTTATCGAATGCATACAAGAACCTTACGAAGGCTTTGTAAGTTTAAGATATGCGCGCGCACCCGCAACGTCCCATTGGTTGCCCAGCGTTCCCGGTCAGCCGCTTTGCCATTGGTCGGACGGAAGTAAACTTTAACTAACAAAGTTTTGCACACTCAAACATGGTAATTCCGTATAGAACTGTAGTATCGTGACGATATGTTTATGTTTTTACATAGGAAAAATTCAGCAACGCTTTTAAGCGATTCGTTTCTACACTCACTTTCTTGAAGTGCGGATGCCTCAGCGAATGATTGCTGAACGCAAGCCGGAAGTTTCGAACAACATAAGAAGTCAAAAACACTATTTGCACTGTCGCGAGATTAAGGAAAGTGTAGTTCTTGATCAAAGGTAAACCTCCACAGTGGCGGCCTGCCTTTAACGTGCAGTTCACATGTAATATATCGCCCGTGATGAGGATATATATAAATTTTCCCCTTTCTGGTCGGAGCTTGAAACCTCATGCAAACCCCCTTTTAGTACGCAGATTAGATGCAAATGCGAAGTCTAACTGCATGCGCTTTGGAAAACAAGAAACTGCATCCATTACGGAGCAGCGCGTAAGTTGTAAGATGAAACCGGAATCGTCTGAAAACAAGAAAAAGGGGGACAAATGTATTCACTTGGGTATTTTATTAAAGAGACCGCTGTCTTTTGCTTGCCATTTCAGATCAGATATAGACGGCTCTGTCGGTGAACACCACAGGAGCGTATTAACGCGTTTAAGTAAGTATGATTGCTGTAGCATAAATCTGGCACGCACGCACGCACGCACACAAATGGAGTGGTGTGCACTTGTGACAAACACGTGATGACAGAGCCGACGCCTAAAGGATCCTTCCAAAGAATTACACAGCGGCTTATAAACTATAGCACACTGTTTATGGTCCATGGGAGTTCAACTTCCTAAAGCGACTCGGGCTATGAGAGACGCCACAGTGGAGGGCTCCAAAATTTCGACCACCTGCGGTTTTTTAACCTGCACTGTCATCGCGCGGTACACGGGCGACTTACTTTTCGCCTACATCGAAAAATGGCCGCCGCGGCCACTGGGATTTCATCCCGCATCCTTGGGTTCAGCAGTCGAGCCTCGTAACCCCTCATAACCTAGTAGGCCCGAGTAGTAAAAAGGTTTCTTCTGATGAAATCTCTGAAGAGAACAAATAAATGCAAGGACTTGATAGGGAGGTGGGTGTGTTCCTTAAATACGGGTGAATGCTACGAAGAAGGTTCTCATGCCGTTATTTTAAGGTTACTTTATGCTGATAGCTGAAGCGCCAGCGATGAGATGCACTCACGTCTGGAACAAGCAGGTGATATACACTGTGGCCCTTAAACGACACTAAGGTACTAGCTGGCATAAAGCGTGCACAAAAAGAATTTATTTTAGCTTAACTTAAGGAAGGGGCTTCACCTGTATGTTCGAGCCGAGTCAGTGAACTCTGCGCCCTGCCACCCCAGAAATGCGATGCATCCATTCCCATTCTTTGACAGCGTACATTTGAACTTAAGGCTTCCCTAAACCCACGTAAACTTCACCCTTAAAAGTTTCTTCAGAGCGTGAGCGTAGACGCCACCCATTTTCAGAGCGCATGTTTGCAGTCTTACGCCGCTCGGGTTCGCAACCTGCAGCCCCATTTCTACTTGTTTCTGGGACGTTGCACTCAATTCGATCTTTTCTCTTGCTAAGAACAGCGGGGAGAAGAGTATTTGACAGTGGCCATATGGGGCGCACAAAAGTCCCGCTCGAAACAGACTCAATCAGCTTAGGTCTATGCGGGGGAAAGTAAAAGGAGAAATAAACATCGAGAAAAAACGCCCACAAACACGCAAAAGAAGAAAGGGCTGTACAGTGGCAGTCACGGCACTTTTCGAGCTACTGCAACACAAGGAGCAAAAACAAGGCAGCAGCAGCTCGCATTAGCCGCTTCCTTGGAGGCCACGGCGCTTTCACAGCGGGGCACACGACAGCGCGTCCGTCCCTGCCAGTGTTTCGCCGAACTGCTTTACGCGCCCGAGCCAGTAATGGGACCGTAAAGGAAGCGCTCACCTGCGGAGCCGCGAGACCATGGTCGCTGGGGACCGGGCTCCACAGAAGCGCGGCCACTGTTTGCACGACAGAGCTCGTAAAAAAAAAAACGGCCACCGTTCCCTTCAGCTGTCTACGACGAAGACAGAGCCGGCCAGCCGCGCCACTGGAGCGTCACGGCGGGACGCAAACTTTTATTTCTTGCCTACCCATCGTTTTAGTTTCCCTAGTTCGAACACTGTTTTCTTTGCTTCGCTCCTTTGATTCCAGCCACAGGACGGCTCTCAAGCTCCACAGGGACTTCGCGGAGGTTGACCGAACTTCGCGAGCAGTAATGAGCGGTTAGAATATTTTAGACATGTCCTCATTTTGTGGCAGCGGTGGTAGGACTGCAAATATGACCTAACGAAGCCTTACGTGCCCCAGCGTGCCTGGTGAATTAGCCCCCTAGGAGTGGCGAAACAAAGAGCTCCCTAAGGCACAGAAAAACGGAGCTCTGTGGACTTGCAAACAGCTTCCTGGGGGCATATCGGGTGCCGGTAACGAGTTTCTTCCGCCACCAAAGGGAATCCTGAGTAAAATCTACATAAATAAGCCTTGTACGTTTGGGACCAAGGAACGCCAGCAAATGTACCAATGAGTAAATTCCTTTACGGCACCTGCAAATGTTTATTTTTCTTTTTTTTTTCAATATTAGTGTATTACTCAGACAAACAAAAAAGTGGGGTATGACACTTCGGAACGTCCTATACTCTTATGTTACTGGTTCCCCAACGTTGTAGAAATGTGAAGAAACGCTCATTTAGCCAGTGATACTCCTCATGTGAATCCCGTAAAAAAATATTAGGACTATTCATAAAAGCCTCAAAGCTTTGAAGCTGGTCAAGCGCACTAACTGAACTAACTAAAGCGCACTAACTAAACTAGGGCAATCACTGGACGCGGTCGCTTCCAAACCCCGTTGCGATGCCTATGCGCCAGGAAAAGCGCTGCTTTCTCATATTACAAAATATTCATGCATTATTTACCGGATCGGCGCTTCTGTCTTTGTCAAGAAGGCCACACGTCTCCAACGCCACTGAAACTGTATCGAGTGTACCTCTGTCTCGTTCTTTGGTCATATTCCGTAGCTACAAAAAAAAAGAACTAAGCAAGTAACTGGCAAAATAAATTTGGAAATCTCCCTTCATCGCTTCTACTAGGTTTTGGCTACATAGCCCAAGTTTTCATTGATGTGATGATAATATTGTGAAAGCCATGCGACAACTTTATTCTGTGAACAATAGAAAAGATGAGCAAGAAGAATATTCCAGCAAGGTTATTCAGCAGACCCGAAGTTTATAGTATTCAAGAGGCACTTCGTGCTGTGTCCCCCCGAACACATTATTTCCTCTATATCTATGCAAAGGAATCGCTATTACCTGACTAAATGGTGAAGAACAAAGGTCGCCAGCTATAATAATGAATAAATTTAGGGAAAAAAGTGGGCTGCCAAACTTTGAGCTCGACGTTTTCATCCATGCATACAACATCTAGCAACATCCACAGTTTTACATGTACGTACAAATAGCCATATAATATGAATAAGTAAGTGCAGGTGTACACCGAGCCTGCTTGTTTAAGAAGACAGCCTAAAATAAGCAGACACCATATTACTATTACAATAACTAACCGATAAAATCACTGGCAGTTTAAAGACCTCAAGGGGCGGGAGCCAAGAGCTCGTATTACGTTCTGAATCATTGATTCCCTTGGGGGCGCCGAGAGGGTATACACGTGATTACAACTGACTTTGTGCTTATGCTTTGGCTTTTCTACTTGTCATAGTTCCATGCGCGGCTTATAAAATGTTTGAAATCATCAATATTCGGGTGAAAACACTTTGGAACAACACAGCTGCTAGAATTAGAACTATGGGTGCAGCAGGGCCGATAACTGCAGTAAAATTGCCAAAACTTTGTTTTTTGTTTCTACCACACCGCGGGGCAATGCATTCGGGTGTCCTGCACTCGCCATCTCTCTTGCTCTCCGGTTGCTCAACGCAAGACAAATGACCTGTACCTATAATTAATTAGGTTCACCACCCACAACAAAGAAACGCTCACAATGGTGGAGAGAATCAGCGGCCCTGTACAGCCTCTAGCGAAAGGGAAGCACAAGATTTACGGCTGCCCCCCAACGAGCGGTGAACAGGGCAGGAGCTTTACGAACGAGGCCTGCGAACAAGACGAGATTATCGGACAGGATAGCAGAGTAACGGAAAGGTGTTCGGAGAAGTACGCTCACAGGCGCAGGGAGGGTTTTGCTTGGATTACCGCTTACAGCGCGCTGCGAAAGAATGCGCGCGTATTATGGCTGCAGATTGGGCGAGAGACACTTTAACCGTAATAAGCACGTAGCCAGGAATACAAGTTTCGCGACAAAAAATGGGGCGTACAATGAACGACAGGAGACCAGAGCTTCGGTACAATAAGGTCCTCATTCCACACGGCCAAGGAAAAAGTATGCGCGCACAAAATGGCCCGTGGTTTTATATTTTTCAAGACTTTCTTTTGAGGTCGCGTTGGACTGGAGAGTTAATAAATTATTAGCAATTTATGCGCGATGTAGATCCCGGTCGAGAATGACGTCTTAAACCAGACCCCATCAGAGTGCAGGTCATAACAAATACTACATTCAGCGGACTGTATTTATGGGTCTATATGGGCCCATTTCATTGCACTGAATAATACATGGCAGTGAAAAGTGCTGACGAGATGTCACTGCAGCTTTGAAAACTCTAAGCAGTGCGGGTTTCCGGAATCAAGTTTTAATACTGTAGGAGGTGACTAACGGATTCCTTGACACGGCAGACTAACGGAATCCTTGACACGGCACTGCTTTCTACGATGACTCCGCTGCGATTCTACCTTGGTAAACGACTTCTTGTGCTTTTAATGAAAGCGGCTCAGATCATTGCAGGCATTAACTCATTACGTCTGTTTCAGCTTTCTCATAAATACACCTCAGTACTTTCCCTTAATTTCTCATTTGATTACTGTTGGTTTCAATTCGGATAGCATCGCAAAACAAATGCACTGCGGTGCAATCTAAGCGCTGCTGCGACTGCTAGTAATAACGAAAATTAATGTCCGAAGTGGGTCAATGGTGTTAAATTCAGGCTGCTGCGTGGCACGACACATTATTGGATGAACTTGCTAAGCAATCTTTCTATAGCTGTAGTAGGATACAACATAAAAAAAAACAGCAGTTGCCAACTATGGGCAAGAGTGCGCAACATTTGTATTCCTCCGCTTAACTCTAAAGAACATAATCAGTTTTTATATCAGATGATGCCAGAGAAAACAGAGGTAATGAAGTTCTTGCGCTTTTAATTTACTCTGTCAGTTAGCTTTCTTGAGTAACCAGAAAAGTCATAACAACGTACTATTTTCTGCCATGGAGGAATTGTGTGTGTCGTTTCCTACAGAGTTAAGTTGTATCCGACATACAACAATGTCATCTGAATGTGGGTCCTAACGAATGTGTCCTATTGGCCCGCGTTTTTACGATTTAAAGAGCCGGCCAGCTAAAACATTGTCACTTCAATCACGTGATAGCTGAGATCAGGAGGAGATTCCAGCTTGGCTGGCCGAGGCCACCGTCGAGTTCCAGGTTCGCGTAGAGTGACAAGGAAGATACCCCGTCTCTAGAGCCCCACTTGAGTGACGACCGCAAGCAACTATACGCATGCGCAGTGTTTGTTTACAAGACGAACGGAGTGGACACTGGGACGCAACACGTTCGGCTGATGTTCGCTCATTTGTCTCTATATTGTATGCCCGAAGTCTGTGGTACTTGGGATGTCGCGCACTCTCACAAAAATAACAGGCTCAGCCACAGAACGGGCGAATCATTAGGCGCCGGACACTCAGCAAAGTCAAAATGTCTTTCGTAGTTCTTTCGGGAGCCAATTATATCTTAGTTGTTTTTAAATGATTTGATTTTCGTTGAATTCGGCAGAGAGAGGCCAATCAGCCCAGATCAGCTGTCAAAACACCCGGTTTTATTTTCAATTTGACAGTCCAGAGGTTATAAAAACAGTCCCAGAATTATTACCACCACAATTCTAGAACTCCCCGCAACCTTTTCTATCAGCATGGTGATCTCACGTAAGACGACATCACCTGAAGTTTCCCAATACCCAAACTATCACCCTCCTCAGAAAAGCTCCTGCCTGGTAAATATATCCCGGACTCCTCGTTCACCAGTAGTTGAAAAAGAGCGCGATTGCATGATTCATTTCACTTGTTTTGTCGTATTTTGGCTCCTCACATTTGTCTCGTCTTCGAGTGAAGATTAAAAATCAACAATAAAAAAACAACTATCATATAGCACGGTAGTTAGCGGAGATTGCAACCTATATATACGGTGGAACCAGATTACAGGACAGGAGAAAGGAAAAACAGCTGTGTGAATTGTTCTATCCACTTTCTTTCTTCAATCTTTACTTTCATAGCCCCCTACCTGATCTGCCAACAAGTCAAGCTGCAATCTGCCACCATGGAAGAGAATGCGGCGGTGGCGGAGGCATAGAGAGCACATTCGGATTGGTCGAAAATATTTGACCTCACACATGGTGCAATGAAATAGAAAAGAGCTTGAAAGATTGTATTAATTGGTATTAAAGGTAGAAACATGACTGAAACAACATTAGCACATGCAAGTATATAAAGTAAATGACCTGCACTGAGAAGAAAATCGAGACTGGGGTGAGACGGCAATCGAACCCGGGACACTTAGATTCCGAATCAGACACTAAACTCCTAGGTTATGCAGGCAGTTTTGCTGAGTTTTGTTGTAGCGGGGCTTTTAGAAGGTTATCTCTACTGCTACCATTCCTGAAGGTCAGATGACGTCGAGATCTGACCCCTAACAAAGGGATGCACTCGCTAGTTACGTACGCCATCGCCGTGGCAGGGGTGCCTCGCCGGGCGCGACGCACGACGCCATATGAGTACAAAATATCGATGTCCAGCCTGATTCGGCTACGGCAAACACGATAGTGGCCCCCAAATCTTGCCCAAGCCACATCCGCAATTTGACCTCAGCCGATTTGGTCCAAAATCGATGTCGTCTATTTCACTACGGCGAACACAAGGGTGATCTCTAAATTTGGCTTGGGACACCCCCAAAATTTGACCTCGGGCGATTTGCACCAAAATCAATGTCCTGATTCGACTATCGTAAAAACCTTGGTGACCTCCAAATATGACCTGGACAACCCTGAAATTTGGCCCGGGCCGCCTACAAAATTTTACCTAGACCAATTTAGACCAAAATTGATGTCGAGTCTAATTCCATTATGGTGAACACGATGGTAACTACCGAATTGGGCCATGCCACCCCAAATTACCTCGCCCAATTTCGATTAAAATCGTGCTACATCCCGTGTAAAAATCGTCAATAATAACTGATTTATGCAACCATGCAAACCCATGCGTCTTCTCGCATTGGTAAGTAACTGAGAGCAAACGCTCGATATTCATTTTCGGCAACGCATTTTTTATCTCTAGAGTGGCGAAAGAGAGAAAGCGAAATTTACTTTAATGAAGTACCAAGTGCCGAGGACGGAGGACGTCCTGGTCCAGGGTCCCCGAAGCGAAGGGGTCCGCCGGCTCATCCGAGGCTAGCCAAGACCGCCACATAAAAGGGGGGGGGGGGGGGGGGGTATTATTGAGCAGCACCAGGGCCGGCAAAAAGGCAAGTTCTAAATAAGCATTTGGCTCGGGACAACTGGGGCATGCGTAAATGTGCCGGATACGGTTGAGAGAAGAGTGGGCAGGAGAGAGGAATGCATTTAGGTAAATTTATTCGTCGAAGAATAGGCAGCTGCGCCATGGTGAGAGATGTGCGTACAATAGGAAGTGTGCAAAGAGTTTTTCCACCGCAGAATGGCAGCTTAGGACTTCTGTGAGATTACAGAAGCACACTAAATAAGAGATTAGTAAATGAGTGAACAGCAAAGTGCATGTCGTCGAAAGCTGAGCGTACACGAACGAGGATCCGCAAGAGGAGACGCTTACGGGAGCTGCTAGCTTTGTCGCGCCACACTCTGAAAGACGGGAGCTCAAGTACGCAAAACACGCATTCGCAGCACTTCGGTCGCAGTTCATCAGCTCAGGTAAAAATCAACAGCACTCGATTCACGTATTCTATAGATGTACCGTATATATTCGAGCCCGTGTTATTGCAAGAAGAAACCTCTTCATATACAATGCGAAAGTCCTCAGATCCTTGTCAACAAAGTGATTAAGTATTCAACAGGAAGTTTCGATGTAGACGATGAATATGGCTGTATGGGCCGAACATTATTTCTTCCCTATCGCGAAATAACCCGGGCGTCTCTCAGTGCACCCTACTTTTGTTGACATATTACACACAAAACCGACGAAAGCAAAACCGTTTACATATTTACGGCTTAGCAGGGTAGCTGCGATGCAGAAGGAACGCAATGAAATGAATGAAGCCCGACCAAAGTTAATGTACATCCTTCGAGCGCTGAAGTGCGCAGTGTTCATCTTCTCGTCCAAATTCCAACACCGGCTATTGCTCCTCCTAATGCAGCACACCCACGGCATGTTGGGAAAGAAGTAATAAGTCTGGTGAGATAGTCGCACTGAGCGCGAGAACGTAGCGTTTTTTTTATTTTGTCCCTGTCACCATCCAATGTAAGCCGGCAAAACTACGTATACGTAAAGATGAAAATTAGCCTACAATTAATTAGAGCTGAGAAATATCGACGGCAACTGCACACAACTCTGGGAAAATGAAAAGGTGGCGCGTCTATATCTACTTTACAATTATTGGCCATATCCTTTCCTCGTGGACTTAATTATATTATAGAATTTGTTATCTAGCGCTGCGATTCTGGTCGCGAGGGCGTTCAGCACTTTCTCTATTGAACAAAAATTTAAATCTCGGTATCAATCAAAGTATAAAACAAGAAAAGTCGCGCAATAACTATGTGTACAATATATAGGCGGGGGGTTTCAAGCAAGCAGCCAGAAGGGCGCTTGCGAGCCGTGGAGCTTTGTGATGCGGGTCACGCGAGCGACGAAAATACCCGCATTTGTTCCGAAAGTATCTGCCATCATCACGAGTCAGCTTTATCGCCAGACTGTTTTTCAAACTATAAGATCAGCTAAAAGTCCACAGAGGGCATGCGACCTTTGTACCAATGAAAGCAGACGCCGGCCCCATCATAATATGAGCTTACTTCGAAAAGATACCTAGACTCTTAACATCCCGCCCCTTCTTTCATCTACAAGCACACATTTCTCCTTTGAGGACAAGTAACTCTTATAATAACCATTGTACCGTTCTGAAGGGTGGGGGGAGGTGGGGGGGGGGGGGGTAGAGCGTCCGGCGTTTAGGCAGAGCAGAACGCACGCGTGTCGTTTTTATTGCGAAAGCAATACTACTTTCACTTTCAAGCCTTTGCGGTGCGACGGCGGTGCACATGAAATGACCTTTCGCATGACCTCTGTGTGACGTCACGCCTCAAAGCTGGGCGACCAACTCGCGCCGTCCGTGAGAGACGGCGGTGCGCATGAACGGCGGCCTAACTCTCGCTGTCTCCGCCAGGAGCGCCACAGGTGTTATGACGTCACGCCTCAAAGCTGGGCGACCAACTCGCGCCGTCCGTGAGAGACGGCGGTGCGTATGAACGGCGGCCTAACTCCCGCTCTCTCCGCCAGGAGCGCCACAGGTGTTGTTACGTTATACAGCTGCATTGATAATGGCGGCGCATTTAGTTGATAATAATGATGAGAGCAAACGTAATGCACCGTATGCAGCACCAAAACTCTAGCTTTCGCATTTCTGCAGTGTAGATTCCACAGTGCTCTCAATTTTTTTTTCTTTTCCACTCTGAACTAGAAAGAATGCGCTGGGAATCAGTCGTTTTCGTTTATTTTATTTATTTTGATGTTCTCCATTGCTTTTTCATTTATTGTTTCGATTTTTTCCTCTCGTAACACCCACAGAAGAAATTTTTTTCAATGCTGCCCGCGTAGCAACATGTGTAAACATGTGTACGAGACCCCTGATATAAGCAGATACTCGTCGTACTGCTAGGAAGCAATGGCTGCAAATCAAGCGAGCAGACTTTTGCGCCGCAACTCGCGTGGACTGTTTGCGGGGTCATATCAACGTGTATTTTCACAGCGAAGAACTCCGCAGAATGCAGTGTCGTCGACAGATTTACTACAAAATAGCCTATAACATAGAGTTAAGAACGCCTTCAGCACCAATTTCAGTGTCTTTTTTTTGCTTTTTAGTGTTCGAGAGGCTATTTATTGACCACGAGGGACCACATGGGCATAGTGCTTTAGCTTTAGCGTTGCGAGACACGTCGAGGTAAGAAGCGCTGTTACCACCACGTACAAAATTCAGTGACCAGATTCAGTGTCGTACGCAAACTCTTGGCCAAGAAACGTTGACATAATTTTCTTAAAACGTGTACTGATCAAGAGAAAACACCAAACTAGATTCTTTCAATGCAAATACTTTTGAATCACTCCATTTCGAGACCTCGCTGGTTCGTATGCGATCACAGCCTATGGTCAATTTTGATAAATAGAAACGGTCGAATAACATCGGTGATAAGATATTTGGTTTTATTTATTTAGTATTCATCGCCTTAAAAGGCGTCAAATGGAAGCTGGAAAGTTCTGTTTTTTTAAGCATTTTACGAAATAAGCGCATTAGAATTAATAAAACTTGTATATAAATCTCACCTAGTGATTTTGCGCTGCCATTTATAGGTATGACGTAACCGACTATTTAAATCGCAACGACCTTCAAGCTTCTTCTTAGAGCGCAGGAGCAATGCGGAGAAACTGGAAGCCTAACGACATTATTGGTGGCGTTTCAAATTTCAGCTGCTCTTGCCCAATCCTTTCTGTGAGTCCTCCGATGTAACCAAACAACGTCTCGCAGCCTTTATCCTCGTTGGCGTTGGTTTTCAGGCTCAGTCCAATCATTTATGTGCTGGAAATAGATCGCATCTGCAGCTGACGTCATCATCAGTGCCCCTTCTCGTCACCGTGCGCTCCGAAGAAGCCTCAACGCCGAAATAGTTTTATTCGGTGATTACGTAATCAGCTTAAATGCTAGCGCGAAACGACTCGGCATGGTTTACCATCAGCCTTTAGTCATTCGACTCCTTCAATCCAGTTGAATTCTAAAACCACTTCAGTTGCCTTTTAATGGAAAGGTGTCATTTAAATACGCAAAACAAGAAATGATGAAATTAACGCGTGAAAAAATTAATCGTTCCGCAAATTATTAACCACATGCGGCGGCAAAGCCTACTATTCATGAATTGACCTCCCAAAGAAAGAAGGACGAATGAATAACCACTTTTAGAAGGAAGTTCATAAAATTTTAAATGATCACCCCTCCTTTTCGAAACATAAGAAGACTGTTTAGATAATTTGCTGCTTGTATTAGTTTTAGAGAAATAAACATGATGTGTAAAGAAGACGACACTGCGCCGACCCAAACGACGATGAAGGCTTCTGGGTTCTGCGCCGATCAGCTGTCGCGCGTACTTGAAGCTCGAGCTGCCTTTGTCGGACCTGGTACTCTGCTTCGTGACTCGATTGCGCCTTGCGCCATGGGTCGCTGTCTCCAGCCTTTCCGACATCCCAATAAACCCTTCTTCAGATGTAACGATTTTAACCCCAAAATTCTCCAAGTTTTCAAGGGCCCATGAAACGCGCACGAATCGGCTACGAACGGTCACCAGGAGCCCTTTTGAAAAATTATTTGTAAATCATAGGCTCCACGCAAAGCTTTTTTTAAAATTTGGCTAGAACAGTCACAAAGGCCACATCTATAGATCTCTTGCATTAAATGGTTACCACAAGTAATGCTTCAGGGGCTCTCTGGGGTCTGACCGTGAATATTTTTTTTGTTTGCTTTAGATAGTGCCCTGTGCTGTTGTATTTTTTTTTTTAAGAACGGTCTGCCCCGCTTTTAGTCTTTTCCAGTTTTTCTTCAAGCTCTTGCGTAAATGTGTCTCAACAGACAGATGCACATTGAAGTATCGTGCTAGTGCAAGCAACATACAACTGCTATTCGAGGTGTTTAAAAAAAGGCTGAAATTTCTATTTACAGTACCTAAAACACCATCGGCTTTCTACACAGTGTAAATAACATGTTGCAAACCCCAGCAGGTTTGCTATAGGTGAATGGCTAAGTACTTGAAAATTTCCGATTTGTTCAAGGCCTTATGGTTGATAGTATACGTGTAAAATGAATAGGAACGCTTGCTCGAAAGGATTATGTGTACACACTTTTTGGTATTTAGGGTCACGTCCCGATCATCACACTTAACAGCTATATCCTACCTGAGTCATCTTGCCGGTTTCGCTTTTAATAAGGACTGCCGATAACTCTGCAAATAACGCAGTCGGCGGCGAACGTTCTGAATGAGGAAATACCATTAACTGTACTGTCATTTATATACAAAAAGTAGCGGCCCCAGAGCAGAACTATGGGCGACGTTACAGGACTGTGACAAGTGAAGGCTACCAACAACTACACAGTGACGTTGTAGAGACAGGTACTCAGAAATCCATCCCATGACCCACTCATTCAAATTTTAGGCGTATAATTTAGAAACACAGAGATCGTGAGCAACAACATGAAATGCCAATGGGACGTTCAAGAGCATATAATCACTAACACTTTTTTATCAATAGCAACTCTGAGGTCATGCGTAAACTCAACTCTGTTGACCAGGACATACACGTACCTTTACCGCCTGCCTTCTAACAAAGCCTGCTAACTGGCCTCATATAGGGGACAGTTTTCTGAAGTCCCACTAATATACTCCCTTCATCCCCAAGTCTGTTGCGAGCTACACGTAATTTAACGCGATTGATTTATAGGAAGGGAAAGGCGCGGTAACTGTCTCACTTGTTTTCTGTCGACACCTGAACCGCGCCGTAAGGGAAGGGAGGAAGGTGGGAGTGAAAGTGGAAAGAGAGAAAGAAGAGCCGTAGTGGAGGACTGCGGAGTAATTTCGACCACCTGGGGATCTTTAACGTGCGCTGACAGCGCACAGCACACGGACGCCTCTTCGTTTCGCCTCCATCGAAATGCAGCAGCCGAGGTCGGGTACGAACCCGGGTACTCCGGCACAGTAGTCGGGCGTCTTACCACTGCAACACCCCGGCGGGGCCGTAATTTAACGAGACGAATTCACATAGGATTAGATTAGCGCATGTGCCAGTAATAGGACGGCTTCAGCCCGCGTTCTCCACTACTAACTTTTCTATTATTTGCAGCATTTAGACATATTAATGCGACAGCATTAAAGGCCCAATTCACTAGAAACTCTGGCATCGGCATGGTGAGCCAAAAATCACAAGCTTGGCAATGACAAGTAGTGGCTGGTAGCTGATATGGCCGCGCATCGATGGACGAAGGGTTGGGTTGGCTGACATTAGGTTTGGCAAAATCTGCTAACTCGGGCCTCTCCTTTCGTACGGTAGTGTGATGTCAGAATCGGCCTGCCAGGGCCCTTGCATTCTGTGCGTTGCATATAGGCTTCCCCTAGGCCACGCAGGTACCTTACGGCTTGGTTAAAGCCGCAATTTGCGTGGTAGCCTAAGCTACTGCGCCATACCCTTAAAGACGGAGCTCAACTGTCCCCCGTATTTTTTATTTTTTTTTGCGATATATTGTTATCTCAGCCAGAAGACTGCATTCTCGAGATTCGCAAAATTCATGCGTGCAGGGAAGTTGTGCGGTGCGGCTTTTCGTGTCCTATTTCCCTGTAAGAACGGCAAGCAAACAGCTCAGTTGCGCAAGTTTCACGACGCGCTGCACAACTTCCCAGAAATGGAAAAGCAGCGTCATTTTCCAACCCTATATTTCCTTCGCAATGTTTTCCCCTGCAAGTCCCTCTTCGCTTGCGAACGGTTAGTACGGTACCGCCTCGCTATTTCACATTTCTCCCACGCGCTTTCCCCCTGGTCACCAGCTTCGCTTTCCTCGCGGAAAGAGCGGAGCGAGCCTTCGCGGAATCCGGCTGCCCGCTCGAGAGCGAGATCCCAGAAAAGAGCGGCGGGAACAATTACACCGAGCCGACCATCGGGCGTCCGCGGCGTGGCACCAGAGATGCCGGGCGGCGGGCTAGCCTTTTTTTCAATCAGGGTCGGCCCGATCTTTCCGCGCCGCTGGCCGCATCGGCGGCCCGTTTGCAGAGGCGACCAAGCGAGGCTGACTGAATTAAAGACGATGCGGGACCTCCCCCGTCGTCTGCGGACGAACCAATCTGATTATGGAGACAGCCACGGGGGTTGCCAGATTAACGCGTACCGCACACAGACGCCGCAACCGCCGCCGGGTGCCCGTTAACCTGCCGGGTCCTGGCTGCGCGCAACGCTTAATAGGCCGCGGCGTTATCGCACCACGCGGCTTCGTTTTAAACACGTTTGGGGCAAATCTAATCGGAAGGACGAACGCGCTCAAGCGCGCATTGCTTCTTGTACGCTAAGCCCTGGATAGGCTGCACGCAGCACTGCGCTTTCTCGGAGTGAGCCGTGGCAGCGACATTCAAACGCCGTCTCAGGCATCGCTAACGAAGCACATCCCCAGTCACGCCGCGCCTTTTGCAGAAGCCTGGGCCCGCTCTCGTCTGCGCGCCTAAGTTTGTGGCCCACGCGTCGTTCTGCTGGGTTTGTTCGTAGAATGAATGACGCAAGGCATGTCAACAGAAAGTTTACTACACGTGGCGACAAGTTTGCGTTAAACGCAAAGTCACCGAGCATATATAACCGTGATTACAAACAAAACTGTGCAATTTGTTCGTAACCATGTTATAACCGAACTCAGTGGCGTTCGAAACTTGTTTGGGCAACGCAGCAGCGATGAAGGAACGGCATGATGCTCCACAACAGTGAGCAACTGGTGGTGACAGCTAGGACGTTTCGCATTTCCGGTCTTTGTGTGAAACTGTAATATATTTCGTGGTTTATTCCACTGCATTCTCGCATATCACTTACTGCTGCCCCCTGTCTAGCAATACAGTATAGTTCGATAAGCACTCAGCCAGCTGTTACCGAAAAGCGTTTCCTCAGAGTTACTGTTCTCCTACTAAGCATGCGCTAATCCATTTCTCCTACATCGCAGATGCGGACTATCAACTGGTCTGAGCGGCGTGGTTTGATACACAGGGGTTCGTCGTTTCGGAGTTTTGTAGGCTTTAAATTCAGGACGCGAGCTGTTACAGGTACCCAAATCCATCCATTTTCTTTAGTAAAATGCTACAACAGGATTGTTCTGCAGCTAATTTTCGAGCTCCGCGATATCGAAAAAAGAATATGTCCTGGGCATAAGGGGCACACCTTGGTATCGAATTGAAACTTAGTTTAAGCCGCTTCTTGCAAGACTCGCGCACTACTCAAGATGCGTTCTCTGAGTAATTTCGAGATGGCAAGTCTGCGAGTATTTCACAAGACATGCCCTAATGACCCATGTGAAGAAAACTCCGGCGGCAACGGTGCACTGTATCCTTCTTTCTAACGAGAGAGCGTTATGGCTCCCGTTCAGCGGAGAACCCCGCGGTGCCAATGTTGGCATGAGTACGAAATCCGGATCGGTCGTGAAGGTTTGACGTCACACGTGGAGCTGCGGAATCGAAAAGTACATGAACTGCGCTGAAAAGGAGAAATAAGAAAGAAATAAGCAAATAAATAAATAAAAACCCTCAGGCCCTTGAATACCGATTCGGACACGCTACACAATGGCCAAGCAGGCACCGTCGTGCGGCTTGGTTTAAACGCTGCGTCATGGCTATCTCGTGTGATCTTTCGATGGAAAGCTTGCGGACGTGTGCTAATGAATAGTGTGAGAATAAAGAGGCGATAATTAAGGCAGTATGGGCTATCTCAAAAGCACGCAGCGAGGAACTAAACTGCGGGAGATCGAAGCAACAACAAAACGTATCATAGCTGCTTTTGGAAGCGCCATTTCGTTATCGTCGCTATCGTGGAGCGAAATGCGAGACAGCGGGAGAGTTGAACCAACGCATTAGGTTCTCACTGGCATATGCTTCGATGCGCGGCGCGAATGCTTGTCACTGGGAGGCGAGTGCACGCGAACGAGGATCCGCCACGCAGACTCTGACGGGAGCCATTAACGCTGTCACGCCACACCCTCTCTTGCTGTTATGGTGAGGCCATTTTACAGGCAGAGCAACCGCAGTGACCGCTTTTCAAGTTCAAGGAACGCACGAACCGAGAGAAATTGTCTGGTTGGCCGTCATTCCCACATAAATAGCCTTTTTTTCACAATCCATGAATTGTTTACAGGATTAGCTCAGTATTCTCTTTCCCAAGCAGGTTCATGGTGAACTTCTATTATACTTTCATAACACATTAATGGCAGTGGCCTCATTGTGCTATTGCGTTGCGAAAACTGATGATGCTGATTTCGAATTGTTGCGCAAAGGCAGCCTTGACCGAAGAGCGCCATGATAAGAGGTTTTTTGTTTGTTTGTTTGTTTGTTTGTTTACATAAGGTGGGGGGGAAAATACCCATTTTCCAAGCGTTTCACGACAATTAAGATGACCTGGACAGGAAAAAGTTCGTACCACTTATATCAGCGGCGGAACCTTTAAGCTGCTGAACAGATGTTGGAGTATGTATAAGAGAGTTTTCTTGCGAGCAGAGAATGAGGGCGAGAGAGAGGGGGTCAAAAAACAAGGCGAGGTTAAGGGTCCCCGAATTTCACGGCATAAGTATGAGGTAAGGGAAAGGCAAGAATGATGGCATTTGCTCTGACTTGGTTTCCCACAATAAGCACAGGGCATGCACGAGATGTAATGAGGAAAACGTAGGAGAGAGGGGAGGGGGAATAGTTTTCCGAGATCACTGGATCACTGACCACCTAGGGCTGAATATTTCACGCCTGCTCAGAATAAATGTTCGTTTCTCTCTCTCTCTGTCTCCTCTGGTGCATAGTGATTTCGTGTAACTTCGCCATGCGGTCCCTCGATCAACCCAGGTACACGCCTGTCACCACCCGGCTGGCGAAACGTCGGTCAGAATTGTGAGCCGGCTCATTTCCTAGCTGCCATCGAAGAATGCGCTGGGATGCACAGACGGATTGATGGTTGGGTTTGTGGGGCTTATAGTTTCGAAACGACTCAGGCTTAGCACACGGACGCCTTGCTTTTTGCTTCCATCAAAAAGCAGTCGCCGAGGCCTGGATTTGTTCTTGCGTCCTTGGATACAGCAGTCGAGCTTCCTAACCAATGGGCCACCGCGGCGGGTCCAATACGATTTGAAGGTAGCGGCAATGTATTGGATGTATGTTTAAAATTTGCAGGGGTGATTTGTTGGTTTCACCACAGGCAAAGTACCTAACTGCAGTTTTAGAATCGTTGAAGACTATTTTTGCGGTAGAGTCAATTGTTGTAACTGATTCAAATCGTTACGGCTGTTGTAGTTTTAAGATAACTTCGTTTATTTACAACAACAATTGAGAATCAAATACAACATCTTTAAGAGGGGAGCAAGAGCTCGGAAATACACATGCTTATCGATGGGGCTCCCCGTTCGTTGTCTGCCCGCATTCTTTTCTCCCTCCGGTCGGAGGGGTCCGCGGTCCGATTGTCCCGGCGTTGGCCCCTCTCCCATGGCATCCCGCAGAGGGTGGCCCGGGGAGGAGCTGTCGCCGGCCATAAATTGCTGAAGGTGCCTGTTTAGTGTCAGGCGAACACTTTACACAAAGGGAGCAAAAAAAGGAGAGAAAAACGCAAGTTTCAACACTGCCCCGCCGAATGAGCTTGCTCATTCTCCGTTTTCGAAAAGCTCTAATGGGTACAGTAGCTGAACGGGGCGTCGTATCGTTTTCCCCTGCGACATCCCGACTTCACAAGAGCGAACTTTTCCGTCGCGCCCGGGATTTATGGCAGCGATGATCCCGCTCTTCCAGAGCAGTCGCGGCCGGTTCTCTCGGACCAAAACAACCTCTCCAACTCGAGGATTCGCGGAATTGGTTCGCTTAGAGGCGTACGCAGAGCGCAGCTGCCCCAAGTATTCTCTCTGCCATGCCTGCCAAAACAAGTTCAAGATCTGGCCTCTTTTCTTCCAGAGCGCACGCAGCGAAGCCGCGGACGTCTCAATGGCTCGTGTTTCGGGCGAAGGCAGAGTAGTTAAGCGTCTTCCGGTTAAGAAGCTGGCCGGTGTCAGTGGGGTGCCGTCCTTAGGGTCCTTGTAAGTGTACGTGAGGGGTCTGGAATTTATCATTGCCTCTACTTTGGCCAAAACGGTTGACAGCTCAATAGCGTCCAGGCAGTGAGGTCCGATCGTTTTCCTCAGCGCGGTTTTCACGCTACGAACTAGCCTCTCGTAGAACCCGCCCCACCACGGCGCCCGCTCAGCGATAAATTTCCATTCTATGCCTGAATTGGCGAAATGGTCCTGTGTGTCAGGGTGTCGCAGGAGCTTCCACAAAATGCCCATATCTTTAGAGGCTCGTTTAAACGAAAGAGCATTGTCGGAGTAAATGATTCGGCACAAGCCTCTTCGCGACACAAATCGTCGGAACGCCTGGATCACACGCTCAGTACTCATGTCCACAACAAGTTCAAGATGCACGGCTCGCGTCACAGCACATGTAAACAGCACAATATATTACTTCAGCGTCCGACTGTTCTCCCTCACCATAAGGGGTCCGGCGAAATCCAGGCCCACGACCTGGAATGGGTCTGCTTGGGACGTTCGATCAAGTGGGAGGAGCCCAGTCGGTGCATCGAAATGAGAAGCACTATACCGCCTACACACCACACACGACCTCACCACACTTTTCACCAGCTGACGGCCGCGCACAATCCAGTACTTCTCTCGAAGCTGCACGAGTGTGTCCCTGGCAGCGGTTGGTCCCACGAAAGGTTCTCTTTCCAAATCATTTGAAATAGCGCCTTCGCCGTCATCGTATATGGGGATAAAAATCCAAGAGGGTCGCACAATCGTGCCGTTGTTTGCAGTACAAAGCGCTTGGTGTTTATCCTTTCCTTGTAGAATTCAATGATCGGGTCCAGAAAAAAAGTGAGAATGTCTTCGTTTGCCTGCCAGGTGAGACCAAGCACCTTTAACAAGTCCGCTGGCTGATCTAGCGGCCTTTCGTTCGGGCAGCTTTCCGGGAAAATTGACTTCATCTTCTCGCTGTTTGATCCCCATTTATGCAAACGCATTGTGGCTGCTTCAAAAATGCCGCTCGCCTGCTCGTAGATTTCTGCGGCTTCTTCATCGTTGGCAGCGCCACACAGCAAGTCGTCGACGTAAATGCTTCCCTTGAGAAGCTCAGCAGTATCGGGGTATTGGTCTTTGACACTGTCAAAGTGGTGTCGCAGCGTCGCCGCCAGCAGGAAGGGACTAAACGTAAATCCAAATGGCACGCGTGCCATTCTTAACACTACGGTTTTGGGAAGCGGTTTGTCCGTCTTGGGGCTGCTTTCAAACCACAAAAACCTCAATGAATCCCTGTCTTCAGGAGCCACCCTAATTTGTAGAAACGCCCTCTCCACATCGGCCACCAGCGCGATTCGATGGCGTCGGAAATTCAGCAGCAGCCGTAGAAGCTCTGGATTTAAATTTGGTCCGCATTCTAAATTCTCATTAAGAGATTTTGCTCCCAATCCATGAGCCGATGCGTCGAAGACAATTCTCAACATTGTCGTGCTGCTGCTCTCACGAAGTACAGGCTGGTGGGGCATAAAGAAAATATGTTGACCGTCGCTACAAGCCTCATCGAGCACGATCTCCGCTATGCCTTCGGTCACCAAGCGTCGCACTTCGGCATCGTACTCACTCATTAGAGCAGGCGCCCGGCTCAGTCTTTTCCCCAGCTGGCGGAATCGTTTTTCTGCTACTGCTCGATTGTCTTGAAGATCGACTTGCTCCTTCCAAGGAAGCTTCACCTCATACCGCTGATCAACAACCTTTACAGTCTTGGTAAAGCCTTCCCAGAGACACTTGTCGGTGGTATCTTCCTGTGTGTCGGAGACTCCAATGCTTTCCAACTCCCAGAAACATCTCAAAACAGGCTCAACTTGTTGGTCTGCAACCGTAGTTCTTAGCACGACTGCATGGGCGCAAGTGATATCTTTGCAGGGGAATGACGTTTGCCCCTGCACTGCCCAGCCAAACACTGTTTCGAGTGCTGTTAGCCTGTCGCCAAGTTTTTTAACCTTGCCAGTTAGAAACTCCCAAAAGTGATCCGAGCCCACCAGTACGTCGATCCCTGCTGTATTGGGATAACAGCATTCGTCACCTGGTGGCAAAGAAAGCTCGTGGAGAGTCTCTATAATTCGCTTGTCTGGACAAGGAATGGCCTGTTCGCATATTGTAGGCGTTTCTAAGGCTTCAAATTTGAATTGAGTTTTCGGATTATCCTTTGCCAATAGACACACTTCAACGCGCCGGAATGTGCGCTGCTTTTGCTGTCCTCCGAAAATTCCAATCGACAGTATCTCTGTTCCGAGCAATTTGCAACCAAGTTTTTTAGAGCAGTCTTCTGTAATGAATGTTCTCTGACTGCCGCTGTCAAAGAGAACTCGGGAAACCTTTCTTGATTTACTTCCCTTGTTCAGGGCTGTCACGGTAGGCATTAGGACGGTGCGGTGACTGGGGTCTTCTGATCCTGAAGCATGCAGGTTTACTGGTTGCACCCCTTCGTTGGCCGACCGTGCGTTCTCGGCTTCGTTGATTGCAGGGTCGCATAACGCTGTCGCATGTCTGCGCTT
This sequence comes from Amblyomma maculatum, assembly GCF_055883805.1. Classification (NCBI taxonomy): domain Eukaryota; kingdom Metazoa; phylum Arthropoda; class Arachnida; order Ixodida; family Ixodidae; genus Amblyomma; species Amblyomma maculatum. Next base: position 34,655,607 of record NC_139344.1, read on the forward strand.
GCACTTTTTGCAGCTGATATTGACTCTGCATTGCCTTGAACGATGTCCATGCTTCGTGCACCGAAAGCATCCGCCTTTCGCTGTTAATATCGTTTTTCTTTCTTTGACTGACATCTTCGATTGGCACTCTTGGCTGTCATGACCATCCGATTTGCAGAATACGCATTCCATGCAGGATGCTGCGCCATGCAGGGTTGAGGCGGAAGAAGGGTGAAAGTTCCCTCGTTGAATTCGTGCCTTGTGCCCATCAAAATGAGGAGAAGGCTTACCATGCGTGTCGTCGGGCCTGTCCTCCATCGTCCTCTCGCGGCTCTGCAGCTCGAAGCGGAAGAACCTCAGCAGAGATTGCAGAGGCGTCATCTGTGCGGGGTCTGATGGCGAGCTCGTTGACCCAGAATCATCGCCCATCGTTGACGCTGTTGCCTTGTGGGCCTCAGTATATGTGCGATGAAAGTCCAGGATCAACTCCTTCGGCATAGCACGGAGAAGGACGGGATACAGCATCGCCTGGTAACCACCTTCGTCGATGCCCAGCGCTTTGAGTCCCCGCATGTGAACCTGTACATCATCATATAGCCGCCGCAAGGCCGCCACGTTCTTCGCAGATAACACAGGTTTCACATCAATCAGGCCTTGCATGTGATCCTGAATCAACGCTTCCTGATTCCCAAAGCGCTGCTGCAAAATGTCGACCGCGTCGTTGTAGCAATCACCTGATGCTTGCAGTCCGGCGATAGCTGTCTTGGCCTCCCCTGTCAGCAGCGTCTTTAGGTAATTTAGGCGATCTGTGTTGAAATGATCTGTGTTCTTGTGAACTGCCACCTCGAACTGTTCCGAGAATGGCTGCCAGTTTTTCCGTTTGCCGTCGAACTTGGCCAGTTCCAGCTTCGGAAGTCTAATTTTCTAAGCCGCGGGACTGGTACCAATTGAAGCTTGATTCCGGATATCTGGAGTCCTGATTGCGTGTTCAGCTTCATCTTTTCTCAATTTTAGACGGCAAATGCAGATAGTCACTCTGTCGCTATATTCGATGACTTGTTCAAATTCAGCTTCTGCTTCATCTTCTTTAATGGTAGGTTCTATTGCCGCATCCACATCGTTAAGCTGTTGCTTCACCAATTGCAAACGTTCGATGAGAACGCTCACCTTTTCGATGGTGGGTGGTGGTTCAGCGCCCAAGATGTCGTCCGTTTCTTTGGTCAGCCGCGTCGCTTGGGTTCTGATGGTCTTTCTCTTTTTCCTCAGAACATCCATGTCGCTGCGCTGCTGTCGTTGTTCGTTTAGTCGCTGGGTCCGGTCGATAGTCCTGATTTTCGTTCCCGGGTTTCGGCACCAAAATTTTTTTTTACTGTTGTAACTGATTCAATTCGTTACGGCTGTTGTAGTTTTAAGATAACTTCGTTTATTTACAACAACAATTTAGAACCAATTACAACATCTTTAAGAGGGGAGCAAGAGCTCGGAAATACACATGCTTATCGATGGGGCTCCCCGTTCGTTCTGTCTGCCCGCATTCTTTTCTCCCCCCGGTCGGAGGGGTCCGCGGTCCGATTGTCCCGGCGTTGGCCCCTCTCCCATGGCATCCCGCAGAGGGTGGCCCGGGGAGGAGCTGTCGCCGGCCATAAATTGCTGAAGGTGCCTGTTTAGTGTCAGGCGAACACTTTACACAAAGGGAGCAAAAAAAGGAGAGAAAAACGCAAGTTTCAACATCAATTGCAGTCAAAGCTATAGCTGCCTCTCCTGCATCATCCGCAAGCATGCAACTAACTTTTGCTATACGGTGGGCTTGACGTTTGTTGTTTACCATCTTATCTCTAGATAGGTGTCTTGCAACGTCGGTATGCGTTGTCTCCTCCAGGCCCCAGTAGCGTTTAAGTGAAACTTTAGCTCTTGCTCTTCTTGAACACTAGTGATGTTCAGGATGGATGTTTGGTGTACTGGGTTCAGCCTTGAAACTCTGCGGCATATCAGTGGATGGTTACGCATTGAGGTGTGTGTGTGGATCCATAGCTAATTCCCAGATTTTCCATTATGAGTCTTCCTGCTTCTCTACAGCTGGGCTTGTCTGCATGCTAGCTCGGCCAGCTCCCGTGGAGTGTTGTGGTTTCCCAATTATAGAAGCTTCTCATTAGCCGTGTATCTAGAGAGATGCCTTATTCCTATGACTTTCTAATTAGGAAAATGATTTTCTCCCTTCGAGCTGGGCATGGGTGCAGGTAGAGAAGGAACTATACTAAGCTGCTCAGGACGAAGGCTTGGACATGTTCCCCGAGGCCTACTTCTTTCACATATTTATGTTTGTTACTACTCACTTAATTGGCCGGTTCGGAAAACACACCCTATGAGCTTCCTCGGGGTGACTGCGCTCTTTCTGTTGTTTTGTACAGACATTCCCAGGATTCCGAGCTTCGGTACTTCGTGCACGTATAACATCTACCATCAGCTTGATGTTCAGGTGAGATGTTTTTGCTTCTTTTCGAGCCCTTATATTCAGAAGTTCTGACTTTTGGAGAGAGTACGAGATAAATATAGGGTTCGCATGATACGACACCAATTGTGCCTTTGCCTGTAGTGCTCCCTCTTTCCTCCCCAACGTTTCCGACATTAGCCTAGAGTGTTATATCGTCAGCATTGCTAGCTAGCGGCATAAAATTGATCTTTAAATAGGAAATACGATAGTACTCTTCCCTGTGGGGTTTCTCTGCTGCCAAATTGCAGTGTGAAAAATGCGACTGATCCTAGATTAGGTTCGATAGTCGGGTCGGAGAGGAAGGCTTTGGTGTAATTTTAAGTTGTCCGCCCAAATTTAGTTTGTCCAGTGTAAGCATTATTGCCTCATGCTTAATCTTGTCAAAAGCTTGTACTAGATTTAGGTCTAGGACAGCTGTATTTCTTTTGCTATGAATAAAGATTAAAACCTCCTTCTTAGAGTCTTAGCATGACGCTTTGTGTCCATACCTTTGTTTTAATGTCTACAATAATGTGTAGATAGTATTGTGATATCCATGTGTCTCAGTAGCTGTTGTATAGTTAGTTCTTGATTCTTTTTCAATGTGCACACCGCCAGGGGGCAACAGTTATAGGGCGCTTGACTACTGTGCCCAAAGATGTGGGATTGAATCTCGGCCTCGGCAGCTGCTTTTCGGAGGAGGCGAAAAGCTAGGCGCCCTTGTGCTGTGCGATGTCGGTCGCGTTAAAGAACCCCAGGTGGTCGAAATTTCCGGAGCCCTCCACTATACGGCCCCTCTCATAGCCTGAGTCGCTTGGGACGTTAAACCCCATAAACCATAAACCATAATGTGTGCGTGTGAGTAAATGGGGTTTCTTCCATGCTTTGGCTGTCATAGTTCACGTCCTTCAAGAGCGGTTCACAGTATAGCCTGGTTAAATTACGCATTTTAACGCTCTCCCTCAACAGGGGGTGAGACATATGAGCCTGAGGTCCTGAAAGTCAAGCTTCTTCACTGGCGTCGGGATGAAGGCTACCTTCGCATGCCTCCAGGATGAGGGGTGTTTCCCTCCTTCCCAACTATGAATGAAGTATTTAGTAATTGCTTCGACTGAAGAAGCCACCTAGTGCCACCTGGTGTTCCCGAGATTCGGAGGTGGCGATATAAGCTTCTTAGTGATTTGTTTGTAAACCTTCCGAGCCTGGAGTGGCTTGAGAAGGTCCTGAGTCACTGAAGCGCAGCTAGCGCGCCAGGCTCTTGGATCTCCTCGTTCAATTTGTTGTTCGCGGTTCTCGAGGCAAGGAGGAAAAAAAAATCGCTTAAATGCTATAAAGTAGCTTGACTGGCTCCGTCTTTCATATTGGGTGGAGACGCAACATGAATGCAAAGCACAACAGTTAGATACCAAAGTATGCATTATAATTTGAAGAATAAACAAATAGCAAAAGGGTAGTACTGAAAAGAATACACATACTGAGACAAATAAAAAACCGTCAATAGTTTCGTGCGATTAAAGTCAGGTTGTACAGTATGCATTAGCAATTTCGAAGAATTCTTTCTTCTTAAGAACACACAGCTGTGCTTTGGTTTCTCGGTATTTATTCAGTGTACTTGACAGGCTGTGTAAAACCATCTCAAAACGTGATTTGTACGCGATCATCGAACGTGCCAGTGTTCATGATGACAGCTTAAACCAGATAACATGGTTATATGTAAGTTTGCTTCAGCCCGTAATGTTATTAAATTTTTATGGATTATTAACTTCAAAAGCATCAACAGATGTTGGTCACAAAGAGTAGGAAAGCGTGCGGCTTCGAATCTGTGGAACAGATTTTAAAAGCGGGCGTTGTGTGGGTAGTTATGAACTTCTCGCGTGACATTTATTTTGTAGCGCAACCAACGTACTCACTGACTCGATCTTTGGTACCGTTACCTCAAACCAAATGACAATAATCTAAAGGAGATGCGAAAAGTATATTGTAGAGTTCTAGTTTTTTTTTTCTTTTTTTTTTTTTTGTTGGACACTTAAAAGGTGCCATACTTTTCTTAGTACACCTAGTGCGCTGCACAAACTAATTTGTAATTTACTTGCGTGAAAATCTCATAGCACATTTTGATGACAAACGACGTCCAGCGTTTTAGCTCTGGAAAAAAAAAATCAATTTCGGTAGTTTCGCATTTGAGTTCATTACGATGAGCATTTGGTTCCTTAGCTTATAAAACAATCGTTTTTGATTTCGAACATTTTAAGTAATGACTTTTCGCACTTGACCATTTCCACAATTTGTACAATATTACGTTGGAGGCTTGGATTAGGTAGTATTAATTGCTTTCTGTAAACCATACGCCTGTTTTGTCAGCGTAAGTGCCATAGCTTATAATGCTATATAGGAATACAAGGTCATTTATGTATGCATTAAAGAACAGCAGGCTTCAAATACTCCCCTGAAGTATGCCATGCTTAATTTTTGCAGCGTAGACATTTCATTTTCATGGATATTGTTTGATGCCGATTAGTTCAGTAGACTTCTCCCAGACTTCAAGTAATTCCACGAACACCACAGCGAGACATCATGAGCGATTCTGCCGAACGCCATCAAATAATCTGAAAGGAAAGCTGGTGTTAATTTTCTCGTTTCACTGTTATCTAAAATTAGGTTGTTTTTTCTTTTGAGTAGACCTGTCTCAAAGACATTTGCCGGTCCGAAAACTGTATTGCGATGACACAGTAACAGCAATAGCTTTTGCGAAGCAAATGATACTTTTGAATATTATTTTTCAAGAGGCTACAAAAGTACTGATAACCATGGGTAGCCGTATAGCTCGGAAGTTACCTTTCCTTCTCTATTTATGAAACACTGGCACTTTAGTGTTCTTGAACGTCTGAGGAAACGTACTGGTAATTTTTAATGTAATTGGAATACCCACTTAGCAGTGTTCTTTCCTTGCTTGTGAGCTTATATAGACCGGGAATAGGTACAGCCATGTCATAAGACTCTACCTCCCCCCACTCCAAGTTCCGAACTATTCTGCACTGCATGCAGGTACAGCCTGACGACGTACTTCTGGTTTCGAGCCCTGCGGAGTGCTCCGATTTCGAAACGTGGAGAGGGGGCGTCAGAGACATTTGACCCCGACTCTAAGGCAGACTGGGCTGCAATTAGAACTTGCTATCTTTTAATTTCACTTTTTTCTTAACAATTGAAGTCCAAAAGTCGAAACTTCATTAATTTTCTCGTACCTACACCAAGTACCACAAGTAAGTTTAGCACAGCTTAATATGTGCACTAAATGTGGCCCCAGTTCAAGGTTTTCAATTAAACGCTCCATGGGTAAAGTGAGAATCTCGTTTCTTTGGCGGCTGAGCCGGTTATTTTTTGGTTTAATTAACTACCCAAGCTCCCAGCTTAGAAAATGGGCTTCCTAGTATAATAGGGGACAAAGCGTGCTACAAAGCGCGATGTTTTTTTTTTTTTCAATTTTTGTCTTTTGTACCTATTATGGATTAGTTTTCTCAACTGGTAAAATGCGCCCCTATAGAAAACTAAAAATGTAAAAATCGCACATCTACAGAATTCTGCACCAGGAGACTCTTACACAAATCGTTCAAGAAAAAAAAAACTATCTGGCATAGTCAGTTGCTAAGTTACAAAAAAAAAGGACAGCGATTTATCCTTTGGTGGTTAATTTCAAGTCGGCCACCGGCTTCGAACGAGCTGAAAGAAAGAAAAAAAACGAAGAATATTCGCAAGGCGTTACGCCATATTGGTGTACATTGTGGAGATAATGAAAAGCTGCGATGAGAGAATGGTCGCGCACGGTTTTCGCTTATATTTCGCAAGGTAGTTTCGGAAGCATAATCAGAAATAGGTAAAGAGAAGAAACTGGCTGAATGAGGGATTTTGTAAGTTTACCTACCTGCCAATTTTTAGGCTTCTCTTCTGTGTCTCGTCCTCTGCTCAATATTTAAGCTTTGCCTTATCTAACAATCAATATTTTAAATATTAGTCAAAATTAAGGTATATTCAATATATTTGTAGTATATTTATTTCCATTAAGTAAATTAAACTGCTACAAGCGAATTAAAACATAACGTTAACGTGAATTAAAGTATACGTTTGTAATAAACACCACACGAACGATACTGTGACTTTTTTTTGTACAGTGCTTTTTAGGAACGAGAGGTACTCCTACTCAAATCAGGTGCACTGAAAAATCGAAGGAAAAGGCCGATGGGAGGCTCCGCGACCTAATTAAAGGTTTCATTTTTTTTGCGTGCGCGTGGATAAGAATAGATAATATAATGATATTAATTATTTGTCGATTACTTCACATACGTCAAATTAACAAACCATTAACAAAGCAGACTCGGAGAACTGTCTTCATTTCGAACATTGGATTCCTGGGAGTGGCAGCAGCTTCAGCTGATGAAGAGGATAGTTTAGCTTTATTATAAGACCCACGACAAATGCTAATAAGTGAGAGGAATAAAAAAAAAAAAACGAGAGGCCAAAACAAGAGAAATGGCATTGCCTTCAACATGATTCCCGTTCAAGTGAACATAGTACGAAACTACGAATGCAGGCGCGCACTTAAAACATGAAAGGTAAACGCCGGCACTCTCCTAGTCTAGACTAATTTCCGGTGCTGTGCGCCTACCCGAAAGACCGGGAGCCCTGCACTCGGGGGAAGGCAAGGGAATGCCTCAAAATTGACATTTCCGGACAGCAGCTGGTCTCTGACTTGAGCCAGTGGATGTTCCTCTTCTATGTGCAAATTTGTTTCTAATTAAACTAAAATCTGCTGAGAGTATTTAGTCACCGGTGTGGGACAAAACAAAAAGAACAGAAAGTATAGGCTTAATCCGCTCAGAAAAACAGAAAAAAAAAAAGTGATGTTAGGAAAGGCACCGATTATAGAGGGCAGCTGTTGTAAAGTTGGGCGAGCACTTTTTTTAAAAAAGTCCCCGTTATTACTGCTCTGCTGGCAAGAACGTTCGTTACACACACACACACACATATATATATATATATATATATATATATATATATATATATATATATATATAATATATATATATATATATATATATATATATATATATATATATATATATATATATATCTTTGTTTTCTTTGGTTCCATATCCGTGCTGAACAGTACTTCATATTTTATTTTTATTTTTTGCTCGCGGAACTTTCCGCTGTGCAATCGAGCATTGTGACCTTGCGCGCACAATCACAAAAACTAACTCTGAGACCGCGAGAAACCGAAAACGGCCATTAGCCCATCAAACTTATCTTCTAGAGCACTTGATGACTTTGGGCTAGGGTGCAGGTAATACGCAGCGACGAGAAAAACACCGCAAGACGGAAAAAAAAAAGGGAATAAAAACAGCACAGAGCTCCTATTATTTTGTGATGACTTATCGGTAGGGACATCGTGAAGGCTTGAGCTCTGTTTCGAGTTTTAGTTAAGCTGACACGTTCAAATTGCCCTTAAAAGGGTCGAAATACTATTTTATTGCGCTGGCGCTAGAGCTTACTCTCAGTCGCTAAGTCTGTAGAAGTACATCACTGACCTTGGAAGAAGATCAAATTAACATCGCTGCGACTGGTTTTTAATACTGCGGCGACTCGAACAGATTAGTTTCACTGGCCAGTGCATTAGTGAACTACGCTAAAGCCGAACCTTAACAGCCCTCGGGTTTAACTGTCATTCTCTAGTGCTGTACATATTGCATGTTATCTCCACACAGCCGTGCCCATCAGAGGCGGCGCGCGCTCGCAGGTTCTGTAAAAGGCAGGGAACGCTGTCTACGAGCCGGTGCCGACGCCACGAGCTATATAGTACTACTTGGACAAATGAAGCGCTGCACAGCCGGCCAGGCGTTTGGAAACCCAAGCTTCACAAGGGGCGGCAAGCACTAGCCTTCGCATTTATCTGACAAATCTATAAATCGGCTGTTTTTGAAAGAAACGTAGACAGTTTATCTTGCCGTATGCCAACAGTCGATGCAGGTTACCGTGCTGCAAACTTGAAGGCTAGGTAGCGACAAAGGGAGAACATACAGAGAAAGATTCAAAAGCACCAGAACGTATAGGTTCTCTAGCGAGAACCTATAGCGAGATTTATCTCGCAGCCTGTTCAGGCCGGTCAAAATCCCCGTCGACTTGAATTTTGCTTTATTTTTTTTTATTTTGTTTTTTGTTCTTTCTCGTCAGGCATATGTACGCTAGAAAAATCATTTCTCTGTGTGAATTGCAAAGACACCAGAGTGAGGTGCAATGTCAGTCTCCGTTGGGCTCCTCTACGGCCTCTGTAGCAGACATCGCCGATAGCTTTTCGCGCGTTAAACCTCGCGCATCTCCACATTTCTAGCCTGCGCTGCAATTATGGCACCGCTGTGTTCGAAAATACGCATACATGTGATGTCCAGGAGCAAAACAGCAATGCGCGCGCGAACGCCGCCGCGGGAGAAAACAAAACAGAAACAAGACCTTTAGCACTTGTAGCAAATAAATGTGTCGGTATTTGCATAGTGCTCACGCCGCCCATGTTTGTGCTACCTAATCTCGCAACTTAAATTTTCTTGTAACCATATATAAAACTAGCTCACAGATCCGAAACAGTTTTTCTGAATACGTGGAGCTGCTTACTGCAATCTCCGCGCCGCCCAAGTGTGACTGCATACGTAAATTACACCATGACAATGTTCTAGAGAACGACGATCTATGGTAAGCAAAATAAAAGCAGCTACAAGAGTCGACATTTTGCGTGATTATAATTTAGATTTAGGAATAAATGAATGTATATTAGGCACGTGAAATAATGGTAATATTCGAGTGTGCTGAGCAAGCATTTGGAAATATGGTGAGCCCCATCATCCCGGGGTGCTTTTAAGAGATTAAAAATACGTTTCTTGTTTTCACACGTACATGATTTTCAATGTCTGGGACGACAGATGAGCACGTCTTAAGCCTCGTTTCCATGCAAAATAATTTAGAGCCGGGTTTGTTTCTCATATATGAATATCCCTAAGATTTTGGTCATTCTTACACCAACACAATATGATACAAGTTAGTTTTTGCTTACTACGTCTAGGAAATTTTCAGACATTGAAGGAGCAAACAACACAGAATGGAGCTACCACAAAATGGCCAAGCGTTTAAGTTCTAGGATAACACCGTTCGCGGGCTTACAAAACAGCCTTAACCGTCGTCTCAAGTTTCTCATCTGACAATGTTTTGATAATGCAAAGATCGATAAACCATCACACTACGCAATTCTGCTCAGATTACAACTATTTTAATCATGCACAGTATTTTTTAAATCGCCAGATTATTTTTGAAATCCCATTTAAAGGTCTATTTACATATTGGTCCTGATCTCTCTCATCACTCGAAGTGGTTTAGCGCATGCTTCATATTTTTTACAGTAAGATTAAAGGAGTGATTTCAGTTACTATTACGAGCGTAAGCATTTATATTTTATTGCTGAAACTACACTGAAAGAAACTAAGCGCACACGCGGGAAGGGATGGGATATCAGTTATTTTCGGTCAACATCCATGGGCGAAAAGCTCGGCACATATTCACTGGGTGACGCTGCTTCTTACGGAAGGGTAGTGCTAATTAACAGACTGTCGAACTTCAAACTTGTAGAGTTCCTGGATGCAGAGCACTTGCCAGCTCTTCAGGAACTCGACATGCAAGTGGCAATCACATCAAGGCCGTTAGTGAAGTATTGCAACCATGATGACCACTCACTCACTCACTCACTCACTCACTCACTCACTAACTCACTCCCCCACTCACCCACTCACTCACTCACTCACTCACCCACTCACCCACTCACTCACTCACTCACTCACTCACCCACTCACCCACTCACTCACTAACTCACTCACCCACTCACTCACTCACTCACTCACTCACTCACTCACTCACTCACTCACTCACTCACTCACTCACTCCTCACTCTGGAGGCACTCTTGGCGCGGGCTCTGCAAGTCGGCCGACCCGAGAGCTAATCGGACAGATTCGATCGGCATCGCGTGCGAAGCGACAGTCTGCGTCAGAGCAGGGCTACCGGTGTCGCTCTTGCAGATGCCTCGGAGCCCTTAACGAGAGAGCTGCTTCCCCCCGCAATGCGTCCGCGCGCGCGCCCGTCTTGACGCTGTCAAAACAAGCTGCGCAGATATGCGACACGCGCCTCAGACACATCTGCGGCGGCGGGACAAACACGCGCTTGACATTCACTCGATTTCCCCGTGCGTGCGCCGATCGGAGTTGTCGCGCGCTCACGCACGCTGCTTGTTTCTCGCGGCCGAGACACGCGCCAGCGACGAGACCGCCGAGACACTTCTCCGTCGGACGCCTTCCGGGGGGCGAAGGGAGGACAAGGTGTTCGCGTCGGCCGTTTCGTTTCCGTTTAGAAATGACTGTGAATAGCGTCCGTTACGAGGTTTCTTTTATTTTCCTGCATGTCCGCAGTTCTCTCCGTACCAGTCACAGCGGCGTCGCCCAATGGTCCCCTTCCAAACTGCATTCGCTGCTTTGCGGCGCGAAAGAATGCTGGGCGACGTAAAAGCTCCGGTGCTCACTGCTGACACAGTCTCTGTGTGATTGCCGACAATGAGGGAAAACGATTTCTGCGTTTCTATGTTTCCTTTCGTCCGTGTTCTACAAAGTTAAATACCGAGCAGCGAGGTAACATGGGCAGTATGGTAACAACAGAGATAATCCAACGAATAGAAGAAACACAGGGCAGCCTGAAGTATACGCTTCCTTAGCCCGGGCTTGTTTTTGCAAAGGAGAGGGAAATGAGGTTGATGATGAGTCGGGATGCTAGTACATATGAAAGCAGGCGCCCAAGAGGCCTCTGTATTCACAACCAGGCATGAGGGGCTGTGCCGAGTGAGAAAATTAATAACAACTCAGCGGCTGGGCAGGTAAGGTTAAAAACAGCCGCCGGCGCGGTATATTGACGCCAGTCGAGAGAAGCAATCCACAGACAGTTACAGCAATAATGCGACAGCTCTTAGCGTCTTTGTGTCGACAAAATCCGGATTTGTCCAGAGCCTTGTGACGTCACACGAAATTGAAATGGATTAAGACGTCACATCAGTTATGAATAGGAGGTAAAAAAAAAAAAAAAAACACCACTGAAACATCACCATGACATTTGAAAATGCAAATTAAACAAAGTGGGGTAATTAGACGGGAATCGAACGTGTTCTCACTGGGTCAGGAGTCAGACAAGCTACCTCCAGTCCATCGAGGCTTTTTTGTCACACCGGGTGAAAAGGAGGCGTTTTGTAGCTGGTAATTAATGAAAAATAAAATAGAGGGTCTTTTACGTGTCTGTTAAGAGGAGAATAGCGAATGCCTTCCCATCCTCTCATATCATTTGCCCCTAATCGTTTGCCTCTTAACGGCATTCGTTGCATTGTTACATGCAATCATAATTGGTTTACAAGAAAGAAAAGGCGCCGTATCTGTCACACCTTCTCTGGCAAGTGAGCATGGACGGTACACCATCGTTCCTGTCGCGTGGCGTTCCTTGGCACGCGTTCAAGTGTGGGATTGCAGACGGCAGCAACCCTAGACAAGAACACATATAGCGGAATATGACAGATCTCGCGCACAAATCTTGGTGACCACCCTCGCGTGCTGGATTTCGTTCCATGAGCCTAGAAAACTTTCGCCTTAAAAATAACGTAACGTAAAAATCAGTGTCCGTCCCTGCGAAGGGTCTGAACAGTAAAAAACACGCTGTTTTACACATACACTCAGTCACGTCCAGCAATCCACCCACTTAATATCACTATGCTTGAGCCAGTAACATATTACCGCTGCCTTAGAGTAAGCACATATCACTTCAGATCTTACTTGGTCTCTCTACATTAACCACATAAATACCAAGGCTAATCGATTTCTCGGATAACTGAGACGTATTTTTTTTTTCCACCCCCGTATCACTAAAATTGCTTTTTTGCAAATCTAAGGCTGCACTAAACTTGAATGCGCGTCTTCTGTATAGCATCCGAGCTCTGCCATGCTGACAAACTCACTCGAACGTTTTCAAAATAATTTCACTCTATTAATGTTTCACAACTACGGTCGGACGGTCAGTATTTCCATCCCGAAACAAGCCCTATAAATCTACCATTCCTTGCCTCTCGCCGTCATTTGTCTCGTATCTGCATATCTAACAAAATGTGCTTCCGTAGCATCCGCCTGTACTGAGGACAAATCCCTAATCCTTCCTCATTGGCCACATTCAAAAAATTGGAATTATCTTTTTCCGTACTAATTGCTTTTAAGAAACCTTTATTTCGCACATGCAAGGATTTGAACCGCTTTCCTGACTCGTAGCTGCCACCGATCACCAACGCTTCAAAAATACCTTAGCTACCGTTGCATACTTAGAAGCCTAGCACCTTGCATTTTATTCTTTTGCCGAATTTCTTGTTCTTGCTGTGCTTTGTATTTGCTCATTCCCATCAGTAGTGCTAATCGCCTTGAGACTACTAACACATGAAATTGAACAACACCCTCAGTCGCTGAAGGGACGTAACACCGCTGTCGCGTCTCATCACTGAGACGGTGCTTAAAGGGACACTGCAGCACTTTTTGCAAAAGTTGGGCTTTCAGCAGAAAGCCATAGTTTTTCATGCTGCGAGCTCGAATATCAGATTGAAATTAGGCAGAAGAAAGCAGAAATAGCCTTTTTTCAGCAGAGATACGCAGCCCGCGCGACGGGGCTCCCCGCGGGTCGCGCCGCCGCCCGTGATCGGCCAAGACGTCGCGTGACGACATTCTGGGGACCGGGGGAAGCTGCCGATGCGGCTCCTTCGCTGCGCTGGGTTGATCGCAGCTCTCTGCGGCTTTGTGAATGTCATAATGGCATGCCATTTCCACACGAATGACCATCGGGATTTTTACCGCATGTATTCGTACAAGATACGCCCACAAACGATGCAGCACTTCCATTGTGGGGAGCGTAGATCTGGCATGAAAACTTGCTTTAGTTACAGGCATTTTGAACAATAGTGTGTGCCATTATTAGCAGAAAGTACATGGCCCTCAGCGAAACCTCGGCCCGCATTTTCCTGGGTAGGAAGGGCAGCAAACAATGCCCTAGCCGACTACCTCCATCTCAGGCCTCTCGCCCCGCCCGAAAGGTCATTGTTGTGAAAAATGAACCCAAAGCTTGGTGTACCAAATCCTGCTTTGAATGCCAGTCGTGGTACCTTGGGAAAACGAAGAATGTTATAGAAAGGGTGAAGCAGTACACAGCTACCACCAGACAAATGAACAATAAGCGAAGCGCGGTTGCGGAGCTCTGCAATGCATACGAGGCATTGACGGGGCCATTGTGCTGGAGAGCAAGTTTAATGCGCGCAGAATGCTGCTTGCGTCATACGACATTTAGCAGACGTTGAAAGCCTTCCCTTTTTATCGTACTGTCACAATACACGTTTAGTGAATTGACGGCTGACGTATGTAGAAAGCCAAGCTGCAGCTCCTCCGCACCCATACCTTCATGAGAAAACCGTGTTCAGAAATGTGTTTTCTTACAAGAGCTTCGTCGTTTTCATTTCCAACTTAATGTGCATCTCCAAACAAGACAGGGCTATGTAAAATGACGAGGCAGCAATGGGTACAAAATCGCAAGGCCATGTATGAACAACTTTGATGACTTATTACTTGGACGCACCGAAGGAAACCTCGCTCTTCGCGCTCCTTACCTGAATGCGCCTCTACCCAGCTGAGCGGTACACTCATCTTCTAATAATGCTCCCGTAAGGGTTCCACGAACATATCAGGCACGTGCCGTGCTGGAAAAGATCTCGCAGTCTTCAAAACCTAGCTCGACACAGCAGTGGACTCTTCTTAATCATCTGCTAGTTCGCAAAAATCATCAGCGCGTGCTACTGATGCGTTGTCCATGTTTAGCACAGAAGCCGTTGCGCGAAGCTTTTGCGCAAAAAAAAGAAAAAAGAGACACGCGAATACAACTAAGCACCGATGCTGTCTGATCGTCCCATCATGAGATAGCAGTCTATGAACGGATCGCAGATGACTGTCCCGACTGTTTTGTACAAGGAAACAGAAGGAACCGTGTCATGGTTCAGCCATGCCTTTTTGTCAAAGCCCTATAGAAATCGCATTAGAAACAATCTTCATGTGGTCACAGTTACGAAAATGCTTCGAGTAGAATGTTTCCTTTGGTCGGCTTGAATTTATCTCTCTTCTCAGCAACACCACATTGCGCCGCGAGATTTTAATACAATGGAAGATCACACCGTCGCGTCCACAGCTGTTCGTGCATCCGAACACATGCAGAGCTGTGTTGTATCAGGTGCACAACACTAAGCTGACGTGTTTTGTACGCCCGCAACGTACGCAAAACGAGGAACAGCGCACGCCGAAAAACCCCTCCGTTGGCAAAACGAGGAACAGCGCACGCCGAAAACCCCCTCCTGTTGGCTCTGAATGCCTCCGGCTCCAAACGGTGACGTCACGACGGACGGAGAAACAAGGTTTCTCCCTCCGCTTTCCTCCTCTGTAGCTGTCGCGAGGGGCGCGGGAAATTTGAATTGCGCGCTTTTAGTCGACGATTGCGCAGGTGTTTTATGTATAATCGAAAAAATAACTTCACAGGCATGATCAACAAATAATCTACTTCAAAAGCCTATAGTATTGGTATATTTGAAAACCGCTGCAGTGTCCCTTCAAGCGTTTTCCACCCAGAGTAATCAAATGACCAAACCAGTAGAGGAATGCTAGCTCAGTGTTTCCGATGGTCGATACCTGATTACCGAACAGGCCAAAGCTACAGGATTTGTCTCAACCACTTAAGTCATAACATTCTAGGCGATGATGAAGATAGGGCAGTGCGTCTCTCATAGCCTGAGTCGCTCCGGTACGTTAAACCTCACAAACCAAACCATGGTAGGGTTGTGGTCCAGGTGCCTTTTGTGCTGTTGTGTGATACGCACTGATAGGAAATCTGCACATACATTTAGTTTCATGGAAGAGAGGTCGAACCTGCTCTTACCCCTCAAAAACAAAACATAAAAATAATCCAACCTTTATATACGACCTTTTGTTTTCCTAGAATATTAGAACTTAGATTTGGTTATCCCAAGCAGCCCACGGTGTGAAAAAAAAAATTGCCCTGGCTTAGCTCAGCTAGGCCAGGATATGCGTAGCGAAAGCATGTGTGCCTGGCGCTGGGCTGCCTACTCCTCTAAACCCCAATCTAATCCCATCGAATCTAGTGCAGTCCAACCCAATCCAGTCTCATCTAGTCAAATCCAAACCAATCCCGTCTAATCAAATCCCGTCCAATAAAGTACAATTCATTCCAGTCGAATACATCCAACCAATCCTGCCCAATTCAATTCAAACCTGTCTAATCCAAACCTGTCCAATCCAAACCAGTCCAATCGAGTCCAATCTAATCTAGCCCAATCCGAGAGATAGAGGTTCGATTACCGGTGCATTAAAGACGAGACATCTTCGTTTTCTCGTTTATTCTTGATTTCCAGATGGCGTGGCGGCGTCCTCCAGCTGCGGCGATTGCTAGGCAACGGCTCTGTGGCTACTGCCGGGCGAAACTCCTCGTTCGTGGCCAATGTAGCTTTCGTTACAAAAGAGCAAGCAAGTGAGCGTGCTTAATAATCAGTTTTAACCCACAGGGCTCAGTGAATTGTTGCGTCAGGGCCGCTTTGTTAGCTTCTTCCACACGCCGAGGAATCTCTGGGAACCATCCCGTAACGCGACGGCGGTTCGCATTTTACTTTTCAACCACAAAAAGACGATAAATATGCTGCGTAAAAAGCGTGAGAAAACGAGCGCTTAGCACAGGCTAGCACAAAGCCGGCGGCCTTTTGCTTAGCACGTACAACGCGACACGGCGCACAATAAGCTCGTAACGAAATTCTCTTCGTGAAAGAGACATTCGCGCAGAGTGCGGTACAGAAACACGCGCAAAAAAAGTAAACAACAGAGCACTCCCTCTTATTTTCCGTGGCGAATAGAAAGAAGAGAACCTGTGTTTCGCCCTATGCGACCGTTTCAGCGGCGTGGCGCAACAGAGTAAAGATAAAGACCAGAAATGCACCGGCGCTTTTATTCCACTGCAGAGTTCCGCTTTCTCACTTTATTCTCTGCACTTTCTAAGCAAAACTTTCAATTTTCTGACGGCCACCGTTTAAGCGAGACATTACGCAACCACTGCTGGGTGTGGTGACTGCGATAAGTGCATGCAACTGAACGAAGGGAAGCGCGATAAAAAGCCGCCATTATTTCTTGACCGTCAAGCATCATTAGGTCGGCCGTGGCATCTGACACTGGCAGGACAGCGGTAATTTACGCGCTTCTGAGCGCCTAATGTTAGGAACAAGCGGGCAGAAAAGCTCGGACCCTGCGGCCCCTTGCATCAGTGTAAACTGCATGCTATTTCTTAACCGAGACAGTTACTGTCTTTTATCTTTTTGGAAGAAACGGGATGGCGCTCATCTCGGTCACACGCGGACAAGGTAAACTTATTCAAGCGCACGAAGAGAAGGCGTCGATAAACTGAGAGAAGCATGTTTGAATCAAACAAAACTGTTTGCGTTGCTTAGTACGTAACGTAATTTAGTTGAATGATTCATCATTTTCGTAACTAGGAAGCTTCGCCAAACGCTTAATTCTGCTTGCACTCCCAAAGAGCTCTTGATTGGTCGAGAATGGACAGTTTTAGCAGAGTGTTCTGTACCATAAACTCATCGCTGCCGTCAGGTGTTACACTCAGCATGAGTGCAAGACGCATGCGCAGTTAGTAGAGCGCATAACGATTACCGTTACTAAGCCTGCAACCGTTCCACCACCCGGTTACGAATTCGGGCCGCATAGCTAAGACGCAGCTTCGGCACGAAAAAATGCTTTAAAAAGCAGGCTTCAATTCATTCCAATTGCAGACCAAATGATATTTAATCTCCATTAGCTTTGGATGAAATTCCACATATGGTTACCGGTGCACAAAGAAAAAAAGGATACTGAGGCACGTACGAATCAGCGTAATACCCACGCCGTCTGACAGTGGCAGCCATGGTCGAAATGCAATCAGGGCACACTGACGCAGCCTTCTTATTGGCTGACTGCGTGACGTCATCAAACCACTGAGGTCACGTGATAGTGACGTCGCATACATATAATGTCATTTACTTATGACAACACACGATTCCTAAGTTTTGATTTAGGACTATAACAATGTCTCACTGACATCATCACACCACTGAGGCCAACCGAAACACAGGATCAGCTTTTGAAAATTTTTTTTCATGTTAATCTTTTTTTTTTACTTTCTGCCGCTCTTGTCCCTCGTCGCCCTGCGGCATCCTTTCGCTAGACAAAAAGAATTACTAAACCGTGCGCACGAGCCCAGCTTAGAGTATTGGTTAGTGGGATGGTGATTCGACTCCTGGCGGTGAACAATTCTTCTGAAGCGAAAAGCTTAGGCTAGTCAACTCCACGTCTCTCGTGTGCTCCGTCGTTAGAAAAAGCCACAGCTGCGCATGCGCAAACCACGTGACGTCACAGGAGAAGAAAAAGAATGATGCACTGCGCTAAATTTTCAAGACGTCGGCGTGGCACCGTGACACCGTATACCGGGAAAGAGAAGAAGAATGAGAGGAGATGGAGGCGTCAGGTGCTGCTGCTCAGGCCAAAGCCACTGCTGCATGGTGGAATGAAAACAAGAGGAGGCGGCAGACCGAGGAAAGTGATGAACAGCGTGCCGAGCGGTTGGAAAAGAGACATATGAGTGACGCAGCAAGACGGGCGCGTTTTAGTGCTGAGAAGAACACTGGATGTGACGATAAGGTTAACCGTTCACGAAAAGTAGACTTGACATTCGGGTGAGTGAGTTTGGCTATGCTACTCGTGAGTTTCAGCCTCGCTTCCCAGACAATCCCTTTGAAAGGGTGCGCAGTGGGCCAACTACGCCAAAGAACCACAAGTTAATCCATGGCATCGCCGAACTTTTTCGCTTCTGATCTCCAGGCATAACCAAGCTAAGCCCCCGCCAATGTTTTTTTCTTTAAGTGTCAATGCGAAGGGTGTTTTCTGATCACAAAAAGCATAAGGCAAGGTGAAGTGATACGGTGATGAGATCGCGACCAGACCAACTTCCGGCGACACAATTTGTAGATACAACATAGGCTATTAGGGAATTCGCCTTAAAGGGACACTAAAGAGAGAAAGGAAGTGGGTTTGCATCGATAGAATGCCAGTCCCTGATTACAAAAAGACCACTCTTACTGAAAACAGAGCTGTTATAAGGTAGTAAAGAAGAATAACAGAAATACAGGTATCGCCACCACAGCCAAACGGCCGAGGCTCGCAGCTACAAATCACGTGACGCGCTACGGATCCCGGAGGCTGACAAATGCGAATTACGTTGCATGTTTGAATGCGGTAGTACGTTTTTTCTCAAACATGATAACACGCTTTTATCATACGTAAACGACGGCGAAAATACAACGTAAACGTTGCAAGGCAAATACAAAAATATACTTGGAGGCGCCACAGGCGCCCACTTCAGTTTTGGTTATGTTTCGGCCCAGGCATTTCGTGCTCACTCGGATAGTTTGTTTGAACCTGCAGCGCCTGAATTACGAGCTTGGAGCAGCAGATGCGCCTTGATGGTTCCCATTTGAGCATTCGGAGGCACGAGCGAGCGAAATCCGCTACCGCCGACAGACTCCTTCGTTCACACTTCTGCGCCAACAAATCGCCGCCGTTGCCGCTTCGACTGCGACCTGACCGCTTGACTGCAGCTACGTACGCCACGAAAAGCATACATATGCTAAGTACCGAAGGAAAAACGCATTATCATTCAATTGTTCACTAAATCATGGCACATCTGACCAACATATACTGCGTCAACAAGACCTTCAACGTGCTATTTGCAGGCGTCGTAAACAAAAGGGGCATACTTGCCGCTCATACCAAGGAGAGCGTCGATATATTGCGCTCGTCGCCCGGCGAAAAAAGGGCCTCGGGTAAAAAGTAAAAACTAAAAATAACGAAGCACCAGAAATACATTACAAAAGGTTAAAAAAAAATCGATTTGTAAAAAAAAAAAAAAAAAAAAAAAAAAACGCCAGAAGCAGGAAGATTCGAACTCACTACTACTTGCTCCGTAACGTTCGGCGCTAACCGCTAGGCTACGCCGCGCTACAAGATCCTTGGAAATATTTCTAGTTTTCATGTCATGGCCCCATTTACAATAAAGTTTCTGCTGCCGGTCTAAACATTACAACTTCTTGATCATCGGCGCATGCTGCCTGCTCTCACGTCTTGCAACTAATGTTCTGGATGCCTATGCGCACTATATTGTGCACTGGATCCATTTTAACATGTGGAATTTCACAGCGCTTGCAAATGTAGTGGCGCCGGCACTTCGGTCACGTTCTGCTACCGTGGGCGTAATTTTCGCTCAACACGGAGCTGTAGCACAAACCTTGAGGGAAAAAAGTGCGACGAAGCTTCAAAACTGACAAGCGCAGCAGCGAGGACACTATTTTGCTGGTAACTAAATCTTATTTGTATGTAAACCTGTCAGGAAGCGTTGCGATGACCGAGGGCTCGGTTTGTTTATACACAGTGCAAGAAGGAGCGCGAAAGCTTGAGAAACATGTAAAGTATTGTGCATTACAAGCGCTCTATGTTTATTTTTTCTTCCTTCATGGGCCCATCGCTCGGTAAATTACTCTCTTCATCGTTTTATTTATTTCGGCTGAGGCCGTCATTGCGAGTACGCTGTTGCCAAGTTGCCCTTGAGGGACGCGACGCCGCGGGCCGCGCCGGCTCGCTAGCTATCACGGAGTCTCCGCTTACGTCATAGTGTGCGTCACTCAACTCCAACTACGTAGTTGGAGGCCACAGTTTGAATTCGACCGGCGGGAACAAGAAAAAAACCTCAACTTCTTATCACAATATCTCAGCAATTATTCGATTTTTTGCTGCCGGATATGCGGCGACAGTGTCACCAAATATAGTTTATTAGATTTTCATACCATCTTTGGCTGTCTTTAGTGTCCCTTTAAAGGGAAGCTGAAGCGGTTTTCAAATCGCATTAAATTCGGTGGTTGGAAAGAAGGGGTATTGTTAATCACGTGTGTCAATATTTTTTTGCAATTCTGTTGATAAGAAAAACAGGAATCGCTTGTTAAAAACGCGCCGCGATCACGCCCTCATCGCTGCCGGGAGCTGCGGAGGCGGGGCGTCGAAACTCTGGAACAGGTGGCTGTGACGTCAATTTGGGCATGCCGGCCGGCCGCGCGCTTTACACGCTTTCTTCGCTGCGTACCGAGCTTTAGGGATCTACGGATCAGCGCAGTCTGCTTCTGGTGTCATTTGTTTTCTCCAGTTCTATCATTCTCTGCTGAAGGTTCCGCGTGTTCAAAGATCCCATGAGCTCAACCAGCAGATACGCAGCTGTTGCGGAGTGGCGCTGTTCAACGCACTCCGACTAGTGAGCCTCTTTTGTTCAGTTGTAAAATAAACGTCGTTCAATGTTCGAAAATTGTTTTCTTGTGTCATTAGAAAACAAGCATTCTTATGAGTGCGTGACGCAACTGGTGGCTATCAGCCCGGCTTTCCGTTGTGCGAGCTTTGGTGGTCCAGGCGACATGGTGTTTTATAGTTTCCCAGAGGATAAAACATTTTGGCGCTGTGGGTTTCTGCGATGAAAAGGAAAAAAAAAATATTGCCCTTGGAATCAGCTGTGTTTTGCGCTGACGATATGCATGCCGATGACTATAATCGAATCTTGGCAGCGATTGCGGCCATTTGGGATTTCAATTAAATCAGCACAACTGAAGTCCGCGGCGGTTCTGCCATTGTTCCCGCATCTAATTAGGTTAATACCACTGCTGCACGGCTGGCTTCACTGTATAGTTACACTTAACCGAGAATATCGAATTAAAATGCGATTTGCGGGTCACTGTTGTTACACAGCTCATCGCCCTTCTCGGCTACGTCAACAATTACCAATTAGGTACAGCAAACGAAGTGAATATGATCGGTAGAATGAAGCTGCATTTGCATTAGTCATTTAAGACGCAGTGTCTGGATTGCCGTGCTGCTCGCACGGAAACAGCGCGCTCAAGAATCGTCCGAACGCAGCATGCACTGCCTCCACATGCCACGCCGGCCTCGCCTTCCGCAAGCTGTCCGTGGATCCCTTGCGCTAGCGTCAAGAAAGCGTGCTCAAATTTATTGCTGTCTTGAATAATAAGCGCAGGGGGAACGCAATGTCAAAAATTAACCCTTATTGAGGCTCGCTGACCCGTACCGAGATGCTGGTAGGATAACTGCGATAGAAGCAAGCTTCTCTTCACAGCTGTGAAGCGGCAGTCGCTGCTCATCCGATCTTCTTGTACGTATACATTAGCTCATCTTCTGAGGCGGCGCCGTGATAAATGATATCTTCATTTCATTGCGAGACAAAGTGATTCGCAGTAGGCAATTCTACGAGTAGCCTGTTTACTACAGCGCTGCTCAATTTCCAAGCGTCGTCTGCTGTGGCGCCGATGCGAACGACCAGGGAGTGCGCTCGTCTAGAGCGCTCGTCCGCCACGCTCGCTGCCGGCACCGTTCCGGTAAGCTCGCTTCATCCGGCGCTGCAGGCGCTGCGAACATATCTGATTTCATGATGCGCTTGAAGCCGGACCATTTTAGGCGTTTCGTTGAACAGAGCACCGCGCAAACTAACTGCAAAGATATATAGGACGGGCAGCTGCAGCTGCAGTACGCACGCGTTTGTTGTTGCGCCGTTGGAAGATACTCGAAGGTTTTATAAACGCGCTGTCGACTATGATTGCATCATATATATACAATGCCTATTCCTTTTGTTGTTACTGAGACGAGCTTTAGTGTGTAAAGGGCAGTTGTTAAAGCGGGCCAGCTCTTGCATTTTTCGACTCGCGCAAATGTGCTGACATAGCTTTCGCTGTCCACGTACTCCACAGCGCCTTTTGTAGCACCATTTTTTTTTTATACTGCTGGCTGCTCGAACGCGTACGGTAAGTGTTAGAGGTTCTTTACATTTTTCGAATAATCAATAACATTTTAGATCGACCTCTCAAGTCCACTGAAGCGACGCGCACGCAGCAACACCGCTGGCGCCGGCCTCGCATACCCAAACTTGACGTCATGATGGGTCCGGCCAATTACAGAAAACAGCGGCGTTTGTTTGGACGGTGGTCCCACTGGAGCTCGTTTTCTTGTAAAAACAGCCGTTTGCGATCCTTTCTGCGCCTGCGCACATCGCGGGTTCTACTTATGCGTGGGCCCTGTTGTACCGTCGAACGTTTCATCGTGTTCGCTATAGATTGAGTGACCCGCAGAACAAAATCACCTATTCGACTCGCAAAGGACGGATCACACAAATTCCCTGCATAAATTTGGGCGGGATTCGAACCAAGGGTTCTCGGGTTGCGATCCACACGCTACCTACTAGGCCACGCAAGGCGCGCTTGTATAGGGCTTGAGAACAAGCGGGGTATATATGTACACCCTGTGGCCGTTCGCGTAAAGTAGTATATTATGAATGTGTGCTGATGAGTATGTGCGTAATCGGAGAGGACCTCATGCCGCTGTCGCGTCATACCGCTAAACCAGAGATTAAGTGCAGGCCTCTATTTTTTTTTTCCGTCGTGGTGTGTTGGTGATGCTGGCCGAGGGTCCTTCGAATTCCTATTAGCTTTTCTCAAGAATAAAACTTCGTATTACGGTTGTAGGCCTTGCACATTTTTCATGGAGAACACTCGTCTGCAAACAAACAGCACATATACCAACGCTGAACAGTGCAGACGTTGTTCTTGATGCAGGAAATATAAGTGTGAATGTTAGATAAAGGACCCACAATAGTACGGACTGACGGACACCACAGAATCTCAAAACAGGATCCCTCTGTTCCGTTCCGCGAATTCTTGGCATCGAATCTGAAGCCGAAACTCTCGCTAGCAAATAACTGCGCGCGTTGGTTCGCCGTTGGCGCTAGCGAAAGCCCGGCAACCGTGATGGCTGTGCTGTCATAAGGCGGCAGCTCATGCAGGACGTTTTCAACCACAAGCCTTTCGTTTGCTGATGTCACCTGTTGGTACCACTTCGATTCTTTGGGGGATTGGGAGGCTGCTCGTGCAGAAAGGCAGTCTGCTGCAGGTAAAAGGGTGAGGAAGCAAGAATGCATATGCGGAGACGAGAGTGCGACGTCAAAGGGTTCGAAAAATGACAGCGAGCATCGAGGGTTCTCTCGTCAGAGCGAATGACTCTAAGCAATCGCTCTATAGGTAATGAATGCTCAGTCCCCGTAGAATGCTCTAAAATTTAGCTTCGCTTAAGGCTGCTTAAGTAATAACTTAGGCGAGCTTTCTTGCCGAACACGTCATTTATGTAAACCGGCCTCGTGTTTATTCCTGAGTTGAAGATCATGGCTCAAGGCGATTGTTCCTACTTCGTATTCCTCTTCGGCATCGCACGCGCCAATGCTGAAAAGCGGAAGCCTCGTTACTGGCCAGGACAGCAACGTATGTTCCTTCTATAGCCAATGCTGATGACGCCTTCTTTGCGAAGTGAACATGCTCGACACGGAGGTGATGCCGATCTGTCTGAAACCAGGCGAACTGCCTACAGGTGACCGCATCGGCGTCGCTCACCGCTGCTACTGGGCAAGCAGCGCGCGGCCCTGCATCGCCTCGGTTGAGCTCGACAAGCACCGCCACAGCCCTTGCCACAACTGTAACTGCCAGCGCAGAGACTGATGCCAGCGTCGCCCTAGCTACAGGCAACGGGGCCTGCACTGTGATGTTCGCCAAGCGCATTCTTCCAATTTACGACCTCCTATCCTCTGACGGGCCGCACCTGTCCGGGCCCTTGGCCCGCCAAGCGCCGAAGGACAGCCGTGTGCCTACAGGCTCCAGTTCTAGGAAACTGATCGAGTTCTTTCCTAGCAACTATACCGCGGTGGTCAGTTCATAAGGAATGCTGTACCGGCGGGCGACAGTCTGCACAACGCGGACTGTAAGAGACGCTTCAGAGGCAAGCATATGCAAATGGTGTGACAATAGTACTGCGTTAACTTATGCAGACTGGGTGAATAAGGGCCTGAAGAAAGTAATGCTAAGAGGGAGATATCTTGCTCATTTTAAAATATCAAAATTAGTGCACAAGTACCATCCTGTGTAAACTTTCTACTGCGATATTGTGGCTATGCCACATTTGATGGCCTTGCAGTATGCTTGCTGAGCTAAAACCTCTCATCGATCAGGCCCTCGGGTTATTCACTGATTCCGCCGAGTCATTCTGCATGGTAACATTCCAGGTCATTTCACTTATTAGAGCTTCCGTCCGAGTACGGCGATTTCCCAGGAATACTACCGCCCTAAAGGAGGAAAATTCGAACAATTAAAAAAAAAATACTCCACCCGCTTTTTGTAATCAAGGATTTTGCTCCTGTAGATGTTAACTCCAAATTCTTTCTACTGTGCTCATCTACGTTCACAGCCCCTCTGTTCAGCAAGAGCCATGCTATTTTAACAGATTCAAAAAAAAAAAAAAAAAAGGAACTGCTTTTCGCCGCTAAAAGCCATGCGATAGTGCATCGCAGTGCTCTGAGACCGTAACCGTAAGAAACTGATTGTAAAAGTTCGCAGAAACGTCTGCGAGCTGCCTGTATGGATTTTTTTAAATACATTTTATTTGCCTTGATCGCCCGTATAGCTGTTTGAATAAAAGAGCTGTCACTTCCCCCGTATTGTTCAGGAAAGCGCGCCTGAATTATGTGAGAGTCGTTGACTGCTGTAAAGCTAACTACAAATAACAAAGCAACGCCGTTAAGACAGAACGTGATAGCTGTTACGGGCTGTGTTCTCATCGCGTACTCAATACTCACACAGCTACTGATTTTCATCATACACAAATCTTCACTTATCACTACGAAATGCTACTCTTTCTCTTTTTCTTTCTTTGTTTTTCGCTCAACACTACTGCTTACTGGCCTCCGAGAGCAGAAAAAAATTACCGCTCCCTTCTTCTTCTTCTTCGTTTCCTTTCTCTTTTTCTTTTTATTTCTCTTCTTTTTCTTCCTTTCCTTTTCCTCTTTTTCTTCTTTTCTTCCTCGTCTTCTTCTTCTTCAGCGAAGCCAAAATACCAACGTAAAGTACATTGCAGAAGCATGATGTTCTTACTACTTTGCTGAACTGATCTACGTTCACAACAGTGTCCTCCATTATTTTCAGACGGCTGTTCAGTCCGTTCAGAGCGTCGGCTCTGGGACCACGGACACGGCACACAGTGACGAGCAATTAGACCTGGCGTAGTATTGCTTTCGTAATAAAATCTAAGTTCTTTTTTGTGTGCAATTGATCGACAGGCAACCCACATCCGGTTGAAGATGCGAGATAAAGCACGTAAGCGGCAGTCAGGTGAAATGACGCTGTTTGTCGAACGAAGGTCATGTTTTATATAATTCGCCCCCGCTGAGGCTAATGTACGAAAAACATTCTTCCTGGGATGCACAAAAGAGCACATAATGCAGGTACAAAGGAGTAATCCACAGCTTTCTCAGATTCGTAGCAGCTGAATCAACGAATCAATCGAAAATTTATGCAAAAACATATTTGGAAAAAAGACTAGCACCTGACAGAGTTAAGATGAGTAGAAAACATAAATTTTCCTCCTCACAAGAGCCACGTTAACTTCCGCGATATTTCTTGTGCAGAAAGGTGAAACAGAAAATCAGGGAAGCGCTGTAAACAGGAACAATTTTTTCAGCTCCTTTAGAGCTCCTGGTTTCAATGATGGCTTCCTGGCTGCTCGTAAATGGCAACATGCCACAAGAGGTGCAATAGTGTAACTCACGAGCTCTGAGTTCTTGATGGACCATAATTAACATTATGGGGTCGAAATTAATCCCAAGCGCTCCCAAAATGCCAAGAAGGCTGTCTTTACATGTACAAATCTACTAATCCTTGCCTTTTATTGGCTGAGACTAATACAAAACAAATAAAGTTCTGCGGTGACTGGATTAACGTAGTGCATTTTCTCTTCGTTTTATGTGCGTGATCTGCTACAGTTAGAACTGCTTAAATAGCTTTAAATGACGAATTCACCATCAATGTTTCAAGCTTTCATAATAGCGGATGCATGTATGCCCTCCGCTTGTTACAGCGGCGCAGCTCCTGCGGGAGGGGAACAACTCCCATTAAGGGACACGGAGTCATGTAGACGATCTACTGCAATAAACACTGAGCCTTTTCTCCGAATAATTCTCCCCTTTATCCTTCATCTCATACCCTACTGATGCCCTGAGGCAATAAATATCGATTTAAAAAAAGAATTCTCCCCTTGCCACTCTATCAGCTTGTTATGCACGCGATACTCGCCTGCCACGCTCTGTAGTACTATTGCTACCAGTCGTCTGTACTGCTACAAAAGTGGAACGTGGCCATTTCAAAGCCTATAGAGCAGACAGTCCTATCGAATAATGGGTCGAATAAGAGATGTCACACAGGCGCATCCAGTGGGCGCCGAGCGAAACAAAGTGTTCTGTCAACAGACCAACTTGGAGACTAAACAAGAATGCGAAAACCTAGAAATAGCGGCCGTAAACACTTCCTAGCATGGCGGGCTTGCAGACCATCTTCAAAAGGGTGCAAATCGCTTCCATATTGGGAAGTGCGCAGCGCTCGTGGCACAGGAAAGAGTCACAACAGCCACCTTAACAGTCCAGTAAGACTGGTTTCCCTGACGATCGTGAAATGGTCACCAGTTACAGCATTATTGCTTTTCAATAATTATTTTTAATTCAGCATGTTTTTGCCGGCAGCACAAGGATTCGCTAAAAGCTGAAACGCTCAAAAATAACGCATTTCATTGATCCAGAGCGATTATTTTATAAATATATTTTATACTGGACCACGCGCACCGCGCGCCCAAGTCTGGCTGAAGAAGAAGTAGGCTTTCTTCCGCCGAACAGAATGGCAGCATTTCGATAGCGGCGCAGCTTCACAGGCAAATTCTACAGCACGAACGCATCAGCCCTCACCACCACAGCGGTTTCGGCAAAATGGCCTTGCCCGAAGGTCATTCGCGAGCGGCTGGTCCCCCCAGAGACCCAGGTATGCTCGAGCGGCGCTGCAGAAGTTCCAGCAATAGCCGCCGCCGCCTTAGCGAGCTCAGCGACCGAATCCAACGGTATCCCTCCCACAGGCAACGGGGACCACGCCTTGAAATTCATCGAACAAACGCTGCCTCCGACTACACACCAGCTAGCGAAGGCGCCTGTTCAACAAGTTATGACCGGCACGACAAACAGGTAGAATTGCACCCGCAAGATCGAGTTCCCGGAAGCGGGAGAAGCCATACCCTGGCAAATCCAGCTCCAGCTGGCGCATACCAACGACAAGGAAGTGTAGCACGTCCTATCTTGGCAACAGCTCTGCCGTTTGGATCAAGGCACCACGGAAAAGACCGCGGTGTCTACCAAAGGCGCACTGCCCGTGGTAATCGCCACTTCGCTGACAGCAGTGTTTCTCCGAGCCCTCAACGTCAGCATGGTGGAAAGCCGTGCGTACGCTCACAAGCTCGAGCTTCCGGAATTGAGGCGTGTGTGTTCTTGACAGAATCTGCCCAGGCTGGAGATACGCAACGGGGCCAAGATGTTGGTGCCTACCGGAGACGCACTGTCCGTTTTGGTCCTGTGCTCGCTGACTCTCTGAGCCTTCACCTTCTTAATGACCACCACGCACGCGTAAAGTCAGATGCTCGAGCTTCAAGAAGCGAAGCATGCCCTCTATTGACAGCACCTGCGCCTGCTGCACTAGGGCAACAGGGAAAAGACCGTGGTGCCTGTCAAAGGCGTACTGCCCGTGGTGGCCGCCACTTCTCTGAACGCAGCGCCTCTCCGAGACCCCAGCATAAGCATGGCGGAAATGCATGCACACGTTCAGAAGATCTAGCTTCAGGAGACGGAGCGTGTTCTCTCTTGGAAGCGTCTGCGCCGACTGGACGAAGGCGACGGCGAAAAGACTACGTTGTTGACCGAAGGCGCACTACCCGTGGTGATCACAACTTTTCTGAGGGCAGTGTATCTCCGAGCTCTCACCACAAGCATGACGGAAATGCATGCGCACGCTCACAAGCTCGAGCTTCCGGAAGCGAAGCGTGTCCTCCCCCGGCAGCGCCTGCGCCGGCTGGAGCAAGGCAACGGGGCCCTCAGCGGGGTTTCGACCGAAGGCGCACTGCTCGTGGTGGTCGTCCCTTCACTGACGACAGGTCTTCTCCAAGCCCTCACGATAAGCATGGCGGAAATCCATGCACACGTTCAGAAGCTCAAGCTTCGGGAGACGGAGCGTGGTCTCTCTTTGAAACGCCTACGCCGACAGGACGAAGGCGACGGGGAAAAGATCACAGTGTCTACAAAAAGCGCAGTGCCCGTGGTGGTCGCCGCTTCTCTGGGAACAGTGTCTCTCCGAGCCCTGACCGTAAGCATGGTGGAAACGCATACTCACGCTCACAAGCTCGAGCTTCAGGAAGCCAGGCGCGCCCTATCTCGGGAACACCGGCGCCGGCTGGAGCAAACCAACGACGCTCTCGGCGGGATGTCGACCGAAGGCGCAATGCCCGTGGTGGTCGCCAGTTCTCTGACGGAAGTGCCTCTCTAAATCGTAATCACCAGCATGGCGGAAAGGCGTGCGCACGTTCACCAGCTCTAGCATCAGGAGACGGAGTGTGGTCTCTCTTGCCAACTCCTGGGCCGGCTGGAACAAGGCAATGGGGCCCTGACCGTAAGGTCGACCATAGGCGCCCTGCCAGTGGTGGTTGCTTCTCAACTGACGCCAGTGCCTCCCTAAGCCCTCACGATCAGCCTGGCATACACAGATGCGCACGCTCACAAGATTGTGTTTCAGGAAGTGAGGCCGTCTGGCCTGCACCTGCGCCAGCTAAAACAAAGCAACGGGGTCCTCCCCGTGGTGTCCGCCGAGGGCACACTGTCCATGCTACTTGCCCCTCCGCTAACGGCAGGGCCTCTCCAAGCATTCACGATCAACCTGGCGGACATGGATGTGCACGCTCACTAGCTCGAGTTTCAGGAAGTGGAGTGTCTCCTCCCTTGGCAACACCTGAACCAGCTGAAGCAAGGCAACGGGGCCCTCACCATAGTGTCCACCGAGGGCGCACTGCCCGTGGCGGTCGCCCCTTCGCTGACGGCAGTGCCTCTCCAAACCCTCACCATCAGCCCGACGGACAAGGATGCCTACGCTCACAAGCTCAGGTTCCAGGAAGCGGAGCGTCTTCTCTCTTTCCAGCTACAGCACCAGCTGGCACAAGGAACCGAAGCCCGCATCATGCTGTCTGCCTCAGGCCCACGACAGTCCATTCACTGGGTCTCCCATCTTTGCCAACCCCCACCCCCTGCATGGAGGACAGGCTTGCCGACGCCCTCAAGAAAGCATTCTCACAAGCCGGAGCGATGTATAAAAAGACCGACGGAGGCGGGTGCGAAGCCCAACGTGGTGCACCATTGTGAGCATAATTAATCTGCTTAGCACAGAGGTAAACAATCTAACCGTGCAGTCACTGCAACATCTATTGAGGGACTCGCAAAAAAAGCCACGATGTGTCAACAAGCCTTGAACTATGCTGAGCCTTTGCAAATAAAACTCAGCAGCTGAATGAATTGGTGTGCTCTACAGTACAGTACATAAGAATATATACAGTGCCACTTTGTATTCTTGCTGTGTTTCCCAGTTCAATTTTGCGGATTATATTTTTTTTTTGCGGATTTTCATCATTATCTGTGCGCATTCAACTGAAACGTTCCCGATCAGCAAGATCCACACTTCAAGCGCTGTTTTGTCTGACTGCTCTCGAAATCTGCGTGCTTCGATGGTTTTTTTAAACGGAAGCGTCGTCTGAAACTCCCAAAGTCAATTTGCGGTTATCGGAATAAAAAGCACTGGCAGCAGGGACCACCATCATCCTTTTGACATGCACACATTACACAGCTTTAAACAGAAAAAAAAGGAAAATTATTTCGAAGGACGTGAATGACAGCCGGAAAAATTGGTAGCGCTGCACTTAGCGGCCCAGCGCATCAATCAGCGTGAACTGACTGAAATGTGCCAGCCGATGTGTGTGCAATGATATAGGCTCCAGATTTAGACCGGTAGCCCAGGTGACAGACTGGCATTGTTCCGCCGAAATAATTTGGAGTGTTAAAAGGCTCCTGACCTAGAAAAAAAGAGCAGGCGGCAGGCTTTGCTCTCTCTGCCTACTCTTTCACACTGAAGCCACTAAAACATCGTAGTCAACTCGAAAAGTCAGCGGCTGCGGTGTGACACGGCTGCCCAAGTATATCACTAGTGCAAATTTTGCCTTACGCCTGCAAGCGCATGCGTGGTCATGCTTTGGGACTGACTTGCACAGAGAGGGAAGTTGATGAAGACGGCGACGCAGAGCGCGGCGAGAAAGCGGCTGCGATGATACGTGCGATGTCAAGTTACGGCTACGGCTTCGTCGCACAATGCAGTCACCAGTGAAACTGCCTTGTACCCCTTGCCGTGGGTTCGAACCACGTTCACGGCCGTGTGCTATATTTCTCCTATGCGTTTTATTAATGATATGCCCACCACGTTGTGCGTGGCGTCACACCTTAGCGACGCTTGGTTTATTCAGCGGTACATAACTAAAAACGTGTTGGCGCGTGATACTTCATTAAGCGCATGCGCGAAAATACAAGAATATTTATGCGCAATCATTGTAATAGTCGGAGGACTGATCGGCAAGCGAGCCCGGCATATGCCGCGGCCGATACTGAGGGTGGTCACTATGGTCCATATATTATTCAGACGATATTCTTAACTAACGCGCAGCGATCGCGCCGTAAACCGCGAGGTCGAATAACCGAATAAAGCAGGCGTGATTCCTTCTGAGACGACGATAACGACGACTAACTACACTGTAAGAGACTATGAGCTGAAACGATGGCAGTTTTGCCCAGCGTGGTGTAGAGCGCCCATAACACTGAAAAGGCAATCTAGCGGTAACAGTGCGCCCGCGAGCCATGAGGGCCAGGACAAAAGTGAGGGTCGAGTACACGAAAGCGTCACCTCGACGGTCGTGGAGGAAGACTTCGGAGGTCCTGTGATGCTTGTCGTTATCGAACGGCTTAGCATTGACCCTTTCATCTATCCGACAATGGAATGACGCACGCCGTTCTCAGTTACACGCAGACAATAGGACTCAGTCCACAACTTAGAAATGACCAACAATGCGCGGAAACGTTTTGATAAATGACTTGCAGCGTACTATTTCGCTTACCGCCTACTAAATGTTAGTAAGAGTCAAAAACATCGTCGCTGTTTTCTCGTTTGTCCAAATATAGTGTTTCTCAATTTATCTATACTGTCACTGACTTCACATGCCTTCCTACGGCGCAGTCTCAAGTTGTCCAAGACGACATATATCGAAGTCATGTGCTTTCTCAGCCTGAAATGTGAGGAGGTTCTCTTTTATTTTTTTCCATTTCTTTATTGAAATATTGCAAAGCTTAGTCTCATAATACAACTGGCACTTTGTACCTTATCCAGTCCACAGCGAGGACACAGTGCGATTTCATCCGCACCTACCGCTTTTTGCTCCCAGGCCACGTGGTTTTTTTATTTCTTACTACAGATATAAGGAAAACAGTGTCATTCCGAATCCATCCTTCAGATCTTCACAGTACCCTTATTACCTGTCAACAGAACTTCGCACCTGAGCCAAACACCAAACTGAATCTCTCGGGATCTGCCACAGCGTAGGGCAACTGATGGTCAGCTGATCTTTTAGCAGAGTTTTAAGATTCTTCTCCAAAGCATCAAAAGGTTTCAGTGGTAGTAAAACGATTTGAGGTATTCACAGATGAAACAGTATCAGTGTCCTTTTTTTTTTTTTTGCGCAAAGGAAAAATCTTCCTTGATTTTGCAGGTATTGTGATATGTTAGGCGACGCGAACAGCGCTTTAATTTCCTTTACGCATTGAGCAGTCCTCTATTTCTTTGCAAAAATACCGGGTCCCGGCCGCACTTGAAAGGAGGAAGGTTTACGCGCACGTCTACCGATGCATCTTCCTCATCATCGGCCGGGCTATACTCACTGCAGAGCGAATACTTATCCCTGTACATCGGCATAACCCTGGTTCTATGGGTCCTATTATAGGTGCAAACGCTTGAAACTTCTTAATATCATGCGCCGCCTTAATTTTATGTCGCCCCCTGCTGCGCTTGCCTTCCCTTGAAATCTTATTTGTTACCTTTAGCAATAATCGGTTATCCTCTCTTCGCACTGTATGTCCTACCCATGCCCATTTCTTTTAATTGAGTTCCACTAGTATGTAATTAGGGCGATTATTTCTCTGAACCATTCTACACGCATCTACCATCTTATGTTCCATAGCTCTCGTGGTTGTCCTCAACTTCAGTCGGAACCTTTATCATTAGCCTCCACGTTGCAGCCTCATAGGTGAGTACCGGTAAGCTGCAACTGTTATGATACGTTCCTTTTAAGCGATGCCGGAAAGGTGCCGGTCACAAACTGCGAGTACTTGCCAAAAATTCCGAGAGCACTGCAGAATCTGCATTGGAGGAATGCGAAGGCATTGATGCCTCCCCGACACTCATTGCCCCGTTGCCTCTCTTTGCTTCTCTTCACACCTCTTTTCCTCTCTCCTCCCCTCTTTGCCTCACTTTTCCTCACTTTTATCTCGACTGCCGTAGGAGAGCTAGGCGCCACCGGACGTCATGACGTAAGACGTTGCCAGGATGCGACGTGACGTCACGATGGCAGTTGATTTCCTGTCATTGAAATGGGCGCTGCCGAGCGTCAACGACGTCACGCCTGCTAGGCTGCGCCATGACGTCACCCTCGACAGTCCCTATGGCAACCGCATCATTGTGACGTCACTACAGATGTGTAGCCATCTTACGCATTTGATCGCATTTTTCGCTCTTTTATGCTCTAATCATGTTTTTATTTCATTACTTGACACTCATTATATACCTCCGATCACTATCACCCATTTATTTAGCTCATTAGGTAAGAAACACGTCCCCTTCCAGATGGCGTGACGTCATATTCCTTGGACGTCGATGTTAGTTGTATGGCTACTTCAACGTCTCATTTATTTTACTTTTACATTTTTGGCTGTAATTAACAAATCATCCTATTGACATAATTTTTTGTTTAGCATCCTCACACAATCCTCTAGATTACAACCACTCGTTTGATCCTAACTCACGAGAACGACACGATAATAATAATTGAGTCACAGGAAAGGAACGGCTAAGTATGTCACACTTGTTCTGTGGATACCTGAACCACACCTTAGGGGATGGAGGAAGGTAGGAGTGGAAGTGGAAAGAGAGAAAGAGGAGCCGTAGTGGAGGACTACGGAGTAATTTGGACTTCCTGGGGATCTTTAATGTGCGCTGACATCGCACAGCACGCAGATCCGTTTCGCCTCCATCGGAGAGCAGTTGCTGGCGGTTGGGATCGAACCCGGGTACTCCGGCAAGTAGTCGGGCGTCTTATCACTGCACCAATGCGGCTAGGCCCGACACAAGAGTGTACACACGTTTTGTACACATTATCTTGCCGACACAGCATAGTAGTGTTTTCGCATAAATAAAATCTCCCCATCATCCGACATTCTCCTATTTATTTTTCTTTTGTGGTACGGATGCGCCGTTACTACCTGCCCTAAGCAGACATATTCGCCTCCAACCTACAGTTCTTCGCCAGCCGCTCTAAACTGCTGTTCTTTCTGGATGCTTTCAACATTACCTTAGTCTTCTCCATATAAATTTTAGGCTCATATGCCTGCTTTTCGTGGCTAGGTACACACTAAATAATTTCTCACCCTTAGGGGTGCAAAAAAAGGGTGCGCTGCGGATTTCCACTCCATAGCGCACCCTGAGATTGCCCTATTTGACAATATCTCACCTCTAAGGATGCGGCAAAGGGTGCGTTACAAATTTTCACCTTATTTTGGCGAAGAACCCTATGTTAAGGGTGTAGGACGGGGCATCTACGAGAGGGGTGCAAACGAAAGGCCGCGGCAACAAATGGATGCGGCAAGTATATATTCTAATGATGCACACATCACGAAGCGTTATTATTAATATGTTTCGCAAAAAAAAGAGTGTAATTGACACAGGGACGGGAACCACGGAAAATATTGAATGTTTAAATAGGCTATTGATTCTCTCAGCAAAGTTGTATTTCGTTCAATTTTTTTAATACACTGCAAGTAGCATGCATATATCATTCACATATACATTTTCAGCAGCAAAATACAATCGGTACTGGTTTAGAGATTGCATAAAACAATGTATTGATTATAAAATTAATGGCAGTGTGGTAAATTTCTTATAGAAAATGTGAATAATATTGGATCACATTGGAGGGATTCTGCGTCCATTCCAGAAAATATGAGATTTTTGGGTTCCTAAATTTGGGCGACAATGAATGAACAAAAGCTTGGAGGGTGAGACGACACAATAAGTGAAGCTACTCTTAAAATTAAGTCAGGAGACTGATACTTCTGTGTAACTACATAGTTACACATTTGCTGTTGCTGCTGTCAAGCGCATGTGCTCACCGGGCCCCTCACTTCCAAACGTGGTTTGATATTGCCTTCATTCAACCATTACGTTTCTCTATGATTCAACTGGGTATGGGCACTCTGCGAAGTTCTCGGTAATACACGTTCACTGCCGATAACGTCTAAATCTCATCGACACATCGAGTGCTTACACACAGAGATTGTGCAGCCTGTGCATCTTAGCACGCCTCTTCGAATTACGTATTGCATAGATGTTTTAAAAAGGTCGCCTTCGATTTTCTTACACCGCATCGAATACAGCCCTTTTAAAATGCGCATCCCTAATTACAAAGGAGAAAGAGAGAATGTTATCTGCATCTTATAATCTTTCACGGGACATGTACCAGACAGCGTTGTTCAGCACCGTATTATCGGCACACATAGGGAGACAAGGCTGCACACAGTAGACAACGGACTTCCAACTCGGGTTCCAACTCTGCCGCTTCATTTGTCGTGCTGTCGATCACAAATTTGACACAGTTGGCTCCTTTTCGAAACTACTGATGTTCTACAACAAATTTCATGCTCACTTTGTTCAGCTCGCTGATCCTTCATTGGAAAGGGAGAATTATATTAATGCTGCCATCTGAACTCACACGTGAAGCAAGCAGCAGGCCTTTATTCCACATTATCCCAAACTGTCAATTTCGTGGACATTGCTCTGGTATCTTCTGTCGCCAATACGCCCTTAAGCCAAAATACAGCACTAGAAATAACACCGAAACAGAATACACTCAAGCGACTTTTTTCTTTTTTTTTTGTAACGAAACTGAAACCGAAACGAACTTTCATATGCTTTCACCCTTTCACCGCCAGGCGGCCGCCAGTAGCTACCCAGGCCACCTTGCTCTCGCCAACATGGCTGCTTGCACTGCGACCGGTTCGACCACGTTTCGACGATTGTTAAATGTGTTTCATCGATTCGCGGGTATGCGTTTCGCGTGCATAACTGCTGCAGAAATGTGTTTGCCTGTGAATTAAGTGCCGTCGACAGGTGATGCTTAAGGCAAACGTGCATTTATCGTGCCGGCAAGTTTGCAGTGTTCGTGTTCTTTGTGTTTTGCTCAAAGCATGTTTTGCATGGGTTGCTTCACCGTGTCACGTTTGAGTGTGTGTGCTTCACAGCACTGAAACAGTACTCCCCTGATAGAACTGGGACAGGTAGGTCACCGCCACTTGTGGCGGGGGCTAGCCTGTCACCGAATTTTTATCTGTTGTAGGCCGTCATTGCTACCGCCACCGCTTCGGTGGTGGACGACGGCTGTTGCGGCGCGCGTCTTTCTTTCCGAAGAAATTTCTCTTCTGTCTGCACGAGGCAGCGGAGGTGGCTGAGTTACAGAGCCAGTAGCAGGCCCGTGCATTTTCTTTTACTTCTTCCTACAGCCACAACAACAATAACGTTTGAGAGGTTCGAGGGAAGAAGGCGTGAAAGATTTGTTTCTGCGTGACCAACTGAACTCGCACTTGTTGGTTCGGCTCCGGTGATGCGAAGGCAAACAGCTTTTTTCACGGTTTACGCAACCGTCTGTTAAGGTAGGCATACTCTTGTTCACGCTCCGATGCTGGCAGTGAGGGAACAGGAACAATGGCCAACCGCAGTGCTAGGGGCAGTACTGCACTGTCTGTCGTTTGTTCTGAAACGTGACAGAACGGGAGGTGAAAAGTCTGGGAAGCGCTTGATTGCAGCTAAAATGACATCGCTCATGAAGGTGCAGGGCGCGACGATTCTTTCCGCACATATGCCGCAAGAAAATAGGACTCCTTTCTTTAACAAAAATAATACGCGTACTTTTCTCTTACTTTTAATATGTGCACGGGGTTCACGAAAAGAAATTATTTTCTTGGGACTTGGATGATGAGCGCTAATATGTCAATCTCGGCCTCGTTCTACCCGTCGTGCTAGTTCACGTTATGTAACAAAGTAAAGGAAACCTACTATGTTTGTACATGAAATGTTTATCAGACTATCGAGATAACGTTAGCATTTTGCGAACGTAGGAGCTCAAGCGACTTTCCCATCCATCATCCTGGCTTTTCCGCTCCACTGATTATCCCACGGTAGCAGGTTAGATTGAAGTGAAATGAAGAAGCGCTTGTATAGTGCCTTGTGAGAGCACCGTGGCGGATTAACTGATGTCTAAAACTACTGTTGATCCATCCTGTATGGTTGTAGCCCATTTGCCCTTGCGAGACGTTACATCGGATAATTTAAAAAAACACTATTTTGAGTTGCTGCTATGCTCAGCCGATATCAATTTCTCGCTCCAGGATTTCACATTTTTAATCGCAATATGAACTGTTTTTAACGTGAGGCTCTTGCATCCGCTTGCCTTAAGTGTAAAGTCATGCATTTAAATTGTGATGCTTTTCTTGTGGTTTTTACACTTGCGTCCAAGAGTTTAGATTTTGTGTGGTCATCGGTAGTGGGGATTACAATGAATGGATATCCGTAAGTGATGTTTCTGCATTAAAGTAGAAGCTACAAGCTTGGATTCTAGGCCAAAAAGTATGCAGTAAGTTATTCTCACAATATTGCTATGTTTCTTGTTGTGACCAATTATTTACTTTCTTTGCTCTTTTCCTTAAATATAATTC
The DNA here is from genome assembly GCF_055883805.1 of Amblyomma maculatum. Classification (NCBI taxonomy): domain Eukaryota; kingdom Metazoa; phylum Arthropoda; class Arachnida; order Ixodida; family Ixodidae; genus Amblyomma; species Amblyomma maculatum. Next base: position 34,693,364 of record NC_139344.1, read on the forward strand.
ATGGAGCAGTTCTAAGAGCCTGGGTCTAGTGGGTTAATTATTGTGTTTGCATTTGCATCCAATTTTCTTTTTGTTTTCATACTGCGCTTGCTTTGAGCGCAGGCTGGTCGCAGAAATGGCTTCAAATTGAGCTCTTCTGGAGCTGCCCTCACACGACACAAGCTATGGAGTTTGTACAGTGAAACATTATTTTATGAGTCTTGCGAGCAAGATGAGATACTTTAAGATTGTCAAACTGCTTTAGATGCAGAAAAAAAAAGGAATCCATATTCTTGAGATTTTTCTATTTTTGTTCTGTCCATAAATTTTGAAAACTTAACCTCCTTGGTTTTGGGGCTCACATTCTTTTTTCTTTTTTTCGTATGATAGCAAGCCTTGCAATACAAAAGGCTTACTTAGAAAAATAAGTACATGCCAGATTTCTAAAGGTAATATACTCAGCGCCAGTGATAGGTGGCCCTTGCTAGATTTCGTTTGCATCACATTCATACGGTCTGATATTCACATCTCCAATTTTTTTGCCAAAAGTAAGGTTTCTGGCCTGCTTAATGGCTCAGAAATTGGAATTCCTGGTGCAGCGTGAAGTTTCTTTTTTCCTGTGAGCTCCTCCAAATATAAGTTTTACTACTGCAGAATAATTTCGCTGCTCCATAAATTGCTACAAATTCTATTTCAGCTGTTACACCCCTGTTTGTACAACTGACATACTCATCTCTTCATACATGGGGAAAGCTTCATGAAAGAGCACGCATGACAGAGGGAATGATACAAGCACTCAGTCCCAGTCTGACTTATGAAAGTGTTCTTTCATGCAACTTTGCTAACTTGAATAACTACAACTCAACATGTTCTACACGGCCATCATCACTCCTCTGAATATCATGGGTTCAGTATGCTAGATGTCTGGTGGCTTTGAAGATTGCTAAAAAGGTAACTGCGCAATTTTCAATCTACTAGCCCACAGAAACACCCTGTTTGGGCTTTGAAGAACATACGGACATTTAAATTTTATGCTGTCATTATTGTTTTTTGAACCTAAAGAATACATCTCATCAATTGTTTTCTTCCACAGTTTCTCCCAAGATATTTAAATAAACCAACTTTCTTAAACAACATTTCTTGAATAAGCTTTTTTGTTTTTTTTTTCTGTTGTTCTGTGTGCCAGTATACAAAGATCTGCATATTTTAGAACTCTGGAAACGCCTGTATCATAGTGGCACTCAGTGCATTTGCAAAATGCCTGCTAAAAGGTTGCAGGTATTGTGGTCGAAACCATTCCTGATTTTTTTCTGAGAAGCAAAAATCTACCTCATGCAAGAATTCAGCAAATGAAGCAAATTGTGCAGAATGGTGCATCAATATTTGCATAATGTGCTCCAGTTTCTTTTCACACTATTGTAGCATATTTCTGTCAGTGCTTATTGTACTGAATATGTACCTGTTACTTTTACATTTTTGAAAATACCCTTCGCCAAAACTGATTGCACTTTAGGGCATGCCAGTGTCATTATTACTACCAATCATTTTTTTTTAATACAGGTTTGTCTACTTAACGTGCAGCTAATTTGGAGCTCTCTGCTGTGTTACCACTCATCGCTGACATGGACAAGGTGGCTCAAACCGCAGTGCATTCTGTGGATCCAGCTTCTGACCATTTCTTGCCTGTCAACTGCCCTGCTGCACACCCTCTGAGCTCTGGTATATTTATGCAAGCCATCACCCTCCTGCAACTGCCTGCGACGTGCAACGACAGTGCATGAAGTCATGCAGCCACGGTTTTCAATTCAGGTTAGTTATGAGACTAGTAAACAATTTTTAATTTCAGTATATCACCTCCTCTTTTGTTACCAATTATCATAATTCATACATCTACATGGCCTGTCAGAAATTGTCGAACTTAACCCTGGACATACATAGGAGCCTGCCTGTATTCCTTGGAATTTATCTGAAGATCTTTATTGTAGCTGGAACTTACACAATACATCATCCTTGCTTAACTTACTCTTATTTCCTGCTCTAACAGACATTGAAGATATGCTTGGCTGTTAGCATTTTTGTGCTGGCACACAGAAAAGGCTGGACAAATGAATATGTTTCAGCACCTTGATGAGCAGCATAGAAAATGTCCACTCGGAGATTGAATCTCAGTGACAAACACAACACTGAGTTGCATGCAGTTATCTTTTCCGTCACAGATGATAAGGGTGTGTTCAGATAACGGTAATTGAGGTCCCATGACAATTTTTTGTTTTCAATGAAATTCCTTTATGTCGTGGGCAGATCTCTCGACACAAAGAAATTAGCTTTATTTTTGCAAGACGCAACATAGCTTTCTCGGGGAAAAAATCGTATATCACTACAGGTGGAAAACACCATTTTAGCCGTTTCAACACATTGCAGCCGGAGACCGGCAGCTAGCGTAAAGAAATTTGTCATCCATTCCTTTTTACCGACTGAATCTCGGCAACCTTTACCTGTATGGGAATGCTTAAAAACCTGCTTTTCTGTTGCACTTGAATTAGTAAAATATCGCAAACATGGCTCCAGCCCAAGATGTGTTCTCCATAATGTATCAAATTCGCTCAAAATTCGAAAATAGTGAAGCCACACAATCTGATTCCAATTTAACAAAACATCATAATTGATCTTTATGAACATCTCTTGCGAAATTTCTCATTACATCAGAAATGTTTTGGCCCCAAAAATGTGTTCCATCATTTTGTTTAAAAATAAAAATAAATATAGAACTGAGCGCTGGTTTTCAGAATCGTCACCCTACATTCTGGCATGACTTCATTAATAAAGTGTTGCAGCTGAAGATTTTTCTCTATATTATCCAGGACTAGCTCTGTATTTATGCCAAAATTGGAAGCTGAAGACTTGTTGATTCTTTCTCCATATTATTTTTAATTTGGCAAACATTCAAAATTATCAAAACATAAAAAACCTTTACTCGAATTTAAAAACTACCACATCTTGGATATTTATCGTATTCTCCTAAAAACAATTCTAGGTGCTTTATAACCATCAGGTACTAAAATGTATTCCCCTATGTAAACTTCAGATATAAACAAATATATACCTGAACAAATGTTGTTATTCTATGGAAGCACTTATAGCTTTCCGTTAAGGAGTAGGCGTCAAAAGTCCGATTTAGTATTTGCGGAATTTAGTTACATTTTACCTTATGCAATATCTATAGCCTTCTCAATGCTCGTAAAGTCGTTTTCTGATTCTTGGTAGTGCTGATGATTGCTTAAAATGGAATAAATTCCCTATTTCTGGCAATTTCATTGGAGAACACAAGTGACCGTTGAACTCTTTCTCTATCCTGCATTTCTTTTATTGCACGGATATGTACTATTAAATCCAGTTCTTAGTTATATTCTTTCATTTCTCCTTTAGGACAAAAATGACAAAGCTCTTCCAAAAGACCATTTTTTTAATGGGCACATAATTACAATCACAAGCAAAACACTTTGCAGCATGGAAGTTTAGGTGCAATTGCACATTTCTTTATAGCAACAGCATGAATGACACGATATGATGAGAATTCTTATTGACAGAGCCATCTAGCCTAGAAAAAAAAATGAAACAACACAGAGCAAACCCGTCATTCACTAAAACTGCAGGCTACGAATGCTTTGCAAGTTAGGTGGATGGCTGGCGGGTTCACTCCGTGTTGTCTGGCCTTTTCTTTCTGTGCTAGATGGCTCTTTCGACAAGAATGCTTGTCATCTCAGTTCATTCGTGCTGCTGCTATAAATAAATATAAAATTGTACCTATACTATCATGCTGCAAAGCACTTTGTTATGATTGCAGTTGTGTGCACATTAGAAAAATGGTTTTCAAAAATAGAGCATTATCAACTTTTGTCATAAAGGAGCCATGAAATAACATAATTCAGAAATGCATTGAATAGCACAGCTCCCCCCAACAAAACAAAATGCAGGATATAGAAACAGTTTAACAGTCACTTGCATTCTCCCATGAAATTGCCAAGAGTGGTGAAGGTATTCTAGTCTAAGCTATCATCAACACTGTCAACAAACAGAAAAAACTTTATAAGCATCGAGAAGGCTTTCGATATTACATATGCTAAAATGTAACTAAATTCAGCAAATAATCGAACTTTTGACACCTACTTACGCGGAAGCCATAAGCACTTCTACAGACACAGCATGTGTTCAGTTTTATATTTATTTTTATATCTTTAGTTTACATATTGCAATTATTTTAGAACCTGGTGTTTATAAAATACTTTTGAATGTTTTTCAGTTCAGTTCAGTTCAGTCGTTCAGTCGTGTCCGACTCTTCGTGACCCTATTGACCATGTCACGCCACGCTTTCCGATCTCTCACTATCTTCCTAACATCACATAACTTCATCTGCAGTGCCTCGAGGATGCCATCTAACCATCGCGTTCGCTGCCTACCCATTCTCCGGCGACCCTCAACCTTCCCCAACATCAAATCTTTCTCCAGCGACTCCTCTCTTCTCATCAGATGACCAAAGTAGCTGAGCTTTAACTTTAGAATTTGACCCTCCAATGAGCAGTCAGGGTTTATGGTCGACAATATTGACTGATTTGATCTTCTGGCAGTCCAAGGAACTCTCAAGAGTCTTCGCCAGCACCACAATTCAAACGCGTCAATTCTTCGGTACGCGACTTCAATCAGAAGGGAGAGGCTGTAGTTCTTTAACTTGCAGTCAAATTTGTGCGTTTTCTTATAATTTTGAATTTTGCCCAGCTTCAATATAATATGGAGGAAGAACAAATGAGTCTAGAGCTTCTAATGTTTTTAGGAATAAAGGACCTCTCCAAATAATACAAAAAAGTTTCAGTGGCAACACTTTATTAAGTCATGCCAGAATGTAGGGATGAATATTGACAATTTTCAAAAGCAGTGCTCAGTTTTGAACTTGACTTTATACATTTAAACAATATAACACAACACTTTTCAAGCCGCAATATTTCTCAGGTACTGAAGATCCTTCAGAGGGACTTTCATAAAAATCTATTTTTTTTTTTCTTATTGAAATCAAATTAGCACGTTTTTGCTGTCTTTGAATCTTGCGAGAATTTGACGCATTGTGGAGAACACACTTAGCAGTCTACAGCTCCTAATTTTGCCTGAAATTAAGGAAATTATCTGAATAAGAAACGGCAAAAAGCTGAATACTAAAACATGGCACTTCATGCCGATGTTTTAGGTTGAAAATTGACTTTTTTGTAGCACGTTGCTCGTGGAGCAAAGCTTGCGACTTTTTATCACATCAACTGCTACAACTAAAAATGCTTTTAATAAATCCCATAAAAGTAAAAGCCGCACCGTGTTAGGGGATAAAAAAGAATATATGACAAATCTTAACTAGCATAAGGTATACAAACTTTAAAATTTTGAAATGGCAAAAGCAGCACTTTCTTCTTGCACTGATATACGGCTTTTTTCTGGGAAAACATTGCACATTGCAAAAACTAAAGCACATTTCTTTATGTTGAGATGTTTGCCCACCACATAAAATTTTAATTGAAAACAAAAACTGGTAAGGGACCTCAATTACTGTTCTTATGTGAAGACGTCCATAGGATTTTATAGATGTTTTTTTTTAGTGACAGCTACTTGAAATTTTTGTCACTCATGAAGTTGCCTAACTGGCTTCAGCGTTTTGTTGTATTGGGCTTTGTGTCACATAGGCTGTTAAGGTTATCATGCTCCAGGCTGATTTCTTGAATGAAAACCACGACTTTTATTTCACTTTATATGGTTACCTTTCCCGCTGTTCGGTAAGTTACTGCCAGTACTCTTTTGCCCATGCATGGCAAATAGCACAGAAATAAGGTCACCATGTCATCTTAATTTTCCTGCTCACAACTGTACATAGAATAGAAATCTATCACTTAAAGATATCTACCTATGGGCATCATACCAGCTCTCACATGTTTTCCTGTTATCACTGAAGAAAAGAATTCACTATATTGGGCCAGACTCATTAAATGTGCTCCTTCTACGTTCATTTGGCAGCTCAAATTTCATTTGGAGCTTTAGAATAGGCTAATTTTACCTTTAATTTTTTTTATTTATATTTTTTTTGTATCAAGTGTGTATATGGCTCTTTTCTTTCTTAGTTCCTGCAATGTATAAACTGCAAGAGATACTGCCACTCTTCGAAGTTACCTCTTTTTTTATTATTTTTATTTTACTATTACAGAAATAGAGATCCTTAAGAGATTACAAAATATGGATTCTTTGTATTTTGCTGTATCTATACACAGCGTTTCTAAGAATACTGAACAAGGGTTGAGGGTGAGCCTGGCTCTACAAGCCAACATTTCGATAAAAGTACTTGTCCTCATTTTGGCAGTGCGGTCATCAGACATGGGGCTTACATACACTTTTGCTTCACAAAAAGAAAGCAGAGGAAGGAAGGCGAATAGGGCTAAGGATCAAACGAATGTTATCTTCTAAGTGCCTTTCTCTGAACTGGAAACCCATGATCCTATAACCTAAAAAAATAAAGGCAGTGGCAACAGGTAAAAATACATGGTGAGATGTGGGTTGAATCAGCTCAGGAAATGAGCTTTATGTTGACACCTGTTTCTAGGAAGGTAGTAGTTATTCCAAAGGAATGTGATAAAGGCTACAGCAGCAGCAGAATACTTTTGAAAAGCATTCTGGAGGTGGCGAAGTATATACCAGCATTAGGTGTTTAAGAGTGTGGGCAATAAAGCAAATACTATATGTTTCACATACTTTGTGGAGAATTAGAAAACATTGTCAAGAAGCAAAAATATAAAAAAAAAACATTGGATAAACACGTGGAGTCATGCATTGGAAAAAGTATTCATTACCTACTGTCTGGTATACTCCTACCACTATAAACAATTCATTGGAGAGACAGCAATCAATGAGCATAAGTTTAAGTAGCCATTGGGCAGGCACAAGCAATCACTTTCTGAATGCAATTTTCAGCCTTTCAATGAGAATGACCATAATTTTGATGAAATTAGGGTACTTATTCTCAAGTCAGACTTTAACTCTACAAAAGCAAAATATACGGAGCCATTTATAATCCGTGAATTTAGAGCAACGGAACCAAAGAGAATACATATCTCTAAAGGAAGATTTGAATTCCTCAAATATAACCCCTCTGCACCATGAGTAGTTGACAAGACAGTCACATGCACCATGGACTGTGGAATTTATTCATAGCAAGTGTACCCCACTAGCACAGCTCCATAGCTCCACATATTTTCTAAATATCTTTTGATCACTGCTTACTTTGGTTCCCCTTTGAATCCTTTTCGTCTGATAATGCCCTCTTTGGCAGGTACGGCTTACTCAAATTTACTATTTTTCTATTTTTTTTTTTCAGTTGTCCTCTCTCCTCAGTATTTCATTTATGTTTTGCATAACATTCCAAGTTTATGCTAGTATCTAACCACTTCCAGAGGGCTCTTGATGACTATTTACCTGCAGCTGTATTGCCTGTTCCTTTCAAGAAATGTGCTAGCATTGAACCTGCTTTAGATGCTGAGTTATCTACTGTAGTTTCCCTGCTGCTGCCCTCTTTTTATTTTGTTTTTCAGCTGATGGAACTACCCAGGTCAAAGTAAAATAATACCTAAGCAAACATTCTTTTGCTCCTAGTTCTGTCACTCTTTCCATCCTCTGCCTTCCTCAATTTTCTTATTGGGAAGCAAAAGGTTGTTTCTTCCCTGCTAGTTATGCTCATGCGGTCCAGATGAAGACAAGCATCATGTCAGATTTTTAGCTTGGCTTATAAACTGAGGATTTTTGGCTACCCTGTTTCAACACTCTTTCATAATATGTAACTACCTTGCTCTTGTTCTACCCTCGATCATCTTGCAACATATAGGTAGTATGTATATATGCAGGTAATGGCCCCACTGTATAGGCTACTACCGCCCAAAAGGGAGTCTGTAATCTGAAAGAATAACAGCAGTCATAATAATCTAGATGCAAAGTTAAGATGTAAATAAAAACTGATCTAAAGGACTGTTAAATCTAATCTAAAGGCTCCATGAAATTGGACAGCTACTGAACGTCAGTTTGGTTACGTGGCATACTGTCTTAAGGTTTGTTATAAGCTTTACCATCATCGGTATTTCACACTGTATTGTGCCGAAGACTATAATTCCTTTAGAGCTGATAAAGCAAAGCACAACAGAAGCATCAAAGAGCCTAAGAACTGTGAGCAAGAGCAGGTGGCACACTGTACACAACATGAAAAAACTGAGATGCTGCTTTCAAGTAAAGGTTAATTTTTGAATTGTGCGGTATTTACCCACATACCTAATTGTCAGCATTCCATCTCTACTCATGCAACCTGGTTTCTGCCCAAGAACAAATGTTTAGTGAAATCTCTAAATGGCTTGCAGATTACTGATGGCAAGGCAATTGTGTCATGTTTGTTTCCATCAATGTTTAACTTAAATTACAAACATACTGATGTGAGTAAATTTGAAATAATTAGAGAAACAATGAAAGCTTCCAATTTAGAAATTGTAGTTATGCTGGCCTTTGCCAAAAATTTACATTTGGCTTAAACAACTATTCCGTGCATAAATATCAAACAAGCCATTTGTAATGTTAACATCCTTTGCATTACAGTGAAATAATTTATAGCATTTCAGTAGCATTAAAAAGAATGAATTTAAAGTAATACCTTTTCAGTAATCAGTACCGATGCAATATTTATTTACTACCGCAGGACTCATGTTCCAGCTACTCCTGTCACCATATACTGTGGGGAAAATATTGAAGATCTAGACCTGCTACACACCCAGGTGGACTGTGAAAAGCTGTTCTCTGTGACAAAAAAGAGGAGGGACTGACAGCTGTGTTGTCTGCCAACATGATCTTCAATGTCTAGTATGACTGCAAGCTATTCAACATTTGTTCTAGAGTGCCTCTTGTTGCATAGTGTACCTAGAGTGGTAGCTACAAAGTTCTTGAACAGTTGCCTAAAGTATGTCAATTTTTTATAGGCTAGGAGTTGAATGCTGTGCTGGTTTGTCATGAATTTACTTGTTTTTTATATATCTACCCATTTCTTAGACATTCCTGTAGGAGAGGGCACCAGTTCACAAAATAATTTATACAATATTTTGCTCTATGTCTTTATGTTGTGATATACACTGTGATCAATTGCAGACATCCCTCCAGCCTAAATAATTTTGAAATGCCCACCCCTATACACCAGCCAAATAGTTGCCGATGTTGCAAATAAACACTGCTACCAAAACTGTTTGTGTCACTTGTATATGATTGTGGAACTGCCTTTGGGTAAAATGTTGTCAGGTGTACATTTGCCTTTGCTGCACACAATTTTCTCTTTCGTGTTTGAGGAATCGCCTTGCCTTATTGACATGTTCTTGCCAGGCACACTTATTGGAACAGTTGCCAAGCATCTCCATGACATGCATAGATAGGACTTCAAATAGAGCAGTCACGTCTAATTCTGCCTCCACAAAATTACATCTACCTTGAACATTATGGAAAGTATTTTTTGTTAGATGCTTATAGGGAGCTCCACATAGATTTGCCCTGAAGCAGAAGTCTGGGATTGATGTGTGGCAGGAAATGCATGTACAAATATAGAATTCTGTGCACCCATATTATTAACTTGCGTGTTTTCGCTGTCAACTCTTTCGTACAAACACTAGAGCTCATTGTCAATGCTGACTGGCAGCCAAACAGACATCTCTGCAATGCTTTGCACAATGCAGGCTTTTGCATCAGGGCGACTCTGTATGGAGTACCCTTCGCCACCTATTTCGTAAGGGTGCAAAGGAAAATTTGCACCCTTAGACAAGGGTGCAACCATTGCACCCTCTAAAATTTTAAGCTGGGCACCCTATTTTGAGGATGCGGATACAGCACCCTATTCTTTGCACCCTAATGGTTGCACCCTTTAGGTAAAAAAGGGTGAGCGTCTGCGGACAAGCTAATTTCCACCCTTAAAGGGTGAGAAATTGTTTAGTGTGTATCAGTCATGTTTTTGTCATCCGCCTCCTGAGTTACATAGGATGAAGATTTCATTAGCTAAGCGCAGATTACTGAGGTATCCTCCATCGAACCTTATACATTTGTAGCCTAATAATTGCAATTCTTCAGTTCCTTCTCCTACTGGTGCCTTTGTAACTACCGCACTAAGTTGCAGGCATCCCACACTCTTTCAAAAACTGAAACTTACAATGCACCAGTCCGTCTAGCAAAGGCTATAGTGACCGCAACGCACATGAGCAATTGTCTAAACACAGACGTTGGAGGGATAGCGAAGGACAAGTGATCAAGAACACGACGCAGTACAAGGGACACTAGTTTCAGAGCTGGTTCGATACGAACATAGCACCATATATCGTGTCACCTGCATTTCTTTATTTTTTAGGTTCACTAGTTTGGATTTTCTTTTATTCCCAACAATAAAATACTTATAGCCTTCTGCTCCTCTTTACTCAAGGACACGTGTACCGAAGCTTTGCAGCGTAGTAAACTGGGCGCTCATTTCTAGACTGCGTGTCTTCACAATGTGAGGAGGCAGGAAATCTATTGTGTGTATCAGTGAGTAAATTCCTAGGAATAGAAAAAAAAAAACGCCGTTGGCGCACTGCGACACGCTGGCTTAAAGCTGCGATTAAAATGAACGCGTAAATATCAGAAACCAGCCCGAAGAAAAATTTGTGTCACGTCTATAGAAATTAAAGTAACTACAGACTTCGTTTTATGAAACGAACATTAAAGCATAACGCATGGCCGGAGTTCTTTTTGCCTGCTACTCTTTAAAATCTGAGTAGCCTACCCATTGGCTCAAAGCGAAGGCGAGAGAGAGAGAACATTATTTCACTGGAATATTAAGCTCATGCCCTGGGCTAGAGTCCCCAAGACCAAGATGTCCGTCAGCTGGTCCGAGGCTTGCCAAGTTCATCACTTTGGGGAATAATGGTGCGGAGAATGAAGAAATGAACGAAAACAGGACCGGCGAAAAGGGGTCGTTCTATAACTTGCACAGGGTTCGGAACAGTTGGGGTACTCGAGAGGGTGCCGTATACGGTATAGAAAGGAGCGGGCGGGAGCGTGTTTAGGAGTATGCGTCGAAGATTTGTCTGGAACTGGAAGAGGACCGAGAGCTTCTCTATAAAGCTGCCATAGTGAATATGTTTCTTGCTTGTTGAAGAGGGAGGTGTCCCATGCGGGTGGATAAGGCTTAAAGTCCCTATATTTTTCGCTAGCGCTTTAGGTAGTCCAAATATTTGAAGAGCGTCGCTACCTTCTTACCGAAACCGTGTGTGGCCTTTCCGGTTCCGATTTCGGCCTCCCGCTGATAGTCGTATACTTTGTATCCGCTCCTATCCGTGCCTCCGTGCGTCGGCCCGCCTCACCTGGATACATCAGTCGCCGCCCCGACACAGCGTACCTCACATTTCGAGCAGACCTTGAATCAGGCTGTTATGCTCTCTTTCTCAGCCTCTAAGAAGACTAACCGACTTTTTATATCAGTCACAGCCACAGGCTGGCCCCGAGATTACAATACGGCAACGCTTCCGTTCAAGACCAGCAGCCGATATGTTATGTGAGAAAACAGAGCCATGGGGAAGAGGAGGTTGGTGCTACTTAACCTGGTCGAGAAAACGTCATGAATGGGGCTTTAGATGAGTCAAATGAATCTCCAGTGTTGAATTTGGAAGGAAAAGCGGTGCACCTGGAATTCCAGCGCGATCGCCGCGCGATTATGCAGGATGCTCCGATTTCTGCCCTCGCCCGAATTTTATCCGCGTTCGCGCGACGACAGTCAGTGAACGTTTATAGCGCGGAAAGCGCGAAAGCAGCAGACAATAAAAGGCCGGGATGAAGCCACACAAGCGCACCATGCGCGTGTCGCTCCCTTGTTTCAACATAGCAGACGGAGCAATACAACGCGCCTGCGCCGAATATTGTTATCAATGTAACCTGGAAAATCACAGTATCATGACATACCCACTATCTCTTGCAACGCCAGTTTCCGGCGGGCCGAGGGCGTGTCACCTCTTTTGGTCACCATCGGTCTATCAACACTCGAAAGCAAAGAATGCAACATGCTGTACATTCTCGCACTAACCCCTTTTTGTCGCATACGTTAACGGATTAACAGAATAATATTGTGAGCGCTGTATGGCGCTTCATCTTTCAAATGGTGCTCGTGCTGCTTCATCCTCATCGTTCTCTCTTGTAGATACTCATCGTCATCGCTGAGTGTGGCTCGCTTCGGTGTGCGACCAGGGTTTCAGGTCTCCAATAAACCTGGTTTGCCAGGCCGGCCCTTACAATACGAACACTTTATTTAGGTAAATAAGTGTGTTTAATTTTCACTTAAGCTTTGGTAAAAGCGAAGCGTGAGACGAATGTAAACAATGTGAAGGGGTAAACGCTGCTGAACCGAATGTGGAGCGAAAGCTTTAGCTGCGGGTGACCAAGCGTACTTCATTTTTTGCCTTCTTTTTCTTCGTTTTACTGAGCTTCTTTGTCGCCGTTTTCGTCATCTTCGTCTTCTTCTTCACCTTTTTCTTCTTCTTTTCGTAGTTAAGCCTCTTCACGGCGTAGCTGCGGCCACCCGAGGTCTCGCTTTGGCTGTCGCAGTGTTGCTTTCACAACAAAAAGTTGGCACTTGCAGCCGCGTGTGGCGCCAGTGAGCCCCATTTTGCAGGCGGCCAAGTCGAACCTGCAGTGCACACGAGGAAGCTTGTACTGCGAGATGTCACCGGAGGCGTTGCTTTGCCATTCCTGTTTGCTGCTTTACTTGAGGAGATTTTGGCCGTCTGTTACGTAATGACTTGCTGCGCTCCATTTTTTTGTTGATGAGATCAACCACCAACAAAACATCGCCGACCTCTTTGCGAGGCAGAGATATTCAAGAACCGCTATACAAAGAAGCAGATAAATGTTTACGCGATACACGCTTAATAAAAAAAAAAAACACGCCTCCTGAATAAAGCACGCTTTTCGCGCTGAACCTGCGCACAGAGGAGGAGTTATGTCGCCAGAAATTGTTTATGAATGCCTCCGCATTCACACTATACCTGTAAAAAGTTTTTTTTTTTAGAATACAGCTGGTTTCCTCGTCTCAGTGGTGGCACCAAACAGCCACTTCAATTTTCTTGGTAATAAAACGCTAGCGCCATACAAGGGTGTTGCAATGTCTCCCCGCGCTCCGATTTGTCGTCTTTGATATAGACCGGACATGCTCACTAACAGCTATGGCATTTTTATGCTCTAAAATAGCGTGTGCTCTTCAGCACCGCTTCGCCATCGTGGACGTCTGCATCTTAGGCCTAAAAAGCATCTGTATCATGTGCCGAATGGTTTTCACTGTGTGCCACTCGGTTACGATGCATGGCTGTTATGCCACCCCACTCTGAGATCTAACAAGCCAGTTAAAGCAGATGCTTCATGTATGCCTTCGACAACGGTGCTCCGTTGAATTTGCGGTGATGCCCCTAGCGCTTATTCAGTTTCCGCAGAAAAGGTTATTGGCGTCCGATAGCATGGCTTTGCTGAAGCCGGCAAGCGTGTTGAGCATTGCCCGCCCGCAACATGTACGCGCATAACGTTTACATGCCACGCCCGGGGCACGAATTATAGTTTTGAATTACGGGGGAACCAGGACAAAACTCGTGCATTTTGAAAGGCCCAGAGTCCAACTCGGGACTGTCATGGCGGGACCAGCCGTTGCGAGGTGCATCGCTTTGAGCTCCGGGAAACGTCAGTGTGACCGATGAAGAGCTCCGACGACATTTTCGCCTATGGAAAAGAATGTCGGTGCGACGAGCTAGACTATGGCTAACGTCTTCTTCTTCACCGTGGTGGTCGCAGCATGGTGCAAAGCCGTGAGCACGCTCACAAGCTCGAGCTTCCGGAATCGAGGCGTGTCTTGACAGAATCTGCCCAGGCTGGAGATTAGCAACGGGACCAAAATGGTGCTGCCTAGCGAAGACGCACTGCTCGTGGTGGGCGCCTGTTCACTGACGATAGCGCCTGCCTAACCATCAGCGTGACCAAAACGCACGCGGAAATTCACAAGCTCAAGCTTCGGCAAGCGGAGCGTGTCCTCTCTTGGCAGAACATGCGCCGGCTGGACTATATAGGAATCGCTCTATAGGTAATGCTCAAAAAGTCTCCGTAGAATGCTAAAAAATTCATCTTCGCTTAAAGGCCCACTGTCCACCCTCCGGTCGAAAATATTTTCTTCCCCGGTGACTGTGAGACTTCGCCCCTAGAACGCAAGGCCGCAAAATGTTTTTGAAAAGAGTAACTAATAACGCAGTTACAGCCACCACAATCACCCGATTCTGTCATGCTTCTCTCCTTCCGTTCCCTCGCAGAGGTTTTTCACCCTCCTGCCCGAGGTCGTCTAGCCTCCGCAAGACAAATTCCCCTTCCTCCTCCGCGTTTGGCGGGAGGTGGGGCGTGGCACTCCGCGAGCGCGAAAAAAAAAAAAAACGGCCGAGAGAGCTCGCGCCGCTGGATTCAGTCTGGCCGTAGCGAGGGAAAAGCGCGCAGCGAGCGGTAGACACCCATCCTTTTCCCGTCAGTCAGCGAGACAGACCAATGGACGTCGTTCGCGGTACGTGCGTCATTACTGTGGCCCGTCGGGCCAGCGCAGGAAACGGCGAGGCTGGCTTCCCAAAGGAGAGCATGAGAGAGCTTTGAATTATATTTTCGATGCTTTGCGGCGCGCGTGTCACTGTAGCATTTTGCACAGACTATCTCCGGTACCTGATCGAAACACTGGGCTCCTTTGCTTAAAAGGGCCTTCCCTGGACAGTGGCCCTTTAAGGCTGCTTAAGTAATAATTTAAGCGAGCTTTCTTGCCGAACATGTCGTTTATGTAAACAGGCCTCGTGTTTATTCCTGAGTTGAAGATCATGGCTCAAGGCGATTGTTCCTACTTCGTATTCTCTTCGGCATCGAACGCTGCCACGCGCCGATGCTGAAAAGTGGAAGCCTCGTTACTGGCCAGGACAGTAACGTATGGTCCTTCTATAGCCAATGTTGATGACGCCTTCTTTCCGAAGTGAACATGTTCGACACGGAGGTGATGCCGGCCTATTGAAACCAGGCGAACTGCCTACAGGTGACCGCATCGGCGTTGCTCACCGCTGCTATACTGGGCAAGGCTCGTCCGCGCAAGCCGCGCAGCAGCGCGGGGTCCTGCATCGCCTCGGTTGAGCTCGACAAGCACCGCCACAGCCCTTGCCACAACTGTAACTGCCAGGTGGTGGTGGAAACGCTTAAAAAAATGGAGAGTTACATAAAGGTTGCTCTGGGGTCAGGCTTAGTGCCCTTCCCCTAACAAATACTAGGTGGAGTCCCCAGTACGGGATCCTAGTGGCTTCCACTGTTGCCATTGCTTGTTTGGCCAAGGCCTTTTGGGCTTTCAGGTTGGAGCAGGCGAGTAGGGTCGCCTCCCAGCCAGGGTCGCCTCCCAGTCCTCCCGGGTGGTGTTTGGGCTAGGTGCAAAGGCAGGGTTTGATGGGCACGCCCACACTATGTGGAAAAGGCCCTAGGACATTTCCCCGCAGTGCGGGCACTCCCCGGAAAAGGCACTGTCAAAGTGTTTAAGTGACGCCGGGCACATCATGGTATTCGTAAGGAGGCGAACAAACACGCGTTCCTCCGGTCTTGTAAACCCTTTACACGGGGGGGGGGGGGGGGGGGGTAAATATTGTGTCTGTTTTGGTACAGCTGCGTAATTGCTCTGAAAGTGTAGGCTGGTGTGAATTCTTCTGAGGAGAAAGGACATGAGGTTGCCCGGTTAGAAAGCGTGCGGGCGGCGGCATCTGCCGCCTCGTTTCCTCCTAGCTCCGAATGGGCCCGAGCCCAGACTATGAAGCGGCGGGATGGACTTTCCACGCATGAGCTGCTTTTTAGTACCCGGTAGGCCAGGTACGGGACCCAGCCCTGTTGAAAGTTCCTACACGCCCCTCGCGAGTCCGTTATGATTGTTTTGGAATCAGAGTGTGTTGCTGCTAACGCGATGGCGACCTCCTCTGCCTGTGTTACGTTTCGGGCTTTAAATGTGAGCCCGTTTACCGTTTTGGACTCGTGGATGAATGCCGCCGTGTACCACCCGCTTTGGTGCGGGCCGGACGCGTCCTCATAGTACACTCCGGGTTTCCTTTCGTAGTGGTGAGCTAAGGTCTCTGCCCTGGCCATGCGCCTACCCTCGTGGGCGTCCTTGGACATGTTAGTGGGGAGTGGTTTTACGTGCAGGGCGTATCGCCACTCCTAGGGAAGCCTTACTCTTTCCTCGGTTACAGTCGTGTGTTATATGTGTAGACGGGTTAATAGGCGACGCCCCGACGGTGTCTGCGATAGTAGCGTGTATTGGCTCGTGAGGTGGGCTCCTCGAACGAGTTTGTCATACCCAGACCATGGAGTCTCAGGTTCGACGTGGTTATAGGGAGGTCGAGGGCCTTCTTCGCTATTTTGCGCATGATCACCTCGATGGTGCTCTCCTGTTTCTTGAGGTGGAGATAGAGGGTCGAGTACAGGATTCTGCTTGTTACAAAGGCATTGGCCAGTCGTAGATCATCTTTGCTTCTCAGTCCCCCTTTCTTGTTTGAGACTCTGCGGACCATTCGGCCCACCTGGTCTCCCACCTTTTTTAGCTTGTCGAGCGTGACCGCCGCTAGCTTACGCTGGTGATTGAAAAGACCCAGTACTCTAATTTCCTCTTTCTCTCGGGTATTGGTTCTGATTCAAGTAGCAATTCTATCTTGTCTGTGTATTTTTTGGATGGACAAATATGGACGAATTTGGAATTTTTTGGTGAGCACTGAAGGCCGCATTTTTTCGCGTACTCATTCACAGCGGTGGCTGCTGCCTCCTGCAAGCTGGCCTCCATTTCTCCGAGAGAGCCCCGCGTGGCCCATATGGAGATGTCGTCCGCGTACAGCGCGTACTGCACACCCGAGACTTTCTCCAGGTGGACCGGGAGATTTTTCATTACCATGTTGAAAAGCAGCGGGGATAGCACCGCTCACTGTGGTGTATCTCTCGTGCCTAATAGAAAGGGACCGTGGTCTGCGTTCTGAATCCTCACGTAGGCCTGTCTGTCTGACAGGAAGCGTTTTATATACTCGAACGCGTTCTTTCCACACCCAGTCACCGAAAGGTGTGTCAGGATGGCCTCGTGCGTCACATTATTGAAGGCTCCCTTCAGATGTAGAGCCAGCCCTATCTTATCCCCGTTGGGATGTTCTATCGGATGTAATATCTATCTGCTGGGCTGTAGCAGGACGTTCTGAGCCGATTTATTTGACGTGAAGCCATACATCGAGTCGGCGAAGACTCGCTTGTTCTCAAGATACTCGGAGAGTCGGTCTCTGACCATTGTTTCCATCAATTTGCCCACACACGACATGAGAAAAATGGGCCTGAAGTTGACCGTATCTATGGCTTTGCCTGCCTTTGGGATGAAAGTTATGATTGCCGTCTTCCATTCGGTGGGAAGAGGAACTTTGCCCGTCCAGATCGGATTGAAGTGTTCTAGAAGGGATTGGTACGCGTGCTCTGTTAGGTTTTCTATAGGAGTTTTACTGTGATCCCATCCCTTCCTGGCGCGGTACCGCGTTTTATTCTCGCTAGGGCTAGCTCAACATTTTCGTCTCCACTGTACCTGTAAGCTTCTCCCCTTGGGTCTTGGGTCGTGCTCAAGTTCTGATCTCGGAGCTTCAGCGCTAGCCGGGTCGTATTTCCTTGAAATGCGTGTATTGCTCTCTGCAGGTGTTTCTGCGACTCGGAACGCATCTGGTTTGGATCTATGAGTGCTCGGAAGAGACGCCATCTGTTTTTGCCAGACATCTGCATAGCTGCCGCGTTGCACCTCTCTACCCAGTTAGCGTCCGCGAGTTGCGCCGCGTATTCTGCCGCCTCTTTTGTTATCGCCACAATCCGGGTTTTTAGCTTGCGGTTATGTTTCTGCCTGCGCCATCTTTTAACCATGCTGCGTCTGACTTCCCAGAGGTGGAGTAGGTGGGTGTCCTCATCCGTAACTGCCTCAGAGAGCTTTACCGCGTTTCCGTTGAACGGACACTGGCCAGCAGCTGTTTGGTCCAGGCTTGGTATCCCTGATCCTGGATAGAACTAACATTATATTCTTTTCTGAATTTTGCCCAGTCCGGCATCCTAGTCTGCCCCGTCGGTCTGGTAAGGGGTTTAGTGCGGATCGTTATGTTGATCAGACAGTGGTCACTACCGAGTGTTTCCTCCGGATGCGTCCACTCCACTCGCCTCGCGTTGTTTGAAAAAGTTTAGTCCAGACAAGTGTCCCTCTGCGCCGAGGTCCCAATTCGCGTGGGGTACGCCGGGTCGGTGTGTAGGGCTAGGCTTAATGTGGACGCTGCCTCCGCTAGCTTCCGTCCTCGTATGTCCTCTCGGTTGTAGCCCCATGAGAGGTTGTGCGCATTGAAATCTGCTAACACTAGTAACGGATCTCGTCCCACTTCCCTGATAGCCCTACTCAGGTGTGTGGAGCAGGTGACATTTTTGCTTTAGGTGGGCAGTACACGTTCAGGATGTGGAGCGGCGGATCATCCTTTTTTATGGGCAGGAGAGTCACCATCACATATGAAAAGCTGGCTTGTAATTCCAGATCTATTAAATTTGCTGTGAAATTTTTGTGCATGAAGACGCATGGTAGGGGGTCGAGTTGGAACGTTTTGCAGTTTGTGAGGCTCGCGTTCCCGCCTGGCTCCTGTACGGCCACCACAGCCGAAGTATGCTCGTACGTGGAAAGGTGCATCCTAAGGTCCGCTCTCTCAATCTTTGATTTAAAGCCTCGACTATTCCACTGTGTTAAAATTATAGGAGCCCGTGTGCTGTGCGATGTCAGTGCACGTTAAAGAACCCCAGGGGGTCGAAATTTCCGGAGTCCTCCACTACGGAGTCTCTCATAGCCTGAGTCGCTTTGGGACGTTAAACCCCACAAACCGAAATTATAGGACTCTCATTAGTTCGTCCCGCCATGTTGTGCCTGAAGATGTTATTCTGGAGGAGGAGCTGCTGCAGCTTCTCACCCTCACTGATCACTCTACGCATCTTGTGAGTTATGGGATTCGTGGGTCTCCTTGTGTTAGCATACTTGCGAACCGTCATCGCTTTCGCTATCTGTCGTGATACTATGGAGGGAATGGATTCTTGTATCTTCCTCATCATAGCTTCTAGTTTGCTTTCCATGCTAGGCTCTGCGTCGCTTTCCATCGCCTCCTCTTGCTGAGGCGGCTGGGATTTAGCTAGTGAAGTTTCTAGTTTGCTGGTTTCTAGGGCTGCTATCTGTTTTCTTAATTCAATTTCTACCAAATTTGGTGTAGGTGGAGAGGTAGTATTGAGAGGAGGAGGAGCGACCCCACTCACCTGCTGCTTCCCGTTCTTGACCATGCTAGCCCAGTTCCTCTCATGATTGTTTTGTTTAGAATTTGGCTCCATGTTAATCGAAGGGGGCGGGAGATTCCCGCTCCCTCATTTCTTTTTCTTGTTCTTGTTACTGGATTGTTGCTGCTCGTTCCTTCGGAATTTCGCAGTCCAGTCTTTAGAGTTCGTGGCGTGTTCGCCGCCATATACCGCACATTTCGGATTGCACTTGTGAGGGGCCACCCCCTCCACAAATGGAGCTTGCGTTCCGCAGAGTCCGCAGTTTTCTTGCCTCGGTGTCGGGCAGGTGTCTGCCCTGTGCACCGTGCCACACAGGTTACACGCTGGTATGGTGCGACGGTAAGTGGCTACCGGTATAACTTGCGCGTTGTACAGCACAGCTCTGGGCTTGTACTTCCCTTCGAAAGTACGACCCGTGCTTTGTTCGAAGTGCCGAACTTTCGGATGTCCAGGATTTTGCTCTCTCCGCGAAAGCTTCTCGCCTTCCTTCGCAGGGATTCGGTGATCTCCGGATTGGCCACAGTGATGACTCCATGTACCACGTTGTCCTCAATTTGCTTTACGCGTCCACGCAGATAGAGGTCTTGCCCTTGCGTTCGGATTGCAAAGTCGCCGACCAGTCTGTCTGCCGCGTGGATGCTCGGCGTGCCCACGATGATGATGTTTTGGTCCGGGGACACTGTGAAGTAAAAGTTGTCTGCTTCGGCCTCCCCGACTGGCTGTCTTAGGACTAGGCCCAACTCGCCGTGTTGCAAGTTCTTCAAGTTTGTGGCCATTAGTGGTTTGATGATTAGCACCACTTCGTCTGGTCTGAATCTGCTCAGAAACTTGGGCTTCCATGCAGCTCTGACTTGCGTTGGGCCTCCGGTTGCGCGCTCACCGGGTTCTGAGTCGGGGTGCGCATGGCGGCCTCCGTGTGCTGACGTGGCCTTCCTTTGCGCGCTGGCTTGGAGTTTCTGGGCTTGCTTTTCAAAAGCCCGGATCACATTTTCACTGCAGGCTTGCTCTCGGCTGGTATGCGGCAAGGTTGTCCATGTCATGCCTTCCGGGTCGTAACCGCGCGGATGGTTGACGTTTACCGTTTACCATGCTCGCCGGGAGCGGCCTTCCCGCCGTGGGACGCCAGCGTTCAGCCGATAGGCTGAGCCACGGCTCCACAACGGATGGGAGCAAAAGTGCCCCCAAAAGTCGAAAACTCGGTCCACCGGGTTGGCAGTGGTCTCCCTGCGTTCCGGATGACTTGATGGCCCTTCATGGACCAATAGTTTTGGGATTAGACGCGTTGTTCCACCGTTACGGTCGAAAATCGCCGGAGCCGATGTTCCATGCGTCCGCTCGCTACGCGCGCTAGCTCAGACACCCCTGCTACTGGCTCTCTGTAACTGCCAGCGCAGAGACTGACGCCAGCGTCGCAACGGGGCCTGCACCGTGATGTTCGCCGAGCGCATTCTTCCAATTTACGACCTCCTATATCCTCTGACGGGCCGCACCTATCCGGGCCCTTGGCCCACCAAGCGCCGAATGCCAGCCGTGTGCCCACAGGCTGCCCTCTGTTCACTGTTCCAGGAAACTGTATAGTTCCAGGAAACTGATCGAGTTCTTTCCTAGCAACTATACCGCGGTGTTCAGTTCAAGGAACGCTGTACCGGCGGGCGACAGTGTGCACTACGCGGACTGCAGGAGACGCTTCAGAGACAAGCATATGCAAATGGTGTGACACTAGTACTGCGTTAACTTATGCACACTGGGTGAATGAGGGCCTCTTTGAAGACTGAAGAAAGAAATGCTAAGAGGGAGATATCTTGCTAATTTAAAATATCAAAATTAGTGCACAAGTACCAGTCTGTGTAAACTTTCTACTACGATATTGTGGCTATGCCATATTTGATGGCCTTGCAGTATGCTTGCTGGCTAAAACCTCTCATCGATCAGGCCCTCGGGTTATTCGCTGATTCCGCCGAGTCGTTCTGTATGGTAACATTCCAGGTCATTTCACTTATTAGAGCTTCCGTCCGAGTACGGCGATTTCCCAGGAATACTACCGCCCTTACGAAGGAAAATTTGAACAATTAAAAAAAGGAAACCTCCACCCGCTTTTTATAATCAAGGATTTTGCTCCTGTAGATGTTAACTCCAAATTCTTTCTACTGTGCTGATCTGCGTTCACAGCCCCTCTGTTCAGCAAGGGCCTGCTATTTTAACAGATTAAAAAAAAAGGAACTGCTTTTCGCCGCTAAAAGCCATGCGATAGCGCGCCGCAGTGCTCTGAGACCTCAACCGTAAGAAACCAGTTGTAAAACCTCGCATGAACGTCTGCGAGCTGCCTGCATGTATTTTGTTTTAATCCTGTTTGTTTACCTTGATCCCCCGTATAGCTGTTTGAATAACACAGCTGCCACTTCCCCTGTATTGTTCAGGAAAGCTCCCCTAAAATATGTGAGAAGCGTCGACTGCTGTAGAGCTAACTACAAATAACAAAGGTACACCGTTAAGAGCAGAACGCGATAGCGGTTACGGGCTGCGTTCTCATCGCGTACTCAATATTTACACAACTACTCATTTTCATCATGCACACATCTTCACTTACCACTACGACTTGCTGCTCTTTTTCTTTCTTTGATTTTCGCTAAACATTACTGCTTACCGGCCTCCGCGACGAGAAGAAAATTACCGCTGCTTTCTCAAACACGGGCGCACAGGCGTTTTGGGGTGTCCACCGAGTAGTGAGAGTGCCACTGCACCTTTCGTTTTGTTTCTCAAAAGCGATTTTCATTTTAATTCCAGCGCACGTGGGTGACCCCATGGCAGGCCTAAAGATGATGACCTAACGATCACAGCATCCTTTGCGCTGTGATCCATTCCTGTTTGCCTTTTCAGCTTGGTGGCCTAATACTTGCTTGCATATCCATAATTACTCAGGAACATATTAGCACGCATCTCGAATACTATTTACCAGGTCAAAGACCACAGCGCATTTCCTAGGTCCATTTTATTCAGCTCGATTCGGCGATGTATTGTTGTCTAGCCTGCTTGCCTCGCAAAGTGGAGGTCCTGGGTTTGAATACCATCCCAGCCCACCTTAACCGGTTTTTTTTCCAGCTCACTTACTATCCTTTATATATCGCAACCCCCTGAAAATCTTGCCGCCAGTAATAACCTTGTTCGACATGTTCATGAATTTTGTAACCATCTACTTCCGTTCGTGTTTTTTTTTTTTTCGTTCTCGGCCATCCAAACGCTGACACCGACAGTGGCGACGCCTGCTCGATGCTTAATGCTGTCGAGTTAAAGCGCGTTTCAGGATCAGTTCAAACACATGTCAAGAAAAGAAGCAAAGAGGCAAATGGGCGTCCAGTCAGTAGAGAATGCATGCTTCTTTATGTACACTGAAGGCACTCGCATAAAAAATAAAGTTAGAAGCGTTCAACGCTGCTGAACTGAACATGGAGCAAAATCATTAGCTGCGGGTGGCCGAGCATTCTTCTTCTTTTTCTTTCCCTTCTTCTTCTTCTATTACGCGCAGCGCGGGCTCTGGGACCACGGACACGGCACACAGGGACGACCGATTAGACCTGGCGTAGTATTGCTTTCGTAATAAAATCTAAGTTTTTTTTGTATGCAATTGATCAACAGGCAACCCACATCCGGTTGAAGATGCGTGAAAGCGGGTAAGCGGCAGTCAGGTGAAAAGACGCTGTTTGGCGAACGAAGGTCATGTTTTATGGAATTCGCCCCCGCTGAGGCTAATGTACGAAAAACATTTTTCCTGGACGCACAAAAGAGCACATAATGCAGATACAAAGGAGTAATCCACAGCTTTCTCAGATTCGTAGCAGCTGAACCAACGAATCAATCGAAAATTTATGCAAAAACTTATTTGCAAAAACGACTAGCACCTGACAGGGTTAAGATGAGTAGAAAACAAATTTTCCTCCTCATAAGAGCCACGTTAGCTTACACGATATTTCTTGTGCAGAGAGGTGAAACAGAAAAATAGGCAAGCGCTGTAAAGAGGAACAATTTTTTCAGCTCCTTCTGAGCTCCTGGTTTCAATGATGGCTGCTTGATTGCTCGTAATGTGGCAACATGCCACAAGAGGCGCAATAGTGTAAGTCAACAGCTCTGAGTTCTTGATGCACAATAATAACATTATTGGGTCGAAATTAATCCCAAGCGCTCCCAAAGCGCTACAAAAATGCCAAATAGGCTGTATTTACATGTGCAAAACTACTAATCCTTGCATTTTATTGGCTGAGACAAATGCAAAACAATTAAAATTCTGCGGTGACTGGCTTCACGTAGTGCATTTTCTCTTCGTGTTATCTGCGTGATTTGTTCCATTTAGAAATGCTTAAATAGCTTTAAATGACGGATGCACCATCAATATTTCACGCTCTCATAATAGCGGATGCATGTATACCCTCCGCTTGTTACAGCGGCGCAGCTCTTGCGGGAGGGGAACAACTCCCATAAAGGGACAAAGGGTCATGGAGACGATCCACTGCAATAAACACTCCGAATAATTCTCCCCTTGCCACTCTATCAGCTTGTTATGCACGCGATGCTCACCTGCCACACTCTGTAGTACTATTGCTACCAGTCATCTGTACTGCTACAAAAGTAGAACGTGGCCATTTCAAAGCCTCTAGAGCAGACAGTCCTATCGAATAAAGGGCCAAATAAAAGATGTCACACAGGCGCATCCAGTGGGCGCCGAGCGAAACAACGTGTTAAGTCAACAGAGTACCATGGAGAATAAACAAGAATGTGAAAGCTTGGAAACAGCGGCCGCGCACACTTTTGGCATGGCGGGTTTGCAGACCATCTTCAAAAGGGTGCAAATCGCTTCCATATTGGGAAGTGCGCAGCGCTCGTGGCACAGGAAAGAGTCACAGCAGCCACCTTAACAGTCCAGTAAGACTGGTTTCTCTGACGATCGTGAAATGGTCATCAGTTACAGCATTATTGCTTTTCAATAATTATTTTTAGTTCAGCATGTTTTTGCCGGCAGCACAAGGATTCGCTAAAAGCTGAAACGCTCAAAAATAACGCATTTCATTAATCCAGAGCGATTATTTTATGAATATATTTTATACTGGACCACGCGCACCGCGCGCCCAAGCCTAGCTGAAGAAGAAGTAAGCTTTCATCCGCCCAACAGAACGGCAGCATTTCGTTAGCGGCGGAGCCACCACAAGCGAATTCTACTGCACGAACGCATCAGCCCTCACCTCCGCAGCGGTTTCGGCAAAATGGCCTTGCCCGAAGGTCATTCACGAGCTACTGGTCCTCCCAGAGACCCAGGTATGCTCCAACGGCGCTGCAGCAATTCCAGCAAAAGCAGCCGCCGCCTTAGCCCGCTCGGCGACCGGACCCAATGGTATCCCTCCCATAGCCAACGGGGACAGGGCCTTGAAATTCATCGAACAAACGCTGCCTCCGACTACACACCAGCTAGCGAAGGCGCCTATTCAAGAACTTATGACCGGCTCGACAAACAGGTAGATTTGCACCCGCAAGCTCGAGTTCCAGGAAGCGGGGCAAGCCATACTCTGGCAAATCCAGTTCCAGCTGGCGCATACCAACGACAAAAAAGAGGACCGGATCCTATATTGGCAACAACTGTGCCGGTTGGATCAAGGCACCACAGAAAAGACCGCGATGTCTACCGAAGGCGCACTGCCCGTGGTAATTGCCAGTACGCTGAAGGCAGTGTTTCTATGAGCCCTCAACGTCAGCATGGTGGAAAGCCGTGCGCACGCTCACAAGCTCGACCTTCCGGAATCGAGGCCTGTGTGTTCTTGACAGAATCTGCCCAGGCTGGAGATACGCAACGGGGCCAAGATATTGGTGCCTACCGGAGAAGCACTGTCCGTTTTGGTCCTGTGATCGCTGACTCTCTGAGCCTTCACCTTCTTTATGACCACCACGCACGCGTAAAGTCAGAAGCTCGAGCTTCAGGAAGGGAAGCACGTCCTCTATTGGCAGAACCTGCGTCTGCTGGACTAAGGCAACAGGGAAAAGGCCGTGGTGCCTGCCGAAGGCGCACTGCCAGTGGTGGCCGCCACTTCTCTAAACGCAGCGCCTCTCCGAGCCCCCACCATAAGCATGGCGGAAATGCATGCACACATTCTGAAGCTCTAGCCTCAAGAGACGGAGCGTGTTCTCTCTTGGCAGTGTCTACGCCGACTGGCCGAAGGCGACGGGGAAAAGACCATGGGGTCGACCGAGGGCGCACTCCTCGTGGTGGTCGCAACTTCTCTAAGGACAGTGCCTCTACGAGCTCTCACTACAAGCATGGCGGAAATGCATGCGCACGCTCAGAAGCTCAAGCTTCAGGAAAGGAAGCGTGTCCTCCACCGGCAGCGCCAGCACCGGCTGGAGCAAGGCATCGGGGCCCTCAGCGGGGTGTCGACCGAAGGCGCACTGCTCCTGGAGGTTGCCCCTTCACTGACGACAAGTATTCTCCAAGCCCTCACCATACGCATGGCGGAAATGCCAGCACACGTTCAGAAGCTCCAGCTTCAGGAGACGCAGCGTGGTCTCAATTGCCAACGCCTGCGCCGGCGGGACGAAGGCGACGGGGAAAAGACCGTGGCGTCTACCGAAAGCGCAGTGCCCGTGGTGGTCATCGCTTCACTAAAGACAGTGTCTCTCCGAGCCCTCACCATAAGCATGGTGGAAAAACATACTCACACTCACAAGCTCAAGATTTAGGAAGCGAGGCGCGTCCCCTCTCTGCAACACCCGCGCCGGCTGAAGCAAGGCAACGGGGCTCTCACCGGGATATCGACCGAAACCGTAATGCCCGTGGTGGTCACCCCTTCACTGACAGCAGTGCCTCTCTAAGTCCTAACCATCAGCATGGCGGCAAGACGTGCGCACGTTCACGAGCTCTAGCATCAGGAGACGGAGCGTGGTCTCTCTTGCCAACGCCTCCGCCGGCTAGAACAAGGCAATCGGGCCCTGAGCGCAATGTCGACCGTAGGCGCCCTGCTAGTGGTGGTTGCTTCTTAACTGACGACAGTGCCTCCCTAAGCCCTCACGACCAGCCTGGCATACACGGGTGCGGACGCTCACAAGATTGTGTTTCAGGAAGTGAGGCCGTCTGGCCTGCACCTGCGCCAGTTAAAACAAAGCAACGGGGCCATCACCATGGTGTCCGCCGAGGGCACACTGTCCATGCTACTTGCCGCTCCGCTAACGGCAGTTCCTCTCCAAGCACTCACGATCAACCTGGCGGACATGGATGTGCACGCTCACTAGCTCGAGTTTCAGGAAGTGGAGTGTCTCCTGCCCTGGCAACACCTGCGCCAGCTGGAGCAAGGCAACGGGACCCTCACCGTGGTGTCCACCGAGGGCGCAATGTCCGTGGTGGTCATTCCTTCACTGACGGCAGTACCTCTCCAAACCCTCACCAGCAGCCCGGCGGAAAAGGATGCCTACGCACACAAGCTCAGCTACCAGGAAGCGGAGCGCCTTCTCTCATTCCAGCTACCGCGCCAGCCGACACAATGAACCGAAGCCCGCGTCATGCTGTCCGCCTAAGGCACACGACAGTCCATTCACTTACTCTCCCATCTTTGCACACCCCCACCCAATGCATGGAGGACAGGCTTGCTGACGCCCTCAAGAAAGCATTCTCACAAGCCGGAGCGAGGTATAAAAATTCCGACGGAGGCGGGTGCGAAGCCCAGCGTGGTACCCCATTGTGAGCGTAATTAAGCTGCTTAGCACACAGGACAAAAACCTGACCGTGCAGTCACTGCAACATCTATTGAGGGACTCGCAAAAAAAGCCACAATGTGTCAATAAGCCTTGAACTATGCTGAGCTTATGCAAATAAAACTCAGCAGCTGAATGAATTGGTGTGCTCTACAGTACAGTACATAAGAATATATACAGTGCCTTGCTGTGTTTCCCACTTCAATTTTGCGGATTATAGCTTTTTTGGCGGATTTTCGTCATCCTCCGTCCGCATTCAACTGAAACGTTCCCAATCAGCAAGATCGACACTGCAAGCGCTGTTTTGTCTAACTGCTTTCGAAATCTCCGGGCCATTGATTGTTTTTCAAAACAGAAGCGTCGTCTGAAACTGCCAAAGTAGATTTGCGGTTATCAGAATAAATGGCACTGGCAGCAGGGACCACCGTCATCTTTTTGACATGTACACATTACACAGCTTTAAGCAGAAAAAAGGAAGATTATTTCGAAGGACATGAATGACCGCCGGAAAAATTGGTAGCGCTGCACTTAGCGGCTTAGCGCATCAATCAGCGTGAGCTGATTGGAATATGCCAGCCAATGTATGTGCAGTGATAGAAGACTCCAGATTTAGACCGGTAGCCCAGGTGCCAGACTGGCATTGTTCCACCGAAATAATATGGGGTGTTAAAAGGCTCCTGATCTAGGACACAAGAGCAGGCGGCAGGCTTTGCTCTCTCTGCCTACTCTTTCACACTGAAGCCACTAAAACGTAGTATTCAACTCTAAAAGTAATCGCCTGCGGTGTGAAATGGCTGCCCAAGTAGATCACAAGCGCAAATTTTGCTTTACGCCAGCAAGCGCATGCGTGGTCATGCTTTGGGACTGACTTGCACAGAGATGGAAGTTGATGAAGACGGCGACGCAGAGCGCGGCGAGAAAGCGGCTGCGATGATACGTGCGAAGTGACGTAATGGCGACGGCTTCGTCGCATAATGCAGTCGCCAGTGAAGCTGCCTTGTACGCCTTGCCGTGTATTCGAACCACGTTCACGGCCGTATGCTATGTTTCTCCTTTGTGTTTTATTTATGATATTCCCCCCCCGTAGTGCGTGGCGTCACACTTTGGCGACGATGGGTTGATTCAGCGGTACGTAACTAAAACATTTGTTGGCACGGGATACTTCATTACGCGCATGCGCGAAAATACAAGGTTATTTGGGCATGATCAATGTACTATTCGAAGAACTGATCGGCAAGCGAGCCGTCATATGCCGCAGCCGATAGTGAGGGTGGTGACTATGGTCCATATACCACTCAGAACATACCTAACTGACGAGCAGCGCTCGTACAGTAAACCACGCAGTCAATTAATAGTATAAAGCAGGCGTGATTGCTTCTGTGACGACGATGACGACACCTATAACTACTCTGTAAGAGACTATGAGCCGAAATGATGGCAATTTTACCCAGCGTGGTGTAGAGTATCCAATACACTGAAACGGCAATCTAGCGGTAACAGTGTGCCCTTGAGCCATGAGGACCAGGACAAAGGTGAGGGTCGAGTACACGAAAACGTCACCTCGATGGTCGCGGAGGAAGACTTCGGAGGTCCGGCGATAGTTGTCGTTATCGAGCAGCCTAGCATTGACCCTTTCATCTATCCGACGATGGAATGTCACATGCCGTTCTCAGTTGCGCACAGAGGACAATAGGACAGTCCACAACTTAGAAATGACCAACAATGCGCGGAAACGTTTTGATGACTTGCAGCGTACTATTTCGCTTACCGCCTGCTAAACCTTAGTAAGAGTCACTTACATTGTCACTGTTTTCTCGTTTGTCCAGATAGTGTTTCGCAATTTATCTATGCTGTCACTGTCTTCACACGCCTTCCTACGGCGCCCTCTCGAATTGTCCAAGACGACATATATCGAAGTCATGTGCTTTCTCAGCCTGCAATTTGCGGAGGTTTTCTTTTATTTTTCCATTTCTTTCTCTAGCGTAATATTTCAAACTCTAGCCTCATAATACAACTGGCACTTTGTACCTGACCCAGTCCACAGCAATGATGCACTGCGATTTCATCCGCACCTACCGTTTTTTCTCCCAGGCCACGCGGTTGCATTTACTACAGATATAAGGAAAACGGTATCAATCCGAATCCATCTTTCAGATCTTTACAGTACCCTTGTTATCTGTCAATAGAACTTCGCACCTCAGCCAAACATCAAACTGAATCGCTCGGGATCTGCCACAGCCTAAGGCAACTGATGGTCAGCTGATCTTTAAGCAGAGTTTTAAGATTTTCTTCCAAAGGCATCAAATGGTTACAGCGGTTGTAAAACGGTTTGAGGTATTCACAAATGAAACAGTATTAGTGTCCTCTTTTTTTTAGCGCAAAGGAAATATCTCCCTTGATTTTGCTGGTACTGTGAAATGTTAGGCGACGCGCGAGCAGCACTTTGCTTCATTTCCTTTATGCATTGAGCAGTCCTCTATTTCTCTGCAAGAATAGAGTGGGTCCCGGCCGCACTTCAAATAAGGAAGGTTTGCGCGCACGTCTACCGATGCATCTTCCTCATTATCACCGGCCGGGCTATTCTTACTGCAGGGCGAAGACTTATCCCTGTACTTCGGCAGTTAACCTGGTTCTATGGGTCCTATTATAGGTATAAACGCTTGAAACTTCTTAATCTCATGCGCCCACTAATTTATGTCACCCCCTGCTGCGTTTTCCCCCCCTTGGAATCTTATTTGTTACCTTTAGCAATAATCGGTTATCCTCTCATCGCGTTGTATGTCCTACACGTGCCCGTTTCTTTTAACTGACTTCCACTAGTGTGTAATTAAGGCGATTATTTTTCTGAACCATTCTACACGGTTGTTACGTCTTAATGCTACACCTACCATCTTATGTTCCATAGCTCTTTGCGTTGTCCTCAATTTCAGTCGGCGTGAGACGAATGTAAACAATGTGAAGGGGTAAACGCTGCTGAACCGAATGTGGAGCGAAAGCTTTACTGCGGGTGACCAAGCGTACTTCATTTTCTTCTTTTTCTTCGTTTTCTTGAGCTTCTTTGTCGCCGTTTTCGTCATCTTCGTCTTTTTCTTCACCTTTTTCTTCTTCTTTTCGTAGCTAAGCCTCTTCACGGCGTAGCTTCGGCCACCCGAGGTCTCGCTATGGCCGTCGTAGTGTTGCTTTCACAACAAAAAGTTGGCACTTGCAGCCGCGTGTGGCGCCAGTGAGCCCCATTTTGCAGGCGGCCAAGTCGAACCTGCAGTGCACACGAGGAAGCTTGTACTGCGAGATGTCACCGGAGGCGTTGCTTTGCCATTCCTGTTTGCTGCTTTGCTCGAGGGGATTTTGGCCGTCTGTTACGTGATGACTTGCTTCGCTTAATTTTTATTACGAAAGCAATACTGCTCTAGGTTTCAAGCCTTCAGCGTGGCGCGGCCGCACCCACGTGACGCTGTGACGTCACACTCCACGTGATACTGGGGTGAGAGCTGTGCTACCAACTCAAGCGGTGCGCAGCCCGTGACTTCATACCCAACGTGACACAAAAGCGGCCGGCGTGTCCCGCTAGAGGTGCAGCTGGTGCTCCCGTGATACGTGACGTCAGGCACGTCCATACGGCTTGGTTAAAGCGGGGCTTTATATGTGGGTTGGCAGGTGCTGCCAACTTAGGTCTCTTGTTTCACATGGGACGGTTATGTCAGAATCAGTCTGCTGGGACCCCGGCATTCACTTTTCGCCTATAGGCCAGTAAGGCACGTGCAATGGTTAGAGCGGGACTTTATATGTGGGCTGAGGAATAAAAAAAGAGAAAAAGAGCGCTCGGCCACCTGCCGGTAATATTTTCGCTCAATATTTGATTCCGCAGCGTTGAACCCTTGTAGTTTTATTTTGTCGATGCGATAAATCACCAACAACACATCGCCGACCTCTTCGCGAGGCAGATATATTCAAGAACCGCTATACAAAGAAGCAGATAAATGTTTACCCAATACACGCTCGGTAAATAAAAAAAGAGAACACTTCCTGAATAAACCACGCTCTTCGCGCTGTACCTGTGCACAGAGAAGGAGTTACGTCGCCAGAAATTGTTTATGAATGCCTCCGCATTCACAGTATACTTGTAAAAAGTTTTTTTTTTTTTTTTTTTTTTAGAATACAGCTGGTTTCTTCGTCTCAGGTGTGACTGACACCCAAACTGCCACTTCAATGTGCTTGTTATAAAACGCTAGCGCCATACAATGGTGTTGCAATGTTTCCCCGCGTTCCGATTTATCGCCTTCGATACAGAACAAGCATACTCACTAACAGCAGTGGCATCTTTATGCTCTAAAATTGCGCGTGCTCTTTAGCACCGCTTCGCCATCGTGGACGTCTGCATCTTAGGTCTCGGAAGCATCTGGATCATGTGCCGAATGGTTTTCACTGTGTGGCACTCGGTTACGATGCAGGCTGTTATGCCACCGCACTCTGAGATCTAACAAACCAGTTAAAGCAGATGCTTCATGTATGCCTTCGACAACGGTGTTCCGTTGAATTTGCGATGATGCTCCTAGCGCCTATTCAGTTTCCGCAGAAAAGGGTATTGGCGTCCGGTAGCATGGCTTTGCTGAAGCCGGCAAGCGTGTTGAGCATTGCCCGCCCGCAACATGTACGCGCATGACGTTTACACGCCACGCCCGGGGCACGAATTATAGTTTTGAATGACGGGGGAACCAGGACAAAACTCGTGAATTTTGAAAGGCCCAGAGGGCAACTCGGGACTGTCATGGCGGGACCAGCCGTCGCGTGGCGAATTTCTTCGAGTTGCCCGACGAAGAGCTCCGATGACATCCTATCGAAAAGGATGTCGCATTGTTTGTGCGGCGAGCTAAACGACGAATAACGTCTGCGAAGGCTGAGGGACGGGCCTCATACGCTGATATTTGGAGTTAAAGACAACTGCGTTCCCGGGGTCTCTAGAACAAGCAGATGCTTGGGCTCTATCGGCCTGCTGTGATCCGTACTGTAAGTGACGTCTCCGACGCCTTTATTTATGAGGTTGTGCAGAAGCCGCGGGTGGCTCGTTCGGTTTACAATCCACCGGTTAGCCTGTTTCTGTGACGTAAAATATCCATTTTCTCTGCAGCGTCACGAACTTTGTAAGCTGTTCCTTTCACCTACAGTGAAGTAAAAGTGTTCTTTCGGCTGAAAGGTTAACACGGTCACGAAGTAACGAGGAAAACAGTGTGAGCTAGGAGGACAACTGAAAGAGGAGCAAACACGAACGTTAACTCTCTCAGCTTTGCTCTGGACGTGCAGAAGCAATCAAGCATTCGCCGCTTCTGCGCCACCGCTGTACATGGTGGGACACAGTTGTTCGCACGTGACTCCACTCCTCAAATCTTGACTTTAAAGTTAACTTTGAAGTTGGTTAAATTGAGGATTTAATTTAAGTAATTTTAAATACCTTTATTTAGTTGATACAACCCGTTTAAATGAATCAAATTAAATTTAAACTTACCTTTCAGCGCCATCGCTAGATTCAAATCACACGCGTCGCGTTCAGCCAGGTCATGTGGCGAGGGGAGTCTCCGTCCGCGTCGTAGGCTTTTGGCGTGGAATAAAAGCAGCCCCAGCCGACCACGCAGCCGTAGCCTTTCCTCGCGGATAAAGCGAGTTGTAACAATTTACATGCTGTTCTAAAAAGCATTCAGTGCGCATCTTGCACGCTATAAAATGATTGTAAAGTATACCATAGAGCCCGTAATAAAAACGCGCTAGAAAAATTTCACCTACGATTTATTTGCACAAGTATCCCTTTCGGTGGAACGGTAAACAAGTGAAATAATGCACCAAAGTGATCTCGAAGCCCACGAAACGACGTCCAAGGAGTGATAACCCCAGAGCGACCATATATAAACCAGTGAAACTGAAAGGTGTTCCGAAGGCTGGATTTCATGCGTTGATAACATTATTCCATCATCTGAAGTCGTCGCCAGAGCTCGAGAAAATCCTGAGTTTCGCCAAACCCGGTGCATCCTGCGTATATAGCGTGGCGCAGTAATCCACCTCAGTGCGGAAGTCCGAGGATGTAGTTTGGTGCGAGCCGTTTGGAGATCGGTATAGTTGCGCCGGAATTCGCCCCTTATGTATCGCGCGCATAGAGTGTGCGCATGGTATATCTTGATGGTGTATATGCTTCTACTTGAACTATACAGCGATCAGTACTCGTTCTAATAAGAAATGTCAGTTGCGTGAAGAATATTCTCGCAATATCCAATACGAGCATGTATCAGTGTCGTCATGCAAGGGAGATGGCCCCACCTCTGTAACGGGTCAAACAGATCCTCCTAAGCAGCGGTATAAAAATTAAGTTTCAGGCCCAATCCAATGTCACTTACCTTGCGTCGCATGGCTTGCACCGCTTGCACCGCGTAAAATTTCGAATGCTCCATTACAGGTGGACGACGAGCGGGCACTTTTCAACTGACTTCCTTTCGTCTCTTTCGAGCACATCAAAACTCTATCTGTGCAGCATATCAAGACGGAATTTGCTTTTTGGGATGACGTGATTTCATCGACGCATGTTTTAGCCGGCAGCTGCACTCTTTCACATTTGTCGGGAGAGATTCGCCCCCACCCAAAGCCCGGTCTAGCGAGTTGCCATGAAAGCTTCTCTTATATGTTCACTGCGCTCGAGAAAGTCGCGATATGGCAATCTTGGCTGCCAGTTCAAATAGCGAAGTTTATGAACCCGCCCAGCCTCCACCCCCCCCCCCCCCCTCCTCCCGCTACCCCCTTAAAAATCAAAACAATAAAAAATATATAATAAATGAGTTGGTCAAAAGATGCCAGGTTCCACAAAGAAGGACCAACGAAACTAGTACTCACCACCAACCACCACCAAGTCGATGCTAATTGTAAGAAATATTTGGTTCAGCGAAAATTATGCAGAAGGAAGGAACGCTCCAGCAATGAAAGGCTTCACATTCAGCCTGAGGCAAGCATATCACTCAAGTAGAAGCTGTCAAACTTTTTCAAAAGTGCGATACAGGCAAAAGGCGCTAAGTGTATCCGAACCGCAATCGCTGCTTTAAAGTGTGCTTTCGCTCATTTTGCTGCCGGAACAAGAAGCAAAACTGGTGGTTTCGTCCAGAGACGATACGTACGCTCCAGTTCAGCTGCCAGGCTTACCCGAAACGCAGCCACCCCCCCCCCCCCTTTCCCCTTCTGCCCACCACAAACGGCTTAATGCGCCTTCTTTCTTGCGGCTGAAATATTGCCCATTTTAAAACATCCCGTCTGTAATGGGCGCTCAAAACGCCGAATCTGTTGTATATAAATGAGGAGCCGCACAGAGAGAGAGAGAGAGAAAAACAAAAAGTAAAAAGTAACATAATAAACAGTTGCAAAAAAATGCGCACGTCAAAAGTCGATTTCAACGCCGGAGAAATGACCCAATCTGCATGGACGCTCTGGAGAAGCGTAGTTTTGAGTTCACTTTTTTTCTTCTTTTATTCTTAAACAAAGCCAAGTTGAAAAAAGAAAATAAATAGCGTGACGAGAAAAAAAAAAAAAAGAAAACAGAGAATTCCTTTCTCTGAGCGCACCCTCGCCTCCATTTCTTCTTTTTCATCGGAGACTCGTCGCCCTCATTGCTTAGGCGGCGGAATATTTGGGTGCATAAATCTAAATCAACGGATTGATGACAGTTTTTACGTCTTTCGGATGGCAGAATAAGGTGAACCGCATGAGCGCGAGCGTCGCTGAAGCGCTTACGAAGCTCGCAGTGCCTGTGTTGAGAGCTCGCTAAGACCTCGGCTTTCGTATTCCCGGCTTGTAAGTCTCAAAGGTCGGCCCACCCCTTCGAGACGGTCTTCTCCCGAAGCGGAAGATGTGGTCATTGCCAGACCGTGACCTTAGCAGAGTATCACCTTGACGTGAATATATAATTATAATAATAAAAAAAACTTACTTCGGCGAGAGTGGTAGAATCACAAAGCACCCATAGAAATGAACCGTTACGACGGATTTGCGAGTTAAAATGATGTTAGTGAAAACAAAAATAAAAAGAAATGCGCCTTGTTTTTCGATAAAGTATACTGATAAGGATTAAAACCAGCGGAAAGACGCAGACAAAGAGAGAAGCACACAACACAACGCTGGGTCTATACTCCTCTGCTAACTAAAAGGAGTATAGCTATGCTCATCTGCGTCCTTCGGCTGGTTTTAATCCTTACCAATATGTACCAACTGGCCCAGCTCTCCACTCTATTGTTAAAGTATACATTTCCTTTTTTTTTTTTTTCAAAGCAGCAATATGAGTTACGGTTTGTTGTTTTCGCTCATGACGCTTCGCTATACTTCAATGCTCTGTTCCACTGCGCTTCATTTTATCCAAGGGAATTATATTGAACTGGACGTAATGTCGACAGCGCATTGCACTACCTCTCCTAAACGCTTCTTACTTCCGAAAAGGAGCGAAGCACAACGCTCAGTTTGTTCTGGCCATTTAAAAAGAAAAAAAAGGAACGTCATGTAGGCTGGTCCTATTTGAACTGCCTCGCTTAAACTGACAGAGAATTTGAATTTCATTTGTAGTCCGACTCGAGGTTGAAGGACCCCAAACGAAAAAAAAGCAGTATTTCGAGTATACTACGCGTGGGTCTCTTGAGCGAAGGTGCACTTACACTTACTGGCACTTAGGCCCAAAGTCACGCCTCTGCAGTGGCCTTATAGGGATAGAACTCGTATGTTGCAATGACGTCGCATCATTAGGCGCTACTTAATTAACTTGTCGCAATTCTCACAAATATGAGGTCGCAAAAGGCCTACGCGTGTACTCGTTCCCGAAAGGCAGCGTCATAAAAGGGTGTTACTCCCCTCCCCCCCCCCCCCCCCCCCAATGGCAAAAAAATAAATATATTTATAATCATGCAACTGGGATGTCAACGCGTCGGCGCGCGAAATTAGCCACTTCGTGTAGCTCAGTCCCAGTGGGGAAGCGAAGCAAACAGGTGCAGGGAGACAATGTGTGCTGTTGGCAACAATGTGACCTGACGAGAATTTTCTTAGTTTGGTAAAGCGGCGGTTGTCGTAGCCATAATTATTACCTCGATGAAGGCGGGGTGAGCTACCAACTCATTAGTTAGTGACGTAACTCAGTCGAAACAGGCCCACCAACAATCCACCGCCCAGAAGCGCATACGCGAATTCGCGTCGTTGTTCGCGCAGCGCCGTCTTGCGCGGGCGAGACGCCGCGTCATGGCACTTCTTCGTTTTGGTTTCGAAGAGCACAGCAACCAGGGAAAAAAAAAAAAAAAAAGGAAATGACTCAAGAAACTCCGAACGAGTGCCAAGACGGTGGGTAAACACTGTTCACGGATGCGAACGAAGCGGCACGAAGGAAACGACTGGCGCGAACATTGTCTTCAGGCTCCAATTAAGGAGATGACCGCGAACTCGGCGATGCGCCGCCGTCTTGCGTTTGTTCGGGAGAAACGTCGCTCTTCTCCTCGGCTTCCTCCCCGAAGTGGGCCGCGTGGTGGAGCCGAAGAGTCGCACACCGCGGCTTGCGAGTGCCGACTTTCTGCCTTCGCTCTGCGCTGCGCCTCGACGCTGTGGAACTCTCATGTTAGCGCTTTGCTTGCTGTATTCGCGGGAAGCTGAGCGCGCATAGCGAGCAGACGATGATGGCTCCGTAAATATTGTGTTTAGAGGACGAGATCCTTTCCGCCTCAGATGTCAACACTGTTGCGCCTACGAAACCAGAAGGATCCAAGGAACGTCTCTCAAACTGCCACTGCTGCTTGGAAATTCGCAGCACGATATAACAGCCTCTCGTGTCTCGCGTCTAAAGCAGGGGGTATTTAAAATGCAGTGCTAAAACGGGATGAAGTTGTACCTGTCTCTATGCCTGTCCGCTTTCTCGTCATTTTCGTCGCCGGGGTTCAGTGTAATATAGGATGAGCCCACCATTGAAAACGTCATTATAGATTTTGTGAGTTTTCTTTTTTTTTTTTTTGCTTTTTTTATAAAATACCGAAAGACTGCTCATCGCAGAATGTCGTGCAGTAGAACTATATGGAATGTTTGTCATGAGTCAGTGTGTTATTTGGGTCTCAAGTCGTCACCGGCGTTCTTTTGCTAGTTCCCGCTGAAACGTTTCGCAACAACCTGTATGTGTTGTCTTTCTCTCAAGTCGTCGTCGAGCACGCTGATACTCTCTTCGTCAGACAACCAGAACACGCTCGGGGTAGCCTCTATGATAACCAGAGAAAGCAGGAGAAACTTATTTGGGTATGTGTAGTTTTAATTGTGACGCGGGTTTGTCCAAGACGCCTACATCAATGGGCCAGGAAGACAGGGCGTTCGTAGATGATGATGAAGATGTTTATTGAGAGCCGCAACAACTTGAACAAGTGGAAGTCTGATCGAGCCCCTAGCCCGCGGGACATCGTTGGTAAAAGCTACTATCCATGACCTTTCGACTAGGCCTCGTTGTCCCTCGAGGTCCATGTGGGCAGGGCCACCTCTGAACTCTCACACGTTGGCTGATTTAGCATGTCAATACTTCTGTTTTTCTGACAAGCCCATACCACACGGTACAAGTTTAACTTCTCGCCACAAAATCTGCACTGCACCGAAAAGAACTCGGGCTCATATGGCGTGAAACGTAGCTGGATTATTAAAGTGCATAGTTTGTAGCCTTAGAAAGGTGATACCCCTCTTATTTATTGAGACCAATAGCAGGCCTCGGGAATGGCTTCCTTTCAAGGCGCAAATACTGTAGTATCTCTGAATATGTTGTTAACGGAGAAGAGAAGCCTAAATCAGTAAGGGAGGACGTAGAAGGATTCCGGGGAAGAAAATCTCGGACCGAAGCCTGTGCCCGTTCGTTTCTTCCAACCCCTCGGTGACCTGGCACCCTTATCAGCGTAGAGCAAACTGGAGCGCGCGACATGACCAACGTCGTCCTCTTCTTTCGCCACCTGGCGGTCACGTGTCCAAATAGAGCCGCACATCCGAAATGATTACTACCGCCAAGTAAGGTTCGGCACGTTGTTTTCCTCTTGTTTTTATGCGCTTTGTCATTTACTATGAAATTGTCTGCAAGCAGCACAGGAAAGCACACCCCATTTTTCTCTACGCCGAAATGTGCATCGTTTTTTGCGTCCAGTGAACGGCTTCGGCATGGTAACTGAACGACCGCTTCGGTCAAGGAGAGCAACGGAGGTCTCAAATTCTCTCGCGTTCGCGTATAGCATCCGGTCTGTTTATGCGACTAATCCTTGCCCCGTTCGCCTTATGCATGCATGGTTGCGGGCTACGTGATTGTGCGATCCAGGGTTTTACAAAGATGTTCGCACCGTTGGTGCTACGCGGTGTTACGCAATCGGACGGTGAATTCCAAGCAAAGTGAAAAGTCTTGATGTCGTTTTGAACGAATTTGAAAACTGCAAGCGGATGTCACAGAGAACACCATGGTTAATATCTTGTACTTTTATATGCGGAGAGGGGGAGGGGAGGGGGGCGGTATTTTATTATTTAAGCGCCATCGCCCTGCTTTTCATTGTCGGTTTGTCTGGAGCTATGTGGGCAGATCCCATTAGCCACGGAGAGGGTCGGTGGGGAGACCAGAATGTTTGCGCACTGCAAGTCGTTGTAAACATCCGCTACACACTTCTTGTTATACATTATTTGCCAAAGTGATCTCTCAAGTTTCCGAAAACCCAGAAGTCTAAAGAAAGAAGAAGGCACCGGGAAGAAAAGAGCCTATGTGTATGCATACATACACATAATCTTCACCCTCCCCATCAGTGCTCTATAAAGCAACTTCGCACCAACGGAGATGAGGACGACGACGAGGGCATTCAAAGTTGCAGTGTGCAACACAACTTAGCACGTGAATAGAACGGCTACCGAGTCGGCGCGCTGCGTAACGCAATGACCAGCGAAGGTGATCTGTTTGGTTCAGCAACTAGCGTCGAAGGAGTATTTTATTTCGCCACCGTTCGCAAAGATGCTATAGGTCAAATCGGCTTCAGAACCATAGCTATGCGCTTTCTACGAGAATTCGGGTGATAGCGCTGCTATATACACTGAATATTTGATATATACGTTTACACTACAATTTCACACGCAGGAGGCCACACGCGGTCGCCAAGGATATATTCCAAGTACGTAGCGACTTCCTTATGCGTTTTCCTCGCTGTGAATACGGTTCTACACGGAATAGCCTGAGGCGGATTGGTGAAGGAAAACGTACAAGGGGAAGTCCTTGACCACAGTTTGAACCCCAAATTCGTAGCTGCCACGATTATGCACGTTACAGCCTTAGGCTAGCATAGCATAGCACATCTTTACGAGTCGGTCAGCTGATGAATGGGACGTGATGACAGATCGTAATAAGATGATTTGATTTGCTGCTCTCTCCAATGACACTGTCATATTCGCCTTCTACTAGTCGCTGACATTACATAATGCTACAGATTGCGCAGCCTACACACAATAACCCAGTGATACACTGAAAATGGGACTATATAGCCCTCATATAACAGCCACAAAGAGCGAACAGAATTTTGGGACCTTTGTCGCGCGTCCTTCAGCTTGTGGCTTAAACTTCTCGAGGATATAGACCTCAACGCAAACTTTACACTTAGAAATGTTCCACAGCAGAACTTCGTGACCACTTATCCTATTTCCCACACAAGTTAATTTTCTCGCCAAATTCTCTTTTTGCAGCCTTTCTCTCATGACAACGTATAGTGTGTTGCAAGATTGGATAAAAATGCGTGCTCTTAGCCAAAAGCCTTTCTGTCCCACGATAGCTTTGGTTAATCGTAATCTGCACCTCCACCGCCGGTGCCAACGTCACGCAGCTTCTGAGAGCTCGCGGACGTATATCAAACGATGTTCAAATGCGGAAAGCTGCTGCTCCATCCGCGGGAAGAAAAGGGCCATTCGGCACCATTACGTGGGGCCGGCAATAATAGCCATCTCCACACTTTCCCTCCGCAGTCACAAATATGTGTGCTTCGCATTTTAAATAATTCAATTCTCTCTTTTTTCCCGCTCCCCTTCGCCACATCAAGACATTTTGCTTATATTCGCCTCTCCATCGGCATCCAATTGGGTCAGCGACGGTAAAGAGAAAAATACTGAAGGGAAATTGACAGATCGAAAGCCATGTTATGGAGATCCTACGCAGGCTGCGACCTTTTTTCATGGGGCTTTGTACGGCCATGACACGCTAAGGGTGCCGTTGTATCGATACGAATGGGGCTTCAGGAAGCACGTCACTCATAACGGTACAACAGCGTGTCTTTAGACCATTTTCTTTCTTTTCTTTTCTTTTTACACGTACGCTTTAATACTTTGCGTTCAGTGTATTTCTCACTGTTTCCTTTTTTAGTCAAATTGTTAACTCGCTTAGAACTCTAGACTCAAGGAGAATTTTTGTTGACAGCAATTTCCTCTAACGGAATGGAAAGTCGACATCCCTTCGATTTTTCTTTTTTTTTCAGAACTGGCAGCAATTGGATGGAATTAATCGTGAGTTTCTGGCTGACTAAGAGACAATAATGAACGAAGACCAATTACTCAGGTGACATTAGCGAGGAAAAAAAAAACAAATATTAGCTGCAGTTAAATGACGTCATCATTGCAGCTATTATTGTACAGTGCCAGCGCATACATGTGTCATAAGGTGTAGGATAATTTACCAGGAAAAGGATTGCCACTGAAAAATCTAGCATTTCGAATTCACCCCCCCCCCCCCCAACCCCCTCCTTTGTTCAAATCAAGGCTCGTGGTAGTAGTATTGACGATTAATTATGCCTGTTGCTCGCCCTCTTCCGCTGAGCAAAAGAAGACAGGAAGTACAGGGCGTCACGACGCGAACACGTAAATAGCCATACATTCTGCGCATAAAACATTTATTACTCGCATTTTTTTCGAGCCGCAGTTGAAAGCGTGGTCTCCGACATCTTGTTGCAGTGGGTCAGAGAGGCTATTATTATCCTTCCGCGGGTAGCAC
Organism: Amblyomma maculatum; assembly: GCF_055883805.1. Classification (NCBI taxonomy): domain Eukaryota; kingdom Metazoa; phylum Arthropoda; class Arachnida; order Ixodida; family Ixodidae; genus Amblyomma; species Amblyomma maculatum. Next base: position 34,734,543 of record NC_139344.1, read on the forward strand.
AGTGATTAACGGGACGATAAAAACGGGTGCGCGCTCCATCACGCGCGTTCTTATTTTTTTTTTTCCCTACAGGATGATCTGCCCCCGCTAAAACGCCGCAGCCGACGCGTTCGATTCGCCCGCATGAATGCGTCATGCGCGCTGTAGCTTAGCGATGGTGCCGCGTGACGTCGCCGAAGCCTGGCTGCAGGCTCCACGAACACGCTCTCCGGTGCGCCTGGGAAGACTTCCATTATGCCTGTCGAACTTAAGCACATTACACTGCGTAATCGTCTCGTGTGTATACTGCGGACGCGCTGGCTTAGAATTCCCACTGGGTCCTTTAGCCGCAGCTGCGCGCCACCCTTGGCTTATTCGGGATGCCCCTTTCTCTCGCGATGCGCCTTTTTATCCCGGCTCGATCGAAACGCACGCAAGTGTTGAAACAAGCCTCCTCGGGGGCAGGGAAGTCGCCGAGCTGTCGTTGCGTAATCGAGAGGAACCGCGTGATGTACGTTGCCAATCGAGCCGCAAACTCCTACGTTTTCACGACATCCTGACTTCAGCCACAGCACTCAAGTTGCGCCGGTTGCACTCTTGGCTCGAAGTTCAGAACGGAGTGCAAGGTGTACGTGTACAGTCGTGCCTCGTTAATACGACCCCCGCTAATATGGACGGCTCGAATTAAGGACAGGTTTTCTCTGGGGACCAAACTTTGTCCATGCACTTACGTCTAGTTAATATGGAAACTCGCTGTCCCGACAATAGACAAGGAGAAAATGCACAAATTCCATTCCAGTGCACGCATTTTTGTCGCACCAAATCGTTACACTGCTTCAACTATAATTTTTCTTCTAAATTTTGTAGACAAGCACCACATGAACGTAGTGTCAATGATGGATTGATTACCCTTTTCACTCGTGGTTTCGTATTTTACGCTGCGAAGGTATACGCTGTCGATGCACATTACAATTTTTTTGTATTGCACGAATTGACTTCAGCAAAACTGTGACAGCAGATTGCGCTTTGTATAAAGTTGGATGCAGCAACTTTCAGCCGACTAAACGCTGATACGTAGCAGGGGTTCGTGGGAGATGAAAAGTAGAAGTCAGGTAATTTATTAATGAAACGCCATCGAGAACAATAAGCAACTGCATCAAAATATTTTCAATTGAATCGTGTTTGAAGCATAACGGTGACTCAGATAACGTTCTTTAATTTCTAATGCTAACTTCGCTGGCCTACATTATGCTCTAAAGCAGACATTATCCTTAGCATTTTTCTTTGTTTTTACAAAAAAAAAAAAAAAACGATTCCTTATTACGGACGACTCGCTTTATGGACAGTTTTGTACGCAAACCAAAGTGTCCATAGTAACGAGGCACGACTGTATAGTCGCCCTTTCGTGCATTCATTTTTTCCACGCACAATCAGTTCATGGAATAATCTTCCCCGGCGATATAGCTGTGGCTACATCAGATTCAGAATTTTCTGTGGTGCTAAGGGCTTCTCTGGCTCAGTACTGATATCCGTGGTCTGAATGTCAACTTTTTTTAATTTTTAACAGCATTCGTTCTCTTTATCATGTTTGTGGTTTCTACGTGGGCATAGGCCACCGCGGGTTCGAACGTCGCGCGAGCCGAAGCGCACACTGAAGCATCGCAGCGCGCACTCAACCTCCACCGGGAGGAGAGCCGTTCGCTGCAAGGACACAAGCCTCCAAGTTCACAAAGAAGACGATTATTGAAACGCCATCTTTCAGCGGCACACACACACACACACACACACACACACACACACACACACACACACACACACACACACACACACACACACACACACACACACACACACACACACACACACACACACACACACACACACACACACACACACACACACACACACACACACACACACACACACACACACACACACACACACACACACACACACACACACACATAAACGCACAGTCACCGTGTAATGGGAGCGCGCCCAAAGGGTTTCCTTTGAGAGAGAGTGGGAAACTACCACAAGGTACGCCTATCGCGGATCGTTGGATCACGATCGACAGGCTCGAGCTGCGCTCTCAGGTACGACCCGGAGCGGGCGAACTCGAGTACACACTTGTCTGCGCGGACGAAGGCCGGCAGGCAAGAACAGTAGCGTACGCACTTTGCGATGTCTCGGAGGAGTCTCTCTCCGGGCCCCGCGCTCGGAGGGTCGCGCGAGCGCGGCCTTCGAAGGGGTGCCGTGTTCCCACCAAAAGGCACCAATGAGAACAGCCACTGGGACGCCAGGGCGGAGCTGTGGCCGTACGACAGTGACAAGTCGTCCGGACCTATTTCGCGTGAACTAATTATTCACACGAGGTTTAACAAAAGCTGATAGTTATGCGTATGCAGAATTTTACTCAGTGTACTGTCCACGAGAAAGAAAGGGTTGAAAGGAATTTTCACTACATGCAGGATGCCGCAATACGTGCTCGTTGACGCTATAAGTTTGAACTCTCTCTCTCTCACTGTTTTGGACGAAACACTGTGCTAAGTCCCGCGATGGCGCTAAAATACGAGAGTGTCGTGTCCTGCCGCAGGGCCAGCAGCTGCCTGCAAATCAACGATCGGGCGCACGCAGTCCTCGCACAACCTATAATGACAAGGCGGGGAAAATCCGCGAAAATCCGCTGACTGATGCCCACTTCCTGTTTTATTTTTCCTCAGTCTCGCGCTCGTTTCTCAGCTCCCGGAATAAAAGAAGGTCGTTTAGCCGACATCTGAAACAAAAACGCAAGTACACCGAGAAAGCCGGATCCGAAATCTGCTACTCAGTGTCCGATAAACGAGGCCTCGAAACCGATTTGACGAGAGTGAATCTGGAAATGAAAAAGAAAGAGAGCCCTTTGCGTGAACCAGAAAAGAAGACAGGCGGGAATAAAAGTTGAATCGAAAAGTTCAATTCATTAGTGGAGAACATGGCCCACATACCAGAAACGGCGGGCGGCGAGGAATCGGGTTCGCCTCGTCGTAAATTTAGCATTTCAAATGTGACCGGCACAGCTTGAAAGCCTCGCATGATGCCCATCCATACACACACACACGTATATATATATATATATATGGTTTGTTTTGGTTTTTGGGGTTTAACGTCCCAAAGCGGCTCAGGCTATGAGAGACGCCGTAATGGAGAACTCCGGAAATTTCGACCACCTGGGATTGTTTAACGTGCACTAACATCGCACAGTACAGAAGCACCTTGCTTTTCGCCTCCATCGAAATCCCAGCGGCGGCCGCTTTTCGCTGGAGGTGAAAAGCAAGGCGCCCGTGTATATATATATATATATATATATATATATATACATACATAAGTTCGACTTTTATACCCATGGCATCCTATATGTACTATGTACCGGGTGTGCCAACTGTAACCAAAGTTTTAAGAAATGTGGAGGACCCCAGCCCAGTGAAACCAGTTCAGAACTGCTCAGAGTGGCCTATTCTAATCTGCAGTATTTTTTTCGTTCACCAAAGCTCATTAAGTAGTAAAGACTAATTAGCTTTTTTTTTATTGCATTGAGAGAAAAATCCTTAATTCTAAACTTTTAGATCTCCTCGAAAAACGGCTAGCTACTTTTTCCCATCACGCTACTACTTACGCCGCCCTATTTATATAGGCCTTGAACAAATGCTGCGGCGCGACCGGCTGTTATTTTAAATTATTCGCCAAGTGCGTACAACCACCGTCATCGTAGAAAGTACGCCCCATAAAAGCTGATTTTGTTATTTCGAGCGCGTCGCGAGGCTTTAAAGTGACACTGCAGTCCCGAGGAAGTTTTTTTTTTTTCTTTTTTCTTTTTTAATTGCGACCCGCGTCGTTTTCGACTGGTGAAGATATCACTCCAGGAACAAACGCTACTTTCATGGAAAAAACGTAGCTAGCCGTTGTTCGAGGAGATCTACAACATTTAAGTTGACATTTTTCTCTAAATCCAATAATTCAAAATAGCTAATTAGTATTTACTAATTAATTAACTTTACTGAACCACACCAAACCACTTAATAAATAGAACTACTGACAAAGCTTTTCTGCTTTGTTCGGGAGATTTTGGGCACGCTATGCTCATAGCTCTTGTTCTCAGAGCTTCAGCCAAAAAAACTTCGTAGCAAGTCATACCTACACGTCGAAAGTAAAAACCCTGCCCGATGCTAGACTGCCTCGAAAACGTACCCTTTGCAACAAGAAACTAAACTCTGCGTGACATTCGAAAGCGCAATATTTGCCAACGATGAAGAAAACTGATTAGTGTTGTTCGATGAATTTTTCACGCGTGCACTGTTCATTTAGAGAGGAACCAGCCACCAGTGTCTATGTCTGTCGGCTCGAGTGTAAAAACTGCGGAGCAGGCAGACCCTAACAGAAGTCCGGTCTCTTGTTATTTCTTTAAACTTGAACGACCAAAAAACAAAAACTGCGGAACACTTGAGCTCCGGCCTCAAGGGTATACGCGAGAGCGTTGATGGCTTCTGTCTTCGCTCCCCTTGTGATCCTCGTTCGCCTGCACTCATTGCGCAATTCGATTATTCACAAATCCCCCTAATTTGTTCCTTTGTTTTCTCACGCCTACTCATTAGCACACCGTCGAATTTTACCCCGTTATTTTAAAGGCCACCCAACATAGATATAATGCCCTGCTAAACCGTGTCTGGCCAACTGGCCCCACAGTACACTCCGTTAAACCGTGTGAACACGGATGCGTGGTCCTAGGGATAGCGTGCTTTGCTAGGGCTCCAAGAGTATCCCGGTAGGTTCGAATGCCATTTCACCCTCCCCAGGAGCTTCCCGTGTTAGAATCTCTGTCAACTCGGCCATGTGATGTGGACGACCATTTCACCTGCCAGGGCCACCTGCCAGAGCCATGCACGTGGTTCTTCGCCCACAACGCCAACGCCTAATTTTTGGAGAAAACAGGGCCTTTAACGGTGTCGCCTTAAAAAGTAGCGAATCGATTCGAAAAGAGCGCCAAGCAGGTGGAAACTCATCTTATTCTTCAAAAGGCTTTGGTAACAATGCGGCAGCCGCAGTGAGATTTGAAACCACCAGAAACCCGCCCAGCGACGACACGAAAAAGCGAAGGTGAAATCGAAATGGCTGACACTGTGGAAAGGCAGTTAATATTAAAGTAAAATTTTCGGATGGCCATATTTTCTTTCCAAGTTTAGTTCAGCAAGCACTGTAAGCAAATTGTGATACAGAGAACTGTCTGCCACCAGGGTGGCCGCATTCCATTGCGTACCTGTGGGCCCTGCAGCGAAGCGCGCGCAGGCCGGCCGTATTCTGTATGTGCTCTGGGTAATGTAAGCGCTTATTTAAGACGAATTCGGTCACGCCGCTGAGTGAAACCGGAAATGGAAGTCCGGTCACGTAATCACAGCCGTCCTGCGGAGCGCGCGCGTGTGAAATACGTTTCCGCCGTTAATGCGCTCGCGCTTTCGCCTTTTATTTATTTAATACGGCCCCCCTTAATTGCCGCGCAGCAGCAAAAGCCATTTAGCGGTCGTGGTGGCCGGGGGCCGCCTGACAAGGAAGAAAAGAAGCGCGCCGAGAAGAAGGGTCAGAACGTGGTCCCGTTCGAGCAGCAGTGCCTCGGGACAGACCGCGAGACAACTTCCCCGTGCACGGGTCCCGGCCGCCATCCATCTGCGCGCACGCACGGCTGAAGCCTCCTGCCCGCGGCCCTGTAATCGGCTGCAGCAGCGCGTCCCCACCGCTGCTGGCCGGTTATGAACGGCCTGTTGACTCCCAGCCGATCGCCACTGAGAAAGCGAGCGGAACAACGGACAGCGTGTACCGCGCGTGGCGTATACGGCGACGTGCGCCAAGCGTGGATGCCCCGGGGCGGTCTTCGCAACACGCGCGCTGCCTGGGAAGGGCAAGCATTACGGTGGAGAATGCGCGGCTGCGCGGCTGAGATGACATGGCCCAGCGTAGAATGGCGCCCCAAGGAGACGACGCCTTTCGCGGGCCGCGCGTTTCTCGCGGACACGTGGAGGAGACGGCGAGCGCCGGCACCGACTCGGGACCGAAACCTGCGCGTTAGCACCGCCCTCTGAGACAGGCAGGAATGAGGAAGGCACGGAGGAAACACCGACAGGCGAACGCCGGAGGCACGGTTGGGATGAACGCCGCGACCACACGAAGCGCTCTCGGCAAGTGAGAGAAAGGTTATGGCGGATCTGAAGCGTCTCCTGTAGTTGCGCAGGGCTGGGCGTAAGCGTGAGCGATGAGGTGCCGAGAAAGGGTCGTACACGCGGTTTGAGAGCTAGACGTGCACACACATGCAGGCAGGGCCCCAGCCACGAGTGCTCAGCGGCCATGCATAGAAGCGAAGTTGGTGAGCTGTTTCAGCCCAGTCCTAAAACAAAATCTTCTTTTCAGAGAATATTCTCATTTACTGCTTTTACTGGAATCCAAACTTATTTCCAAAAGTCTGTTCTTCCCATACAACCAGAAAACTTGAGCATAGGTGGGAGGCCTTCAATATCTCATCACCGTGCCTCCGATGGTTTTCGGCAACGTTTGACGGTGTCACATACGTGCAAATGGCGTGGCTTACTTTGTACGGCGTGTTTTGCGCTATTAAGGCGAAATCCTTTGCAGGCTAATCAGTGTTAGCAGGATCTGTGCGTTCGCGAGATGTGTCCGCGCGTTTCTGCGGGATATCGAGGGGTTCTGTTCGCCCTTTAAGAAAAAAAAAATTAAAAATCACCGTACACAGGCAATCGAACTACTTTCCCTCCGATCACCAGAGGAGCGCCTTAAACAACAACGCCATTTCTTGTCTAGCGTACCTGTCGTCTCTATGAGGCGCAACGACAACGTTTTCAACCCGCTGTCCAGGAAGGCGTGTGACACATGCCATCTACCTTCAACTATGAAGACCAAGAGTCGCAACGAGCGCGTGCCATCGCTGCCGAGTGGAGAGGGTTTCAAAGCTGCTGCACCGAATGTCGAGCGATTTCCCCGCTAATATCAGACGCAATGCTAGTTTGGATGTTTACTTTATTAAAGCGAAATCCCTGCTAAGCTATATGTTGTGTCCGCAAAACCTGACGTCAAAATAGTATGGTCGGATGTCACGTCATGCTCTGGTGATGTCATATCGAGTCACTGCTCATTAATAATAGTGCTTAATGATAAAAAGAAATTTAATGTAAAATTGATTTGATTAAAGTGATAATGGTTACTAGTGATAGCAACTAAAAATAAAGAAGATAATTAGTGATCGTTAGCTAGTGGTAACATAATAAGTGATTAGGTAATTATTGATGTGTAGATAGTAATGGGTGTAGTTAGGTATAGTCAGCAGCGCTAATACTTTCGCGGTCTCCCAGTACAGTTCTGCAGATACCTCTAACTTTTTCATAAATCATACCTCAAATTATTCGATGCGTCAAACGTCACGAAATGAGAGGAGTGGTTTACGCAGTTACGCCGCCTGGGAAAAAATGTTCGCTAATCGATGCTGGCGGACTGGTGGTCATCAATGCGTACAGGAATCGATGCAAGTATGGCAACCACTGCGCCATCAACTCCACGAAAGTGACGTTCGTAACCGCGCTTGCTGTGCTACGAAAAGTGGACAACTAAATGAATATAAAAAGTATGAGTTCACAAGAAGAATAAGCATTGGGCTTGGTCGATAGAGGGATGGCTAGAAATCTTTGGGAAACAGAAGTCCCTCCTATTTGATCCGTAGACGATTAGGCGTTTCGCTTCAGACGAAAACATAGGATGTACTCCTGAAATCTTAAGGATATATTTATATTTGGTTTTCTTCTTACTGCTTGACTCTATTTCTGCAAGATCCTGTTCCGTTTTATTTGGTACCATTTTTTCCCTTGACGCAGTAAACAGCGCAATAAAAGGGATTATTCTTGAGCTATTAAAAGAAGCTCATGTCGTTATCGAGGCATTGCAGGCATGAGCACATAAATTTATGGAAGAAAACATCTGCGAAGAACACGTTCAATACTCGTTTTATTTTTAATTCGATAAATTTCGGCAACCTATGATACTTTAATTTGGGCCGCCTAAGCGCGGCCACCACTGCCGGAATAAGACTATGCATCGTGTCCGGCCAGAGCCAAGGACGCGGAAAGTAAGCGCCGTGCTCGACGCGGAGGCGCTCGCTTGATTCATAGCGTCGTTCTGCATCATGGTCTTCCACTTGCACTCCTTCCTTAATTTGTTCACGGTGCAGAACAGTTGTCCACCCAGCGATAAACTGCTCCTGTGGCTTTTCTTTACGACTACTAATCCAGGCGCAGGCGTAAGTCCCCTTTGCGGCTCAATTGGGCGTCTTTAGCTGCTTGAGGCGAGCGGTCGCAGCCTCTACAGAGAGAACACGCACCTGTTCCGCGCCATGCCGTGAACGCTGGCGTCACAACATAGCTGTAAAACAGCCTCCTATTTGCTCCCTGCGGTCCTTGGGTTAGTTTTGGGGCACCGCAGTTGGCTCGAGAAATTTCACTGCAGGTTGCAGCATGCAGGGCGCTGAACGTTGCGCTGCCAGTGCCGGAGTTGCCCATCTGCCGGTGAAGTTCGCGCAGACGCACGGAGAAACAACATCGCCGCAAGCGTATACCAAAGCCGGGGCTTCCACATAAACGTTTCCGGCAGGAGCGATGGATGGAAAAACAGCAAATGTAAGGGGACGTGCGAAGCACGAAGTGCGGGCGTGCGAGCTGCAAGCCGCGCGTGAAAGATGCCAGGATCTCCAAGCTCATCGCATCATCCGTCAGCGGTAGCGGCGCATCCCCCAAAGAGCGCGTCATGTGTGCTAGCTTGATCATAAATTTTAAAAACGTATAAATCACAAAAGCAGAATAGAAAACATGCTACCTCTCATCATCCGCATTACCTAGAATACGCTGTCGTCAATTGTTTATGTTGTTACGTGGCGGCAAGCAAGAAGACTGCACAAAATAGTGACAGGGCGAACGATATGATTTAATGACTGGCCTAGCGCGATAGCTCCTTTCGCACCACTGCCATCTTCTTCGCAACAATATATATATATATATATATATATATATATATATATATATATATATATATATATATATATATATACAGGGTGTTACAGGGAAGGCTTTAAGTAATTTAAAAAAATGAACTTTCAGAGGTAAAATTATTTTTGTTGTACGAAGTAAACTCATTCGTTCTCGTAACAAATCCAGTTTTTCCGACTTTTCTAAGCAAATAAAGTATATGTGAAGAACCTGTGTGTGAGCGGAGAAAAATCAAGAAACTGAGGAAACGCGAAGAAGAAAAAAAAAACACGTTTGGAAAAAGAAGAAAGAATACGAGAATGTGGAGGGCGGCTCGAGAAGCGCGACGCACGAGGGATTCCCTTGCCAATTTTATTCCAAATTTACAAACTTCCAATTTTTTTGCTTCGTATTTTTTTTCCTTTCAATCAATTTTGTGATCTTAAATCTTATGTTTTTGTTTAGTTGACAATTACTTATGCACTAACTCAGTTTGTGTAGGACATTTGGCAGTCCACACTGAACCCTGGCCAATACCCCTTCATGGGTATGTGCCATATATCAAGGCAGAAGAAGAAGAGCAGCGGTGCTGTTGTTCGGTCGTCCACAGAGCTCGGGTCGTCCGCTGCCAGGCCTGACCTGTGTATCCAGACCTGGGACCTGCTTACTGCTACCTGTCCTGGCTACCCTCCTGTCCTGGGTGATCGAAGCTCGGAGTGCTGCAGCTGCAGCTCATCGCCGCTGCTGTAACGGCGGCTCATCACCGGCATGGGCGTTCGGCGCCGTGCTGGGCTGGCACGTCGGGGAGGCCTGACGCATCGGCCGTGGAACGGCAACCCGAGGCCTCTTGCCTCTACTGGGTGCCGTCCGGTGGCCTAGCCTTCCGCTGGGCTTACCGAGGCCCTACTTCACCGACCCTGCAAAACTCTGACCACCCGGAGCGTCTGCACCAGCTTCTCCCACCCAACGACCTGGTGACTTTTTGACAATCTGTGTTTAGTCTTCGTCCTACTTGCTTGTCATACTCTCGTCATGTCCATGTGTGTAGATAAAAGTATTCGTTGTTAACTTGGTCAGTCTGGTTATGTATTTCGATTGGTGTCCCTGAAGAAGCCACGGAAGAAGGTGGCAAGTAGATCTAAAGAAAAGAACCTCACAATTTTGGCATCCACGGCATTACCAGGCCAGCCAAGCATGCATTTTCGCGCGACTAGAGATCGGAGAAAAATGAGCGCTACAGAGTTGCTCGCGGTAGGGGAACGTATGGGTTTGCAGAGACTCGAGTTGCGCGAGTGGGTTGAGAAAGAATTGCAAAAGGCGAAGGAAGACAGAGCTGCAGAACGCGAAGAGAAAGCTGCAGAACATGAAAGAGCTAAGCAGCGCTTAGAGCAAGAAAGAAAGAATTTGCAGCCGCGAGTGCTAGCTGCGAAATTGGGAAAAAACGTTCCTAGTGTTGGAAGTGCTGAGCACGGTACCGTGCTGGCTTCGGCTTTCCCAGTTATTCCTCATGGATTGATTCCACAGTTTAATGAGGCAAGGGACGATTTGGACGCGTACTTGAAGCGTTTTGAACACGTCGCCATTGGCCAGGGCTGGCCGAAAGAGATTTGGGCCACGGCTTTGAGCCTGTGCCTCGGCGAAGAAGCTCTGAGTCTTTGGACGACTCTCTCCTGAGGACTCAGTGAATTACGAGGTAGCGAAACTTGCGTTACTTCGGAGATTGTTTCACGGCTGAGGGCTACAGAGAGAAGGTTCGTGGAAGCAAGCCGCAAGATGTCGAGACTGCTTCCCAGTACGCTTCAAGGCTGTTAAATATTTTTGACCGCTGGGTTGAGATGCGAGGACAAGGTCGCACATTTGAAGTGGTCCGTACATGATAGTGGCTGAGCAGTTTTTAAACAGCTGCCACAATCATTTAGTTCTGTTCTTGCGAGGGCGTGATTGCAAAACGGTGGACAAGATTGCTGAGGCCGCCGATCACTTTCTTGAGGCTCAACGACAGAATAACCTCGCGTTTTTTAAAGACAGAGTTGAGCAGAATTTAGCGAAACCTAAGGACGCAGCCCCAAACCCAAGGACTCAAATTCGATGCTGCATCTGCGAGACGATCGGACATAGGTTGGCGGATTGCCGTACAAAATTGAAGCCCCCATACTGCACATTATATTGCAAATCAGAGCATGCAACTCAGTTGTGTCGACGCAGAAGTTCAAGTGATCGGGATACATCTGCATGCTGCACGTCCCCTCGAGATTCCTGCCCTGGTCGACAGCTGGGAAGAACATGCGGAGATGTTCGAGGGGAAGATTGGGCTCATCGTCCTACTTCAATGAATACCAGCATGCTGGTGGAGCGTGAAGAAGTGTTCGGACAAGCAGTGTCGGTGCGGAGCGATACTGAATCTAATAGCATCGTGGTGCGTCAGGCTCTGGTTCCCGAGACTGCGTACACTGGTGAACGAGCATTCTTACGTTTAGCGGATGGTTCTTACATCTAAGCGCCTGAGGCCGAAGTCATTATCAGGTCGCCATACTTCACAGGCAAGGCTATATTGCTAAGTGCCTGCCGACGCCTTTGTATGACGCAATTATCGGTAACGTTCCTGGTGCAAGCGCCCCATTCGCCGTCGTTCCAACAGTCTTGACGGGCCAGAGAAGCATACCTGCCAGTGATGATGGGCTCAGTGCTTCTTTCACGGCTCTGGCTGCGAAAGTTTCAGACATTGGTTTGGATGCCACTCAAACCGCGCACCAAGTATATCTGCCCGTTTTTCGCAAGAAGCAAGAAGACGATGCCAACTTAGAAGTGTGTCGTCGAAAATTGAAGAAAACCTATTCCGGAAACGGGCAGACTGCCTACACCTTCCATCTCGTTGACGGCATTTTGTACCGAACATATCAAGTTTGTCCTGGAAAAACAATCGAACAAGCGGTCGTTCCGAAGGTTTTGCGCCCTCAGATCCTCGTGCAGGCACATGAGAGTGCACTTGCTGGCCACCAGGATGTCAGGAAAACTACAGCGAGAGGGCTTGATGACTTTTACTGGCCAGGGGTGCAAGCTGACATTAAGAGGTTTGTGAGATCGTGCGATGCATGTCAGAGGACTGTCCCGAAAGGAAAGCTGAGCAACGCTCCACTAGGACTCATGCCTGTTATCTCCACACCGTTTGAGCGGGTGGCTGTGAATATTGTCGGGCCGTTAACCACCACCTCATCTAGAGGCAACCGATATATCCTTACCTTGGTGGCTTTTGCCACCAGGCTTCCCGAGGCTGTAGCCCTACCGGTCATCGACTCAGCCACTGTGGCTGAGGGTTTGCTGCAAATGTTCTCCGGGATTTGATTCCCGCTGGAGGTCCATTGCGATCGGGCCTCATGCTTCACGTCTCCCTTAATGCAGGAAGTGAGCGATGTGCTAGCTATCAAGCACTTAAGTTTGACACTGTACCATCCTATGGGGAATGGGTTGGTAGAACGGTTTAATGGCATTTTGAAGAGTATGCTGCGGAAGTTGTTCCAAGAACACCCGAAGTCATGAGATCGTTACCTGGATCCGCTGCTTTTTGCGTACAGAGAGGCACCAGCTTTTCTCCCTTTGAACCGTCATGGCCGTCAAGTCCGAGGGCCAGTTACCATTTTAAAAGAGCTCTGGACGGCTGAGAAACTGTCGGACACCGTCAGAACAACATACGGGTATGTCCTTGATTTGAGGGAGCGTTTAGAAGAAACGCTGCAGATTGCACAGCAGAATTTGATGAAGGCCCAGAGGTTACAGAAGATGTACTCTGATATACCTACATCATGTAGAAAGTTGAAGGTGAGAGATCGAGCTCTAATTCTCCTACCCGCATTCCATAACAAGCTCATTATGCACTGGAAAGGATTGACCTTTTGTGGTTACTGGCAAAAAAAATGACAGATTACTGGCTTGACGTGGGCTCTGGAAATGAGTTATTCCACATAAAATTGCTAAAACGCTACGAAGAGCACCAGCCGATGCAGGCCCTACAAACTCCATCTATCGTAGTTGTTGAGGAAGTCGAGTCTGAAACCCCTTTGCCAATGACCAGTGCAGATCCTGGTCCCGGAAAAGAAGGCATCAAGCGAGTCGGCAGCTTCTTCAGAGGGAAACACGTTATTCCGCCTTATGACGGGAATGTTTCGCACTCGTGTGGCCGGTTGGAAAATTTAATATTTTCTTGTATGGTCGTAATTTTACTATCCAGACCACCAACCGTTTCAGTACTTCACGCAGGCCAAACATTTAAGCAGTCGTGTGCTGCGATGGAGGCTGGTATTGCAGGAGTATTCGTTCCGTGTTGAACACATTAAAGGCTCCAGTAACGTTGGCGCAGATTATTTAAGCCGGTCCTGAATGAGTGACGATTCATGTTTTACAACATTCTTCTGACCGGTCTATGTTAACCCTTTTTAAGTGTTAACGTTACTTACTTGTATTATTACACAGTTTATTTTTTTCGTGTGTGTACGCGTGACCCAGACTCACAGCAGACAGTATCAATGGTGTGGCCGCGCTGTGGTGTGTGCAGTGATTTGTGCAGCAGTGTTATTTTGCAGTCCCCCAAAAGAGCGCATCACTGTCTTTGATCCAAGTGTTTTCCTTTTTTTTTTTTCACCGAAACAAAAGACTTCTCAAAGAGAAAAGGGCCGGGGGGGAGGGGGGGGGGGGGCATATTTTTGAAAAACCTGTGTGTGAGTACAGAAAAAAACAAGAAACTCAGGAAATACGAAGAAAAAAAAAACATGTTTGGAAAAAGGAGAAAGAAGAGAAGAACGTGGAGGGTGGCTCGAGGAGCGCGAGGCACAAGGAGAGGAGAACAGGCGAGCAGCGGTGCTGTTGTTCGGTCGTCCACAGAGCTCGGGTCGTCCGCTGCCAGGCCTGACCTGTGTATCCAGACCTGGGACCTGCTTACTGCAACCTGTCCTGGCCCTCCTCCTGTCCTGGGTGATCGGACCTGGGAGTACTGCAGCTGCAGATCATCGCCGCTGCTGTAACTGCGGCTCATCACCGGCACGGGCGTTCGGTGCCGTGCTGGGCCCATGGCACGTCGGGGAGGCCTGACGCATCGGCCGTGGAACGGCAACCCGAGGCCTCTTGCCTCTACTGGGACCCGTCCGGTGGCCTAGCCTTCCGCTGGGCTTACCGAGGCCCTACTTCACCGACCCCTGCAAAACTCTGACCACCCGGAGCGTCTGCACCGGCTTCTCCCACCCAACGACCTGGTAACTTTTTGACAATTTGTGTTTAGTCATCGTCCTACTTGCTCTTCATATTCTCGTCCCATATAGGCAAAGGTTTTCGTTGCTAACTTGGTTGGTGTGGTTATGTATTTCGATTGGTGTCTCCGAAGAAGCCACGGAAGAAGGTGGCAAGTAGATCTAGAGAAAAGAAGCTCACAGTATAAAACCATTTAATCTCCCAGTAAATAATTCATCTACAATTCATCTACGTATTGTCTGCATCAATGCAACAATTTGCATGTATCAGCAGCTAATAACAGCGCGCCCTAGCCTCTTTTTTCTTTTCTCCTTCATGCATGCAAATAAGTATAACAAGCTACTGTATCCGTCGTTCTAGGCAAATTAAAGGTTTCTCTTTGCATAATGAAGCTTAAGGCGACAACCTTTCCTGATCCCGACCCCGTAGAATAATTCTGAAACACGCCGATTTAGCTCTTCGGAATAGCTGTTGTGAAAAAAAAACAAAAAATGTAATCTAAAAAAGGAACGCCGCCCTTTCCGGAAGAACGGCCCCCTGACACCGAAGGTATACACATTATATACCTATATGTAACATGGTAGCGGTAATTAAGAAACAACTAGCTCGGCGCTTTGCGCCGAGTCTTATGTCATCAGTGTTGTGAACCTCTCATTGTATTTGCTTATTAACGGCGCTCGCCGTTCGCGGTAGGAGCAGGTAACGTGTATATTAAATCAGAGTTTCGCAGGCTTAGTGTACTCTCGCAAAAGCCACTCACCGGACGCTAAGGCGTGACTACTGGAAGCCTGACGAATTCCGATTTATGCAGTGGCAGCGTTCTTAAATTATAACAGCCGTACTCGGCTTGCCTTTCTTGCCACTCGCGCACTAGCAAATCATGTCTGCGCCAGAGCAATCCGAGCATCAGAAAAGACTGCAGCCTCCACTAGGCAGCAGTGAGGCGCTAAGTGGCAGCTCCCAGGTTTCCTCTACTCTTTATCTTCATGCAGAACGAAAAAGTATGCCGCCGACGCCCTAAATAAAACGTACAGAGTCGATCACACTTGTGTATAGAGTGGTCCAGAGGAGCTGCGCGGAGGAAATAAGGGGAAATTCAAAGCCAGACGCAAACTTTTACTGGTAATACTTTAGCGCTCTAGAGCAGCAGCACAGTCACGCGTACCGCACATACACAATCGCATTGTCACTACTAAAGCAGCTGCGTTAATATTTGATTTGATACGTGGCATACCGCTCGAGCGCTCAATGTATGTGATCGACTCTGTACCCAACCGTTCGCTCTTGATTAGCTCGTTTAGGGCCGTTAACAGTGGGAACAGCGACATGCGGATACGCATCGTTTCTCTTGCATTAACCTCTTCGTTAGGCGTATTGTCGGCCACGACGCTACAGGGTTGGTACGAAAAAGGGCAGCCGTGGTCGACTGAACCGGAATATTACTACACACCCTTGCAAAGTGTCTGAACAAGTATAACGATGCATGCGTGTTTTTGTTCACATTTATACATTTATTTAAAGTAAATCTGAAGTTGACGTTTCAAAAACTCGCATTTCCCTTTTAAGTCTCACAGGCGACGTTTTCGGATGAGAAACGAAAAAAGGTTGCGTTTCAAATAAGCACATTTTTATTTGCTAGTGTCGACAAGACACTTTTTGTTACCACGCGGTTTTATTTAAAAAGAAAGTACGATAGCGAAATCTCCTCCAAACTTCTCCAAAATCTCTAAATCATATCCCTAACCAAGGCCTCCTGTTGCAAAACTAAATACATACCTAACTTGGTCACTCACTCACTCCTTCCACGAATTTTATTCTAAGTTCTAGTAAGTATGATTGTGGTTTAACCAAATTCTTGTAAATTTGTTAGGAGTTCCTGCACAAGATTGCCGATCATAGATATACCGCTGAAGCCTGGGCCGAACGAAGAAGCCCTGAAAAATAATTTACTCAACAAAAAACTGTAGAGTACGCGCAATATTTCATCTCCTTTTTTCAAAACCTCAGCTATGAATATGGGTATGTGGCACGGAAGAGCTCGTAAGAGTTTCCGAACTCGGTCAACTTGTGTGCTTTGACTCGCTCAGCCGACGAACAAGGGAAGAAAAGGAGGGACGAGGCCGCACGCGCCACACAAGAGGGGAGTGAGGGGTGAAGTAAGGAGCCCTGGAGCGGCGCCCTTTGCACAATCGCTGCCCTTTGGCGCAGCGCCCTCCAAGCAAACAAACTAGCGCGGCATCTACGCGCAAGATGCTTGTCCCGAGTCTATATAAGCTGCCTGCAGCCATGAGCAAAGATTGCGGCTAGCTGTAACCATCCCCTGTAGCTGCTGCCGACGGTGGTATTTCTTTTTCCGGCACAGCGGGGGACCCCAAGTGTCGCCTGCGACGATCGACCGCCCTCTCGGATCGCGCGAAGAAAGACCGCACGCGCCACACTCAGCGAGAGAGGCTGTCTATCTTCAGTTGGCGGCGCAGGTGGCTCGCTTTGGGGAACTCTGGGTTTTCACTTGAATCTGCGTTCTTTCCTCCAAACAGTTTCTTTCGTGGAGACCCGGAAAAAGGCATGCCTCCGGTGCAATGCACGCACTTTTGTTGTAGAACATGGTTATTCATCAACGTGTCCGAGCGGGGGGAGAAAGAGGAAAGAACAAAGAACGAGGCCGCTCCGTGTGCGCCCGAGTGCGCACGAGACGGAGAGATGGCAGAGCGACAGAAAGACGTTGACACACGAACACTCACCGCGCAGACCACTCTGTAATTCGTCAGGCCGCGAGCGCGCCCCGTAAATCAATACAACGTGTTCCCCGCAAACCGGCGGCGGATACATTTCATCTGCCTACGTGGGCGCCGAGTTTTTTCTTCCCTACTTTTTTGTTACCTCCTGCCGAAGCTGCAAAGAAGAGCAGCGCAGCCAATACTCCGCGTCCGTAAACACACCCTGGAGCCGATATGTTCGTTACAGCGGCGTCTTGAAGTCGGCTTGAGCAAGCCTCAATAACTGCGCTGCGCCGGGAGTCAGAAATGATGTCACCGGGCGTCGTTTCTCATGCTCCCAACCAACGCCTCGAGAAAACTTAACATTCGCTGGTCGATCCCGGCACGGTAACGAAAGATGCGCGTACGCAGGAGGCACGAGCCGTTGCGTGCGCTTTTCAAAAGCTGCGCTGAACTGTCAGCCCCAGAACTTATCTAGGGCAATTGCATCTTGTTGAGGCTGAAGCTGAATGCTTAAGGCAGACAAATCGAAGGAGTCAAAATTTAATGGTTAATAGGAATGGCCGGTTCTTTTGAACTATATACGAAAAGAAAATGCTAGCGGAAGGGGGCTTACACACATAGTGAATGGCCCATGTCTGCGATTTGTACTAGCATGGACGTTTTGACTTCACAGGGAAACGAGAACAGCGGATTATTTCATATACATCGGCATTGTTACCATCTCCTTAATTTAACATAGCACAGTTTCACAATAGCTATGCATCGACGTGGGATTTAGGGCATTAATTGCACAAGAATGAATCACAACACAAAAAGTGCCCTCTGCCATAAATACGAGCAACGCTCGGCCATTTACTCTCCATCACTGTAGTACATTATAGATCCATTCTTGTAGGTTTGTTCTAGGGCTGATACTAGCTCTCGTATAGGAACTTTCAAAAGCCTAAAAAAAGAGGCTTCCCACGATGAGAATAAGCTAGCAACGCTGAAAAATTTATTCGAAGCAATTTAAGAAACTGGTGGCAGCAGAGACAACCGAGCAGTTAGAAAAGAGCCGCTGAATCGCGTTCACCATTTCCTTTCGATATTCATGGAATCTTTTACACCTAACGCAACTCAAGCACCATAGTAGGTGAAGAATATTTATTGCCTGCGCCATTTTTATTATTTGTGAGGGAAGTGACTGACCGAGGTTAGCCTTTTTTTTTTTTCTTTAGACAGGAATGAAAAATACCACACCAAAAAGGCCCTAAGCGCACCATGAAGTCTTGCAGGAAGGAGTCCACAGTAAGTTCTCGTATTCATCAGATCATTCTATTTGATCTTTTCGTTTATGTCCGAAAAAACTCACTCGCCATTTCCCGGAACGCAATAATACAACATTGTTGCTTGCAGTCATAGCCAGCTAACGTGACATCTTCCTGAAGTTAGCTTCGCCTTGACGACAGCGGGCGGAAGCGCCATCGTGGGATGCACGCACCATATTTAGTGCGCACAGTAGACAAACAAGCCAGTTACTGGAACGCGGCACAGGGGCTAGGTTCAGGGCTGAGGCTTGGACTTGTTGCCTGCGGTCATCGTTACAAACGTCCGCTTTTGCTCGTGTTTAGAAACGCGCCGAAGAAATAGTCAGGGTGTGCACCGTGTAACGCTGTCGCCGAGACAGGGAGATCGAGCCACTGCGACGAAACGCTATCCAGGTCGTTCTGTCGGACGCCCTTAGCACCACACACTCCGAGAAACAAGGTGATCTGCGGGCACTTACGTTCGTCGAGTCCCGTCAGGCGAAATTACAAAGTTTCTTCAAAGTCATCCGCGCGCGAGACACGACCTCAGGGCATCCTCCGATCTCCTGCGGCTGTCCGGAGCTGCTCCCGAGCATGCGTCTGCGAGGGGCGAAACGAAGAAAATGGCAACAACAAACACTTGAAGCGACCCAATGAGAAAAAAAAAATGCAAAGAAAAGGGCAGGCACTGCAAACAGGTGGAACGCGAGTGCCGCACGAGTGTTCGCACGCGTCGCAATGCGGTGGTGCGTCCCACCGGAAGTGATTCCTTTTGTCCCGTCATTAAGAGTCATGACGTGCTGTACCGCGTATTCTGCACCCGCAACACAGGCTTAAGGAAAATAACATCCAGTGCAATTCTCGTGGCGGCGCAATTCGACTTGTTTGTTGTTGCTTTTTTTTTTAAACATTTTATGGCACCAACGTGGGCCCTCCGAACACATTCCGAAAGTGGATATTTCATTGCCCTTCCTTTCTTATGAACCCCAGGAGAAGGTTATTTCCACAGCGACAACACACAGCGGAACAGGGAGCATTAGACACCAGCATACGTTGTACCTCATTTAATCTCTTAAATTCGCGCTTGCTGCATTTTCTTCTTTTTATTGTGAAAGCAATACTACTCGCACTTTCAAGCCTTCGTGTGACCCGGCGCAGTTACGTCTTACCCACGTGACGCTGTGATGTCACACCCCACGTGACACACGGGCTGGCAGGAGCTGCCAACTTGGGTCTCTCGTTTCACATGGGACGGTTATGTCAGAATCAGCCTGCTAGGACCCTGGCATTCACGTTACCCCTATAGGCCTCTAAGGCATGTTCATATCGGTTGGTTAAAGCGGGGCTTTATATGTGGGCTTAGGAAGAAGAAAAAGAGAAGAAGAACGCTCGGTCAACCGCAGCTAATGCTTTCGCTCAATATTTGGTTCAGCAGCGTTGAACCCTTGTAATTTGTTTCTCTTACGTCAGCGAGAAATAATACGAACTCCCTTTTGGGAAAATATATTTCCCCCGATTTTGCGCCATTTTTTTTTTGCCACCAGTAATTTTGGTGCCAGTAATAACATTCCGGCAATATCAACTAATATATTTTCACTTTTTATTTCAATGGTACATTGCTTGCTGTTCAATCACTTGGCATGAAACGCCCATTCTTATTTACCGGGTCATATTACTGTCTATTGCTGCCAGACTACTGCATGTCTCAAAGAACTAATAAATATTAGAAACGTATAAATTTCTCTGTTCGTTTGATTAAGGCTTCTCCCGAGTAAGCGTCGCAAGTAAAACGGTTTCACGTCATTCGAAAAACAAGGCATGACGCGATCAGTTCGTTCTGATACTAATGCCTCCCGCTGGTAGTCGCTGAACATTGGCTCTTGATCACTAGATTGAGGGGCGTTTGAAAGCTCTGCTACAGTGCAGTTCTGAATTTAAAGAAGACATCTTTCAGGGTACTGTTGCGAGAACATGCTGTAACGTAGCACGAGGCAGTGTATGAAAACGCTCCCCCCAAAAAAGGCGAAACAAAATTAGGCAAAAAAGGAAAAGCGGAGGGCGCGCTGCTATAGACACCGATACAAGAAGACAGCAAGTTGAGTTGAAACTGCTGAGAACAGCAGCTGCGTAAAATGGCAGTACGTGAGGTGGGTTTCCACGGATTCCAAGTCGAGAGGGTAAGATTATGCTTATTCACGCCTGAACTGCGTTTTAAGCCAGGTACTAAGGACGCCAGCCAGCCGCGCACCACAAAGTGAAAAGACGCGTCAACCGAAGATGGCGGGAAGGCTACCTGGAAGCTCCCGAGTGCCACGAGAGAACGGTCTTAATGAACGCGCAGATGATTCAATTAGCAAGTTCTTTTCTGGAGCAGCTGCCCGAGAGGGCTTCCGCCCACCCGAGTTTCTGTATATACAGCCGCGCGCATTGCGAGAGAAGGCACCAAAGGTTTGCTTTCGTACCAAACAAGTGCACACGCCATCCGAGGGAGGGCGCATTGAATAAACACGCGATAAGCTCAAGGCTTTGCACGCTTACTCATACAGCGACGGGGTCTTCCCGGCAAACGCGTCGTAATAGCTTGAAGACGCACCCTGTCTCTTCCAGCATAAATTTACCGCCGTCACCCCCTCCCCTATGCAACCTCCCCGTAATGACCCCTAAAATTAAAGCGAAAATTGTTTTATTGATTTCCTATATAGCATTATCTCGCCTCCTACGCGAAGTAAAATGGGCATTCTGGAGGAATTGGGAAAATGGGACCGCACGCGTGCAGTTACGAAAAAAAAAAAGGAAAAGAAAAAAAAAGGTCGTAAGCGCGCGCAACCCGGCGAAAAAGCGCGCATGGGACGGCACGCGCGACTTTTATCCGACTTAGTTTCGCCAACCAGCCGATTTGATTCGCTGCGGAGAGCTAGAAAAGTACTTCACGTGTTCCTCTAGAGAGCTTTCGGTCTAAAACACATTCGCTTCAATAAAGTTTTCCCTCTCTCTCTCTCCCTCTCTCTCTCTCTCTCTCTCTCTCTCTCACTTCGGTACTGATCGGAACGAGGCGCTTCAAGGGCAACATTCAGAAGCCATGGCCGTCGTTTTGAGACAGATGTTGTGCGTCATCCGCGAAATGTGTCTCTACAATGATGAAAGGGTTCGAGAGTGTGGCCATGCTTAATCAAGCGACCTAATAACATTAATAACAAGCCAAATGACCAAAGTTAAGGGGTTCTTTAGAATAAAATAATCTGAAATGAATGCCCTACACCTTGTTTTCGCGTTAAGAAATAATGCGAGAGCGAGAAATAACAATTGATTTGAAAATGATTTTGGCAAATATCTTTCCGGCCTCAGTTACGGCTGCCGAACATTAACACCGAAAGGAGCAACGCGCGCCCGCGTTGCGCGTGCAACTTGCCAAGTGCCGCCGATACTATTATTACCAGGCTGACTAGCAGGCTGAGAGTTATTGGGGACGCTTTCGGCAATTTTTAAGTTTTCTCTTCCGCCATCTGTCATCTAGCGTCGGAACACAACACCTGACGACGGAGATCACGCCTCAAGTTACGTCAATCACGTCGTGGGCGCCGCGCCAATTCGGGGCTCTCACAGCTGCGGCTCGACAACAAAGTGAGCAAGCGCGCTTGGTGACCTGGATAGCGCCCTTTCTTGCCAAAAAGGGGATGCTTAAATTCGTATTCGCAAGTCTTGCCCGTGACCATTTCTTCTCCTTGATTTTCACTACAATGTAATTAGCTATAATTGTTTCTCTGACCCACTCTGCACGCTTCCCACTCTTAACGTTACAAATGCCATTTTCCATTCCATAGGTCTCTGCGTTGTCCTCAACTTAAGCAGAATCCTTTTCGTTAACCTCCACGTTTTAGCCCCTTAGGTGAGTGCCGATAAGGTGAAACTGTTATATATTTTCTTACCGGTAGGCTGCTAGTCATAATCTTTGAGTATTTGCCAAACGCGCTCCATTCCAATCTTGTTCTCCCAGTTATTCCCTTTCGTGGTCGGAATCTACGGTTAATACCTGTCGTAAATGGGCACATTCACCTATCATTTCCAGTGTTTCGCCAGTTATTGTAAACTGTTGTTCCTTCTCAAGGTCATCAGACATTACCTATGTCTCCTGCATATTAATTGTAAGCCTACCTTTCCGTTTATTCGTTGGAATTCTGCCCCGCCGGGATAGTGCAACGGTTACGGCTCTCAACTACTGTACCCAAGCACGCGGGATCGAATCCCGGCCTCGGCGGCCGCTTTTCGTTGGAGGCGAAAAGCAAGGCGCCCGTGGGCTGTGCGATGTCAGTGCACGTTAAAGAACCCCAGGTGGTCGAAATTTCCGGAGTCCTCCACTACGGCGTCTCTCATAGCCTGAGTCGCTTTGGGACGTTAAACCCCACAAACCGAACCAAACCATTGGAATTCTTTCCCCGAGTTACTTAGCAAACAATGTCATCCGCGAATCGCAGTATCCATCAAGCCTTATCCATAAATCCTCCCTTTTCAAGCCTCTGAATACTTCCTCTAAGCAAGCTGTGACTAGTACTGGGGAGATCGTGTTTCCCTTTCTAACACCTTTGTTTACGAGGATTTTATTAATTTCTGTATGGAGAATTATGGCTACTGAGCAGCCATTACTTATATGGCTCATCTACATCCTGATTTCGCACTGCCTGCATGACTGCCGAGATTTCCACCGAGTCAAATGCTTTCTTTTAATCAATGAATGCTATGTGTATAAAGGCTGGTTATATTCAGAGTACTTTCCTATCACCCGGTTGATAGTATATAGTATCATCTGGTTGATAGATAGTATCGACGGTAGAGTGCCCTTTCGGAAAACCTGCTTGATCCCTTGGTTAATTCCCTGGATGATGCCTTCAGTTGCGATGGTAGGCGCTTTGAACTCTGCCACGTGTACATTACTTGTTTCTCTGTATTTTTGCTATTCTTTCTATTGATTTTCACAGAATTCTGTTCTGTTATTCGCGGTTGCATCTACCCAGTTGTGCGTGTCGGTTTGCGGAAGCAGGCTTGCTGTGCCTTGTATTGTTTTTTCGGTTGTATTAATTATACTATACTTCATATCTCCCACTCCTGTTTACAGTCTCACCTTGAGGCTAGCATTACGTATAAATAACAAAAAAAATGTCTATGGGTGCCCTGATTCAAATAGTGATTATATACATTAGTAGATATCTTTTACGCAACGGATAGTAAGCTGATTGATCTATAATTTTTCAAGTCCTTGGCGTCCAGTTCTTATGAATTAAGGAAATGTTAGCTGCACGATATTCCCACCGCCCTCCAGCAAACCTGTAGTTACCTCAACTTCCCCAGCTGCTTCCCCCCTTTTCATATCTTTCAAAGCTTTCTTAACCTCGTCCGGTTTGTTAATGGCGTAATGTCTCATTGCTCTTGCCTACTGTCATTTTCGTTATTGTCCTGACCACTTTGGCTAATGTATAGGTCATAGAACTCCTAAGCTACTTTGATTATCGTAAATATATTATTAATGAAATCGCCAACCTTGTCTCATAGCGCATACATCTGACTTTACCTATGACTACTTTAATTTTCACCGCTTTACGGCTACCACCGTTCTTTAGAACATGCCGGATTTTCTCCATATTCTACTTATTTATTTCGGTACACTTTGCGCCTATTGATTACTTTTGAGAGCTCTGCCAGTTTTATCAAGTCGATTGGGCTGGAGGTTTTCATACTTTTGCGCTGCTGAATTCAATATTTCGTCTTCTTCATTACTTTACCGGTGTACTCTCCAACTATCCTGCCGCCTACTTTTACCGCACACAATGATATCTCTTAAGGTATTGCTTAGCGATTCTACATTAAGGTTGTTACCTCGGTTAGAGCTGAATATCTTCGCTGCGAGATTCTGAATTCGTCTACCCTTTCTCTCACCTCCTACCATTCACCGCTTAATAATGTCTTCCGTTCCCTCTTCAAATGAAGACTAATTCGAGACCTTGCAATCGTGAAGTCACTGCATCGCACCTTTCTGATTACCTCTACATCCTGCACACTGCCAGGGGTAGAACACAGTATGAAGTCAATTGCAATTTTAGTTTCCCCGTTAGGGCTCATCTGAATAACAGCACGTAAAAAGGGCGTTCTTAACGAAAATAAAGCGGTACGCTAATTGCCGTGCAAACAAACGGCATAAACAAAGATCTCCAGCGCATACACTCTTACACAGGCTGGTTTGACGCGTCTTTTCTCGAGAGGAACCTGACAGAAACCCTGCAAACGCTCTATGCAACTTTCGTGGCGGTAACAGCGTAGCACTTGCATGACGTATCACAGCTTTCTAACCGAGAGAAGATCTCCAATTGAGACACTTTCAAAGATTAAGGAGTTCTATCCACCAATGCATCGCACAGTACAGAGGCGTCTTGCTTTTCGACGGAAGCGAAAAGCAAGACGCAGGTGCGCTGTACGATGACAGTGCACATTGAAGAACCACAGGTGGTTGAAATTTTCGGAGCCCTCTACTGAGTGGACTTGGTGGCAGTGGCGGCGACACGATGTCCAATCGTTGCTTCTTTCTTGTGCAGTGCCTGGAAATCATCGCTGGATTTTTCCTTCCCTGCGTCATCCTGCAATGTGCTGTGCTTCGTTCGCCCGCAGCTTTGTCATTTTTAAGCGAGCAGCACGTGGAAGCTGCGTTCACATGCACTCGGACTGTCCTACCGCCCTGCTGTCTGATAGCATAGATGAGATCGTCTGCGTGAATATTCCGGACAGTGCTCGCTGGCCTGACGTCTGTATCCAGGAACCAATCATCGTTGGCCGTGGTTTTCTGACGACACACGTCTTGACTTTAAAAGCACTGTTCTCGACATCCCTCGCCAGTGGGCTTGGTGGCAGTGGCGGTGACAGGATGTTCAATCGTTGCTTCTTTCTTGTGCAGGTATGCTACCTCCTTATGCGCATTGCGTTCGCTCTGATGACCGCTTCTTGCTACTGCTACCTTGCCCACAGAGTTCTTTCTTTTTGTTCAAATGTTCTACAATGTTTTAGCCGACTTTTACTATGCGGTGACGTAGACGAAAACCCAGGGCCGTATAACAACATGTCTACTCGTTCCAAAACGAATGCTGCGGTCTCTACATTTGATGACTCTGATGGTTCGCGTTCAGAGAGCCCTGAAAACGCTAGTGTTCAGCGTATGTTTTCTGATTTACTTAACAGTCAGAAGCAAATAGCACAGGACATTGCTGACATAAAGCTACAGTTTTGTGCACGTTTTGAGGTCTTAGAGTTACGTGTGTCCGCCCTCGAATCACCACATGGCCATGAGCCCAGTTCACCCCGTGAAGACCTACACTCCCAGGCCTCTTCAACGGCTGGTGTTGTATCAGACTTATTGAATAAGATTGACGACTTATAAAACCGATCACGGCGCAACATTATCTTGTAAGGTCTAACTGATGACGATGAAGAAAACAGACTCTCTGTTGGCTAAAATCTCTCAACTAATTGTTGACAAGCTGCAGACTCCATGTCCTCAAATTGAACGGTGTCATTGGCTAGGCAGAGGTCACAACGGACAACCGCGTCCTGTTATTAATAAGCTTTTAGATTTCCGTGATAAAATTACTGAGATGAAAAACGTCTCGAAACTGAAAAATTGAGATTTTTTTATTACGGAAGACTTTTCCTTTAGAGTTCGCTCTATAAGACAAACTTCGGAAGGCATCGGCCGCTTTCCGCGATAATGGTTCTACTGTTCGTCTACACTATGATCATGCCGTTATTGACAGAGCAAGGTACAACTGGGATGATAGTCCAACTCTTTAGTTAGGGCAGATCCCGCTACAGCTAACCATGTTCGTACAGCTTCGCTGTCTTTTACCGTTGATTCGTCTACTCGTGATCACCACCAGTCTTCGTCACCTACCCAGCGCTGACTGAGTGTGAATTCCATTGAGCATCTTACTCTCCTAAATGTCAATGCAAGAAGCACTGTAAATAAATCTTCAGATCTATTTGCTCTCATTTCAGTTTATTCTCCTCACGTGGCCTGCATTACCGAAACCTTGTTGCATGAGGGGGTTCTAGACGCAGAATTTACTCCTCCCGGTTATGTCACATTTAGAGCCGATAGGCAAAATTGCAAAGGCGGCGGCGTTGCCTTAGTTATCCGAGCTGACCTAAGGGTAACCCCTTTGCACAGTCCTGACAATACTGAGTCTGTCTGGTGCAGACTCATTTTGGCTAAATTATCTGTAGTAATTTGGGCATTTTATCGACATCCTGCTTCCAGTATTGATAACCTATACAGCCTCAATCAATTCATGTTTGAGAATAACTTCGGTTCATCAAATTTCATCTGCATGGACGATTTTAATGCACTGAACATTCACTGGCCATTTATGCAGTTTTCTGGCAAAGAAACAAGCATTTGTAGGGAGCTACTATACTTTTTGTTAACCTTCGGACTTACCCAGGTTATCAGTGATGCTACTAGGAATGATGCTGTTTTAGACTTGGTGTTCTTGTCTTCTGATTTGTTCAGGAAAGGTTACAAATATGATATTATCGACAGCATCTCTGATCATAAAGCCATTCTTGTCTCAATTACGTGTGAAGTTAATAAACCGCAGTATCATCTTATATCTTTTCGCTGTTTTACCAATGCAGATAACGTTTCAATTATCGACTATATGGCTGATTGCTTTGATAGATTCTTGACGATGAGTGCTGCAAACGATGTTTATGCCCTTTTCAATTCTTTCGCGAAAATCGTTAAAACATGTATCGATCGTTTTGTCCCCCTTAAAACCAAACAGAGAAATCCAAAGTTGCCTTGGATAAATCGTGATATTTTACACTTGTCCCGTCGTGTGAGAAGACTTAGACGTAGAAAATTGTTCAACAATCCAGAAAGTATGATTCGTTTTAGTGAAGCAAAGCTACAACTTAGTGTCGCAACAAAGTCTGCGAAAGACGTTTTTTTTTTTTTTTCGTGTTGAGCTAAAAAATCTTTTATCCTCAAATTCCAAAACGTTTTGGTCTGCAGTTTTGCCCAAGTCTACTCTATCCAATATATTCCAGAACAATAATGAAGTACTTCAGGGCCCTAACAAAATTCTAACGATTTCAACGCTTTTTTTTTAGTCAGTGGTTACAAATGATAATCAGATTTTGCCATCGTTTGTTAGTACTTCCTCTCCAATCGCTAATGTCGATGTTTCCATAAAAGGTGTCCTGAATCTTATACTAGGCTTGGATATTAAGAAGTCTGCTGGTTCTGATGACATTCCAAATGTGTTTCCAGTCCGATAACCTCAACGGACAGCTCGCTACTTACATTTTATATTCAGTAAATCTCTCAATTCTAGTACTGTTCCTGCCTGTTGGAAGCTGGCGAAAGTGCTTCCTTTATTCAAATCTGGTGACAAACATCTTCATTGCAAATACAGGCCCATTTCGCTAACGTCATCATCATGCAAATTGTTAGAACATATTATATACAAGCATAATACAGGGTTTCTGGAAACAAATAACATCTTATCTAACGTTCAGCATGAATTTCGACGGGGTTTTAGCACGTTAACACAATTATCTGAATTTGTGCATGACATTTCTTCTAGCCTTGATTCTGGTAACCAAATTGATGCTCTATTTATTGACTTGTCTAAAGCTTTTGACACCGTAATCCACTCAAAGTTCTTGCACAAACTAAACCTTGTATTAAAAAATCCAACCTTGGTTAACTGGATATCTAACTTTCTTTCTGGCCGCCCTCAGTATGTAGCACACAATTCTAGTGAATCCAGTGTCGTCGAAGTCTTTTCTGGTGCGCCACAAGGATCCGTCTTAGGCCCCTTACTTTTCTTGCTTTATATTAACGACCTTCCGAATAACGTCAAATCTAAACTCCGCATGTATGCCGACGATTGTGCCTATACAGCACCATCCATTCCTTTGAGGATCATTATCGTCTTAACGAATCACTTGTTGCATTTTCTGAATGGTGCGAAAAATGGCAAATGCGTATCAATTTTCGCAAGTCTGTATTAATGTCATTTTATAACAGTTCATCGCCCTCCGTTCTTGCCTACTCAATTAACAGCATATCCCTGAAAAGTGTTTCTGAATAAACGTATCTTTGTATTACTTTCACTACTAACTTATCTTGATCAAAACATATTGATTTAATTTGCTGTAAAGCCCTTAGAAATTAGGTTATCTGAGACGTAACTTAGCTCAAGCTCCATGTGACGTAAAGTTATTGATGTACAAATCGTTAATCCTTCCCATACTTGACTATGCTTGCATTATATGGAATCCTCATGAGCTAACTGATATCTAGCAGATCGAAAATGTTCAAAAAAAAGCTGTTCGTTTCATTTGTCACCAGTATCACCGGAATTTTTCGCCCACTTCCGCTCTTCCTTGATTGCACCTAACAACATTATCAAGTCGCCGGCAAGTTGAAGCCTTGAAATTTCTTTACTGCATCGTACATGGTCATTATCGGCTGTCATCTACCAGTTATAATAATCCAGCGCATCGCACATCCACAAGGAATTATCATGAACCAAACCTTAGCACCTATTTTGCCAGAAGCGATACATTTAAACACAGTTTTTGCCCTCGTACAATCGAGGCATGGGATAGAATACCTGGATCATATCGTTCCCTCCCATTGCTTGAATTTGTTAGGGCAATCTGCAGCCACTGTTAATCAGTGTCTGTATAACCTGAATTCAATGATTAGTTTATTTCTGCGTTTGATTGTTTGCTCAATTGTTTATTGATATTGTACTGTATACTTGCCTTACATTTTTTTCTTTTAATTTTGTCATTTCTTAAAATATGCACACCCCCACCCTACTCCTGCTATAGCTCCAGATGGAGCTGCAGTATGTACAAATAAATAAAATAAATAAACTACCGTGTCTACCATAGCCTGAATTGCTTTTGGATATTAAGCCCCATAAACTAAACCAAATCACTTGTGCTTTTTGTTTTCTTAATTTGCAGCCTTGATTTCCCATTAAGGTTCACAGTTAACTACAAGAGGGACACGTAAGCACATAGTTGAGTTGCTGTTCACATACTGGCGAAAACGCTCGACGTCCGAGGCCATTCGCCATGCCAAAGTCCCAGACACTTCCCCAATCCACCGCATTTCCACTTGCTGCGCAGAAAACTAACGTTTATAACGACATCTAAGATGCTTTCATAATTGGAGCAGAAAAGAGTAGCATCACCAGCGCACACCAGTACTTGAGCCTCATTATCATGCAGTCACAATCTAGTAATTCAATTAGTTTGGAGTTTGCTTAACCAGAACGGTTCAATATATACGCAAAACAACAAAAGCGGAAAGAAAACACCATTGATGCACTGACCGTTCGAATCGAATTTGTTAACGATAAGGCGTGTTGTGCAGCCACTGTAAGCCATTTTTACAAATGATCTTTGCAACCATGACATGTTCTGGTAGGAAAATAAGAATATTAGGAGCGACACGATCAAAAGCCTTTTCTATGTCTACTTGCATCATCGCAACAAGTCGCCGTATAGCATCATGTGCCTGCAAAACACTGCGCGCCTTCTATACGTTTGTAACGAGACTGCGTCATTTGCATTCTGCATGCAAGCCTGATGAATATGTATCATCACATCCCTCTCCACACTCTAAAGCCTTCTCATCAATGCCCTCATAAAAAGTTTATGATTAACATTTGTTACACAAATTGGTCGATGGGATTTAACTTATTTCAGCACGACTGCGTCACCTGTTTGAGGTATTAGTACTTTATGGGACACTAAAAATAATGGTGAAGATAATGGTGAAGAGAGTCAAGTCAAAAGGCTCGTTAATACATTGGTTAAAAAGGGTGATAGTTTGTTTTTTTAGGGTCACTTAGTAGATTGTGACATCGAAATTCTATTATTGGTCTTTGGAAACTCGATTCGTTGAGTAAAATTAGAGAGCATGCAGGCAAAGGTTAAGTTAGGTTCAGTTAAAGGAATTCTTCAGCCGCTTGCTTAATTATGCGCTCCGAAGGCTTTGATTTCGTAATGACGATCACATTGTAAATACCTAACTTATTTTTTTCTCAGGGATTCTAGTCCTCGCTCCTTTTTCTAAACCATCGTTACTATCCCCTCCGATGTCTTGAAAACTTGTCTGGTCCATTCCAGCTTGCCCCGAGTTAGCAGTGCATGAGACCACACCCAACCTGTGTACACATGCGCACAGAAAAACTCTGGATAAAATGACGCGGACATGCACGAATGCGAAACGGTTTTCGTTTTTGCGAGTTAATATGCAGTTTCTTAACAGCTGTCATATTGAACACAGCGTGCATGGTGCTTCGAGTAGCCTCTGAACCGCATGTAGAGGAACACTGCTTTTCTTTTCTTTTTTTTTTTTTTGCTTTCGTAGCTATGTCTTCTGTCTTTTTATTATCTTGCATACCAGCCTAAAATAAATGTGGGTGGCATATAAAAGGTACCGCTGTGAGCATCAGTGTGCCAATGTCCAGCCGAGTTATTCTACCTTTTATTGACTTGTTCGCCACATGGAGGCTTATTAGTGTAAGGTTTCGCTGCAGTTTTCATGCCTGCGCTTGCCAGAACTTCAATTTTATTTCTTTAACGAAATAATTCCAGGCTACATATCTATAGTCCCCCATCCCCGTTTTTGTTTTGTTCTATACTCTCTCTCTGAACAAACTTTCGTTCAAAGTGACACTTCAATCCTGCAGAAAAGTTCCAAACTTCGGGCGATTTACTTGCAAAAAGTAATTGAACATGTTCTTTTTCCTCCCCTGCACTTCATATTGGACAGTTACAAAGTTAGCCCGAGAAGATGGTCTCACGCTTTTTGAAGCAACTCGTCATCTCACATCGGAGGGCGCCGATCCAAGTTTCTCGCCAGCGCCTAAGAAAATTTTTCCCGCATCGAAAGGAAAAAGCAACACGAAAAGGTACTGCCGAAAAGGTCGCATGAAACTGCCAAAAAGCAATCGCGCACCAGACGGATGACCACGTTTATGATCAGGCTCGCTCTGGGAGACTCGAAAGCGAAGTAGAGTGATAAACGGCTTTCACCACCTGCTCACCTACCTTCGAATAAGTCCTTGAGGCTACTGCTCGGAGCCTAAGGACGTAGCAAATAAAAAGAAAGAAAGAAAGAAAGAAAGAAAGAAAGAAAGAAAGAAAGAAAGAAAGAAAGAAAGAAAGAAAGAAAGAAAATGCAAGGCTTCCGACATCGTCCGCCGTCGAGTTGATGCCCACTTGTTTCTCAGCACCTTAATGCCAGGCTGATCCGGCGTACTTTTCGCTAACGTACGCCCGCACTTGGTCGCCGCTCGCGAGCTTCATTCTCCACTGTAGCACTTGCGTCTAATCTACCGTAGCAAGCTGCAGCACTCGGCTCACATTAATGTGGCGTACCCACATTTGTGCTAGGCCCGTCACTAGCGGATACGTGGGCTCAAGAACGCCATCCCATTCCAACGGCTGGCTCATGGTGGGCGCTTGCGCTTAGGTGTTCCCGCCTTCGTGCACATTCCAGCCTCTTAAGGCCCATGACCGGATCTAGTACTCGAAGGTGTCACTCCGGCCAAACACCCGCGAAAACACTTACATTCTTCGCCTGCAATACCGGAAGCGTCTCCAATAGGTGCGGATATGATCTTGTGCATTACGACAAGGTGAGCTTAAGTCGAGCAGCAGGGGCTCATTAACATGAACGGGCCTCGCGGCGCCTTTTTCAGACAGTGTATCCTTGCAAGAAGAAGTTGCTAGCCGATAGACTACCCCCCCCCCCCCCCCCCCTCCGCCACTCTTTTATTTCTCTTTCTTCCGCAGCTGGCCAGCTCTCTACCCATTTGCAGCAATTAGGCAGATGCTTTTACTCCATGGCAAAGACAGCAATTTCCTGCCTATGTTTCCTTGGCATCGCTACTGAAGCAAGGCCTTGATGAAATGAACGTTGTTCCAGCGCAATTGATTCCGGCATTCAGTTGAAGTGATGCTTCGCAAGCGCGCCCGGCGATTTTTCCCCTGCTCTGCAGCACGCAGCGTATTCGCGCGGTTTCTTAGCTACATATGTTACCTGGTACTTGAGTTGCCTTTTTTTTGCCTGTTACCTGAGTTGCAATTTTTTTGGTTCCTGCTTACAGCCTAATGAATCCCCGCATCTCCAGGCGGTTGAGCGGGAAGGAAGAAAGGCATAGTGTAAGATTTTGAGCGCTTAAGTTTCCAGAAATGGCAGTCCTTACGGGATGTTTACATTAGAAACAGAAAAAATAGAGTATGACGCGATAGCGTTTGCGCTACCAGTATACATATAAAGCCCCGCTCCGCTTAAACCAAGCAGTTTGAACGTGCGCCTGCGTGGCCTATAAAAATAACACGAATTCAGGTGTCCATTCAGGCTGGTTCTGATGTCATCCGCTTATACGAAGAAAGGCCCGAGTTGGCACTCCTGTCAAACGTAACGTCAGGCAACCCTACGTCCAGTCAGTGCGTGGCCATGTCAATTGCCAGCTACCACCTGCCAGCGATGCGAAGGAGCCGCATCGGCAGCTTCCCCGGCCCCCAGAATGTCGTCACGCGACGTCTTGGCCAATCACGGGCGGCGGCGCGACCCGCGGTGAGCCCCGTCGCGAGAGCTGCGTATTTCTGCTGAAAAAAGGCTATTTCTGCTTTCTTCTGCCTAATTTTAATCTGATATTCGAGTTCGCAGCATGAAAAACTATGACTTTCTGCTGAAAGCCCAACTTTTGCAAAAAGTGCTGCAGTGTCCCTTTAAGGCGATAGCCTTTAATGGCTCATACTGTCTTCCGTTCGCGAGAAGTGTCACACTTCTTAGTGAGATTCCGCGGGATATCGCGATATTGGGACGTCATGACCTGGTGACGTCATTTGTCTTGTCTACAATGAGGGAGATAGTATAAAATAAATAAATAAATCTTGTCTCCACCGGGAATCGAAGTTCCATTCCTTGGATCCCCAGCCTAGCGCTTTAACCAACTGCGCCACGCCCCGATTTTTTTTTAAAACACGTTATTTATTACACTGAAACCATGCCCTATGTGCATAAACTGTGTACAATGATTTAGAAAAGAGCATCAAATAAATACGATGATTCTATGATCTTTCCTCCACTCATGTACCATTCTGTGTATTTTGCTTTAGCGGGACATGATGTACTGAAAAGAGTATGGAAAATGCCACTCTCACCATGTACGAAGGCTTTCATTTATAAGTTACACACTGAGACCCTGCCTGTTAAAACATGGTTAGGGAAAAAGGGCATTTTTGGATCTACAGTAAATTGACGCCTTTGTGATTCTTCGGAAACCATTGAGCACTGTTTCATCGATTGTAAAGATGCAAAATCGTTCTGGGATATTTTGCAACGGACATTAAACCAAAAGACTTGATTTGACTCCGAATTCTCTACGATATCTCACTGCATTGCCATTTGTTGATAGGCCTTTAGACATGTTTTTTACAAATGGATTACACAGCCTCTGGAAAGCGCACATGATGGACAGAAGTTGTGGATCTGTTGTTTATACAAAAGACCAAGTTCTGTAGGATGCTCGTCAATTTATGGGAATTGTACGCACACGCTGACTTTGAACCGGAGTGGCACTCACACTTAGTGATGTCCTCGACACTGCCTCTTGTTTAGAGTTTTGGCACGCCACGCCTCGGATCGTGAAACGCTCATCATAATTCCCCTTGTCTATACCGTGAGGATGAAAGCGGCATTCCGCGAGTGACATATACTGCGCCTTTCCTTTCCTGTAAACGAATTGTAGAACGCCGGTGAACTTTGATGCGTTCAATGAAATGCTGGTTGTGTTCGACAAGGGGCGCGCGATGTACCGTCACGACTGTTCATGACGTCACCAGGCGATTCATGCATATACGAAGCTGGCCCCGCCGGGCGTCCGATCCAGGCGTTCGTGCGGCGCCTTTCATTGGGTGCTTCCTCGAACGCCGCACCACACAGCATAGAGAAGCAGACGCAGTACAGCATGCAAGAGCGGCGTTTCAAATTGATTTACAGGAGAGAAAAGACGCA
Organism: Amblyomma maculatum; assembly: GCF_055883805.1. Classification (NCBI taxonomy): domain Eukaryota; kingdom Metazoa; phylum Arthropoda; class Arachnida; order Ixodida; family Ixodidae; genus Amblyomma; species Amblyomma maculatum. The sequence goes on from NC_139344.1 coordinate 34,768,909, forward strand.
GTATACCACGCCGTAAAGGAAAGGAGGAAGGTGGGAGTGAAAAAGAGAGGGAGATGCCGTAGTGGAGGGCTACGATCCAACGCGCTATAATGGCTTTCGCGTCATCGCACTTTAGTCGTTCACATTGCCCCCTGATTTTTTTTTTTTTTTTTTAGTTAGCTGAGCTTTTAAGGCTATCGCGTTAAAATAATCGTGAAACCTATAGACCTCAGCCGGTGGAAGCGGACATATGCCGTCTGTTGTGGGTGCGATGTAAATGTTTTTAACACAGACGCTTCACCACCGCCTCGTCGTGCAACGGAGACACTGTATTGGTGCGACATCACTGAATTTGCACCCGCCACGGTGACTTGGTGGTGGTGGTGAAAAAGTTTATTGCGTAGAGTAGGAAGGGAGAGCTTCACTACTGGTTCTACACATCAGGCGGCATCCTTAGTTAGGGAGGCCATATTGGACGGGACCACAGGCCATGCCCCCGCAACGAAGGCCTTTTGAGCTTGTATAGGTCGGAGCAGGCGAGCATAGTCGCCTCCCTGTCCTGTGTTGGCTTAGGGATTAAGGGTCGGATTCCGTTGGCGCGCCTAAACCACGTGGTAGGTGTCAGCTACCTCCTCACAGTGTGTGCGGTAGCCATTGACAGCCGGGTCAGAGTGCTTCAAGATGGCTGGACCGAGAGGACTGTTCCTCCAGAGTCGTCCCGGAATTCTCTCGCCAGCCTTACGCAATCCTTTGGAGGGGCTGAATAACGGCGATGGCCTTAGCAATAGCACTGGAATACTTCCCTAAAATCAAGAAGAAGAAATGGGCATGGGCAAGACATGTAGTGCAAAAAAGAGGATAACCCATGGTCGCAAACGGTAACAAATTGGATTTCGAGGGAAGGAAAGCGTAGCAGGGGACGGTAGAAAATTAGGTTGGCGGATGAGGTTAAGAAGTTCCCAGGGGTCAATTGCATGCTGCTAGGACAGGGCCGCGTTAATTGCAGTATTGGAGTACTATAGGAGAGGCGTTGTTTTTGATGATGATGACGACGACGACTAGGCGGAAGTTGTAGAGGGGTTCTCCCTCCTGTTCCGCAGAATCCAAGGAATCATCTATAGGTGTTCACCGTAACTGAGCGCTCGGGCAGCTGCATTCGCAGCCTCATATTCCCTCTGAGTCCCTAATGTTTTCAGCCCAGACTATGCAAAATTATCTCGGGAAAGGTGTGACACCTCCCCATCGTGATTTAGCTCGCTCACATGCTTCCCACGAGTCCGCGATCATTACGAACGAATTCGGGTCCGAGGCAGGAATTTTACTGGCTTGTGTTGCATTCGGTGGCGTTGCCGGTCGGCTCCTGGTCCGAAACCGGAAGGTTGCGGGATCAAATCGCGGCATAATGGCCGTAATCCGGTCACATTTCGATGAAGGTGAAGTGAAAAAACACCTTTGTGCTCTACTACCCCGGGTGATCATAATTAATCAGGAGCCGCATAGTCCGTGTGCCACTTCAGATGTCACCTGCGATCTGCCGCCTTCCAAAGGCGTCCCGTAGATTTTTCGCTCACAACGATGACTCCGACATTGGATTTTCAAGAGAATGGGGTCTTTAACGCTACCGCGCGTTAAAAAAAAAAAAAGATGTTGATCGGCAGCACTCGCTCCAAAAGTAAATCGATCAATTGGCTTTATAACCGCTAACAATTATTATAACATTCTTCGGTCACAAAATATATTGCGGGCGTAACTCCAAGTTACCGTCAGCTTCCAGTGGGCGAAATGTGACGCCTTGCTAGCGCTTGGAAGCAATATTCTTTCCTTAATTAGTCCACAAAAAGCATTCTAGCACGTAATCTGTGACACGCGAGTTCAGTCGCACCGACAATCCTACTCGGAACGTTGTCGCAAAAAGGACTGTCTACGAAACCGTGACCTGCATCGACAATCCCGTCATCGCGCGCCGAATAAACTGCAAATTATTTTGGTAATGTTTTGGGAGCCTCTTTCTCGTCACCTTTTGGTCCCTTTTATTCACAGCTTTTCTTTTACTCTTGACGCGCACCGGGTTTCTCAAATTATTCTGCACGGAGTTTTATTTCATAATAAATAAATCGGCGCGGAGGTGAATGCTGAAGCAAACTGCAAATTATTTTCGTGACGGAATGCAGTTTAAATACAAAGACAAATACAAATTATGCCTTTATTTTTATCATCATCATCAGGAGCAGCAGCCTGACTATACCCACTGCAGGGCGAAGGCCTCTCCCATATTTCTCCGCTTAACCCTGTTCTGTGCTAGCTGCATCCACTTGACCCCCGCGAACTTTAACCTCAACCGCCCTCCTAACTTTCTGCCGCCCCCTGCTACGCTTTCCTTCTCTTGGAATCCAGTGTATTACCCTAAGCGACCATCGGTTATCCTCTCTTCGCACTACATGTCCTGCCCATGCCCATTTCTTCTTCTTAATTTCCACTAGAATGTCGGTAACTTGAGTTATTTCTCTGACCCACTCTGCACGCTTCCTATCTCTTAATGTTACCCCTATCATTTTTCGTTCCATAGCCCTCTGGGTTGTCCTCAACTAGAACTCTCTTGCTTAGCTTCCACGTTTCAGCCCCATAGGTGAGTACAGGTAAGATGCAACTGTTGTATACTTTCCTCTTGAGCGATACCGGTAAGCTGCTAGTCATAATCTGCGAGTGCTTGCCAAATGCGCTCCATCCCAATCTTATTCTTCTTGCTATTTCCTTTTCATGGTCCGGATCTCCGGTTACTACCTGTCCTAAGTAGACATAATCGCCTGTTACTTCCAGTATTTCGCTACCTAATGTAAACTGCTGTTCCTTCCCGAGGCTGTTGAACATTACCTTAGTCTTCTGCATATTGATTTTCAAGCCTACCTTTCTACTTTTCGTGTCTAGGTCATCAATCATTATTTGCAGTTCATCCCCCGAGCTGCTTAGCAAGGCAATGTCATCAGCAAACCGCAGATTACTGAGGTATTCTCCATCTACCCTTATCCCTAACTGCTCCCATTCCAAGTGTCTGAATACTTCCTCTAAGCAAGCTGTGAATAGTACTGGGGAGATTGTGTCTCCTTGCCTAACACCTTTCTTTGTGGGAATTTTGTTACTTTCTTTATGCAGAACTATGGTTGCTTGCAGCCACTATATATATCTTCCAGCACTTTCACGTACGGCTCGTCTACCCCCTGATTTCGCAATGCCTGCATCACCGCCGAGGTTTCTATTGAGTCAAATGCTTTTTCGTAATCAATGAATGCTATGTATGAGGGCTGGTTATATTCCGAGCATTTTTCTATCACCTGATTGATGGTATGGATATGATCGATAGTAGAGTACCGTTTCCAAAAACCTGCTTGATCCTTTGCTTGATTGCAGTCTAAGGTTGTCCTGATCCTGATTCTATTAGCGATTACCTTAGTAAATACCTTATACGTAACAGACAGTAGGCTGATTGGTCTGTAATTTTTAAGGTCCTTAGAGTCCCCTGTCTTATGAATGAGGATAATGTTTGAATTCTTCCATGGTTCCGGTGCCATCGATGACACCAGGCAATTCGTATACAGGGTGCCAGTTTTTCTAGCACGATATCCCCCCCCCCCCCCCCCCCGTCCTTTAGCAAATCTGTAGTTATCTGATCCTCTCAAGCTGATTTCCCCCTTTTCATAGTTTCTAATGCTTTCTTGACCTCGTCCTTCGTCACTGGTGGAACGTCTGACTGTTTTTCCCATGCCGCCAATCTCGTTACGGTCCTGACTATTTTGGCTGCTGTAGATAGAGATCTGTATAGAACTCCTCGGCTTCTTTGACTATCTTGTCCATATTCGTGATGACGTTGCCCGCCTTGTCCCTTATCGCATACATCTGGGTTTTGCCTATGCCCAATTTCTTCTTTACCGCTTTAAGGCTTCCCCCGTTCTTTACAGCATGTTCAATTTTCTCCATGTTATACTTCCTTATATCAGCCACCTTGCGGTTATTGATTAGCTTTGATATCTCGGCCAATTCGATCTGGTCTGTTGGATTGGAAGCTTTCATACTCTGGTGTTTCTTAATCAAATTTTTCGTCTCCTTAGACAGCTTACCAGTATCCTCTCTAACTATCCTACCATCTACTTCTACCGCACACTCAGTAATGACATCTCTGAAATTATTGTTCATTGCTTCTAGGGTAATGTCGCCATCCTCAGTTAGAGCTGAATGTCTATTCTGTGGCGAGATCCTGAATTCTTCTGCCCTCCCCCTCACCGCTAATTCGTTGATTGGTTTCTTTCTTACTAATCTGTTGCGTTCCTTCTTCAGATTTAGGCTAATTCGGGACCTCACTATCCTGTGGTCACTGCATCGCACTTTCCCGATTACCTCTACATCTTGCACAATGGCGGGGGTTGAACACATTATGAAGTCAATTTCATTTTTAGTCTCCCCGTTAGGACTTTTCCATGTCCATTTCCGGTTCTTCCGTTTGCTGAAGAGGGTATTCATGATTCTTAAGTTATTGCGCTCTGCCTACTCAACTAGTAACTCCCCCCTGCTATTCCTAGAACCAATGCGATAGTCACCTACTGCCTGGTCTCCTGCCTGCTTTTTCCCTACCTTGGCATTGAAGTCTCCCATTAGTACAGTATACTGCGTCTTTACTTTTCGCATTGCCGATTCTACATCTTCGTAGAAGCTTTCAACTGCCTGGTCATCATAACTACATGTAGGTGCATAGGCCTGTACAACCTTCAGTTTATACCGCTTGTTAAGCCTAATTACGATGCCTGCCACCCTCTCATTAAAACTATAGAATTCATCTATATTACCCGCTGTATACTTATTGACAAGGAAACCTACTCCTGGTTGTCGCCTCTCTGGTAAGCCTCGATATGCCCATCCTTCAGTACAGTATATGCCTCATTCGGCCTCCTAACCTCGCTAAACCCTATGACATCCCATTTCATATCTTCTAGTTCCTCTAACAGCACTGCTAAACTAGCTTCACTAGCTAGGGTTCTAACGTTAAACGTTGCCAGGATCAGTTTCCAATGGCGGCCTGTCCAGCGGAGCCAGAAATTCTTAGCACCCCCTGCTGCGTCACAGGTCTGACCGCCGCCGTGGTCAGTTGTTGTGCAGCCGCTGGTGACTGAGGGCCGGGATTTTATGGAGCTTATCATGAGAGGTTGCGGCCAATTACTGCACCAAGGTGGCTAACTCCTGTTCTGGTGAGGGAGTGCGTTGTCGGGGGTGTTCACCGGCATCAGGTCGCACCCCAAACCTGTTTGTTTGTTATTTTGTTTTATAGGAAACCTAATGTCCCGAAATTGGAAGTTGGGAAAATGTGAAGTGAGATCGCCTACTGAAATTTCCGAATTGACAAGGCGAATTCGAGATATCGAACGTAGACACGAGGCTTGAAACTTATCTCCAACACGCTGCACATTCATTACATGGAACTGCCATACGTGGCGGCATCACACAGGCAACGTCAAAGACGGAAACTACACCGTCTACGTCGTAAAACAAATGAGTTGCGCGAGTAGTTCTGAGCGTGTAATACTTTTACCTCCCGTTTCGGCACGCTGCGCACTATCTTGACGGCAGAGCGAATGTGGAGCACGGAGCCGAACCGAAGTTAGAACCTAAACGAGCTTTGGTGAAAATTTATCACTCCGTCTTTTTGGAAAGACTGATTGCCTTTGGCATCGGACGCCCGGTATAATAAGGTACGTACTGCCACTTCTCCGTGACGAAACCTTTTGTGCACAACAAGGTCCCAGTTATTTGCCAAACATCCCGCAAAGTAACGATTTTGCAGAGATTTCATCAACGCCGCATGCGACAAGTGAGAGCGAATAGTGCAGTTACCGTTGGTGGCATGGTCGGTTATCTTCTACGGCGGGGTAAACTTTTGTTCAAGGCTTGACAGCAGCGCTTAAATGGACTGCCAGCTTCACTGACCGCATTGTCTGATAATACACTCTTGTTCTTTCCGTCTTCGCTCGCGACATACAGCGCACAATAGCTGTCATGGCTCTTCAAAGGAACGTGTCAAAATGCTAACACCAAGCGATGTTTCCTCGGCATCAAAAAAAAAAAAAGCAAAGATAACTTAAATTTTAGTACAGATTAAGGGAACATGTAGTTCCTCTTTCACTCCCACCTTTCTCCCTTCCCCTACAGCGCGGTTCAGGTGTCCACAGAACAAGTGTGACAGTTACTGCGCCTTCCTTTCCTGTGAACCAATTATTAGTAGTAGTGGTAGTAGTATCTGCTGTTTTCTAGCTTCCTTACGACAGATCAACACTTTTTTTCTCATGCGAGGCTCCGGGAAAATGCGGCCAACAGCCCAGTTCTTAACAGAGCTGAAAGAAGCTATCATTAATCAAGTGAAGGTCATATAAGATGATGAAAAACAGTAGCGAACAAGGAGAGCGTACTTCTCGCCAAGTTTAAAGGAAAAATTTTCCTCAGACCAATGTGCGGTGCCTCGCCCAACAGCATGGCGTCAGGCATGCGCCAAGGCGACAAGCAGCAACGGCAGCTCCTGTTAGCGGGAAGCTCGTAGGGTATGCGGTCTCCCGACCGGTAACGCCCACAAATCGAAGCTGCACGCAAAAATCAAGTTAGCGCGGCGGTGCCCGTCAAAAGGGCCGCGCATGCGGAAGGTGTCCCTCTTGGCGGTGCAGCCTGCAAAGCGCGCTACGCCGCCGCGGGGCACACGCGGTTTCGGCAGCAAAGCAGCGGGCGGAAGGGGCGCGCCGACTCATTATTTGCCCCTGGGAATTATGCACTCTCGATGCAATGAGAGCGCACTCGGAAATGTTCGAAGCGCAAAGTCCGCCGCTGCAGAGCCGCGGGCGGGCAGCTGAGAGCAAGGGTGATGACGTAGATGGATGCGGCTTGCCGAAGCAGTCGCGCCTTCTGGGACCTGGGAAGAGCTCAGCGCAAAACGGGTGAAAAGAGGATGCTTCGAGCGGTCTAATTCAGAGGTCTGCGCTAAAACCTTACCGGTATGAGTCGACCAAAAAGAGACTAGCTTGCGTATTTCACTTATCTATTTGTGTGTTTTTGACCATACAGATGTTCCTGCTTTCTGCGCTATTTTTGTTCAGATGTGTATATCAGTAGGCTTCAGAAACCATTCCGGGGGATATGTATCAAATGCTGGCTTTCGCGAAAGGTCAAGCTGGAAGAAATCTTGTCAAAAGGAACTCAAAGAAGCCTCCTGAAAAATGAGTGCCGCAAGCGCTGAGCACTGTTACCTTCGCCTCCTGAAAAGCAAACTTGTGCGTAGACTCTTGCCTTTTGAAAATGAACGAATAGTTTCACCGCTGCGCCGGCGAGAATGCGTAGTGTCGTAACAAAAATTACGCTCGGGCACGGCGGTTACAGGGCCTAAAAATGACGCGGAAGGACGAAATTGCCGTGGCAATGGCGTCGCGTCTTTAATTCGCAGAACTTGAGGCGCTTTCACACTAATTACGCTGTATACTGTTCATGACAGAAGGGATAAGCGCGACGAAGCAAAACTTAGCTGGAAACTATAAATGCCGAAGAAATGTCTAGAGGCCCATCTAGAGCAATTGCTGTAACCAGAGCGATGAAAGTTTGGGACTATTCGGAACGATATAACTCAATTTCTGAGAACTGGTTTTACAATACGCGATCTGACCGCCAAGTTGTGGTCGAAAGTCACATTTTCAAAGAATATAATAACCAACGGTTCTAAAACATGTTTAGAAGCATTACTTCCCCTTCTGGAAACAAATACGCAAAGAGAGCTCAAGAACCACCTATGGAGACTCGGTCCATCGCTATACGAGAAGACGAGAGCACAACGTCTATTGTACTATTTTTTTTTTCGATAATAAGTGGCATATCTGGCGCTCTCGTTATTACACAACAAGTGGATTCATGCCTTATTTCATAAATGTTTAACTAGCCCAATTATCCGTTTTACTGATTCATGAATGCCCAAATGAATTAGCAAGCGCATAAATGGTGAAAAAATGGCTGCTTCATCTCGGGAGGAATGAAATCCAGACGCACGCCCATAATACTAATCATAAAATGCGGCAAAGAAAAGAGGCTCTCACACGGTCGAAACCAATGCGAGCGTTACAGAGAGACGGTGCAGAGGTTGCTCTGAGAGGGTCCTACACACCGGCACGGTTAAAAAGGAAAGAAAGAGGAAGAGGATGTTGAGAGGGGGGGGGGGGGAGGGGGGCTTGAAAGAAAGGTAGCATAAATGTGCCCTATTACAGAGTTTCCATGCCTTTCTTACGAGCGATTAATGCGGCCCCTTTTAGATGTTTCAGGCTTTTTGTTCATTTGTAGAGAGTTCAGGTTCCGGAAAGAATTCTGACGACAGGAATATAGGAATATTAAATTTCCTATACCTAGGGTTTCAGCCGCATATCACTTTCTCCGATTTGGTTTTGGTTAAAATAAAAAGAATAAAGAAAACGCCTGCCTTTTTTTTTTCTTTTTTTTTTTTTTTTTTTTTTTTTTGCCTTCGGCGCCTCCGGGCAGCTGAGAAGATCCTTCATTCGGCTAAACGTATTTCCGGTCATTCGCGTTTCGAAGACAGCCCACTGCCGCTAGGCTGTGCAATGGCGCGCGTGCCGTTTATCCTGTATTACGCCGCGAGTAGAGTGCGCGTGTGATCTTGAAAAATATCAGAGAGCTGGGTTCTCGGGATTCGTGCTCCTGGGCGAAAAGACGTTGATATCAGGTTGGAGTTTCGTCTGCTCCTTTCTCAGAGAAGAAACTTTGCTTTCACAAAAATGGGCCACGGATTATCAACGAAGATTCTCCTTCTCAGATAAAGGCGCGTGGAAGAAAACAAAAATTCGGCTTACAGAATATTTACCAGGCCATAAAAAAGGAAAACAAAATTTTGTACTTTGTACAGTATAGCAGTAGAGGAGGGACGGAAGGAAAAGACTAGATGCGTGCGGGCAAGAAAGATAAACAAACGCTGTTAGTATGTACGCGCAGATTTATTTTCTACGGCGCGAAATTATCTAGGACAGTTGATATATTTCACTCAGCCTAAAGTTCAACACATATAGGAAGATGACGTCATGCATGAGATACGAAAACAGGCTTTCTAGGCACACTGTTTGCCTTTGCTTGCGCATGTTACGTAGGCATGTCGACCATTTATACAGTCGGCCATTTGTTCAATTGTGCGGGAATTACGTTATTCTAAGCAAAAGCCGCAGAGTCCATTACGCGTGGCCTCGAATCTACCGGAACAGTGCTATAGCTGTGCTTGTTTATTTTCAGGTCTGCAGGCCAAAGACATCGCGATAACATCACCGTATCAAGCTCTTGAAGTGACTGTCAAGTGATGTTTACCAGAGCGCTGGATGTCTACGCACACAAGTGTATAGGCAACGTGTGCCAATGAGGCAAATGAGAAAAAAAAAAAAACCCGAGTACAACTAAAGAGACGAAAAGCGCTCACTGCTAAGCATTTATTTTTAGTCCTTACGCATTTGTCCTCTGACAGTACCCACCGCCGTCAGGCTTTGATAGACGTTTCTCATATTTTCTTTAATAAGCTTACGCCACGCGCCCCGCGACAATTTTAGAGCACAGCGTCGACTCGTGGTCGCTGTCTCCCGCTAAATCTGTCGGTCGTGCGCAGTATATACAGCATTCCTTACGTAGCCTTTCCTACACCGGAGCAAGCAATTTCTGTCGCAAGTGACTTACGTCAGGCAGGAAAACTAAGATAATCAATAAGCGAACACGGGCGATGCTGACACAGGAAACCAAGATGTGCAGTTATAGCATAAACAAAAAGCGGTGCACACACATTCGGCGCAGAGCAGCGAGCGGCGAAATTCTAGACAGCGCGGAGAGGGCAGGTGCTGGATTCGTAGCTATAGCTCGCAGCGGCAGGTGCCTTCCTGGTGGAGCACTACTGCCACTAAAACACACACCCTTCCCACTGTCGGGTTCTATCGGCGAAGAAAGCTTTTCTCTATTCTTCAGAGGCCACCGGAACTGCCAAGCGGAAGACGTGCCGGTGAGGCGAAGTTTCGACATCGTTTCCCGATGGGGTTCTTTCGCGCGGCGCTGTATATGCCACACAGAATGAAGAAGCGGTGCTAACTCTGGCAGACAGCTGATAGGCCTGCAGGTTGTGAGAAGGTTCCAAACCGTCTCTCTCGTAGCCCATGTACTGCTTCATAAATGTCATATACCAGTAGCACTCAAAGAGTGCTTTGTACATCATTCTCCAAAGGCCTGTAAGTATCGAATAACTGATGTTATCGATGATGACTTACTACCGCAGAAAAAGTTTACGGATGCACTTTGCGAAAAAAAAAAATATTTCAACGCAGTAACGCCCCGTTACATTAACTGTATCAAGGTATAAGGATGCGCAATATATGCTTTATATTCCAGTAATAATACGATGCGAATGCAGCGCGATGCGGAGGTCCAATAAGTTCTCTCTTCCTAGAAGGTGCATCCCGTGAAAATGTTCAGAAGATTGTACGTTACAACTAGGTCAGAGGCCCGCACACATCGTAGAAATCGTGCGCCTTTTTCCGTAAATGGACATCTTATGGGCGCTTGTATGCGTCAGCGTGGCGTTTGAGCAGTGAAAAGCACGGTCGCGCCCGTTATTTCAGCCCTTTCTGTTCCTCCCACATGCATGCGCCGATTACACGGTGAACGCTTACGCTGCAGTTAGCGTTTAGCCTGCTTTGAGGCTGTACACATTCGGAATGTCCCTTCTTCTGCAGGTACGCTGCTTGACAGCTGGCTAGTTGGAAATGCTGTATTGCAGCGTTACGTTCGCAATTGTTCCTTCATTATATAAACTGGTTGGGGTCTGGCGTGCGCTACGTAAGCGTATACAGGGCATATAGGTTAGAGGTATACATAGTACAACTCTTACTTTAGAGGACAACTGCGTGGGTTCTCGGACATTCTGAGTTCGTAAACTCGCAACTCTTCTTTCACTCCCTGCGGTACAGCAGCCTTTATTTTTGTTTTCAAGATAACAAGTAGAGGTATTTTAAGAAATTAAAAAAAAAAACAGCAACCAAGAAACCGAAACCGGAAGTACCTTTTGAGAAACATATACCGTCGCGGCATGCCAACCTATACGACGGCACGGATACGGCCACAATATATCTGTCCCGTGCGCGCTGAATGGCCTCACTGGTGGCTGTAAGTGACAACTGTGGTGAGTATTTGTATCAGAGATGACCAAAAGAAGCTCTTAATTTCGGTCTGTAGCAAACGTAGAGCGAACATACACGGCCGTGCGTCCAGTGACGTCGCGCTCCCAAGGTTGCCCGCATAAATCTCCTTGACTGAGGCCACGTAATGAAAAATTTTACAATTCATTCTTGCGGCAATTAAACATCGAGCCGACGTGAAAATTGGCACAACTGACCAAGAACCTGAGAACAAAGCATCGTTGAAAACACGCCGGGCTGCCCCTTTAACCCTTTCCATATATCATGCCTATTGAATACAGGTCATCAACAGCGACCCATAGAGTACAAAACATAAAACTGAGCAGGGGACAAGACACAGGAGAGAAGCAAACAGGACGAGCTCAGATATTGCGTGCGACATCGATGCTACCAATGAACTTTCCGTCCTGGTACGCAATCAGTTATATAGTCCAAGAAGTAATCTCTTAATTTAGAAGCAACTCTACTACGAAGCAGTGATTTTCATCAGTGCGAGGCCAAAGAGCGCGGTGCGGTGATGCCGCCAATCCCACACTTGGAACGGATGCGCGCCAAGGAACGCCACGCAACAGGCACGACGGTGTACCGTCCAATCTCACATTTGCACAGCCGCTTTTCACCATGTGTCTACATTGTGTGGTGTTGATATGGCACCGCCATTCCTATAGATATGGCCGTTCTGCGGGAACAAATAAAGCGAAAGTTTTCAGTCAAAGCCGAGACACTTTCACAGGAAGTTTTGTATATTTCGGAATACACGAAATGTCTTATCTTTTCACGTGATATTCTTGATTCCCTTATTATGTATAATATTTCCCACAAACGTTAGAATTTGCAAAATGTAATTGTACATTACGGCTCAATATTTTCACTTAAAATGCATATGCTGAGGTGCTCTGCGGTAATGCAATCGGAAGCGTTTTTCTCAGCCAAAAATGACTAAAAGAACAGAAAACGGCCATTTTCAATACGGTACATAGAGAGATAAATAACCATGCAGTGACTCTTAATTTTACTTAAGAACTACTACGCTGAGTTTACGAAATAGGCCTTCGTTAAGCTGGCCTGATTTTCCGTCCCACAATCAGGGCTATATATAATCAGCGCTTCATGCATAGCAGTACACTCTTCCTTGGCTGGACTTCGTACAATTTGATGGTTGCGTGCGTATAAGTTATAATAGTGGCTGGGCGAAACCATGCAAACAAAAGAAAAAAAAATGAGATGTGATGCAGCTTCCCGCGGATAGGCTCAGCTTGTGCGCGTGCCACGGACGGCTCACGGAATTGCGCTACCCCGGTCCGGCTAAGCAGGTGCGACGCGCCATGCACGAAAGCTCGGCGAGGCGCGAAACGACAGCGCGTCCTGCAGCAAACAGCAGGAGGCCGAGTGAAGAGAAACTGCTCGCGTGGCCGTGTCGTGATCCATGCGCCAGCCGGGCGGTAACAGTAGCGAGCATCACCCAGACAAACGAACCCCCCACCCTCCGTCCCGGACACACACACACGTAGAGACACGCACACACACGCACTTTCGCAACAGCCGCCGGCTGCGGCTTCCAACGTGCCACACCGCCTAGCTAGCCTAGCATCACGCAATGCGCTTAGCAACTCGGGCGAATAAACCACGGCTGCAGCTTCAGGAGTATGCCGACCACATGCGTCTCCTCGCTGACCTCTGTTATTTGGCTTCCCTCAAAGAGAGGTACCCGGCCCCATTCTCATCCGTTTAATACATCTCCCAAATACATTCGCTTCTCTTCTTGCTCAGGACGTCTCCGAAACTTCTTTCCGTGACGCCAGTTCAGCGTGCCGAGCGTGTGTCCCGCGAACAGTGCATGCTTCGAGAAACGCCGTTCCTAGGCGCCGCATCTCGGGGGCTTATTCAGAAATCTAACCGGTGGCAGGCATTCGTCTAGCTCTTTAACTCCCCCCCCCCCCCCCCCCACCCTCCCAAAACACACAAACCTCGCCCAGCCTCCAATCGCCTTTCTTGTTTCTTTAACTAAATATGTACGTGCTCGTTTGCGAGACCACTCGATACGCATGCCGGCGCCGATCTGCCACGCCCCATTAATTGAACGCAATTTACCCTAGATTGCATACATCATACCGTTAACCGTTTTCACATTCCGTGTGCACAATCGAGCACAAAGATAACTCCTATCTTTTTCTGGCAGTGCCTTGCTCCTAGCTCAGCTTTCTTTGCTTCAAGGGGATTTCGCATCCTTCATGTTGCAAACAGTTCCATGCCATACGTCGAACACAGTTAACAGTATTCCGCAAAAAGAGTGTGGGCGGTAGCACGTCTTCAGCAATTTTTGTGCAAACACATGCCGCTGCAAGAAGTGATTTTTATTGCGAAAGCAATTCTATGACAGCCAAAGTGAGACCTCGAGTGGCCGCAGCAACGCCGTGAAGAGACGTAGCTACGGTCTCCTCATAAAAAAAGCAGCCTGCCGTGACATTTGAATTCACTTTACCCCTACGCCACGGGCAGGAGCTGCCAACTTAGGTCGCTCCTTTCATATGGAAGGATGATATCAGAATCAGCCTGCCAGAACCGCCTGCATTCTCGATACGCGGGCACTTCCATACGCCTTGGTTGAAGCGTGACCTTATATGTAGGCTAGTAGCTTACGCTCTCACGTCATACTCTTAAAGGAAGAGCTTAAGTGTCCCCAATAATGTAGCACCTTGCACTGATATGGCGTGATAGGGGAATAATATTAGCAGGCAAAAGAAGCTTCCGCTGTTGCTTTCGCAATTCAACCAGAGTTAACTAGAGCTAACCCACAACAATAGTTTTTTTTTTTTTTTTTCAGAATTAGAGGCGTAATGTACGCCTCTGAAATAGAGCCTAATTTCACGAACCTCTGTTTGGTTGACAAGTCACTGCAAATCGACTTTCCTGTTTTCATCAGTTGTGGCACGTTGTATAAACTATTTCATAAAAACTCGATCCTGCTTATATATTTCGCAGGAAAACAAACTGTCTTTTTTAAGACCCGAATTACTATTTGGTTAAAAAGATTATTTTTTCAGATCTAAAAAGAAATGGCGACCGTAAGGGCTAAGGCATAACTTTGCTTGACTCCTGCTGAAAAGAAAAAGGCCTAAATTTTCGGGCTTTCGTTCATGCTCAACTTCACTCAAGGGGCAACTTTCGGTGCGTAAGTGAGCTGCCATGCGCTGATGTATTATGGCGTCTGTTTTTATTAGTGCCTGAGACCTCGTACGCTCCCCACCACGTACCAGATACCTTGTACGATCTCGTTTGTGTCGTTGCTCTGATTGCTGAAGCCGTTTCGTCAGGTCACAATCAAGTGACCTCGCGCAAGTAATTAAACAGTCCGGTACAGCGGCGCCAACGCGCGAGCCTCCCTGACGGGGCTTTCAGCCGACAGAGCTATGAAGAATACAACTGACCATGACCTCTTGTAGGGCTTTCACACTAAGAAAAGAAATTCTAGGGGGCACTTTGGACCACTAAACTGTGATGAGGCGAAAGCCTCTATTGCCCGGTGGTCAGCAGCCCTCCACTACGGCACCTCTTCTTCCCTTTTTTCACTCTCACCTTTCCCCTTTTCCTTACGGCTTGGTTAAGGTGTCTGCGGAGAATTGTGACAGATACTGCGTCGTTTATTTCCTGTAAACCAATTTGAAACGCCGTTGATGCCTGCTGTACTGCGTCTGCTTCTGTATGCTGTGTGGTACGGCGTTCGAGGAAGCACCCAATGAAAGGTGCCGCACGGACGCATGGATCGGACCGGTCGGCGGTCAGCTTCGTAATACGTGAATCGTCTGGTGACGCAACAGATGTTTGGTTTGGGCTAGTTGGTAGCAGTTTCTTGAAGACATAGCGCAAAAAAGAGACGGGGACAACACAGATGTAGACAGGACAGCGCCTGTCCTGTCTACATCTGTGTTGTCCCCGTCTCTTTTTTGCGCTATGTCTTCAAGAAACGTCTGGTGACACCATGATCAGTCGTGACGTTATGACCGTCATCAGGACATCAGTTCCGGTTATTAGACATGACCGAATGTGACGTCATGATGACGTCACATCCGGTCACGACGTCACTAGGTAATTCCGTCATAGTCACAGTCATCTCTGTCATTTTCATTACTGCCACTATACCTAACACCACCAACCATTATTATCGGTCACTTCTACCACTAGCTAGAGGTGGCGGTCTCCATGGCAACCATGCTTGCATGACGCTAGGCAAGGAGAACAAAGATACGTTTCTTACGTGCTCGACGTGGCTAAGTCAGTATCATTGACAGCTACAGTGTGACCGAACGAACGACACTATGGGCCATTAAAGGCTGTCGCCTTAAAAAACAATCCCAGCGGATCCAAGCCAGTCGGGTTCCAACTCGGGTACTCGGGTTCAATAGGCGGCCTTCTTAACTACTGAGCTGCCGCGGAGGGTGCTTTCGCTCGGGATAACCAGGTTTAGTAGAGTTAACATCCGCCATTTGACGCGGTGGCTCCCAGATGGCGCCAAAAGTAGGGTCAAAGTAGAGTCACTGGAAAATTTTCATAGTACCGCAAAGGTGCCCGCGGGCGCCATTTTCCTTCCAGACCGCCGGACCCAGCCGCCGTCTAAAACGGCGAGTGACCGCATTCGTAATCTTCTCACATGTTTTGAAGGTAGCAAAACTGAAAGGTTTTGGTATGTTTATTCAGAACAGTACCACCAGTGATTATGTGGTCACTAACGTTATTACTTTAGTCCGCAATCGATGGGAAAAGATGAAGTGTGTGGGTGAACTGGTGAACACTTCAGGGCGCCTGGTCTTGTAAATCGCCGGCTACATCTCGTGTTGTACGCGCAGTGCAGCGGTGTTACATGTGTTACAAAATTATAAAGTGACAAAGTGTCAAATAGCATGTCTGCGAAGATCGCAGGAACATGTGAGTACATTTTAAGAATGCCGTCCACTGGCGCCACTGTGCCATGCGCGGTAAAGACACGGAGGGCGAGGTGCAGAGTTTATTGCGCTCTGACACGATGAATCGCTTTGTATCAGCAACAAAAAAAGTGAAGCAGCAGGCTCGCCTAGACAGCGTAAACAGACTAACATACAATATAGTGTCGCCGTCACTGCTCCAAGGACGCCAACTAGGCTTTGTTGAAGCATATTTTTGCGTGAACTCAATTCTTTTGCGGCGCCGTCATTAAGTGAAGGAAAAGTAACGCGCTGGTCGGCGTTACTTCACTCCGAAAAAAAAAAACATGGCCTATTATAACATCGCTATCACCACGCGGTTGTGAATATTGTACTTTTCATTGTGTAATTGTGTCTATTTATGTTGTTTCATCGGTATACGCCTCGTGCCACGAATTTGCTAGAACGTCGCTCATTAACTACCGTCAAAAATTAAAATGACATCGTACATTGATGGCATCTCTGGTTGACACACATTTGCCAAAAATTTCCAGCTGCGAACACACAACAACTATGGTTGGTTGGTTCAGTTTATGGGGCTTAACATCCCGATGCGGCTCATACAATGACACCGTCGTGGAGAGCTCCGGAAATTTCCAACACCTGGGTTTTTTTAACGTACAACTAGAAATAACTATTAAATCTGTGAATAGAGCTTTATGTAGATTTACATTAACAATACAAATAAAAAAGGAAGAGCTGCGGGCGGTCGTCGATCCGCACATGAACATGCAGAATGTGTGTGATTTCGCAGAACTAAATATAAATGTATCTGATGCCGGCTGGCTGGATAATTAACTTAATTTGAGAGTAGCTTTTGCAAATTTCCGTAAGTAAAATGGACGCTGCACATTGCTGCGCATGTGCGCACACGGCGTTCGAAGGTAAACACGTGTTGCTATTAGGCGAACCATATTCATGTTGAATACTTCGTACGCTTTGGTCGCTTCTGTGAAGTCACATCTACCACTGGTGCAGATCAGCATTTCTAGACTTAGGCCTGGTGCCGCACCAAAGGCACAGCGGAATTTCTCACGTGTACACTGCGAGAAACGATCGGAAAAAGAGGAACTTCCGCGCAAGACACGTATTCCGCGCACGCGCTTGGAAGAGATATGGCGACGCAAAGTCACGTGACGCAAAGTCACGTGACGCAGATCAGCCAGTAGGCGAGCGACGGCGCCGGGAAAACGAATGCGGTACTCTGAAATTTTTCCTGTGACTCTAGGTCAAAGTGTAAAATTTTCCAGTGACTCTATGTCAAAGCAGTGGCCTCCAAGATGAAGCGCGCCATTCATGGAGGAAGGAAACAACTTAGGAGAGGCCCTTGCCATTCCCAGTGCATTGGAGAAAGTGTGGCCGAAGTGCACGTCAAAATTTAGGGTTTGCCAAGTCGGGCCATTAGCAATGGCGACGCTGTTGCTATGAGAACTCGGGCCACTAGCAACAGCGTTGCTAAGGGCCCTAGGTACGTGAGCGTCGCGGAGAAAGAAAATGCGGAGGGTAAAGGAAGAGGAGAGACGTTGGAGCGTCCGGTAGCTGCGCGGCCGCGCCGGCTTTAAAAAAAATGACGTCAGGGCCTCTCCTACGTTCTCTCCTTCTTCCATGGCGCGATTGCACCGAAGCTGATCGCGGAAGTCACCGTTAAACCACCGCCATTTGACGCGGTGGCTCCCACATGGTGCCACATGTATGGTTGAAACGGCAGCACACGAAGCATAGGCAGAAAAAAATCTTCAATAATGTCGAAATTTGGGCTTGTTGGTTCATACTTCCAATCTGTAACGCACACAAGACGAGGGACTGAGAACGAGAGGACACATACCTCTCGTTCTCAGTCCCTCGTCTTGTGTGCGCTACAGCTTGGAAGAGAAAATCTGTATAAGGTAAGTAACGTGTAAGCAAGCAAAGCGAAAAAAGTCAATGCTTTCGCACTATAATCGGTTTAACAGACACAACCCGTGCTAGTTTTTTAGGCTTACGAATAAACTTCCTTCTTGACCTTTCTGGCTGCCGCTCTAAATTGCTATGAAAAAAAAAAAAAAAAGAAACCCCTCAAAAATATCCTACGCAGATGAGCACTAAGCCAAGTAACGTGGCCTGGGCGGAGAAATTTCCATTGTTCGTGGTTTAGTTACACAGCAACTATTCACATTTCGATATTTCATCGCCACTTCAAGACAGTATACTGTCTCACAGTCACGATTAACACTGCCAGCGGATAACGCTGATTTCTATCTCAACGTGATAGTCAGTGCCAGAAATGAACATGCGTTCTGCCCCTTCTTCTATGGTCCCAAGACTCCGAATATGCCGGCATTGCAGCTAACCTAGCGAGGAAAGTACGTACTCTAAGAATCCAAATATGAAGCCAAGAACACTCGTCTAGCTCCGTCTGGGCTGGAAGCTAAGCTTTTTACAGCGCAGCGTCGGCCCAGAAAACTAGGTGGTTCCTTTCTGCGGTGAAACATGTTCCCGCTATTTCCCGTGGAAAAGCGGTTTCCGGAAGACGTCGTTTCCTGCATTTGTTCACGAGGACATTCGAAACGGAACGAGAGCACGGTGAGAACCAGGAGCGATGTGACTTTCTTATTAAACGCAGTGCTTCGCCACACTTGTGCGCAGGAGGCTTTTGACATCTCCCCTAGAATTATTTGAAGGTTCGGTACCACCCAAGGGTTTATTTGTCAGCGCGGAGCCAGCAGGCATTCGATGAAGAAACTTGATTACTTGCATCAAAATTTTCGCCTAGATACGCAAACACGCGTAAATGCGTGTACCCGGCTCCACGCCTAAGAGCAGCCCTTTCATTCAATACGTGAAGCATGAATGCTGTAAACCAGTGCAGACAAATCTAGGCGAAGCGTCGAAGGCGTTCTAAAGCGTACACGCAATATCGCTTCAACTCTAAGTAAAATGAGGTTTTCTGACTCTGCGGTCAGAAAAACTCGCATATAAGCTTCCCAGCGAACATCGCGACGTTTTATAGCTCGCGCGACGGCGCTACAAGGCGAAGTGCTCTGTAGCCAAGCGTGGGAGGCTTTCCCTTTAATGCCCTACCTGTGCGCGAAGTAAAATGGGCGAAAGGGGAGAAAGGCTGAAGCCACTCCGCTCCCTTTCCATGCGTGCTCAAAATTTCTTTAAAAGGCGTGTTCTCCGGCACGCCTCCTCCTTCATAAACGTATACGGGCGACCGTACTGCGCGCAGTTTTCTCAATTATTCACCGAACGCCCGCACACTAGCGCTGACGCTTGGAACTTTTTGCATGGCGGAGCAGCCCAAGTCGTCGACGAGTGCCCTTTTTCGACGCACCGAAACGTGAACAAGAAGAAAAAAAAAAAAAGAAAAGCATCGAAATGATTTCGGGAACTTTTACTTATTTTGTAAATGGAGTCGACATGACAATGTAGCTACCAGTTCGTACGTCGCAGTCTCGCGGATAGTCGCCAAGGTAGGCATTATTATCTCAGAACCCCTAACACGCTTAGGTGACTGGTAGGGACCTCAACAAACTTGGTGTTACACTGTACGCCCCGCAGGCTCTCTTCTTTCTTCTAAGAATAGCCAGGCGCGTCGAGCCGAGCGAGTGCGGCCGTTACGTCAGAATACCGTGCAACTAGGCGTCTCTCAAGAGCACTACATGCTTTAGGCTGCGGTTTACGACCAGCGCATCGACTTTCCAGACACGCTAGCTGGGTGCTTGTGAAGTGACTTCATCTACCTGCCAACGTGACGTAATTTTGCGCGAAAAAAAAAATAAAAAACCCTCCGTCGCGCATGGTCCTGCCTTCCGGTCGCCGAAATAAACGAGAAGCAGAGCACGTCGCTGTTTCAGGGTTCCTCGTATACCAGTATTACTTCGCAACTCTGTGACCGCGATACGCCCTGCTGTATGGCAGCGGTGTGCTAAATAAATAATAAATTAGGCAGTGGCAAATGTTATTTTTATTGTATTATTTATTTACAGGTACGGCAGCTACCACAAAGCGATTTATAAGGATGGCATTCATCATGACACAACGGCAAGTATCGAAAATGCCCCGAAGAGAGGTTAAAGCAATATAAAGTATAATGATTGCACGGGATGCAGACTGCGGACTTAGGAACAACAAAAACAACAAAAGAAATATGTGAAAAACTCATGAGCAAAAGTGAATTACACACGTAAGTTTAAAAAGAAAGATGTCGCTATAAACATAGAATATCACTTGATGTTTATGAAGACAGGAGTTTCTTTTTTTTTCTTTTTTTTTTAAGCTAGTTGCAGCCGAACTTTCCGTGTGAGGAGAACAGTACTTGAAAGAGTTGTTACACAAAGAAAAGGCGGCTGCAGTCAGATCATGCTTACGCCGAGTAGTTTATCAGAAGTAATTGGTTCACGGGGAAAAAAAAAAGGCGCAGTATCTGTAACAGTTGTTTCTGTGGACACCTGAACCGCGCCAAAAGGGAAGGGAGGAAGGTGGGAGTTACAGTGAAGAGAAATATTTGATTTCTGTAGTACCAGTCTTATAATGGCCCTTAATTAGTTGATATAAAGATCTTAGTCGAGAACAATTCTTTTGTACCAAGGAAGAAAGATTAGCATTATTTAAAAGATCTGCAACGAAGGTTATCGCATATAAGTTATAATTAAAAGGCGGAGCTTTGCACCTTTGCCAGTTTTCTGATAATAGGTCACTAAAATGTTGCGAAATATTGACATTTCAGTCTATATTGGGCAACACGACATATATGTATACCAAAAAACGTACAGAAGAAGCAGAAAACCTCAAAGTAAGCCGGAGGAGCCAACTTTCGCGGTTAGCCCTGATAATTGCGTAATTAATACGAGGGCTCCGGATCAGATCAATTAAAGTCCACAGCCTTAAGTATCGATACCCCCCCCCCCCCCAAGCTCCTTACTTCTTAAAAGAAAAATATTACAATACTGCAAATGAAGTGCAAATATTTATGTGTTATTATAACAGGCAGGCAGGCAGGCAGGCAGGCACGCACGCACGCACGCACGCACGCACACACACAAACACACACACACACACACACACACACACACACACACACACACACACACACACACACACACACACACACACACACACACACACACACACACACACACACACACACACACACACACACACACACACACACACACACACGCACGTACACACGCAAACTTTGACACTGACGGCTGCCATTCACAGCATCAAGGAGCAGTTTTTTGAACGCACTGGTAACAGCAACTGCTCCGCTTTGTTTACTTCAGAGCAGATAACGCAGTTGGCAGCAAAAATTTAATCTTAACTGGAAGATCTTGCCCAATATCGCTATACAAAGAAAAAAACAAAAGGGGCCTGAGCACAGATCCTCGTGGGACTCCAGAATCCACTGTTACTGATGCGGATAAAATATCATGAACGGAAACAAACTGTTTTGCTTGTGTTAGGTAGCTGCAATCCATTCTATTAACTGATTATTTCTGAAAACTTTACGCAGTTTATCAAGTAACATTTATGTTCTGCCGGCTGCCTTCGAGAAATTTATGAATATTGCGTCTATATGTGTACCATTATTATTAGATGACGTTACAATGTCCTGGATCGCTGTAATCATCTGACAACAAACTGTTTTTCTTGCGTTACGTACGCTGCAATTCATTCCATTAACCGATTTTGTTATGAAAACTGTACTCACTTTAGGATATAGCTTTTATGAGATGCTATGCCGGATGCCTTCGAGAAATCCATGAATATTGCGTCAATCTTTGTACTATTATCAGCTGATGTTGCAATGTTCTGGATTATTATAATCAGTTGAGTACACGCAGAGAATGCTTCTCTGAAAAAACCAAAATGGTATTTAGTTAGAAAATTACTTACCAAAAAAATTCCGGCATTTAAATATGTATAATGAGTTAAAGTATAATTTGCAAGGTGTAGATGTTAATGATACCGAACGATAGTTGCCTTTCTTTCAACTTTTATGCAACGGTTTAATCTGGCCGTCAGCCAGTTATTCATTAGTTCTCTGTGGCTTAATTTAGTAAATATTACCTTCATATACTTGCAAAGTCACTCGGAAAACGTTAGAAGAAATTAATTTTTTATGATTTTGGACCGAGGCCGCATTGCTTTGCATCCCGTCAGTCTAAACTTTATTAGGAAAACACGTTATTTTGAAAGTGCACGGAAACTGTACGGAGCACGGAGATATCAAAAGAAAGCAAGACATTCCCATATTTAGTAAAATGCGACTTAGAATGGTCATTAATACTTTGAATAATAATTCGAAGTCAGGTACGTGGTCTTCATTACTTCTGAAGCCATCGTATCCCTAGCGAAAAGACCGTATGAGTCACAATAACCTCATACAGATTCCTCATACTAAACTCATATAGATCTCATACAATCTCACACATTTCTCATATGTTGAATGAGATTTGTATGAGTTCAGTATAAGTTTGGCATGAGAAAACTGTATGAGGTTATTGGGACTCATAGGGTTTCTTCACTAGGGATTCTAATAATTTAGATTAAATATCACTAGAAACGTTTGATGGTGATGCCATAATAAAGCTGTGTGGTGCTTCTCCTTAATCACCAGTACAGTTCCTTTTTTTTTTTTTTTGTTTATGGCTCCCTGATTCCCGGTATTAAACGACGAAATAATGTTTGCACAACATGAAGCGCTACAACAAGAGTTCCTCTCTTTAAACCCTATTTTAAGTCGCATCCGTAATTTCGATGTGCCCGAAGAAATTCACAGACAATTAGGTTTTTCTTTCATAACAATGATTGTCACAAAACACAAGAAGGCGCTTAATCCGGTTACAACGGATGTGTACGCTTTCAGTACTGTTAACGAAATGGTCAAAATGAAAATAAAGGACTTCCTTTTCTGACACGTCTCACAGTTTTAGAAAAGGTATATGAAACGTAAAAAAATTACGGATTTCTTTTCTAGAGGCGCAGATACAGTAAGAGATATATCCCAGTGATCAAAAATTGACAGAACTACAAGGCAATGTGTTTTATGTACAATATCTTCGCTAGCGAAAAGTTTAGGGTCGATTTAGAGGTGCCCGGAGTCCTTGCATGTTTTTCGGCTACTTGCGAAACGTCAAAGTGAAACAATATACCGGCTGAATCATCACTGAGGTTACAGCGTCACATAAAGGACTAGTTCACATTAGGAAATTAGTCAGCTACTAAAACAATCTAGTCACCGGGTGTGACTGACCTAAAGAAGCACTCATCGTCAATGTCGCTGGCCACTGGCAGATTAATGGCGCACAATTAGCGAAAGCTGTAGTGACTTGAACCTGTTTTGCTTGCTGGTGCCACCCCTGCATGGACGTTCTGACGGCACGTTGCTATCGAGGGCTCCGAATCGACAGTGGAGACTCGTAGCGGTTCCTGAGCTCCTACTGGAAACGGGGGCGTAATTAGTAAGGACTCATTTGTAAATTCGTTGCTTGAGCTCTTCACATGTCGTTTGCTCGCTCTGATACCAAAAAGGCACAACAATTAACAAGGAAACGAAACCAAACTGAGTACAACCCTGGGACTGTTTTCCGACTCGCCTCCGTCAAAGTGCGGCTGCTCCGTTCAGCTACGACCCGGCATTTTTGGGCCCAGTTAGCTCACTAAGCTCAATACAGGTGTGTACGGATCAGCAATTTCTTTTAAGCAAATCATGTATACAACTGCCGAACGCTCGGAAATTAAGAAAGAGCTGGTTTCACGGCAGTTCAACTGCATCATTTTCTTCCATCGATTCCATCCACACGTTCGTAAACGGTCGGACCGAGCGACCACGTTAACGTACTCATATACGACCACGGGGATCGGATTGCTGTCGCCGCGAGTGAGCGCCGTCATGTTCAAACGTAGCCGGACAGTCCCGCGAGTCATGTAAAACGCCACGTGCCGTGCTCCACGCAGGCACCGCTAAAAGGCGGCAAACCTTTCACTACCCTCATGGAAAGCAAAGGGCAGCAGACAGACTCGAACCACAGGCGCAGCGCGGAGGAGTCAAGTGCCAAGCTGCAGCGTTCATGTTCTCCCGGTAGCGTCCGATTAACGCTGCTTGAGCCCGGCTGGGCATCGTTCGTCCCGGAGGCAGGCCCAACGGCCGCTCGCACGGTTCGCGGAACACTCTAATCAGGGTGCTGTCGCCCGAGAGTCGATTATGCGAAGGCCAATTAGCGTCGCGCGACGCACCGCTGAAGGGCCACCGTGACAGCCTCAACGGGTCTACCCATGAAAGGCTCCCCCGAGGAGGAAACTACGGGCTGAGCCCGGGCTGTCCGGGGCCGCCCTTTATGAATGGGCCGCGGACCGAGACAAAGGAAGCGTTAAGACGGGACGAGCTCGCAATCCGCCTGGGAAAGGGCCCCGGGCGCTGACGAAAGATGGCGAAACGCGCGGGCCAAAAACGAGGTCCGAAGCCGGCTTTGTAGGCTGTATCTATTTAGAATCTCGCGCACGCCGAAGGTGTGACAGGAGGGGGAAAGATTTCGCAAGGAGCGCGGGTCCGACATTTCTTGACAGCGCATTAGTATGGAAAGAACATCAATGGACACTGGATTTTACTTGTTCGGGGCGGCATGAAAACGTGCTGGCGGAAGAGGAGAATGCGGAGCAAACAAGTAACGACTTGCATTTTATACAGAAATTACTTTCAAGAAATTACTTCGCGCTGACAATGAGCGTTTAGTTTTTTTTTTTTTTTTTTTTTTTTTGCTAAATTCAACTGGCTTAAAAGTCTGGGGATTTAACAGTCGACTGGCGGGAAGGAGACAGTTGACTAAGCCTCTAGAGTCATGTCACATGTCTAACACTCCATTGCAGCTTCCAGAGAACCAGACGTAATAACAGCTGCATATTCACGGGAACAGCATAGGATAAAGCAAAGCAGTTCCTTTCGTTAATGCAATGAAAACTTTTGTGCCTAATGATAATTTCTTGAACCTATGATTGTTTCGGTAGAAATTGCCGCTACTTTCAAAGTCTAGAGCAACCTCAGACGCAACAATATTGTTACGGAGAAGTACATGGATGTGTAGCCGCAACACTTCCTCGTCAGGGACACACTGCCAGGACAAACCCAGCCTAGCGTCAGCGTCGACGTTGTTCACCAAACTACACCAGCACAACGGTTTCGTCCTCTTGAGACCGCATACCGTAACAATATGCTCAAGAAGTTACACGGAACGCTTGCAAAAATGCATCGGGCGATTGCTACTAATGCCGCTGTCACACGGGTCTATAGAATCGCGTTAGGTGACGATCATGATTGAAATTTCAAGCGGGGTCGAGATGGACCGTGAGACACCGTAACTCGTGCCCGCTAGATTCTGATCGGGAAGTTATATCGCTACGCGAGAGATGGCGCTAAGCGCACGATGAGCATCGTGATTTGTTTGCAATATATGTTCGAATACAAACTTGATTAAAACTTTCGTCTCCTTTTTCTGACCCCAGCTTCAGTGGGCGAGTGGAAGTTGTGCCATCCATTGCGCCCGCAGGCAGGACACCAGGCGACTAGCTAGCACACACGAGAGCTGGCAAACGTGGTCGAGCCCGCAAGTTTGTTTACCACGGCCAAACCACGCACGTGATGTCGAGAGTTTAACATTGTTTCGCTACTCAGGTCACACAGACTTAAAGGCAAAGTTGTCTGTTTTAAAATTGTACGTTTTACAATAAAATCCTTTGAGTAATATTTAGTTTCAGTTGGTATGTTAGATTAACGTTTGCGAACTAAGGTGGCAACGGCAACTCGACCTCGGTCAAGGCGGTACAGCAAGATCGTGGAAGCAATACTGATTGGAATCGAGCTCGATTTTGATGGACTTGATCACGATCCGAAGTGCACGTGTGACAGCCGTATAACATTACGACGAGAATGATATTGTGAAGCCAGCATGGGAGCGTGTCCCCGGGAAATACTTGCAGGAATCCTGAGCACTATTTACTTATTTCTGAGGGCTTTTTTGAGATAGCTCCATTTCTTCAGAGTATATACAGAGTCGGCCAGGTGGCACTGTGATTACGCGCATGCGTACGTGCACGTACGGAGATAAGTATACGGAGCACACAATCACAACTTCGCTATCAGAAATTAAGAAGCATTGTTCGCCCATGAGAACGGGACATGCGTCCATCACCAACATACACATAACAAAGCTGGAAACTTAGGCAGCGCTTGATAGTTACAGGATGCGAGAGTTGGACTGTGAAAAAGGCTGACCGCCGAAGAATTGACGCGTTTGAAATGTGGTGCTGGCGAAGACTCTTGAGAGTTCCTTGGACTGCCAGAAGATCAAATCAGTCAATATTGTCGACCATAAACCCTGACTGCTCATTGGAGGGTCAAATTCTAAAGTTAAAGCTCAGCTACTTTGGTCATCCGATGAGAAGAGAGGAGTCGCTGGAGAAATATTTGATGTTGGGAAAGGTTGAGGGTCGCCGGAGAAGGGGTAGGCAGCGAACGCGATGGCTAGATGGCATCCTCGAGGCACTGCAGATGAAGTTATGTGATGTTAGGAAGATAGTGAGAGACCGGAAAGCGTGGCGTGACATGGTCAATAGGGTCACGAAGAGTCGGACACGACTGAACGACTGAACTGAGCGCGCTCAGCTTACTTCTGTGTGCACGTGCATATGTAGCTCCAATGTTTATACCCTTAATACAAAAGAAGTGCACACTTTTCCTCTTATTTGTGGAATGTTGCCCTCGGCGGACTACACCCATGTGACATTTTCTATTAGTTGTTAAATGAAGACCAGATGTTCGTGTGTGCTGACTGCTGCTGCGTTCGTGCTACGTACGGTGCTTACTGGCGAGGACTGAATGAATATTATCCCCGGAAACGGCCCAAGCAACGAAAAGACCCGCAAGCAACAAATGATGTGGCACCCTCAAGTTGACGGAAGCCACTCCGTACAATGAACGCCTCCACCTAGTGTGAAATTTTGGTAGCCTGGAATTACGCTTCTGCAGTCACATCATTTCGCGCGAGCCCTGCGCGTTTAGCGTGTCTGCCCGCTGCAAATTTTCCCGCATAACTCTCGAGCACCCTCATCCAGCCGGTCTCTCCCACTCCGCGTGGCGTGTTTCTCGTGCGCGGCTCTTCTCAATAGGGGCAGAGCAGCTCATTATCGAATGACAAGGCAGCGGTGCCAGCACAGTGCCTCCCGCGAGGCCCAGTGATGACATTTTCTGTACGTATGCGGGTGTTGCGCCGGAAAGTGCGGAGGCCTGTCGGAAATCGTTATCACGCCTGCATGGAATTCAACGGGCCGTCGGTTAACTAGAGCCTTCTTTTGTCGGAGCCCCCCGAGACGTCCCCACCACCGTCCCGGCGAACTAGATGTTGGTGCATGGTGCGCGCCCAGAGCAGGCAATTATGGGCAGCGCTCGAAACCACAGAGAAGGCCCGCCTGTATGTCCCCATGCCCCACATAGCTTGACTCAGAGACGTAACGAAGCTCGTGTTCCTGAATGTGGTTGCCGCGCTGAGTGAAAGGAGCCGCCCTCCTCTCACCATTTCGGCTCTGGTTCATGCTATAGAAGCGACACAAGCTAATTGCGGTTTCGGGGTGCTGCGAACAGAGTAAAAAGATAGACCGCGATGTGCTGTCGCTTTGTGCGTTTTGCTCGAAAGGAGTAAAGTATTTCAGTGCGATCTTTTGGGAGCGGGGCCCCTGCAGGCGCAGTCTTTGTGTGCATACACCGCAGTGCCCTGTCAAAGGAGCGAAGTTTTTCTGCGGGTAGCTAGGCCGCTTCCGTGGCCAGGCACTGAGTATCCTTGTCGTCAGCCGCAAGCCTCCCGTGCAGCCTCAGGGCTCTGCGAGCGATGGGCAATGGTTCAAGAGGAAACTATAGCCCGTGATCACAGAAGTACAAAAAGAAAGAATCATTCGTAGAGTCGATTAAAGGTCGGCTGTGTAGGTTGGGGAAATGAATCAAAGCTCGAAATAAATAAATATATATATATATATATATATATATATATATATATATATATATATATATATATATATATATATATATATATATATATATATATATATATATATATATATATATATATATATATAAATGCCGAAAAATATCTACAGGGGTCCGCTCATCGTTCTTTTGATAGCTAACCAAGTAGAATATTCCTACGGGCTTGTTCGCCACGAAACTCGAAGAGAGTACTCTCGGCCCTTCAAAATTGTCAGGAGGCGAATCGAGGCAGAAACCTACCTCAAACGGCATCTTGTATTATGTTCAAGAGGGAGACCGCTCAGAAGCAGACGCGACCAACCAGCACTGCAACAAAGCCTGTTGCTGGGCTAGAAAACAGGACAGGGCGCTAGCTAACTTCAGACCGATTCAATTTCTTGGCCGCATGCCAAGCAAACCAGAGGGAAGGGGGGGGGGGGGGGGGGGCAGCACCCACTACCAGTCACGCGAAAACAAAATATACTAGAATTAACTTTGTGAATGTGAAAAGGAACCACTACGAATAAAGGCAGTTTCCTAGTCGAATTTTAATTTCAGATTTGCAGGTGGACCGTGTATTAAATATTGCAGTACAATACTGACCACTAATCAGCCTCGAATTAGACTCGCTGTATGTCTACTGTTAACCTGATGACGAGTTATTCCCATAGCAATTAAAAGTGGCTTAGAGTTTTGATTGGAAATGAAGAGGTACGATATGCCTTAGGCACTAATTGCTCGCGCACGCGTCGCAGTTTACACTGGTTTGTGCTTTTGAGCCTTTTTAATCCTCGATCGGAAAAAGCCAGCTCGAATAATAACTTTCCGTGCAATTATCTCGAGTTTATCCTCGCCTTATAAACATACTAAGTTCATAACTGAAACAGATTACGACTTATAGAATCTCATTTACAGATTCCATTTTGGAGGTTTTACCAAAAACAAAAACTTTAAGAAGCTCGTTTGGTGGAGGTTCGCTGAAGCCCAACATTAAACCTCACATTGTACGCAGCATTTCTTGAGCTCGGTTTACTGTCTTCGTCAGTAGCTCCCCTCGTTAGCACGATAAAGGCTTCAGCAGATGGAAGCCCGCCCGGTGTAAATGGCTATCTTTAATTACGCACAAACGCTTTCGACGATGTCTTGGGAAACAAAAAAAATATATACAGGACGGTTTAGCGAACGTTGCCAAGTGCACATAAAAGTAGAACTTTTGAAATATAGAAACGGCCACTGGATTATCGTAAACCAGTATTGGCGCACATCAGAAAACAGGCAGTTAAGGATAACTAGTAAGCTAGCAAAATAATCTTTAGTACTTGTTGAAATTGTCGCTAAGTGTTTGGTTCCACTATATACTTGAAGTTGGCCTTTAGCAACAATACTGAAATATATTAGCTTTACAAACACGATTTCCTTTGGCGTTATGCCTCAACAAATTTAAAAGCATTCCCCTGCGCTTTATACATCGCACGTCAAGCGCGTCGGCGATGCAACGCACACCTATTCACGTCACTGCGTAGTGTACGTGACGTATGCCTCCTCCCTGTGCTGAGACTCTCGCCGCTGCTGGAGCAGAGAAGACAGTGGCGGTCACGTGTGCCATGGAGTGACGTAAACTAATGACCTATATTTGAAACACACATGCGAAGGTGAAAACCTGATGAGTGAATGTAATTGTGTTTTCGAAGCTTTGAGGAGTTATATCGTTATCGCGAAAGGCCCGCTACAAATGTGCAATTGCTGCCAGGCGCCTAACTGAAGCTGTGAAAAAGCTAGCTTTTATAAATTAGTTCACCAGCTTACTATCTAGCATGATTCGCGTGCATTCCGATGTCCGCCAACACTGCTTTTGAAAGGGAAGTTTTGGGCCAGTTGATACGAGAGTTGGTGAAACGTCGTACCAACTGGCCCATAAAACGTCCCCTTATTGAACCTTATTTCTTCGACACTGGGCTCTTCTTTGTGTTACTACCCGTACATCAGGAAATATGCTTCCTTTTCTCCACAAGAATGTCTTACCAACTGACCCACAAAACTTCCCCTTATTGAACCTTATTTCTCCTGCACTGGGCTGTTCTTTGTGTTACTACCCGTCGAGCAGCAAGTGTGCTTCCTTTTCCCCAGAAAAATGTACCAACTGGCCCTAAACTTCCTCTCACGAAACCTTATTTTCTAGTTTTGCATTAATCTCGAAAAACTCTCATGCATGAAACACACACACACACACACACACACACACACACACACACACACACACACACACACACACACACACACACACACACACACACACACACACACACACACACACACACACACACACACACACACACACACACACACGCACGCGCACACACACACACACACACACGCACACACACACACACACACACACACACACACACACGCACACACACACACACACACACACACACACACACACACACACACACACACATCCTAGATATATGTAGGGATATTAGAGGGCCTGGCCTTCGTCGGACCCCCTGCTTACCCTGGATCGAACGCCTTTTAACTTCGGATATATATATTGTAAGCACTGTGAGTGACCTTCATCTTCATCTCAGCGTAATCATCATCGGTCATCGGGTCGTGCGAAGAAGACGAAGTGTTGCTAAGCTGTGGCTAGTCGGTAGCTGCTGCTTCGGCCTACCTGAAGTAAAAAGGTGAATTTGCTGGTGCGTTCTTCTGCCTCACAAGTGGTGGAAGTGACTCCTGATCCCAGCGTCCTCAACGCGGCACCCCCTGGAGCTCCGTTCCGGTCGTGTTCTTGGCGGCACATCAACCGCCATGGCGCAGTCACATCCCCCTGCTCTCACCGTTCCGGCGCCTGTAGCTACCGATGGGCATCCCACGGCTGCCCATGCCACCTCTGCACCACTGACGTCCCAAGGTGCACTTGCTCAGCACCATTTGACCCACCCAACTTGGTCAGTTACCTCACGTCAGCGCGACCCTCCGGTTTTCGCCGGTCTCCGCGGTGACGACGTCGAAGACTGGCTACAGCAGTACGATCGGGTGAGCGCTTTTAACGGTTGGGACGCTTCTATGAAGCTACTCAACGTCTCATTCTACCTGAGTGACGTGGCTAAGACGTGGTTCCTCAACCATGAGGACGCCATTCCTGACTGGCCTCAATTCACGACACAGATCCGCCAGATATTTGGAACTGTTGGTGCTGGTCCGGCCTCTTTTCAAAAGAAGCTAGAGACCCGTGTGCAGCTTCCAGGAGAGACATACACATCCTACATTGAGGACGTACTCGCCCTTTGCCGGCGAGTTAACAATGGCATGGTCGAGGCTGAACGTGTCGGACATATTTTAAAAGGAATTGGCTCTTTTGCCTACGCAGCTCTAGCTGCCCAAAATCCCGTCACGGTGGCAGACATTCGTGCCACTTGCCAGCGACTTGACTATCTACAGTCGCGCCGCCTCAACAACACCTGGGATCCGAGCCAAATTCCCGAAACTGATCTGCGCACCATCATACGATCTATAATACGGGAAGAGCTCCACAATGATATTTCGTCGGTTCCTGCCTTCTCACGCCCACCTGCTCAATCTACTGGGTTGCGTGGCATTATCAAGGAGGAGCTTACTTCACTCAATCGTCCCATGGCTACAGAACCACCAGCCCCTCCCTACGTTCCGACGTATGCTGAAGTCACTGCGGCTCCTCCTCCTTGTCCTCCTGTCCATCACGCGCCTGTCCCACCCAGCCTCGCCGCCCTGTCCCCGCGACCACCGGTGTATGGTAATTGGCGGCCTCTCCCACCTCGTCCAGTATGTTTCTACTGCGGAATCCGCGGCCATGTAACACGCGTTTGTCGCCGACGACTGCGAGATGAGCGTGCGAGCTATGGGTACGTTCGACGTGACGACGCCTACCAGCTTCCTCCTCGCCAGTACTACACCGATAATGACCTCCGTCCCTCTTCCTCCCCGTCGACTTCTCCTGACCGGTCTAGGACAGCACGGCCATCCCGTCGTCGCTCCCTGTCACCCTTTCGCCGGACTTCGTCGCCCCTTCGCCCTCCATCTTCAGCTTCTGCCCGCCAAACGGAAAACTAACCTGTGCAGTTTCCGGAGGTAAAACTGCACCGCCTGTCGTCGCTCCAATTCCTCCTCTGCTCCCATCAAACATGTTGACTGTATTCCTTGAGGGACATGAACTGGAAGCTTTAATTGATACCGGCGCCGCTATTTCTATTATGAAACTTGACTTGTGTTTAAAACTGCGAAAAGTGCGCACACCTTATACTGGTCCTCCTTTACGTGCTGCAAATGGACAGAATATTAACCCTTGTGGAGCGTGTACAGCCCGAGTCACCATTGACGGCATCTTGCACTTCATTGAGTTTGCTGTCCTATCCTCCTGTGTCCATCAACTCATCTTCGGCTGGGATTTCCTCCAAAACGCCTCAGCAGTCATTACGTGTTCCCCTCCCACTATTGAAGTCACTGAATGCAACATTCTTGCCGATAGAGAACCACTTTCTTCCCGTGTAGTTATGCTTGCCGATCACGTCCTCTATCCGGGCAACGAAGATATTCTATCTGTGACTTCTGACGCCGTCACCGATGGCGACGTCCTGATTACACCCAGCCCTCGTCTCCTGTCAAGAGGTATTATCATCATCGTGTCCCTTCTTCGCTTCTCCAGCGGTTCTTCTCTTCTCGCCGCATTCAACACCACATCAGAGCCCATTCTTCTGCGACGCGACTCTACTGTTGCATCAATTGCTTCCGCCCAGCCTGTCACACTTCTTCCAATCTCCACCTCCGATCGCTCTGATTCATCCCCTGCCTCGCTCAGTGCAGCACTTCGCCACACGATCAGCACCGACCTGACAACAGACCAGACAGACGCATTGCTCGCTGTATTGAACAAGCACGCAGACTCGTTCGACGTCAATTCCGGCACACTGGGTCAAACCGCTGCAGCAACGCATCGCATACTCACCGACGGATCAAGCATAGTTAGACGCCGGCCTTATCGTGTTTCTCCAACCGAGCGCAAAGTTATTCAGGAAAATGTTGCTGACATGCTTGCACGCAACATCATACGCCCATCGTCTAGTTCCTGGTCATCGCCTGTTGTGCTAGTGCAAAAAAAAGACGGTTCGGTTCGTTTTTGTGTAGATTACCGTGCTCTAAACAGAATAACTCGTAAGGATGTGTATCCCCTCCCTCGAATTGACGACGCCCTCGATTGTTTGCAAGGTGCCCAATTTTTCTCCAGCCTTGACTTAAGATCAGGCTACTGGCAGATCCCCATGAATGAAGATGATAAAGAGAAGACCGCCTTTGCAACACCGGACGGTTTATACGAATTCAATGTAATGCCTTTTGGACTCTGCAACGCTCCTGCTACATTCGAGCGTATGATTGACACAGTTCTCCGCGGCCTCAAATGGAAAACATGTCTCTGTTACTTAGATGACATCGTCATTTTTTCTTCGTCATTTCCTGATCACCTTACTCGTCTCGATGAAGTTTTGACAGCACTTTCCAGCGCTGGCCTACAGCTAAACACGAAGAAATGCCGTTTTGCATCAAAATCCATTAAAGTTCTTGGCCATCTCGTAAGCAGCGAAGGAATTAAGCCTGACCCTGAAAAAATCGCTGCTGCGCTGCACTTTCCCCGTCCAACTCGGGTCAAAGATCTCCGCAGTTTCCTCGGCTTGGCATCATACTTCCGCAGATTCATCCGCAATTTCGCCTCTATTGCCTCACCTTTACATGCGCTTCTTCACAACGACACGCCTTTCATCTGGTCTCCTGCTTGCGAAGAAGCATTTGAAACTCTGAAGCGTGCTCTGACTTCGGGTCCCGTCCTCTGCCATTTTGATGATAAAGCACCGACAATTTTGCACACCGACGCCAGTAGCCATGGCATTGGCGCTGTCCTTCTGCAACGCCAAAACACCTCTACAGAAAATGTTGTTGCCTATGCGAGCCGAACTCTGACTTCTCCGGAACAAAACTACACTATTACCGAACAAGAATGTCTCGCCGTCGTCTGGGCTGTTCAGAAGTTTCGTCCTTACCTGTACGGCCGTCACTTCACAGTCGTCACTGACCACCACGCCCTATGCTGGTTATCCACTTTGAAAAATCTGTCCGGTCGTCTCGGGCGGTGGATCCTCCGCCTTCAAGAGTACGACTTTACTGTCACTTACAAATCGGGCAAGAAGCACAAGGACGCCGACGCTCTCTCTCGTTGCCCTATTGCTTTGCCGTCGCAACCCATGTCCTCGCATTCCTCTCCTGTCCCAACGGAGTCAAGCCATTTAAACCCTACAGTTATGCAGTCTTTGAGCGCCGCCTCTATTGCTCCCATGCCAGATATACACTGCAATCTTGCTCACCACCAGAGTGCTGACCCTTACTGTCAAAAGCTGATTGATAGTCTCAGCGGTGTTATTAGACCTCCAAATGCCCGTCTCCGTCGTCGGCTCAAAAATTTCAAGTTACAGGATGGCACATTATTTTGGCACAACTACAGCCCACTGGGCCACACATGGGTTCCCGTAATTCCTTCTTCCCTGCGTCCTCAAGTTCTACAAGCCTTTCACGACGACCCCACCGCAGGTCACCTTGGGTACCACAAAACCTACGACCGCATCAAACGTCGTTTCTTCTGGCCTGGCCTTTCAACCTCAGTATTAAAATACGTAGCGTCTTGCATCCCTTGTCAACGACGCAAGCGGTCTACGTCGCCTCCTGCCGGTCTCTTGCAACCTCTCCCATGTCCTTCCACACCTTTCGAAGTCGTCGGAATCGACTTGTATGGACCCCTGCCCTTGACTCCAGCTGGCAACCGCTGGGTCGTTACTGCCGTTGACCACCTCACCCGATACGCTGAAACCGCAGCACTTCCTTCCGGCTCCGCTTCCGAAATCGCCAACTTCTTCCTCCACACCATACTTCTTCGCCACGGCGCCCCTCGCCTCCTCCTTAGCGATCGTGGCAAGTCGTTCCTCTCCACCGTCCTCGCCGCAGTGCTTCATGCTTCAGGCACGGTGCATAAAACTACATCTCCTTACCACCCTCAGACCAATGGCCTCACAGAACGCTTTCATCGCACCCTTTCTGATATGCTATCCACCTACATTCACCCTCAGCACAACAACTGGGACTCTTTACTCCCCTTTGTAACCTTCGCCTACAACACTGCCGTTCAACGAACCACCACCTACTCTCCGTTTTTTCTTGTTTATGCCCGCCATCCTACCTTCTCCCTCGAAGCATCTTTCTTCACAGCTTCTACTCCTTCTGCCGCGCCTTCCCACGAACAGTTCGTGTCTCGTATCGCCCACTGCCGTGATCGTGCCCGCCTTCAAACTGAAGCCACTCAAGCTTCCAGGCAAAGCACGTATGATGCGACTCATCGCTCAGTGTCTTTCCGCCCTGGAGACGAAGTGCTACTCTGGACACCTACTCGCATCCCCGGCCTGTGTGAAAAGTTTCTGAGCCGTTTTATTGGCCCGTACACGGTTCTGGAACAAACTTCCCCTGTAAACTATCTCATCACACCTGCATCGCCTGTTCGCGATCGTCGGTGTCGCGGCACCGAGATTGTGCACGTGTCGCGCTTGAAACCCTTTAACCGCCGACCTTAAGATTTAATTTGCGACCAGGATGGTCGCTTTCGTTCGGGAGGGGGAATGTTGTAAGCACTGTGAGTGACCTTCATCTTCATCTCAGCGTAATCATCATCGGTCATCGGGTCGTGCGAAGAAGACGAAGTGTTGCTAAGCTGTGGCTAGTCGGTAGCTGCTGCTTCGGCCTACCTGAAGTAAAAAGGTGAATTTGCTGGTGCGTTCTTCTGCCTCACAATATATATATATATAAATATATATATATATATATATATATATATATATATATATATATATATATATATATATATATATATATATAATAAAATATATATATTTTATTTACAATACTGCCGGTCTTCTTCCAAGACCATAGCAGGGGGCTTTTAGTACACTTTGAGTAGAACATATGTACCGTCTTTGCCAAAAGTAACCAGGCTGCTCCGAAGGCTGCCGGAGCAAGCGCGCGGCCGTGTGGCGGCGTTGCGCTCGCTATGGCTTATCGGTGCTCGTCAGCTCCGAGGGTACAGCAGCTGACGTAAATTCGCCCCCTCACTCTCGCCCGTTGGATGATAAAAACTAGGCGCGTATGATGTGTGGGCTGCGGTTTCAAGCATGCGAAGCCTGGTTGTGCCCAGCGAGGGCGCTCAGTATAGCGACGGGGCTATTATCTCTTCTCGGCAACTGCGGAAAACAGAAAAGCAGGTGGTAGTAGACACGGTGAGCTCTTGTTCGTTTCTAGGACGAATATGTGCTAGATTTGCCAGACAATGCTGCTCTGAAATAAGGGTTCCGCGAACGAGAAAGCAGTCATGTGCATATAATGGCTAAGTGTGAGGAAGCTTTCATTGTCGTTTGTTACCTATACCAAAACTTACCTACAAGCAAATGCAAGAATTTGTTAGAATCAAACATTGATCTTATTTATACACAGCCTCCCCAAGGGACTAGCACAATTTTGCAAGCCTAAAAGAGAGATAAGGTGGCTTGGAAAGGTTCACAAGCTTTCCCATAACTTTGTACCGGAGTTGCGGTCCGTAAAATTGCAGTACGCAAGGCACCTCGGAGAAAGCATGTTGAAATTTCAAGGTGCGTTATCATTCTTTATGTACAGGCGCATCAAACACGCAGGAAAGCGCAATTCTGCTGGTGTGTTTCAGTAGCGGATTGCAGGACACAAGCATGTATAATTATATAGCGAGAAACGCGACATCTGCTTCAGGGCAGTTGCCGAGAAGAGCGAATAGCCCCGTCGCTATACTGAGCGCCCTCGCTTGGCATAACCAAGCTTCGCACACGTGAAACCGCAGCCCGCACATCATACGCGCCTAGTTTTTATCATCCAACGGGCGAGAGTGAGGGTGCGAAGTTACGTCAGCTGTTGTACCCTCGGAGCTGACGAGCACCGATAAGCCACAGGGAGCGCAACGCCGCCACACGGCCGCGCACTTGCTCCGCCAGCCTTCGCAGCAGCCGGTTACTTTTGGCAAAGACGGTACATATGTTTCACGGGCAGCATATATATATATATATATATATATATATATATATATATATATATATATAGAGAGAGAGAGAGAGAGAGAGAGAGAGAGTGGCGGCAATTAAAATAGCTTGATGTCCTCAAGTTCTGTCGTAATAAAAATCATCATCTCAGGACATGAAAGCTAGATACGCACGTTGTTCCCCAGGCATTTGTTCCGAATCAAGAGCAGGACTTAATTCTGTCCACCGATTTGTGTAGCCGCAAAACATTCGTAATGCGTTTGCCACGGCGACCTCTCTCCGAAGTTTAGAGCAGATTTAGCGCTGCCGGTTATTCCTGAGCGATCGCGCCCGCCGTCATTACAGGCCGTATGGGTGGAAGCCGACCGTGTTGACATTTCTGAAGGCTCCTCTACTCAGTCCTTAATATTGTAAAGGTTACTCCTGGCAAGTGGATGGTGTTTACAAGCTCTCAGTTGTACCCTAAGTGCGGTGGGAGCCAAGAGAAAAAAATGGAAGCTGACAACACCCTAACCCCTCCCCAGTGCCAAATAAAATGTACAAAGAAGAGCGCGATCGCATCCCTCTTCCTTTGAAGAGAGTAAGTCTCGTTCTGCTGCAGCATAACGGATTGCAAATCTGCAAAAACTGCTCTGTTTGCCGCTCACACTGAGTAGGTTTGACAGCGCGCTCTTGGCATAGGTGCGTCTTGGAGATGCAAACTGCGTTTGTCGCGAAGTTTTCGGGCTGTCCTGGCTCGTATTTACGCTTGAACTGAGTGCGCGCGTTTTTGCGCCCCACTTCGGCAGGGATAAGTCGTGGACAGCCACTTCCCTATGGGTATGTAAAGCACGTTTATCCGCACAAACTGCGGACAAGGAAAACGTTGCGCGCAGACTCGTTCCTTCCCCAGGCCACGTTGTATGCGCGCTGATGTACTACTTCGCGATGACACTGAGTGGCTGGGAGTAAGTTGGGGAGGCTTCACAGGTCTATAGACACGAGCGCATTTCGCGGTGCTGCTGCTACACTAGGCGATCGCAGAGTGCCAGGTGGTTGTTGTTGTTTTCCTTACAACAGAATGACACAAGCTAAGTTGACCTGGTAGGAATGAACGCCTTTCTTCTTCAAAAACGAAAGCTACTTCTTCTACCCGAGGGAAAGTTTTGCCATAGTTGCATTCGTGGTTACTCACTGACAAGAAAACTCTTGATGATGGTAAACCACGGGTTAATCCGAACGCCCAGTTTCTGTAGCACGTCTGACGAAGGCAAACGGTAGATAAAAGTGGATGAAAAAAGCAGTTTTTTTTTTCTTTCTAGCAAGTGCGAGGCGGCTTGGATCGCCACGTGCGACTCATGTCAGAGTAGCATTCAGACCTGAGAATAAGGTTTAGCGAAAAGCTGAAGGCCAGCAAGATTTATCGACCAGACTGTATCCCTGCGACCACGACAGGTAGACAGAAAGAAGAAGGGGAGGGAAAGGGCGCAAAAAAAAAAAAAGTAAAGAAGAGACCCTTCAGCGTTGGGACATTCGCTGAATGATCGATTCCGCGCCAACGTCCCTCTCACCTGACGCAATCCCCGTGAGGCATTATTCGGCGCTGCTCGACGAATTTTTCCGCACTGCAGGAAACTTAACTAAGCGTCGACAGGTACCACATCAGGTGCTCTTTCTTCGCACGCTTGTCAATAATGTCTTTGTAGCGTACTGATTGATTTCGCCTTAGCCAAACCGAGCAGTGTTAAGTTACTCAAAGCGGCTCGCTTGATCTTATCTTTTCTTCCCCCGCAGAGGCGAAAGCGCGCAGTGCGCGAAAATAACACAGCCTCGAGTTCTACGCACGAGCGTCCAGCGGATGCGAGCTTCTGGACAAAGTCGCACGCGGCCGCATGGCGCGCCCGTCTGAAGCTGGAGACGAGACGCACTCTTCAGTCCGAAGGTTTGAGCTACGTTCTCAAACATTTCTTAAGTGCGAGTGTACCGATGAAGGCTTTACCCTTTTCACCAAAGCGGATGTTGGGCGGGCACGAAACATCCGAGACGTATTCCTGCGGTCAAATTTTTTTCGATAGCAAGTAATACGCGCCTAGAGCATAAAGGAGGCTGTGGCTCAACACTTAGGGGACTCTTCAAGGTAATGAGATTAACTAAACAAATCAGTTTTTTTTTCTTTAGCTTCATTCTTTAGTAGTGTGTCTAATCCCGAAAGCGGTCTCCTCAGAGAGCTAAGGGCGAGGGAATCTGGAATCAGTTTCCTTTTCCCCTCCCCCGCTTTTTTTTTATTAGGGAGCCGATCGAGGGGGAGGGTGAAGAGAGGTGCAGTTTCTCAGCGCACTGAAGCACCTCGCCTCCCCCCTCCCCTCCAGAAAAAAAGAAAAACAAAACAGAAAAAGCTCAGCATAGGATTCTGCTGTGACCACGCACATCTTTTTATGGAGGATAAACGTGTGCGTACACGCCGTGGTCACTCCTGTCTAGCTTGCTCGCAGCATTTCCGATGCAGATTTTGCGCCACACTCTGCAATTCGCGCCACTTTACCCTACGCTGTTTTCACGGGCGCCTTCCGACACTGGCGTGGTCGAGAAACTGCGAGCCATTCAGTCATCTTTCGGAGCCATGCGGAAAGTTAAAAAAAAAAAAAAGACGGCCACGGGGGGTAGCGGTTACGCACACCACTCGCGGCGGCTGCTTTCGTATTCCAAGTTCCTTTCTGGCGTGAAATACCGATTCGACTCAGGGTGCTTTTACTTTGCGCTCAACTGCGAAAAAGAAAACGAGAAAAAAAAAATAGTAACGAAAACTGCACTTCACTCCAGCGCTTCCGCCTCGGGCCACGTCCGTAAAGCATGGTGCCTTCAGCGTGCATATCCGCGAGCACGCGTGCGTAAGCATTAGAGATTAGGCTTAACGCGAACGCAGTAGTTTAAACGTGGAACATTTTTTCGCTCAATATCATGGAACATTCGAGTAGCGTTGATTATTACTTGCTCGCTTGCGTATGCTGCCAATAAAACGAGAGTGCTCCGAGGTTTTGACAATGCCTTTATAAAAGCAACACATGCGGCCACAGTTTCAGAAAAGTGATAACGTTATCTAAAAACCAAAGAATAAAGGCGTTTACACAATGCTGATACTATGGGCAACTATACGTTCAGGTAACTTTAATATGCCACCCGCACGCAAGTAACCATAGTCAAAGCATATGCTTTGCTTCTCTTGCTTCATTCTTGTTCCATTTTCTTTCGTGCAGCTCAAATATCAAACCAGCGCCGTGATATATGCCATAACGTAATATAATTTAAGCTCATGGAAGAGCAAATAGTGTTGTCCGTTATCCTAGAAATATTTGTGCAGTGCTATCAACAAGCTGTCGAGCAGTTACAGGCAAAAAAAAAAAATGGTAGTCAACAGCACGTAAGCAGATCTGCACCACCAGCTGTTTTCACCGCTATGTTTACAAATCCCTCCAATATACGAAAGGGGACCGTTCAGTTTGCACAAACCGAGTGTTTCGTGCTTAGCTATAAGTTTAATGTG
The DNA here is from genome assembly GCF_055883805.1 of Amblyomma maculatum. NCBI lineage: Eukaryota > Metazoa > Arthropoda > Arachnida > Ixodida > Ixodidae > Amblyomma > Amblyomma maculatum. The sequence goes on from NC_139344.1 coordinate 34,809,738, forward strand.
AGAGTTGAATATTGAACTCGAAGAGCAAAACTAATTAGAAAACAGAATAAAGAAATCGTCGACTGTATGATGCAAAAACTCTCTTCCCGTTCATATACTGCGTAGGGACGTACAGGGACCTCTACAGCGCCCTACACTCTGCATCCTGTAACAGAATATTAAACGAGCATGACCATTAATGAGCAATGTGCGAATACCTACCGAGTCAAGTGTATCATTTAATCGCTATACTTTGTTTTCACAGATGTTGCGTGCGTCTAGGCACCGGTATACACCTAAGATCGAAGGAAAGCTGTCCCGTTGCAGACAAGGGAGAATCTTGGCGGCGATAACGCTACCTGTCTCATTCGAAAAGTATACGGCGCGGGGCCGGCGAGAGCAGCGGCAAGCAAGCGTTCACCCAAGATTACTTTGGTAATCGATAACGGCGCACTATTTTCGCAGGCAGGGCACGAGGCGAGAACCGGCGAGGACAGCGCGTCACTTTCCTCCCGGCTAGCACGCCCGAGCAATGCACTCCGCTGGAGGCGAAAATCTCTGTCGGCGAGGAAGCAGCGAACGCGCGTCTCGCGAGCAGCGTGCGTCTGTCGATATTCTGCTTTTATACGTACGCGCCGTGCTTTTCACACACTGGAGGCGCTCGCGGCGCCACGCCCGGTGCGCGCTTTTATCCTCGTCGTGTTTCGGCCTCTCTGGCCCCGGAGACCATTTGCATAAGCGGTTGTTGAAGGGAGGAAGCGCGGCGGCAGCGCTGTTCGGCCTCGCCCGAATTTGCTGGTTCATGTGTGGCGTCGCTACCTTGGCTTTGGAAATGGAAACTCGCGAATGGTGCGACGACGCGCCCGCGAGTGCACGGCGCTTAAACGCAGATTCCTGCTCGATGGTGGTTGCGAAGTCTCGGCCCATATGAGTGGCTCATCTGTTTGGCGACACGCCTCGCGCAACACGATATATATGTCTCGCGTGCGATCGCGCTTGACGACGAAGCTTTTGAATGGGCGCAAATTGTGCGCGAATTTATTATTTCTTTAAATGGACGACCTTCCTAAGCGCCTCGCCTTCGTGCTTTTGCGTGCTCTAAGGAATTGTGACGCGAGCGGTGTTCTTGAGTTTCTTTGCAGACGAAGGAAATTCAGGCTGGCGGGAAAAATTCGTTTGGTTCATTAGCATGGCGAAATAAGAGAGTGACAGCGATAGCCTTGCGAGAATAATAACCTGCGCCCCCCCCCCCCCCCTCCCTCCTTCTTTCTTAAAATCGTCAAGTTGCGCTCTGTTCTTTAGCAACTCAGACCCCTCGGCGTATTTTAGCGTTTTCATTTTACTTCCATGATACTGCCACGCCTTACACTCTTGCCTGCCATGTCCCATGCGCATCAGGTCTAACGTTATATTTAACTGAATACAGCCTGCTCCTTAAATGTGGTCATTTACTAAATGGTCATTTTAATTACGAAAAGGAAATTAGGCAGCGCCAAAAAGGGCTTCAAAGGGTAGCAAAATCTGTCTTCCCAAATAAAGTGTCTCCAGAAGACGCCGCTTCGGCATAATTACCTCATGTCATCACCTCTAAAATGCTCAGGTGGGGAAATAGGCTACTGTAATGAAGGTAGGATGATGTATTGGCAGTGGTTACTGCTCGAGGGAAACGTAGCTACCAAATAAGCTGATGGTGCCCTCCCGAGATAATGGTATGTAAGATTACGTTATGTACCATTCATCGCAGGCGTACACATGGCCGAAAACTTCGCCCGCTTTCGTTTGCGGGAGACATCTCTCATGTAGAACTGTTGTAGGGAAGGGAAGATGAATAAGTTAGAAGCGAAATGGCAAACCAAGACAGTATATCGGCATCACTAATCAGCTGTCTATCAATTTATTGTCAAGGAGGTAAACAGTCACTGGAAACAGAATGTCCAAGCCCTGGTCGAGCGGGTAACACATTAACGCAGCTTTCATATTAATGTGCCGTTCTTGTAAAAGATATACAACCCAAAAAGGTTCGCTCTGAGGCCGTGTACCGGGGCTTCTGGAAGCACACCCGGAACATCCTATGCTCAAGAAGAGTGAGGATGAGATTTCTCGTGGCTTCTGAGATTCCGAACGTGGGATCTGCACAGCTAGCTCTGCTACGGGGGTGGGCAGCGAGCTCCCTGGCCTGTATATATTTGACAGGGCGATATACCAAAAAAGGCGAAGATAAAAAAAAAGACATGCCAGCAAAGAGCCATCAAAGCCGGAGATATTTCTTATGCTACCAATAAAGCAGTGGAGGTAAATAAAAATTAGTAGTCGGACATTTGGGCAATACTCTTGGGGTGATTTACAACTATAATAATCCTTTACACAGCCTTGAAAACTACATTTAGCTCCTAATGAATGAATGAATGAATGAATGAATGAATGAATGAATGAATGAATGAATGAATGAATGAAGTCATCAAACAGTCAATCAGTGATGCGGTGCTTGTCAGGTATGTACATGTTTTGACAGCGCGGCTACGCTTTCAACAGATTCGGCTTTCCGCTCACTGCTGCGTGCGTCTGTCTGGAAGCAATCTTTGCCCATAAACCAAGCACCATTATGGACGGAAAGTTCCGACCTCGTAACGTTTTCCCTTCTCTCACTCTCAGGAAGAAAACATTTGTGTCCACCATACGTGACTATTACTGGCCTGCGGCTCGGGTCTACGAACGAAGTGAGAGAGTACGAAAAAAAAAAAAAGACAGAACAGCCAAAAGGGCTCTAGTATACGCCTGCCTCAGCCTCTTGCTGCATCTGACTAGGCAGGCCTCCTTGATGGATCTTGGAGTTGCTAGTTGTCCCGCCCTCTAGCCGCATTATACGGAACAAAGAACATACGAAAGAAAATCCACCAAAGAACCCTTTCATAGACACGACGCACTGAACGAGTCCGGCCGCGGCCTGAGCGCCGGCAAATGAGAATCGGCGCGTGCGTGTGTGGACAGGTGGACACTCCTTTATCGAGCGTCGCCAAGGAAGGACCAGCCAACCTGTACAAACGACCACCCGCAGATGCTCCGTCGCTTACTTCAGATCACTCTGCTGCGTCTCTCATCAAACCGGTTGCTCTGCGCCCCGCCGCTGGAACCCGTCTGCACAGAAGCGAGCGGCTGCGTCCGAAACGCTCATTGCGACCGAGAAGTTGGCGGCCGATGCTTCGCCGGCAACAAACCATTTCGCCTTAAATCACTCATTTCAGAAACTATGACCAAATAACTTGCGCAAAAAAAAAAAAATGCAGAAGCCGTCCGCTCCATAGCGGAGATATACTGGACAACGCCGCAGTTCGGCTAGGACAAGTTTTTGCGTTCCCGCTTCGCTCCTTCGCTCATTTCCTCCGCTTCCGTTCTAGCATGGAGCGCATCGCTTTTTTGGTTGTCCAATAGAGAGCTGCCATGAGACCTCCGTCCTGTGCTTTGAAGCGGAGTTTACAACAAAAGGCTGTGCGAGCAGAACGTTTCCAGAATTGCGCGGTATATAAGGACAATTGAAAAACTGAGCAGAACGGCCATAGTCTTCTCTTACTTTTTTTTTTGTATCTTAAGGAAAAAAAAAAGGTCGAATGTGGCTCACGACCAAACATTTGGTTATACGGTGTGTACAGAAGTGTGGTCGCTCGATAAACCAGCGCTTTATGGAAAGATGCGCAGTGTCACGCCCACAACTATACAATGCAACATATGACGTGTACTTCGGTACTTCTTTCTCCCTATTTCGTTCGCAGTTTAATTCAAGTTGTTGTCCGTGATTACAAAATACCTGAACGGCAAATTCTTAACGGCCCAGAAACTGAAATGTTGAGTAAATGGAAGGGGGGGGGGGGGGGGAAGCGACATTATAAAGCGTTTAAATGGACAAGCGCGGGACAGGGCTTCATACCTTCCCACAGCATCTCACAAACTGTTAATTGAGGTATATCGACAACGCACAACACATCGTTAATGAATAACGGATCTACCTGATGCTTGGTGGATGCGCAGTGTTCAGGCGGCGATGCTTAACTACAAATGGACATGCGGAGCGGGCATCAGGCTGGTTTGGTATGCCTCCCCGCTACTGGGCCTCCACAATGCTGAGGCTCTCTAAAATAAGAGTCGTCCGCCTCGGTCGTCCGATCGCCACACTGCTCTCTGGGCTGTTGAATGCTCCTGGGACATAGAACTGGTACCGAATCATTTCTGCGCATATTCATTTTCGGATACTGAACAGCAACGGCGTGTGCACACTAAAGCACTGGGTCAGCCGTTCCCCCCTTCTTTCTCGCTCTCTCTTTTTTTTTTTTTAATTTTCTTCAAGCCTCGGTCGTTTTTACTTTTTGAGCACAAAAGACAAGAACGTTGAAATCGCCTTCAGCGGTTACGTCTTCCGCATAGGTCTACAAAAGTGACCAACCAAAAGGCACTATTGCGAATGAAGTGCCATTCAACTGCTATCGGTCATGCAGGATTTAGGGACGGGAAAAAAAAAAAGTCCACAAATAAAAAGGCCATCCTTGCGAGTCACAAAAATGTATAAGATGAACAGCTTTGTCCCAACGAATTTTTTCCTAGATGGAGGTTGGGAAATGACGCTGTTTCCTCCGCTTGTGCAAGTCCCACCGTAACGTTGTCATTGTTCCACTCCTATTCACCTGTTCCATCGCCGCCTACGCATCGGTAACTCCGCAAGTAGGAACAAAGAGAAGCCACGCGTCTTAGCTTTGAAAGAAAAAAGAAAACGAGAAAAGAAAAGAGGCAAAAGGGTCGACAGTGAATACTAACGAGGTCTGCCTTGTGGATGCAACTGAGAACTTGCAGCTGGAAGCTTTCTCAGCTCGATAAAGTTTTCTAGCCCGCTCTAATGGTAACGCTCTATAACTGTGCCCAGCCAATGCAGATTATCTGCAGACAAAGGCAATCTCGTCGGCGCAAGGCTGGAAGCAAAAAAACAAACAAAAAAAAAAAAAACGCCAGAGCCAACCGCACTCAAACGAGGCTCTAAGAAGTCTAATCAGGGACCCGTAGAGAATGGCGCTGCGGTTCCGCAAGACAATTTTTCTCGGTTAACAAAAATGCAGGTAATGACATTTTCCAGCTTCTTCGTTAGCACCCCGGTGATTGCACTCGGTGTGCAGGAGCACAACACCCATCGGATGCTGCTTCCCAACAGCCGGCACATAGTGCTAGCGCAAGTCAATATTGCGTCATATTGCGCAACCAGCGCCATCCTCCGAGGCTAATAATAACTGCATAAAAGAAGAAAGATTTCTAGCGTGCACGCCAGGTTATGCCGAGCAAGCAGACAGAAAAAAAAAAAAAGAAAACAAGCGGAACGGCCAGCCAGCACTGTGACATATATATCTGCAGCGTGTGGGCAAATGTGCACCGCAAAGGAGGTGCAGTCTGGACTGTGCCGTTGTGAGGAGTACCTGAGCTGCTCACTGCTCTTCTAGCCATGTTCTCTCCGGCTCTTTGTTTGTGCTCTCTGGCCTTCGTTCTTTTTTTTTTTTTTCATTTGGATACAGGTACTACGCACGAAGTCGCCAAGAAAGTAGCCTTTACGGTCTTTATCTCCGACTGGGACTGTCATCAAAGGTAACGACCGCTCCTGAAACACATGTTCCAAGCGGGTCGAAAGGGCCGTACCCGGGTAGTGTTTTTTGTTGTTGTTGTTGTATTTTTTCTTTTTTTTTTCTTTTTTTTTTTCAGCAAAGCAGTATAAACGAGACAAAGGAGACTCGCTCTCGCTGCGCGGACGACCAGATCTCTAAGTCTGGATCATTTTTAAGAGGATTGCCTCTGTTTCGTCCCGGATCAGAGAGCCCCGCGCACATGCTACGCTACCGCCCAGTCGGTGTATGGGCGGGCTTTTTACTACTTTTCGCCGGACGACCGGTTAAGTGATCCTGCGGACTGACGGGCAGAAAAATTGGGTCACTTTCGACGGGGACGACGCGAAGCCCTCCGCCTCGTCGATTTGCCGCACTCTGGCCGCAGCAGCAAGCCCGTCCCGTCTCAGCCAGGGCTGTCGCGATTTCCCCTGTCTAAGGCATCGACCACGGCTCATTTTTTGAGAGGCACGAACCGCGAAGCGGAATAAAGTGCGCAAAAATGTAGCAAAAATAAAAGCGGTCCAGAATGCACGCTCGAAATGAAAGAGACGTACTGACATTTATAGATTTTCGTTCTTCCACTCGCCGTTTAAATCCGCCTTGAAAAAAATGAAAAGAAAAAAGAAGAAGCTCTTGTTAAGGAAGCAAAACTGTTTTCTCGCAGAGCGCAGAAGCTAGGCAAACTTGCTTGAAGAAAGCTCTGATCCGGCGACAACGAGAACGCTTATTGTGTACAGTTGGCAACAACTATATGTCCTAAAGAACTGTCCTCTGGTCGTCTGGTAGCGCTTCTGTAGAAGGCTGGATCAAACGGCCGTATTTCTCGAGCACGTACTCGTGCAAGTTAGTGGGCTCGCAAGCTTTACAGGGAACGTAAAACCGACACGTCGATATCAATTAAGCGCGTTTTTTTATTTTTTCGTTTACTTTCTCAGCTCGGAACTTTGTCTCCGGTGGACTGTTTCGAGTCATACGCCACATTGTAAGCGGTCCGCACTCATAGACAACATAGTGCGCGATGCGAGTTCGCGAAAAGGAAGAAAAAAAAATCTTATTTGCCTCACTAGTCAGCTAGTAGTCGTCCAGGGGATGGAGCACGCATGTCGCGTCATACTTCCCTGCTTTTCCTGATTTCTCTTATTTTCCCGATAGCGCGGAAATAAATGTATTTCCGCCAACTCGCATCGTGTAAGCGTTTATCCGTGAATTTTCAAATCAATAAAACACGAGATATCACGCGCAACAAATCCGTCCCATGTTGCAATGTACTGAAGGAGGTAATTTTTGTAGGATTGAAGCAAACGTTATATAGACCACGATGCAACCTTTCGGATTATCCGCACGTTCTTTCGGTGTGCCTGTTTGATAAAGAACCACATCGCGGCTCCATTGTTGCACGTGCGCATGTGAATTGTAATAGCTACTCCGTACTAACAACGGAAGAAAAATGGGAAACCGCAACCGCAAACTTCCCTGCTACTCATTGTAATTAGCTCTTCCCGAGGCTAGAAGATTGTTCTCAGGCTTCAATACAAGTAGGCTGTTCATAGTTATTTATGACTCAGACAGCTCAGTCAAATTCACTACTACTAACAAAAAATCATCGGAGACGATTAAGCTCCGTCTTGAGTGCGGAGTGCGATTCCGTTTATAAACCTCGTAGTCGCCTTTCCAGCTTGTCGTTCGCTAACACCTATTCGACACGCGAATGACTCAGACAGCGGCTTCCGTTAGTGTGTAGATTCTTTCTTTAATTAATTTGCTTTCATTGACAACACCACTTTGTATGCAACTACTAACCTTTAATTAGCACGCCCTTAATTAGTTAGCATCAGTATGCGTCTTGGAGGCACGCCATTAAGTCGCATTCACTGGATCTCTTTCTATCACGCCTGTACCAATAACCCTTAGTGGCCTATGTGTGGCACACTCGTCTCATAACCAAAGGACCTGGATTCTACCCCCAATATGCATCCTCATTAGCCCCAATTTATTTTTCGACATCATTGTCAGTCTGTGTTTCAGGAACCTCCTGACAAACTTTGGCTTCATTTGAGCCTCCCCTCTCTATAGCTGTTTTTTGAGGTTACTCGGATTATTCTGACAGGAACTGCGCATACGCTGGCGTCGCCGACGACGGGGGATGTTTTTCGACAGATGGTTTTTTCCTTATCAAGCAAAATAAATACTCCAATTTGAGGAACCGAAACGTGCAATAACTGTCTCATTCTCGGCAGAAACCTAAACTGCGCTCGAGGGAAGCTACACAAAAAGGGAGCGTAAGAAGGATGACAGAAAGCGGCACCATATGAGACAGCTTGGAATTAATTTCTATCATCTGATGCAAGCATCGCCGCATGGCTTTGGCGTATGCCTGCTTGATGTGGACCAACGGGGAGACAAGGAAGCGGCAGCAAAGTACAATGCAGCACTCGATACAGCTGCGAGCTTGCACACTGAGTACCGCCGCACCTTTCAAGCTCTCGTTGTGACCTTCACTGCTGGACAACCAATACCAAATCGGTGCAAATCGGCAATTATCTGGCTGTCGCCAGCTGTGCACATTTTGTAAGAGGTTTCAGTTTTTGCTCATTTTGCAATCAAACACACGATTGAAGCGTATCCTGCTCTCTCGCTATTCAACTAAAATTGCTTACCTCGTTTTGCTTCTATTGCAGTCAAAGTGAATGTTCATGCCAAAGCCTTCCACCGCAGCCTATAGCCTCGGGAGGCTACATGCTACCGCTCAGTATCGTCGGAATATTTATTCTGATCAGGCGTTAATGCCTCCACAAGCTGTGACAGCGTGAGCGGCGAAGCGCTAATAAGACGCACTTCGAACGGCGCGCAAGTCGATCAAGAAGGCTGAGGGAACCCTTTAGATTGGGTTAGTAGTGCCGTCTAGCATACAGGACGGCGTGAAAGAAACCATTATCGAGCGGAATGACGACGGGCTTTATTTGCATCCCGGCATGCTAAGAAAGGGCCCTCCGTTGTAGTACCAATTAGCGGAGCTAGTGTTCCGATGATCGGCAATATTTCCTCAGCTTACTAAAGACCGCAAGCCACAGCTGGATAACTAGCAGGCGACCGTAGATTAACGAAATTTGCCCCAAGACTAGTGAAAACGATGTAAAAGGAGATGATTTAGACTGGATCAACAGCAAAATCTATTCAGACGTACTAAACAGCATTCCCAGAACAAAAGAAGGGATTACACAGTATACTCTTACTCTAGCTATACTCTTAGCAGCGGTAGATAAGTATCAGATAAAAACAAACAAAGGAATCAAACCACGCTCGATAGCATAATTAACCTTTAAAAGCGTGACTGCTCCAACAAGGGCCAGAGAATAGATGGAACTGCCCGGATGGGTATGAGGTGAAACAGATAGACAGATGTGTTCACCAACTTTGCAATTATTCCATTTGAGAGCGTCATTGCAGGCATATGCCTCCAGCGAACCTTCAAGCCAGCTTCACCGGAGTTAGCGCGAAATCTTTACGGTGGCAGAACTAACTCTTGAAGCGGATATTAAACGTAATGTTCTGCTGGTTTCTGGGCGAGCTTGAGAAGCGCTGAAGCTTCCGAGCGTTGTAAAGAATACGAAAAAAAAAAATCGCGTTATCTACGACTGCATCTCGGTACTGGCGCTGAAATTGTATTTGTCTGCACAGCTGCGAGTACGTATAACTGTGGCTGTTGAGCGCAGTCTGAGGATAAAGTTGGCCCCGCTCTCTCTTGATCGGTCTAATTAGAATCGCTCAAAACGTCATGTGTGCACGTGTGGTAAAAAGAGTTAAACGTAAGAATTATAAAATACGCAGACCGCAAAGCTACATGCTTCAAGCTTACTGCACCATTCTTTCAAGTAGTGGTTACTACGTCGCTTTTTTTTTTTTTCTGATCTGATTTGTCATTCCGTCACATGGAAACCCTCTCTGAGGCAAATGTTGAAGAGAAATTCACCACCACAATATCATGTCATTGCCGAAATTTTGAAGTTATAGGTAGTACACAATGTGAGAAGTGCCCCGCCGGTGTGGCGCAGTGGTTTGGGCGCTCGACTACTGTGCCCAAGGACGCGGGATTGAATCCCGGCCTCGGCGGCCGCTTTTCGATGGAGGCGAAAAGCTAGGCGCCCGTGTGCTGTGCGATGTTAGTGTACGTTAAAGACCCCCTGGTGGTCGAAATTTCCGGAGTCCTCCACTACGGCGTCTCTCATTGTCTGAGTCGCTTTGGGACGTTAAGCCCCCAAAACCAACCAAAAACCAACCAACAAGGTGAGGAGTACCTACAAAAGCATCACCGAACTATAAACGCCGGAACCTATCGATACCAGCGCACGAAAAAAATGTGCATGGCAAGTGTGCGCCATCGCACGCGACTAATGAACAACAAGCAGCATTGAATGAGAGCATAGAAGACGGTCCGCGGTTAGGTCCAGAAGTGGAAATCAACATGAGCATATGCGCCACAAAATGGAGCACGTGGATATCGCCAATAGGCGCGTGAAGGTATTTCGGGTTGCTACTGCACTTCGCATTATTACGGGGTTCATGGAAATAATATTGCGTGGACATACGAGTATGATGACAATGCTTCGTCTCAGTGTGGTAAGAACGTTGACAGTTCAAATGAAGGAAGACTGAATTCGATGGTGTCATAAAATACCAGCAGCGATGAAGGTTGGTGATAAGGGTTTTTTTGTGTACAGTTCTGACTGAAATGAAATCTAAATCTGCCAGTGCAACCCGCCTGTAAGCAATAGAAGATGTGCCATGGAATTCAATACATTTTTCCACTCCAGTCAAATTCAAGACATCTACTTTGGGAGGATGGCGAAGATGGGGACATACGGTGTTCTTCATAATGGGTAACTACCAGCAAAAACATGACACGGCCGTTCATTGTCGACGCGTCGCTTCGGTTGCGCGAGGCCAACAAATGAAGGTGCCGAAAAAAACTGGGCCAAGAAATATTTCTCTGCTTCGATGATGGCAATATCAGCAGCTTTCACATTCCATGTTATAATCGACGCTGACGGGAAATGCAGTTTCAAAATCGCAGATTACTCTGCTTTGTCTCCTGCTATGCTCATTTGTTTTGAAGATTAAAATAGCACCTTCGAGGCCACCGATTTCTCGGTGGTTATGAGACTGAAGATACCGTTTAGCATAATTTTCAGAGGTGAGACCAAAAGTTCTTCCTTGAAAGAGTCTAGAGCTGGAAACGAATGTATTAAGTGAATTTACGTAAGTGCATTCCCATGTTGAAAATAATGCTTTTGTCTTGTACACCTCGCACTTATTTTAGACTAAGAAATAATTAAACGCACTTCATACCTGCTCACAGATCACGCGGGGGCTGATTAAAACCAAAACACAGTGGGAAATATGTAGCCAGAATTGGTTGGTGACTTAACGACACCTTGTTTCCGCCGGGTATGATGACCGGCGTGTGACCCTTGATTTCAGGTCGCTTTACTTTTTTTCTTCTTGTTACCTGCCGCGTTTGATATCCAGTCATCCTACAATAACCGCTCCCCAAGCTCGGCCTTTACTTGGTCTCGTAGTGATGGCTTCCCATGGCTGTCAGTTATGTTGAGGGAAAGCACCCTTGGCAGTTCCTGCAGTGCACATTCTTCTTATTACGGTCAATCCCAGATACATCGAAATCGAAGGGAATAGCGAATTTGTTCGATATATCGATAATTCGATATAAAACATGCTAACAGATAAGTTCATCTACAACCATGAAGCCTGATTACGCAGTACGCACATTAGCGGCGCGCTTCCAGCAGAGATGTGCTGCTTTACAACACACTGACAACTACCGCTGGCCGTGGTTGAGGCGACCTGTGAGGCGCACGCGCGCTCAAGCATCACATCATGCCAGGCGTCCAAAACAGGGATGTAAAAGCACGGCCATCTTAAACGAGAGCGCAAGGCTCACCAAGCGGACTCCAAATTTTCGCCAGGGTCAGATTGGAGCGTCGTAACTCGCGCTGCTCACTCTGTCCTGAGCAGCGTGGCAGAAGTGCCATTGGTGTTGGAGTAGTCTGAGCTGCTGTGGACGATGTTTTGGGGAAAGCCACTGAGTTAATTAAAGTTGATTTCTCTGTCTCCTAGAGCAGCGAAGCAGGCCACGTGAGAACCGCAGGAAGCTTTCGGTCAGCAAGGCCGGCGTCCCAGCACGACTACCACTGAACCAAAGTTTGGCTTCTCCGCATGACATCAATGTTACGCAAGCCAGGTCACTTTCAATCCGACTCAACGTTCACCTCGTCAACCGGTTTTACAGCGTTAGCACCGGCAGCTGGTGCCCAAGGCTGCTCAGCCAGCGTGGCTCGGCACGCGAAAGTGATCGCAGAGGCGCCATTAGGAGCACTGCCGCCCTGCGCTGGGGTATGGCGCGAGGTTCGATATAACCAAAGTATCGCTGAACAGGAGTTTGATAAACGCGAACATCACTAATATACTTTTGCGTCGGGTTTTCAAGGGGATAGTCTAACAACTCGGTATAAGCATTAATTCGACATAGCCAGGTTCGATATATCCGGGATCGACTGTTTATTATTACTGTTTAATTTATAGGGTTCAGCGCCCCAGAGAGACTCAGGCCATGAGTAACGCCGTAATGAAGCGCTCTGGAAATATCGGCCGCCTAGGTTTATTTACCGTGCATTTAATGTGCTCACGGCCCGAGCGCCTTGCTTTTTTTGTCTCCATAGAAAAGCGGACGCCGCAGCCGGAATTTGATCTTGTGACTCTGGGTTCAACGGTCGAACGCCCTGGTTGCTCAGCCTTCGCGTCAGAGCTATTATTGTTAGTAATTTGCTATTTCCAGTTTATGAACTGAAATTATGCGATCACGAAATATTGAAAAAAAAAAAAAAGAAGAAAAGGAGGGGGGGGGGGGGGTGCTTAAGAAAGGAAAGGAGCATGCAAGTACACTACTCCTGTCTCTGAGCATTTCAAGAATGGGTCGAATTTGAAGATCGTTAGCGTGAACACGCTTGAACTTACATTGTCCGTACTAGAACTCCGGTGATTCACATGCGGCTGTTATTAGGCGAAGCAACTGCTGCAGTCTGGTCTTCGAACTCACGCGAGTATGGCCTCGGTTTTGACACAACCCAAAACGGAAATTCTCGCTGGGGTCAAAGCCTCTGAATTGTAAAGCCGTAGCCGTACCGCAGGGCGAGGCTATGCTGGTGCAGAAACGTATCAAAGAAAGAAAACCGGCCTCACCAGTCATGGTTATACACGTACCCGGAGCCAGTGGCAGTGACCCAACCACGTAGTTGTTTCTCCTTTAAGTGGAAATTTATCGTGCGCGATTGGACAAAACCAAAATAGTCAAAGAACAAAAACGACAGAGCATGAGTCGGACAGCCACCAGCGAAATCCACGATTGCGGCCATAAGTGCTACGCACTAAAAAGAACCTCCTTTCTGCTCGCGCGAAATCAAAATAAAAGTATAAATGAGAGCGATATTGCAGAGTACACCAATGTTAGGCGGGAGAAGTAGGGGGGAATGACTGGCTTGAATGGAGGCGACATGCGCATTCTGTGATGGGTGGCGCATATATGACGAAAACGTTTCCTCAAACGCGATCAGACATAAGTTTTGCGACCGCTTCTGACGGGCCAATGCCCGGCTATTTCTTTTTATTACCGTATTTTTTTTCTAGCAGCCAAAAGGCCACGCGAACTCTTCCGGACCGCGCGAAATTACCGAGTTGCCAAGTCGTAGTGGGGCCCGCTCAACAATGCTGCCACCAGATGAGCGTCGCAAACACCAAAGGCGCGAGAGTTGCCACGGGCGAGCGAGTGCCGAAGCGAGGCTGCAGTATAATGGCCTGGTCGATACGCGCCGTGGTATTATGACTGCCGCGTGGCTACCCCCGCTTGCGGCGTCCTACGCCTCGACAGACCTTGGCCCAGGCTGCGAGTAAAGCGAGGGTGAAAAAAGCCAACGTCTGCGGGGAAGTGAGGGGAGTAGTGGGTGGGAGATGCAAGCTACGTGTCTGTGTGACCCCGTCAGGGTCAAGCTGCGCTTTCAAACAACAACTCTGCGCATCGTCACACGCATCAGCGGCAGCGCGTGAAATGAGCAGGCGTCGTCGGTTGGCGACGAGGCATGAAGTCTCCGCTTGTACGTAGCTGTTGGCGGGGAAAACTACGAATCAGAAAATAAACCAGAACGCCGTTGTGGGCTGAACGCGCCAGCTAGTACTGGACGACCGCCGCCGGCCTCTGACGCACTGACTGGGCCAGAGGCGCTGCGTGGCGGCTTGCGGTCGGATATTCTTGCCGTAACTTATCCGTGTGAGCGGGCTTCAATTTTCACTTATGAGATGGTTCGAAGAAATAGGCCCCGATATAAGAAAGTATGCAGAATAGGTAGAATGGCTGAGCAACAATTAGCTGGCTCGGCTCTATTGCAGGCAAAGAAGACGCTAAGCGGAACCTAGCTAGCAGATATAAATGTAACGCGCGCTAAGGGTCGCGCAAACTGGGTATCGGTACGTCTGTATAGCGCCTTGAAGAAGGACTTTTTCCTCGAAAACGGGACGCCGCCTCTGCTTTTCCCGCAGCATACGAACCGTGAGCAGAAGCCAAGATTTCTTACTTCGACAGAGCAGATGATGAGGGCCGCTCTCCCCATTACGGTGGAGAGCGGCCCTCTTTGTAAATATAGCCGAATGCAGTCGCGGAACGAATCACGCGTGCAAATTTCGAAAGCGACTCAACAAAGCGTGCCTTTTATCAATTTAGCGAGATGGTCGCCCGCCTACACTTAAGGCGCAACTTAAATTTCCGAACTAAAGTATACACCGCCGCCTTGCTACGGGCCACAGGTGGAAACGATTGTTATTCTGTAAAGCGCCTAGCCCACGCTCTTAAAACGGCGCGCGGTGGTGTCTTCGTTTTTCTATTTCGCTGTAGAACTCGGAACAAAAGCATTGTGTTGCCCAAATAAGCGAGGCGGCGCGAGGCGCAGTTATGAAGAAAGAGAGACAAACAAAAAAAGAAGCTTTATCAGTGGAAAAGCTTTGCCGACTGCACGCAAGCCTCCATAATAGATGAAAAGGAGAAAACGTTCGGAAAAGCGGCGTTTCCTGCAAGCTTAGCCTTTCCCCTCCCGCGTCTGCTTCTTCATTTGCTTCGTTCCCGGTACGCGTGTTTCTTCGATTTCAATTTGGCGATCGCGCGCTGCTTTTACAGGGGCCCGCCTCCGACGCAATGGCCGGAACGAACTAGCACTCCGCTATATTAGCTCTGCCGTCGCCGTGGTCTGAAATGCAGATGCGGCGGTGGTTAGAATGCAACCGGCTTACGTGCAGCTCAAAGACCACCGCGGCGCATGTCAATAGGTTATGCTCGTGCAGCGCGTGGCCAGAAAGCGCTTAGCAGCGCGTTGCTGCACGCGACGTTATCTTAGGGAATAAATGCCGTAACAAGTGACACCTACCCGCGCTGTGCGTGTTTCCCCGTATTTTGCGCAAGCGCAAAAGAATGTCACCAATGACTAAAGTGTGAGCCCGTAAGTGGTGCACGACACTGAACTGCCGCATAGGCGGCCTTGTGTATGCCCGAAGAGTGCAACCTCAAATACTGGCCCAGAAAACCCACTGCCCTCCTCTCTTGCTGGAACTCCTGGTAACCACTTGGTCCAGGGCCCTGTTGTGGAAGCAGCTTCGTGGCGCACACTTTGCAACATATTTCGATCACGCGATTTTGATCAGGGCACAAAAATCCCGAGGGCATGCTTTTCCTCTCATCAAATTCCTCCGCTGTAATTCGGCCGGATCACCAACACATGTGCAAGTAAGCACGCGAAACTTTGACGTAGCGGCCGATATTAAATGTGCACCGCGTGTTACACAGGTCCAGAAAGGCACGCATATAACATTATGGGCTCAGGACGCCAGTGGCGGTCATTCTCGAGCTTTTATAAAAGACGAGCATTCCATAATGGCGAAAGCATTGTCGGTCAATAATAGAGTAATGATATCAACTGCTGACCAAAGTCTAGCACCTCCGTGTACGTAACACAGGCAGCTGCCGTCACACTCACCACTGATATGTAGTGTGTGGATCCTCGCAGCATAACTTTAAGATCATGTCGTATCGCTAATTCTTATCAAACATTACGCAGGCTGTCGTCTTTGTGCCAGGTATGGGAGGGCACCCCGAAGACCATGCAGCCCTCATGAGGCCGGTCCAAAAGCAGAGAGGATTGTATCGCGTCACTGCGGGTACTCCAAATCACCCTATAGTGCCCTAGAGGTGTATGCAGTTTGGCTGAAGGCGGGGATACGTTATGCTGGAATGAACACAGAATAATCGTGGTGAAAACAGCGCTGACATAGGGCGAAGCAAGAACACAACACAAGCTGTGTTGTGCTTGTTTCGTCCGCAAGCGTTGTTTCCAACAGGCCTAACTCTCCACCCTTCTTGGGACGCTGAATAATGCACGTAGTGTGTGCTCCCACCTTGTCAACCGCTATCAAGCAGACATGATGTGCTCTTAGGAGACGGTAACGGTTGGCGGAGAGGAAGAATTATTTCTGGCTAAGTCAAAACATTAAAGAAGGGATTGTAACTCCGGTCCCGAAGTAGAGAGGATTGCGCCGAATTCTTCCAAGTAGCAGAAATTATCCTAGTGGCAGGTATACGCAACTTTGCAGCTGGCGAGGATAAAATATTCCTACGAAGATGACGAAGCGGGCAGTGGCGCGGGGCGGAGCATTCGCGCCAGGCCCGTTGGCCATTAAAGCATATTTCATCGTCATGTCATCACGTCGTTCTGTTTCTGTTGTGTCGCCGTGTTCCATCGCTTGTCATGCCACCACGTAACAATATGTTGAAAGGGGGGACGCAGAATAATGCAACCGATGTGTGCTCTCACCATTTCAACCGCTATTAAGTAGACATGGTGTGCTCTTAGGAGACGACAACGGTTGCCGAAGAGGAAGGAGCACTTCTAGCTAAGTCGGAATATTGAAGAAGGCGTAAACGGTGCCACTCTGATATTTGACTCTAGCCGGTGTTTCCAGGCACTAGTAGACGATAACATAAAAAAGAAAACAGTGCACTGCGTAGTTACAGCATCGACCACTCATTTTTTGCAGTAAGAGGAAAGGGGGGGGGGGGGGGGGGGCACGGCATAAAAGATTGAAAGATGCATGGCTTCTCTCGTGAAGAGCTTATTGACGGTTCGTCGTTTGGCACACAAGCAGATTACTTTGTGAGCATACGCAATCGGGAGACAGTTCTCCAAAGAACATCTCCAGGTTTCCTCAGCGAAAATAAAACGGTACTAGGACGAGGCTGTATTCACACCACTCTGACTGCAGGGAAAGGACTGACGGTAGAACTATAGCTGTGAGTTCGTTGGCCGTCGAAGACAGAACTACCACCGCTCTCGGCCGCGTTTAATTTAAAAGCTGGGGAGAACTTTAGGACCAACGCGCGGCAAGCGTCTACAACAGTACCGAGCAAAGTAGAGAATGGTTCACGCGGCTGCAGTCATTCTAGGTACCTACGTCTGGCAGCATTGCGTGTCACAGGAAAAAAAAAAAAAAAAAAGCTGCATAGCCGCGCGTCGTCGTATTTTGGCATAAACAGACATTAATCAGCTTTGCTGAGCGTAACTCCCATATTCTGACGTATCCCCCAAATATGTCGGCATGCAAACGTCATCAGCGCACAGTTCACACTGAGAGGCGGCAAGGGCACCGAGATCACACGGCATTCTAATTTCCATTTCACGTGAATTGACTTCAACCAACTTCCCGTGTACAGGTCGAGTACATACATCCGCTTTTCGAGCTCAGTGTCATTTTGTCACGGTCCGCCGTGTTAATGATTCAACGCATAAGCGCCTCGCTAAACGTATTCGATACCTGCGGAAGTCACAGCTTTTTAATTTATTATTATAAGCGCAAGAGCCTTCAATAATGGCGCACATTTCGCGATAGAACGGAAGTTTTCTGTAATACCAGCTGCACTCTACCTGGAAGCCCGCCGACAAATAGTGTCTGAAATGAGAGACTCGGATCCTACTAAAAGACAAGATGCAAAATATCTTGGAAGGGAATAGCCCGCGTACATATTCGTTACACCTTCCAACAGAAACGGTCGATGTGCACTGCCCCCATCTCGAGTGCGGACAGAACGGGTAAGCTTCTCAAGCTCCGCACGTGAGCTCGCGCTGGCTTCGCAAAGCTTCGAAGATTTTTTCGAGTTCGCGTTTCAATTCCGATTCGGCATTATTCCATCCAGTTATATTGTGAGTTGCGGGCGGAAAACAATTGACTTCACAGCGTGTCCATGTATTTGAAAGAAGGCAGTGCAGCAATGAAAAGGAAAAGGACGGCAAGTGAAAGCAAAGGAAACAAAATGGAGAATCCTAAAAAAAAAAAAAAAAAAAAGGTCAGTTTCGTCCAATACATGAAGATAACTGCGTACTCAGAACATCGAAACTTGCATCGGAAATATATGCGCTTCATCCCGTTATGAAACAGGGATATACAAATGACATCATGCGTGTGGAATAGCCATATATAAAAATACTGAATGGCATCCGTAAGCAGCAGAGGCATTATAGTCCTGCGTAAAAACAGGGATGAAATCCAAATAAGAAAGGATGTCAGGCAGGGAGACACGACCCATCCAGTGCTATTCACCGCGCGTTTAAATGCATTATCCAGACACTTCGATCGGCAGCAGTTGGGGATGAGTTACTGAACAATACCTGGGTAGTCTGCGATTTTCTAAGAGATTGTCTTGCTGTAACCCAGGTGACGAATTAGAACAAATTTTTCATAAACTAAACAGGCAAATCAGAAGAGCACATCTGACAATTGTTATGCAAAAAACTAATGTTCAACAACCTCGGCAAGAAAACAGCAGCATGCGATAGGTGGCGATGCGCTGGGAGTGATATGGAACTATAGCTATTCAGAACAGGTAGTGGCCGCAGTTCCGTACTATGCGAGTGAAATAAGTGGAAGAATAAGAGTGTGGTGGAGAAAATTTGATAAGTACTCTCATGTCATAAATGCCAGTTTACCGGTATCACTCAATTAGAAAATATATAACAGCTAGCTCTATTTTACAAAAGGAAAATATATAACAGCTGTATTTTACTTGTGCTCTGGGGCTGAAGCATAGAGGCGAACAAAAAGGGTTCAACTTGAATTGAGGCCAGGGACAAGCGAGTTATGGAAAAAAAAAACAATATGAAGACACTTAAGCTCCTCCTTTAAGGTATAACGCGATAGCGTAGGCTACCAGCCCACATATAAAGCCCCGCTATAATTAAGCGGCATGAACGTGCCTGAGCGGCCTAGGAGCAGCGTTCATGGCTTGGCATCCGAGAGCACTGGAAGGTTCATTCCTATCTGTCATTTTGACCTCAACTTAACAGGCCGCGAGTTGGCAGTACCACCAAACTTTGTGGCAGCATGCAGTCTTTTTAAGTCGCGCATATCATCAAAGAATAAGTGCTTCGGCATTTCAGATGCCATCTACCACCTGTCAGCGCCATGATCGGATTTCTCACTCGAAACGCCAAAGCCGACATCGATACCGACTTCGACGCCGGATTTTCTGCTTAACGTGGCCTTTAATGCGATAGCATTGAAGTGATAGGTGCAACGTTAGGAGAGAGGAAGACAGAAGAAAGAGTGGGTGAGAGAATGAATTCGGGTTGTTGGCATTCTAGTCAAAATCAAGAAGCAGAAACTGGAACGGACAGGACATGCAATGCCAAGACAGGATAACCGATGGCCGCTAAGTGTGACTGACTGGATTTCAAGAGAAAGCAAATGTAGCACAGGGCACCAGGAGGTTAGTTGACTGGATGAGATTAAGAATTTTGCGGAGATTAAGTGGATGCAGCTGGCAACGGACTGGAGGGATATGGAGAAGGGATTTGTTCTGTAGTAGGAGTAGACAGGATTATAAGGATGAGGGAATAAAATAGAGCCGTAAAAAAATGCAGATACCTGAAACAGTTTGAATGGCGGCTACTTACGAATCACGTACGAAAGATAAGATCAAAATGTCATCGTGCGAGTGCAGGGACCCTTGCAGAGCCAACGAAAACGAAATTAGCTTTTATTCTGATACTGATGACCACAACGCTATTCACGGTTCAGGGCCTCATACTGTCATCTGGGCGTGCTAGCTGATTCATCAATAAACTGAATGGTGTTAGCTGTACAGCACCCTTGTCAGCTTAGAGGGCGACATTTTCTGAGGCTTTAATGATAACGGATTTTTGTTGTATACAGAACATAATAAAGGTGTAAGGATGCTTACTTATGGCATTAATGACGTTATTAGACCTTAAATTATGTGCGTTGTTGCTAATGTTTACTTTCTCCTGTGAGTGCTGAAGATCTATTTGCATTAAAGGTAGAAATACGCTGTACACCGTACTCACTTTTGTCAAATAAAGTGACGTCAAAAGTCTCTCTGGAGCCCTTTAAATGCTAAATGTATGCACCTAGTCAGCGTATTTTGATTTAAAAGACGTCTATATTTTGTTC
Organism: Amblyomma maculatum; assembly: GCF_055883805.1. Taxonomy (NCBI): domain Eukaryota; kingdom Metazoa; phylum Arthropoda; class Arachnida; order Ixodida; family Ixodidae; genus Amblyomma; species Amblyomma maculatum. The sequence goes on from NC_139344.1 coordinate 34,829,921, forward strand.
ATGCTAAAGCAGCGCGTTCAGTCGAGGCGCCTTTCGAGAAATTAATTTGCCAGGGTGTTATTATGCTACTTTAAGGACGGAAGCCAGTTGTGTCAACGTGAATACCTTTTTCCTTCGTGACAAATGAGTACTTACCTAGACAGACAGAAAACATCCTTTCCCTGCCATTCAGTTAGATCAAAGTAAGGTAGACAATACTCACACAATATAGGCAAAGTTATGCGCATATAGCACGTCAAGTGAAAATTTGCTGAGCTCCCAAGGCTGATCTTTTCTAGTTCTCATTTGTAAAAAATCTCAAGCTGCTTCATACACCATAACGAAAACACACACAGAACAAAGGAGACTTTCATTACTTTTCAGCCTAAATATTTTGACCAGCTTCTGTTGCATGCCAATAAAGCTTGTTAAAACATCCATATGTTCTGTGGATCGCGACCTAAAAACACGCTTTGAGCCATAGCTTGCCATATGAGGCAGTTTTGCTTTGTGGTCTGTGGCTCCGTATCACATCTGCACACAACTTTCTCGCGACTAACACAACCTGATGGTAAAACAGCGCGTAATACGAAGGACAAAGAAGGAACACACAGATGAGACGAGACGAGTCGAGACAACGCACGTCTCGTCTGTGTGTTCCTTCTTTGTCCTTCGTATTACGCGCTGTTTTACCATCATGAACCATCAACTCGCCCAACAAGGATCACTTCTTGACACAACCTGCAGTCCTGCCCATGAAGTCTGTTGGCGATGAGACCGACGATCGGCATTAGCGCGTATGCGCGCGCGGCTCATTGCGGACAGGCCTGCGCTGCACTTTGCACTGCACGTCGGAGAGAGAGAGAAAGAGAGCAGGATCTGCGCACGACCGTCAGTTCTCAAGGTTTCCCGTTCACCGTGTCGCTTACTCGGGGCGTCACGCTTGCGCGGCAAGTTGTGACAGTTCAGCACGCTTCTTAGCGTGCTGAACTGCGTCATTTGCGTTTTTTTTTTCTGTTTCATTTCGTCACTTCTTTGAATTCGCCGAGCGCAGGACAGCCACCATAACATTTTCAACGTCCATTATTCTTTCCTTGGCCGTCTCAACGTACTTTACTTCCATGTTTCTGTACCAGTGTTTTGGCTTTCATGGCCTACCTTCGGCGATGTGTTTAAACTAAACTGCCTCGCACAAATATGGTCGTTTGCCAGCAAAGTGATGAGAAGTAACGCACAACCAATATGCCAAGTACCCTTTGACGTGATCTAAAAACTGTGATGCTAAATTAAGCATCGCCTGCTAGCTTTGCAGGGTTTCTGGTTTCTATTGGTCTCTCATTAAAATGGCTGTTTTCTTCACATATGAGCCTAAAGTGACGAATTCATTTTGCCGTAACGAATTGTCCTATGTAATGGACTTCTGTGACAAAAAAAAAATGACAAAAAATAAAGGTTCCTTTCTAGCCTCTGTATTTGTGCGAACTTCAACTGTTCGCCTGGTTTCGAAATTTGCTTTTTTTTTCTCTCCATCTTGGCTTCCTGATTGAAAGCAATTTCTCGCTCGTGCCTTTTAAAAACGTTTGCCCGCGATGTGCCGGGACTTTCTAATAACTCGTTCCGTCTTCTCATGTTTAATCAAGCTTTCTTGGTTCTCTGCCGGTTGTAAGTATGTAAAAAAGCAAGATTCGGAAGCTGCAGGGACAATTTGTTCAAATCCAAAGTGTGACAGAAAGCTTTTTGCTTCAAAGTTCCAACACAGGTGAAACCGGGTACTCAAAATGGTGTAAAAAGGAACAGAAGTGCAGATAGGCAGTCGATGTTTTTGCAAGTTTGTTAGCGTAATTTTTTTTCTAACCAAAAGTAGAGCGGAACTAATAGGAGCTGCCTTCTAATAAGTGCTTTCTCTCTCTCTTGAATAAATTGCTAAGTTTTGCAACTCTTTCCCTCCAATGCTCTTATAAGCTTGAGTTGTGCACATTTTTGTGAAGCAATCTTTGCTGCAAAGTGAATGTCGTCGAAAGCAAAGGAAACGAAGGGCTAATAGACAGGGAGGTTTACCCATCTGAATGCCGTGCGCAATATCTTGCGCCGTTTATGAGAATACGAGGTCAAAAAAGAAAAAAAAAAAGAACGATAATATCGCACATCTTTCTGTTCGATTCTATTCCGTTCTTGTTTCCTGTTTTCCTCCGGCGATAGCTGGGAGCATGGCTTATTACTTGAGCCAGTAGCGAAAGGCGGAGGGAATAAAAATGGAAAAGAACTAAACGAAACATGTACAGTACATCCCAGCCCATGACTTTGCAACAGCACATTGCTGAGAGCCACCTATCACGTCCTCTTTGCATCGGCAGACGACATAGGTTTCAAGATGAATAATGACGCAGCTGTGGCGTACTGACATCGGTATTATAGAAAAAGATTAAGCTTTAGCTAAGATATGAAATTAAAAAAAAAATTATTCTATGCGGCTCGCTCGAGACTAGGAAAATACGAAGCTTCTCTCTCAACAAGGATCAGCGCGGGCTGATTAGTAACTTGATGTCTGATGCATTCCCAAGATACCTTTGATAGTGCTGGACGGCCGAAAAGACTAGTTTTAAGCAGACACGAAAATAAAGTCGCATTGGGGGAGGGGGGGGGGGGGGGGTTGGAAAGTTCGATATTTCGCTGTTCGCCACCATCGCCATTCGATATTGGTAAAGGTTCACTTTATTTTCTTGCTACTTGAACTTGGTAACGTCAGCCTTCATGATTTTTCTGGCTAGAGGAAACACGAACATAAACATCGTGCTTTCTTAACCAGTACGCCTTCTAACTCTCACTCGCACCTGCCATATAAATGTCAGCCCTGTTTTGCGGGCTCAAACAAGGTATTGCCCTGCCGTCATGACTAATAAAGTTTTGCTTAGAAATTCCACGTCGAGTATAACTATCTAGGTAATTGGTACGTTGCAAAACACGAGGCTGGAAGATGAGTGCCTCTGGATAACGGCGACAAGAGCTCGGCGCACACTGACATAATTAGCAATAGTTGCTTCAAAGGTCTCACTGCGCACTAACCATGCAGGCACAGCCCAAGAGCAAAAAGGAAAAAAAGAAATTCATTGCGCAGCAGAACGGTTTTTGCTGCAGAACGGATGCCCCAAAAGCACAATAGCCGAGGCTTCGACTAATTGCGTGTCTGTTATGCAAGCTATAATTAACGCGTCAGTGATGTTCTGTTGTTGGTTATTTTGCTCTGTGCACCAGGGGTGCGCCGTCAGAGACGGTAACGTGGTTCAGCGGAGGTTCCTTGCGCCAGAGGCGCACCGTCGGAGTCGGTATGAGCAAACACTTGAAGGCAGGAGTTCACGAGAATAACAACTGAATATTTATTCACACAGCAAATATTTACAACATTTAAAGCAGAGATGCAAGGTGAAACTGGCTAACTGGGAAATACTCCCACCTCGGCATAGCCGACGATGCAGAGCATCTAAAACTAGCCCAGAACGCCGGACTGCGCCCTCGGGCTCGGTTTTACCCCATGAGGTCCAGCCCTAATTTCCACAACGTCCAATCACCACAAGCGTCAACCTGATTGGTTGGTTCCCGGCAGCTCCCCCTTCAACTTTAAGAGAACTAAACCCTCTCCCTCTCATTGAAAAAAAAAAAAGAAAAGAAAAGAAAAGCTCTTAGGGTCACGTCCTTCCTACATTCCGCGGTACACGTAGCCGTTCACCTGGCCGTTGCAACGTTCAAGTCAATGCCGTGGTTCTGTCACAGCTCGGCTGTACTCACGAGTGAACCGCTTTTGTTAGTGCTCGCCACCACATTCCATCGGGCGCTCGCGTGAACGAGCGTCTCACATGCAACCGCGAGGTCGAGACAACGCGCTCAACCCGGTGTACAAAAAAAGAAAAGCAAAAAAAAAAAAAAAAAAAGAGCGGTCAGCGGTCCTGTCACGGCTCGCCTGTCGTCCCGAGTGCAGTGCTATTGTTAGGCGCTCGCCACAGCATTCCATCGGGTGTCCGCGTGAATGTGTGTATCGCCTGCGACTGCGGGGTTAAGACGACGCGTGCAATCTGGTGTTCACCACGTCACTGACTGTCACACAGCTCGTAATGCTCGTCATCCTAAATGGCTTTGCGTGCTTCGCCAGGTGCCACGCTGCGCCCTCCTGTCTGCATACCACCTGCGTCCACTCATGCTACGAGAACAAAGAGGAGCTGGGCTGGTAGCCATATACTTTCCCCGACTTCCCGCGCTAATCTGTTGTGCCCGTCGGTCCCTTACAGCGTCTTAAAATAAAAATGCCAGACGAATATTTTATTGCAAGGGTCGGGAAACGATTAACTGGTAGCCTCAGTCTGATATACAGAATGGCAGTTTTCAAAGTTGCAACCCTGACTGGATACAGTGACACCGGCGCAACTTTAAGCCCAACATATACGCCACTGGTGCCTGGAATGAAGGCTTGGAATCTCAGTAGACGACCAACCGTCGAAAAATCTCTTTTAATGTGAGCTGGTAGTGCGGGTAGGGGGTAACTTGCAAAAGGCGCTTCTCCAATTTAAGCGTCGCCTACAGATAAGACTCCGAGTTTCAAAAGAGTCGTTCTGCTCACGTAGTGAGCAAGGATCGAGAGCAGTAGTTTCTTCCGCTTTTGGCTAGTGGGAACCAACGCCCCCAATAACCGCTCCGTCTGCTTCAAACGGGACAAAGCACTGCTTAGGCATCCCCGCGCCAGAGACAGGGGTACTTCAGCTGCGTGCTTGAACGTAGTGTAAATGCTTCGTTGCGTGAAGTATTTTGTTTCAATGATGAGCGAAAGTGTGCCGCCTAAGAAAAACACGTTAGCAGAAGCAATGGGCTTCTGAATTAACATTATCGGTTTGTTCGATGATATACCGAGATTTTACCCCAAGCGAAACACCACTGAACCGCACACAGACCAACGATGGACGCTATCTTTACACGTCCACTCTGTCAGACAGCGTAGCCAGTCTAACAAAAGCCTACAGGTATTGTTCTGTCCAATGCGGATTGCGGGCAAACGACTGCATAAGCGCTATCCATAGATATCTCCTTGAACTCGCATTCACCGCGTCGAAGGGCCAAAGGTCCTTCCAATGCAGGAATGCGCAATATCCGCTGAACGACTATGGCACTTTTTTTTCCCCATGTGGGCATGGCTATAGTTCACTAAAGCGGAAAGACACTCACGCGCTGCCGATTATGGCATGGGAAGTCAGTGTGACTTCGCTATATTTATCCCAGTAACCATCCGCGATGCCTTATTTTAAAACCTTGTAGATTATCACTTTCCTGATTCTCTAACGCAGAAATAATCAAGTCATTGCTCTAGAATCAAGAGGTCTCAAAAAAAAAAAGAAAAAAAAAGGCACACATATTCCACTTTTCCCGCTATACGCCCAAATCAAGGCGTTACATTCTTTGTGCTTCGTAGAGCGGTTGCGGAAATAATGAGACATTAAAAAGAGAAAGCTACAAAAAATGCTCCGGTTACCGATCATAAAATCCGCCACGGGAACATACGTGTACGGACACGTGCGCGCAAGTATTGCAGCCTCCAAACGTCCCCGGAGAGAAATCTTACTGACCCGTAATTTGACAGCAAAACTGAAAAATGTATCATCCTGCCCGATGGACACACTGCCGCGGCTTTTGCTGAAACGCTCCCCCGAGAGTACCGCTGCCAGATTTCTGCGGTACCGGCCGCTCGTCCGCTGATGGCGCACACGGGGCACTTCCTCGACGATGCCAGGCCGCCCCCGAGAGACGCAAAGACAACGAATCACATACTAGGGCTCACAGGACGCACGTGGGTGACTCGCGCTGACCTCCGTCTGAAATGTTGCTGCCTGGGCCGCAGTCTCTTAAACGAAAAGCTCAGCACGTGCAAACCCTTTTTGCGGGCGGCCTTTCCGCGACTCAGCGGAAACACACACACACATACACACACACACACACACACACACACACACACACACACACACACACACACACACACACACACACACACACACACACACACACACACACACACACACACGCACATATTTATATGTATATGTATATATATATATTTTTTTTTTCGGTGTATATTAGCGTGGCATCCTTGCTCAGGAGGTCGGTCGGAACAAAATTCTGTTTTCTCAGTTTCAACGCGGTTCCGTTACGGCACGCGCAACAAGTTCGGCGCCGCTCCGCATGTCCGGTGGTTCCTCCGCTACTAGCATCCTATGGCTAGCGGAGCCCCGAGCACACGAGCGAGACAGCATTCTCAGTCTACAATGGCTCTTAATCGAGTGCTGCTCTTGGTTTGTTTTTCCTTACTGAATAATTTCCGAAGTACTCCAAGGTTCCATACTAGGTCTCGCACTATTTTTGCTGCATATAAATGATATTACGAAGGTTAAACACACCCGAAATAACCGTCCTTGCTGATGACACGAGTATACTTTTCACGGGCAAATGTGCAGGCGATCGAGAAGGAAGAAAATATTTACCCATGCCAACTGTCTACCTGTCTCGAGGAATATAGTTTGCAGCTGAATACGCACAAAACAAAGTTTATACTATTCAAACCAGTTAACAAAGTTGCTAAAGAAAACACTACACTTGAATACAGAATGAAATATATTGATCAAGTGTCTAAACAAACATTTTTAGGTGTCTGGTTTAATGAAGATCTATCCTGGACTCCGCATATTAAACACCTTCTAACTGATCTTCCCCGTGCCGTAGGTTGTATGAACCGTATAACTCCTCGTGTCCCTCTCTGGATTTAAAAAAAAAAAAAAAAGAATTGTATTACACATTATTTTACTCTCGTCTACTTTATACTAAAGCCCCGCCGGGGTGGCGCAGTGGGGACGGCGCTCGACTACCAAGCACGCGGGATCGAATCCCGGCCTCGGCGGCCGCTTTCGATGGAGGCGAAAAGCAAGGCGCCTGTGTGCTGTGCGATGTCAGTGCACGTTAAAGAACCCCAGATGGTCGAAATTTCCGGAGTCCTCCACTGGGGCGTCTCTCACAGCCTGAGTCGCTTTGCGACGTTAAACCCCACAAAATCAAGCCCAAAACCAACTTTATGTTAAAAATTCTAGGGGCACTTTGAACCACTAAAGTGCGATGGGCTTTTGAAAGCGTCTGTTGAGAAGTGGTCCGAAGCCTTCCACTACCGGAACCCCTTTCTCTCTTTTTTCACTGCAACCTTCCTCATTTTCTTCACAGCTTAGTTAAGGTGTCCGCGGATAATTGTGACAGTATACCGCGCCTTTTCTTTTGCTGTCAGCCAATTTGAAACGCCGTTGATGCCTGCTGTACTGCGTCTATTTCTATATACGCTGTGTGGTGCGGCGTTCGAGGAAGAGCCAAATGAAAGGGGCCGCACGGAGGCCTGGATCGAACGCCCGGCGTGGTCAGCTTCGTATTTGAGTGAAGCGCCTGGCGACGTCTTCACTAGTCCTGACGTCATGACCGGATGTGGCGTCATCAACACTTCCGGTTATTAGACATGGGAGATGACGTCACCATGTGATGGCGTCATAATCATCTGTCATTACTGATGACTATCGACTAATGACTAATTAGAACTTTTTAGTGACTGGGTAATCATTAGTTAGTGCTGGTTAGTGACTAGTTAGTCATTACTACTAGTGAAGGTGTAACGTATTGTGGCGCTTGGTACAGCTTCAGTGACTAGGCACTGGTGACTGCGCTTCAGGCGTTTCGCTTCTCGTCAATTACTATTACTAATTAGTAAAGAATCTAATTGCCTAACTACCATGCTACTCATTACTACTCAACAAATTAACCAGTTAAATGCCCTTCAATTAGTTGCTGCTTTTACCAATGCCCATAAATGGTGCGCTCTCGAAAGTGTGACAGCCAACAGCTCCTGCTGACAACGATGAGGAATTAAAGGCTTTCGCCTTAATATTTGTGGGGCACACCACGACGAAAGGAGATCACGGCAGGCTGCTTGTACTGCAGAAGCGCATCCTACGTCTTTTTGAGAACTATAGAGGTAGAATAAATGACTTGCCAACCCAGCCACTCTTCCTAAAGTATTATTTATTGCCAGCCAACAAGGTATATTAATTTAAACTGATGCAAATCATCTATAAAAGAAAGCTGTACACTAAGTATACCGATATATCTCCACATTATAGCTTTCGAACCCTTTCACATAAAACAGGGCAGTTAGAACCAATTATGGGAAACAGGATCTTGAATATCAAGCAGTGAAATTACTTAACCTTAATGAACACAGCATCGATCTTACGTTACCATTTATTTCCATCAAAGCAGCATATAAATAATTGTTTAAAACCACACAATATAAATAATGAATATAGGTGGTACACCTATCCGAATGCAAACTATCAGTTTTCGTTTTCTTCATGACTATTTTTCTTTGCAGTTTATGTCGTCATGTTATCCCTGCCAAACACTGACCCATATCTTTGCGTATTTTATTTTTTTCTCATCTTTTTGCTGTCACATATTCTCTCATGTGTTTGTTTCACAGCAAAATGTTGTTAATCTGCAATCTGCACTGTGTGTTGATATGTATCTTATATATTTTCTTTTCACTGATTGTATTGTTATTCAGGAGAATTCCTTTTCTATGCAGTTGAACGTGTTGCCTGTTGCGAGCTACAGATGGAAGACGAGGCCTTGTTAGGTACGCGCCTTTTGTCTCGTCTTCCACTTTCTCTTGAAAGAAAATAAGCTGAACTGAACTAAACTGAATGTGCTATATCTGCGCTCATTTAACCCCAACTTACTCTCAAGCCTTGTTGTAAAGTATGCTTTTTGTCACGCGTGCTTTCAATAAATGCTTCTTTTTACGCTTCTTTTTACTAATTAGCTTGGTTGGTAAAGGAAAAGGATTAGCAAGGACTGAATTTTTACCACCATAGCGTTTAAGGTCCTTTACTCAGAAAATCAGGAGTCCGCGTTGGTGTCGGCATCGGTGTTGTGAGCGAACATCCACGGGCATGGCTCTGGCATGTGATAGCTATAGCAGCTGACATGCACAGTTGCGCACTGATTCGACGTAGGGTTGCCTGACGTTGCGTTTTGGCAGGAGCTTCCAACTCGGGCCTCTCCTTTCATATGGGCGGGCGGTGTCAGAATCAGGGCCCTCCCTTGCATTCCCGTTACCCGTTTTATAAAACGAGCAGCCCGCCGTAGATTGGAGCTTTCTTTACGTCTTCCAAAAGCAAATTTTCATAAGCTTCGCATAAGGAATCTAATCGAATGAGTCTTGGTTTGGTTTGGCTTGGTTTGTGGGGTTTAACGTCCCAAAGCAATTGAGGCTATGAGAGACGCCGTAGTGGAGGGCTCCGGAAATTTCGACCACCTGGGGTTCTTTAACGTGCACTGACATCGCACAGCACACGAGCGCCTTCCTTTTCGCCGCCACTGAAAAGCGGCCGCCAAGGCCGGGATACGATCCCGCGCCCTTGGGAACAGTAGTCGAGCGCCGTAACCACTGCGCCACCTCGGCGGGGTTCGACTGAGTCATGCTTGCTCTGAGAACAGCATCAAACTCATAAAAGTTGGTGTAAACTCCCGTACTCTTGGTGAACGATGACTTCTGTTTACCTACAAGCTGTTCTCGTTCTATTTGTTACAGCTTAGGCCGCACGTATGCCTTGTACGGCAGATTCGCCACCGAATGCAGCTAAAATCAAACATCGCGGTTTTCGCTGGCGAAATACGGACGCCTTTCCCCGCGCACCCAAGCCAGGCTCGTTCACGCTCCGCCTCCTCGACGGGCATTCGAAGGCAGGGATGGTGAGCGCGGGCCGACGGTGAGAGCGGCGGACACTATACACGAGCATCGGCGGCACGCCTTGGCCTCGACGTGTAGCACCACTGCGCCCGTATAGCTGTCACTGCCAGACGACCGATGCCGCGAACGGGAGGATTCCGCAAGAGCGTTGCGGCCCATGCTCTCCCTTGCATGGCCGTTCCGAGGCTTGGATGCGGCCTACGCACCCTTCCTGCCCTAATTAGGAGCGACGCCTGCGGTGGGCTAGCGCTGCTCTTCGATAATGCGCAATTACGGGAGCCCTCGCCAACGCGGCCGCGATCCGGGTGTCGCGTTTAATCTTGGAACACTCGACCGAACTGGCCTTTTACTCTTTAAAGAGCTCTGGATCCGCTCCAGCGACCATTGTATACCTTTGGGTGGAAGTTGCGCCGACCTGCGATCCGTTGCAACACCGCGGATGCCGGTAACGAGAGAGTTTAGAGCTGGGTTAGTTAACGCGGCGAAACGTTTCGAAAAACAGCCCAGTAAATGGAGTCATTGATTCTGTCCCACCTTCGCAATTCCCCGGGCGCCAAGTTGAAAGCATCCGAGCCGTAAATCGCCATCACACGCAACAGATTGCGTGCGCGTGGTATGCGGTGGAATGTTTGTCCCGAGTCTCTGCAAGAACTATGTGTAGCACTTGGAACGGTGGTCATTCTGTCATGGTACCAGTGCAGTGTCTTGCCAGCTCGAAGAGTTCTAAGCGACATCCTGTAATTCAGCATCAACGTCAGTGCCAGCGGTCAGCCTGCATCAAAAACCTCTGCTGATATTGAACACTCGGTGCTATGTCGTTGCAGCTCCTGCAAGTGGCGCGGCGACACCACAACATAGCAGACAAAGCGGGGACAGAGGTGCTGCTAAATAAGCATGCTTCTTCAGAAGAGAAGCGGCTTCCTTACCCCGTGTTGCTTTTATATTAGAATTAGCGGTGATAAAATCAGCAGTAAGTCGCTCTAAATACGGTTTGTTTTTCATCATTATAGGCTTGAAATACATACGTATTGAAGTGTGCATAAAATCCATAGCACTGTGCCGCAGAATGTTTTTGCAAACCTTGACACATTCATCAAACTCAGCACATTAAATTTGTTGAGTTTTTATTCTGTGTGTGATGTAAATGTTTATTGTGTTTTTACATTTTTGCCGCATGTTTTCGTGCGGCGATGATTTTGTATCCGATGGGCGCTGGTGTTTATCAAGCATAGCGGCTGCTGGCTTGTCCGCAGCCTAGATTGGTCGCGTTTTAAGTAATAACGTAGACGATATATGTCTCACCACTTTAAGTTGTTGCGAAAGAATGGGTTTGCTGGTTTGGTTAGTAGGGTTTAACGCCTCTGAGAGACGCCGTAGTGGAGGACTCTAGAAATTTCGATTACCTGCGGTTCTTTAACGTGCACTGACATCGCACAGCACACGGGCCCCTTGCTTTTCGCCTCCATAGAAAAGCAGCCGCCGAGGCCGGGATTCGATACCGCGTCCTTGGGAACAGTAGTCGAGCGCCGTAACCACTGCGCAACTCCGGCGGGGTGCGAAGGAATTGCCTGCCGGTAACGTTAATCAGGTCAAGTACAGCTGCCTTGAGCACGTCGTAATTACTGCGCTCATCCGCACACAGATGGTGCAGCAGCAGCCTGGCTCGCTCGCTCAGGACCGGCACGGTCAGCTCTGCGCTCCTGTTGCTTGGCACGTTGTACTCCGAGGAGAGCTTTTCAACATCCGCCAAGCGTCCAGTGTCGTTAGCACCTCCAAGATTTTAGAGCACTGACCGACCAGGTCTAAGTCCGGAAGCGCGCTCACGTCACAACCTGAGCCCAGAGGGGACTTCCTGAAGATATTAATACCATGAGGTTATATACTTTCCTGCGCCCTAGTAAAAGAGCGTGAAGGATATTATTTTGTGCGTGCGAAATCGAGCAGATTTTATTTTTTTGTACCGACATCTGTACAAACGACATTTTGTAGGGGATAGCCGGCGTCATACGCTTCTTTAACGCAGATACCAATGCTATCCAGAAAAAAAAAAAATAATAATAACACGCAGAAGATAACCGAGATCGTAACTTGCAGGTCAGGAGCCGGACGCTGTATAGACATCAGTGGGCATAATTCTTAACGCCGTAACGTTCACGGACCCATTCAGTGGAAACTCCGGCGTCGCAGTTGTTGGCGAGCAAATCCGGATTGGTTGAAAGGGCCGGGACGTTACAGGAGCTTGAAAGTGATCACATCAGATAAGTGTGACTATAAGGCCGTAACATGAATCGAACGTCATTTTTACGTGTTAGAATGTCAATAAATTAGTCGTGATCAAGAAAAAAGACAGTGAGACACGGATAGAACCTGCTCCCTGATTGGATCGCGAGTCGGGACACGCTGTCCCTTGGCGGGGCACGTTCGTTCGGATTAATTTAAGGTTGTGGTAAATAAAAAAGAGGAAAAACTGAAACATAAAAAATACAGTTAAACGCATCCTTGTCTGCGAAACGATGCTGGAGACGACCTGGAATCCTTAAGACGGACCTTAACTTCCCTCCTAATTTTCTTTGGCCCTACCCAAGGAGGCCGGCGCACAAGACTGAGGTACAGGCCAGATATGTATGCCCCACTCATTTAGGGGTTGTAGGAAAGAGCCTCCGTATCTATTAAACGGTGATTAAAGTTAGCTGAAATAACCTCAACTGTATTCGCGCTCTAAATGTAACACGACCAAGGGGATTAAAAAAATATTAAAACAGAGGGCTTTCTTTTGGGGACATGTATATAATATAATGTCAGCTACTGAGTCACATCTTTTCGTCGCACAGAAACCCTCTGAAAAGCCGATGAAGTCCGGCCGGTCGAAAAGAGACGCGCAACTAAATTTTATTCAACTGACTTATCCACACCCAACAGAGATGAAACGTGTGTGTGTATGAGGGGGGTCCGCATTTTTCCAGTCGCGAGGAAAATGCCAAAGTACAAAAAAAGGTGTGACGAAGGACCCATAGAGCTCCACATGGCTTCCAGTGAAGAAACGCAGCTTGTTAGGACGACGTATACACAGAAATCAGGCACAGCGTAATGGAGAACCACAGACACGATGCGCCGACTTCTATCAAATGTTTCCAGAGGCCGATACGCTTTGTATACTCAGTAGAGCTGTGGCTCACTCCTAGTTTCCAGTGCGGCGTAAAAAAAAAGTGGAACATTGCTCCACAAATTTTGTTCCGGTCTCTTCTTTGTCCAGGCGACATCATCACAAAAATTACGCCCACGTCAAAATAGGCCAGTGTGTCAATATTTGCTATAGGAATTCTCGATTTTCTTTCCCGGGAAAACTTAAAAGAAGCAGTGGCATAGCAAAAACTTTTCTCATCTCACTTTTCCGGATGTCACTTTAACCTGACGCTTTGCAGCAGTGACCTTTCTCACTCCGACTGATGCGCCTAATTCTACCTTTATTAGGGTGCGTCGACCTCTTTCAAGCTGTCTTTTTTTTCTGGAATTTTGTCGGCGCACCCAACATCTTCACGGTGTTGAATAAATTTAATTATTACGTGAATGCTAGCCCTCATCGCTGAAAAGTAATCATAAACGTATTAAACTGATTCCCTAGAGTCTTCCTGCTAATTCCCCGACCTGCAGGCTAAATTTATGCGTTTTTTATTTTATTTTGCTATCCTTTTAACCCTTTCAGCTCTAACACCACTGTGTGGCACAATTCCGTGCCTTGGCCGCGGTGTACGAGGCAGAAGCCAACGTCCGACTAAGTTCGCCACGCACGACAGAAACGTGCCACAAGCGCGAGTCGCACTCAGCAGTCGTTCCTTCTTTGTCCAAAGAAAGTTCTCAGGTGCAGGTCGCGGTGGACGGTCATTTATTCTCAGAAGTTCTCCCCGACTTCATCTTTTATACAGCTACTTTTTATCGTCTTTTAGACGGGGCTCGGCGGTGAGCACGGCAGTCGGAAAGAAGCGAGACGTCGGCCCTCTCTTCTTGAAAGTTTTTCATGGCTACAATCTGTTTCGTTTCGATGCACCTCAGACAGCCCAGCGAGAGCTAAAGTACGACTTAGAAGGGATTAGCCATCAAGAACTCGCTGACGCCTTCTCTCAATCTCACAAGCACGTAGGTGCAGCGAAAGGGATCTTGATACTTATGCGCATCTTCCTGCTCTCGTTTCTCCAGTCCTGATGTAAAGGCGCCAACAGCTAAAACACTCGACGGAGCCCGTTAGCAGGAACTTTCGGGATCGTTGAGAGGTTGCGTATTCCCTTCGAAAGCGGAGCAAGTTCATATTAGCAGCACGGCTCCGCGTACGTTTTCTTGACTTTCTTCTCGTTGTCTTGGTTCTCTCTTTACTCCGAAAATTTCTATAGAAACAAATAAACAAACTACAGCACCTTGCTAAAATACGACAAAATAACTTGTATTTCAGTTGTAACGTCAGGCTTTTCAGAAGCTGTGTAGTGCTTCCTTGTAGTCGTTCTTTTTTTTTTATGTAGCCTATTGCCATATAAGATGTGTTAGGTCTGCTGTGCACTGTTCCTGACAGTGGGTGCATGTCTTATGTTTGATTGTTTCGTGTCTACCGAGAAACCTCTTGTCAAGTATGTGCGCACCTCTTGCACGAGGAAGAAACAAAATTACGCACATTCCACATGACGACATGCCCACTGTAGCACATCAGATACTGTCAAGCACCGCAATACAACATGCCATTGCCACCTATGGAAGTGAGAGCGGCCTGCTTCGAGCAGTGTAACAGAGGTCGACTTACAACGCGCAGATCAGCAGCATGGCAAGCAAGGAGAAACAGCTTGAAAACCATGAAGAGGCGAGAAGCTACTCTCCCATCTCTCTTAATTCCCTAATTACCCAAACAGCAGCCGAAAGCCATCTCTTCAATCAATTAAAGGCGTAATTAATTCTATAGCACTTTTTTTGTGGCCTGTATTTCTGCACGTTTTAACAACACTACATTGTGTTGTGCATGGAGAAATATCTGTAGTCACAACAAGCTCACAGCTAAAAACCGCGCAAAAATTCTGTTTGAAAACAGAATCTTTTTATACAGTTTCTTTTTAGGCTGAGCCATGTGTTGAACAATGTTTTTTCAAACCTTTAGTCACATGCGCTTATCGGATCAGCGTAAGCACACTTATGCTCTTAATGTCGGTGCACCTCAACCCCTTATCCCGAGGAAAAAGTTATCTGCGGGACGACCAGGGAGCGTTCTTAAAACCTAAAAATTGCACGAATGACGAAACACAGAAAAGAAAGTACACAGGGCGAGCGACTCAGCACTGCTTTATTGCGCAAAAGTCTTCTTTCTTCTCCAGCAAAAAGACGCATGCGCGCCAAACATACTGTCATTAAACGCACCGCAACCTTTCCACGCCAGGAAAATCCACTTTTTTTACTGCATTAGTGGGCGCGAGCCCCGCTTGCACATTTGTAGGAGCTATTTTACTATCATCACAGCTTCAAGGATTCGCTTGTTTTCGCTCCCTCATAGCACCACCTATAATATTAGTTCAAGAAGCGGTGCGCATGTTTCGTCGTCATGTGTCTAAAACATACCAAATTCCGAAAGAAGCTTCCTATGTGCTGCGACTATAGGTATTAAAACCTAAGCAACAGCTAAGGTGTTCATCCTGCCTGCGCTCATCCTGCGTGTTTTCTGTGGCTCCTGCTTTGTTTTGAAGACCAATGAAACTGACAAGTTCTTGCAACTTGCCGCTCTAATTGTGTGTTTTGGAAATTTTCTCCGAGTGCAGTCTTCCCCAGAACAGCGTCACTCCGTCGTATTTGAAAAAAAAAAAAAAAAAACTGCCTCTGAAGATTCAATGGTGAGAGTGACCAAAGTATGATACCCTCGAATAGGAGATAAAGAAGGCCGCCCACATATGAAGCATTTTTATTTTTTTCCTCGTCGATTTGTATAACAGACACGGTTCTTGCATATCCTCCCTTGAATGTACCCCGCAAGAAGCGTATAGCGGTTGTTTTCTTTCAAACACTGCGCACGCTTCCCCTCCATAAGGGCGCAAAGGGTTTGCAAAATGCGCTGGCCTTTTTCGTCGATTATACAGACGTGAAGCCCAGGTAGTTTAATATAGTATATGACCCGAATGAAATGGTACTACCTTCTTCTTTGTGAGCTGAGTGGAACAAAAATTCTTTTCTCTTTATTGCGTTGAGCACATCCTGCCCGTCTGATGATGCGTGATGTCTCCTCCACCCTTTGGGAGGTCTCCATACACTCTACACTGACCTCTGCCCTTTCCTCTCCTCCACCCTCCAAGATACCGCCATTTACCCACCAACCACCTTTTCCCTTCACCCACGCCTCCCAAGCAGCACAGGAACGAAAATAGCTACGGTGAAATACACTTCAAAAACCCGACGGAAAGGACACAATTGTGAAGCTATATACAAATCTAAATAGTACTGACGCAGATCTGTCCGATCTCATCGAATTCTCGCCTGGGGATGGTTTTTTTATTTTATTTTTTTTACTTAACACAAGCTAAGGAACCCATTTACTGGAATCTGAAATTACGAGCGGATGTTCAGGTTCGCTAGGTCCTGCTCTTGTGGAGCGATGCGGCCGATGGCAGGAAAATTGAGCACCCATCTCCCTGCCAAAAAAAAAAAAAAAAAAGTGCAACTAACGCCCGGCAGCACCGGCTCTTCCCTTTTCGTCCGGAGCTTAACGCGTCTTGTTAGATCTCCGGCCGCTCTACGGTCATCTAATTGCGCTTAAGGAGCGGCGATCATTTACCTGGAGCTCGCAGTTCAGGTTGCGCTAACGTTGAACTTAAGAAACGCCCAGACTGACGAGGCGTTTCTTAAATTCAACGTATTTGACAGTTCCGGGATCGCGATACTGAGCACAGTGTAATTCTTCTTGAAGTGAGCAGCTGGCTTTAGGCGTGTCAGTTCTCTACTGACCACATACACCTCCGAACAAAATCGTTTTGAGCTTATCAACGCTTGAAGTAGCATGTTTCGACAAATTAAAGAGCATTTCACGTGCAACTCCACGAGGTCTTGCCGCAAAAGGGATAATGACTCTTGCCCTACTGAAAGCTCATGACGCATTGCAAAAATGGTGACGCAGTGCTGCTAATAAAATTAACATGAAAATATTGACCAAGAAGCAGCGACCGTGCGACCAGGGAAAAAATAAGCTGAAGAAAGCCTCGCGAAGAACATTTTCGATAGCGGCCGTGAGCAGGAGTGAAGTGGATGCCGACCCTTAAGCGTTAATCTTTAGCGCCCGGGTAGCGTTTCGGGCTATTCTTTAGTACGACTTCGTAGTCATCATAAGCGTTTGATCCTTCATCGTCGGATGAGAAGGTGAAACCATGTGGGCCGTCGCATCCCGATCGGTCTCGCAGACGCTGGCAAATGTCAGATGTCCCTTCGATAATAGCGCCCCCCCCCCCCCCTCCCCCCTCTTTCTCTTTTATTGTCCGCTTCATTCGTCGCTTGAGAGACTGGCTGTGAGGCTTCCTTTCTTTCTATTCGCGTAAAGAGGAGGGAAATAAGGGCCGGCGCGCCGTCAGCGATCGCGTTATGGCGCTGATCACGTGCCTCTAATCAAGGCCAAATAGGGAAAACCTGGAGGGCAACTTTGAGCCCCAGAGATGAAGTAATTACCCGATGGGGAAAATGAACGCTCGAGGAGGGAGGGGGGCACCCTCGCGCAGAGCTGCTTCCATCGAGCGGGTGACATGGGCAGCAGCGAAGGCGACCGGCGAAGGGCCTTTTAATTGAACGCCGCCTGGGGGCACCGACGCCGTCTTCGGAAGCACGGCGACGACGGTGACCCGCTGTTTGATTGGGAAAACGCCGCGCAGGCAGATTCCGGCCCACTGGCTTTACGGCCCATTGGGGTGGCGCGACACACTGTGGCGCCATTAGGCGGCACTGGAGGCCCGCCGCGCTGCCACCGCAGCTCCTTATTTGTCTTCGCTCGCCCCCGCCGCGGACCTCGAAATGGCATCGTGCTCTTCGGAAAAAGCGGCCGCCTCAGCCGATCTTACTGACGTTTCCTGACGCGATTTGACGCCGCCCACGCTGACTTTAAAGGCACCTCTTCAGCCCGGGGGATCCGGTGGGAGATAAAGCAGGAAAAGGAAGCGAACATGCACACGGTGGGGAAGAGTGGTGTAGTGTTGGCTTTACGTCAACTCCACAGCAAAAGGCACCCGGCTAGAGAGATCGCACGGGGGGAGGAGGTGAAACGAAGGGGGGTGGGGGAGGGGGAGAGCAGTGGGTGCAAGGAGGAAAGAGGCCGAGAACAACTTCGAGAGCAAGCAAGCCAGCCTGAAGATTTTCGCCATATACGAGAAATTAAATGCAAACAGGGAAGCTTTCCTCATCCTTCTTATTTCTTTACTTTTTGCTTCAGGCTCCGCACAGCCCCGAGCAGCCAACAGTGAGGGAAGAAATGAAGTGCTGAGAGCCCAGCATAAAGAAAATGTTTGGCCTCGGTTTTTGTCTGCTCGGTGCTTCCGATATTGACAGGGCAAACGTTATCTTGATCGGATTAGTCTTTATTAGAATGGATGACTACCGCGAAATTTTTGCCTCGTTTTCAACTCTTTTTGTGCTAGCCACAACGCCTTTTATCGTTTCGCTCTTTTGGCAACGATGTCCCTGCAGACGCCTTATTCATCATCAGCACACTTCGTCGTGACGACCGCCTCGTAGCCCGGAGCACCATGTGGGCGGGTACATTTATTCCTGCTCGTTCGGATAAAGCAGGTCGACAAAGTTTACGGGATGAGAAAAGGACACGGACGCTCCATTCTCTCTCTCTCTCTCTCTCTCTCTCTCTCACACACACACACACACACACACACACACACACACACACACACACACACACACACACACACACACACACACACACACACACACACACACACACACACACACACACACACACACAACAAAAGGGTATGAGCGGAATGACTAGTGAGGCTAAGGAGCAATAAGTTCGTTTTGTGTTTCTGTGGAAACCCTATTCAGCGAACTTGTCTTCACGACTATACATTCCTGATCTCGCTGTTTTGTCTTTTTTTTATGTTTTCAAGTATTTCTCTCGGAGCTTTTCCTTAAGGGGAGTGTCGTCGCCTCAGGCTGGAATTAGTAATGATCGCCGGAAGCCAGTGAGCTTTCCAAAAGAACGTTGCAGCGCTTCCCTTAGCTGTTTTGTGTTTCGGGTGTCCTCAGACCACCCGTCCTGTCAGGCTTCAAGCGTTTGTCTGTTCATCCAAATGGCGCTGCGATTTCTCTAGTCGTAGTTCGGTGGGTGCCCCCAGTTATTCCGCTTTATGGCTACGGGACAGCAACAAAAATGTAGGTTTTCTGTGATGCCGAACGGCTTCCTCGATCGCATTCGCTCGCGATTCCAATTACCGCAACTCTTGCAGGGTGACTTGAAAGAGAGCCCCGCTCTGTTCTTTTCGAACGGAATTTCTTTCACCTTATGGTCGCGCGCTTGACAAAGCGTCAGTGCAAACGGGGGCCTTATCCCGACAACTGCAATCACCTCATGCATTTCGTGGAAAGGTGGAGACGCGATGAACTTCTGACCTTTCTGTTTCCGTGTCACGTAAATGAGGCGGTTGTTCCGACTTTAGTTCCCGACTGCTCACACCACGTGCTTGTCCGCGCACAACTAAAAGCCTCGAGATTAATGAGGGAGGCTATATCTGACCCTCTCCTCAGCAGACAGTACGCAACGTAAAAAAAATAAACAAAAAAAAAATACTCTTGGGTTGAGACGAAAGCTCTGGCACAAAGCATCTGAAAATCTTTGACCTGGCCAACATACAAAAAGACGGCAAGAAGAAGAGTCAGAATAATTTTAGCGTGTATCAACAACAGGTGTCGCCTGTATTCGTCCGTTGTTCGAGGTTGCCCCCTTATTATTATTTTTTTCGCTCACAGAACAGCCCGGAATGCGAAAGAACGAAGCAAAAAAAAAAAAAAAAAAAGAAGAAAGAAAAACGACGAAACACCCAAAGCTGTAACGACGATGGACCACAGATAAAACTGCGCCTGTACACATATACGTAAGGGAAAACCCCACGAGAGACGAACAAGCGAAAAGAGAGGGCGACAGCAGTGTGCCACCCAGCGCGCGCCCAGACGACTCATAACTCGCTCGCGGGCCGCCAATATGAGACCTGCCAGAGCCTGCCGGCAGTCAGCTGAACGGGTCGTCAGGCCTGAGAGAAGCTGACATGTGAGTGACCGGGAGCCTCGGAGCCGAGGACGACGCGGGGAAATCGGCTCGTTAATATGAACCCCACCGTTGCCGGGAGGCGGCCCGCGTCCTGGCCCGCGTATAGCTGTTGGAAACGCCATAGGGAGCTCTTCGTGTTCTAACACGCCGTTCGCTAGGGGGGGGGGGGGGGGGGGGGGGGTTGGGGTTAGACGTCTCCGAGTCCACATAAAGCAGCCAGACTACGAAAGACATGAGAGCCTCAGTAAACTGCTCGTCTATACCGGCTGCAGATCCATCACATTTACGAAGATTAAGAAACCCACGCCGTCGATGTCATCATCATCATCATCAGCCTGACTATACCCACTGCAGGGCAAAGGCCTCTCCCGTATTTCTCCAGTTAACCCGGTTCTGTGCTAGCTGCATACGCTTGACCCCTGCGAACTTCTTAATCTCATCCGCCCACCTAGCTTTCTGCCGCCCCCTGCTACGCTTTCCTTCCCTTGGAATCCAGTTTGTTACCCTAAGCGACCATCGGTTATCCTCTCTTCGCACTACATGTCCTGCCCATGTCCATTTCTTCTTATTAATTTCCGCTAGAATGTCGGTAACTTGAGTTATTGCTCTGACCCACTCAGCACGCTTTCTATCTCTTAATGTTACGCCTACCATTTTTCGTTCCATAGCTCTCTGGGTTGTCCTCAACTAAAGTAGAACTCTCTTGGTTAGCCTCCACGTTTCAGCCCCATAGGTGAGTACAGGTAAGATGCAACTGTTGTATACTTTCCTCTTGAGCGATACCGGTAAGCTGCTAGTCATAATCTACGAGTGCTTGCCAAATGCGCTCCATCCCAATCTTATCCTTCTTGTTATTTTCTTTTCATGGTCCGGATCTGCGGTTACTACCTGTCCTAAGTACACATAGTCGCCGACTACTTCCAGTACTTCGCTACCTAATGTAAACTGCTGTTTCTTCCCGAGGCTGTTGAACATTACTTTAGTCTTCTGCATATTGATTTTCAAGCCTACCTTTCTACTTTTCGTATCTAGGTCATCAATCATTATTTGCAGTTCATCCCCCGAGCTGCTTAGCAAGGCAATGTCATCAGCAAATCGCAGATTACTGAGGTATTCTCCATCTACCCTTATCCCTAACTGCTCCCATTCCAAGTGTCTGAATACTTCCTCTAAGCAAGCTGTGAATAGTACTGGGGAGATTGTGTCTCCTTGCCTAACACCTTTCTTTATGGGAATTTTGTTACTTTCTTTATGCAGAACTATGGTTGCTGTGCAGCCACTATATATATCTTCCAGCACTCTCACGTGCGGTTCGTCTACCCCCTGATTTCGCAATGCCTGCATCACCGCCGAGGTTTCAACTGAGTCAAATGCTTTTTCGTAACCAATGAATGCTATGTATAAGGGCTGGTTATATTCCGTGCCTTTTTCTATCACCTGATTGATGGTATGGATATGATCGATAGTATAGTACCGTTTCCGAAACCCTGCTTGATCCTTTGCTTGATTGCAGTCTAAGGTTGGCCTGATTTTATTAGCGATTACCTTAGTAAATACCTTATACGTAACAGGCAGTAAGCTGATTGGTCTGTAATTTTTAAAGTCCTTAGAGTCCCCTTTCTTATGAATGAGGATAATGTTTGCATTCTTCCATGGTTTTGGTACCGTCGATGACACCAGGCAATGCGTATACAGGGTGGCCAGTTTTTCTAGCTTGATATCCCCCCCGTCCTTCAGCAAATCTGTAGTTATCTGATCCTCTCCAGCTGATTTCTCCCTTTTTATAGTTTCTAGTGCTTTCTTGACCTCGTCCTCCGTCACTGGTGGAACGTCTGACTGTTTTTCTCTACCGCCAATCTCATTACGGTCCTGACTACTTTGGCTACTGTAGAGATCTTACAGAACTCCTCGCCTACTTTGACTATGTTGTCCATATTCGTGATGACGTTGCCCGCTTTGTCCCTTATCGCATACATCTGGTTTTTGCCTATGCTCAATTTCTTTTTCACCGCTTTAAGGCTTCCCCCGTTCTTCACAGCATGCTCAATTTTCTCCATGTTATACTTCCTTATATCGGCCACCTTGCGCTTATTGATTAGCTTTGATATCTCGGCCAATACGATCTTGTCTGTTGGACTGGAAGCTTTCATACTCTGGCGTTTCTTAATCAAATCTTTCGTCTCCTTAGACAGCTTACCGCTATCCTCTCTAACTATCCTACCCCCTACTTCTACCGCGCACTCAGTAATGATATCTCTGAAATTACTGTTCCTTGCTTCTAGGGTAATGTCGCCATCCTCGGTTAGAGCTGAATACCTATTCTGTAGCGAGATCCTGAACTCTTCTGCCCTCCTCCTCACCGCTAATTCGTTGATGGGTTTCTTTCTTACTAATCTGTTGCGTTCCTTCTCCACATTTAGGCTAATTCGGGACCTCACCATCCTGTGGTCACTGCATCGCACTTTCCCGATTACCTCAACATCTTGCATAATGGCGGGGGTTGAACACATTATGAAGTCGATTTCATTTTTAGTCTCCCCGTTAGACTTTTCCATGTCCATTTCCGGTACTTCTGTTTGCTGAAGGAGGTATTCATGATTCGTAAGTTATTGCGCTCTGCAAACTCAACTGGTAACTTCCCCCTGCTATTCCTAGAACCAATGCCATAGTCACCTACGGCCTTGTCTCCTGCCTGCTTTTTCCCTACCTTGGCACTGAAGTCGCCCATTAGTACACTATACTGCGTCTTTACTTTTCGCATTGCCGATTCTACAACTTCATAGAAGCTTTCAACTGCCTGGTCATCATAACTACATGTAGGTGCATAGGCCTGTACAACCTGTAGGTGCATAGGCCGGTATAAACTGTACAACCTTCAGTTTATACCGCTTGTTAAGCCTAATTACGATGCCTGCCACCCTCTCATTAATACTATAGAATTTATCTATATTACCCGCTATATACTTATTGACAAGGAAACCTACTCCTAGTTGTCGCCCCTCTGATAGACCTCGATAAAACAGTACATGCCCATCCTTCAGTACAGTATATGTCTCATTTGGCCTCCTAACCTCACTAAGCCCTATGACATCCCATTTCATACCCTCTAGTTCCTCACTGCTAAACCAGCGTCACTAGCTAGGGTTCGAGCATTAAACGTTGCCAGGGTCAGTTTCCAATGGCGGCCTGTCCAGCGTCGATGTCAGTGCACGTTAAAGAACCCCAGGTGATCGAAATTTCCGGAGTCCTCCACTACGGCGTCTCTCATAGCCTGAGTCGCTTTGGGACGTTAAACCCCTCAAACCAAACCAAACCAAACCACCCCATCAAAGATAGGCTCGAGAGCGTAACGAGGTCCAATTTCAAAGAATTCGGAAGGAAAAGAGGTCAATGAATTTGTTCTGCAGCAGGGACATCAAGACTTCACATGAGTGCACGCACAGAAGTATCATGCACTTATTCATTGCCTGTGCCAAGATCGTTGCTCACGCTGGACGAATCCCCAGTCCACAATACTAATCCTAAGAAAAACGAGAAAGAACTCGCTCAAGAGTTGGGTTGGGGAAGGAGTTGCATATTTGCTTAAATCAAACAGTATCTTCATCTTACTTATTCAGCGTGAATACTGAAGCATGCATTATATCCCTGAAGAATTCCAAAAAAAAAAAAACATATCTATTCGTTAAAATATTTTGGCTGTTAAAAGAGAACTAGCGACCAAAAGGCGCCACAGGGTCTTCAAGAAAACGAATTACTTAGCTTTTTAAGACGAAAGCCTTTAATGGCTCATATGGCGTTCATTCATTCGGTCGGACACACTATAGCCGTCATCAGGAAAATAAAAATACTGTCTCCAGCGGGATGTGAACCTCCATACCCAGCTGAACGCTTTAACCAACTGCGCCACGCCCGGGATTTTTTTTTTTTGTTCTTCAGCATGGTATTTATTACATGCCTTTAAATTCAGCATGCAGTTGTTAAATTATTTACAAAGTAATCAGCCTGTAGGCGAAAAGTCCAATTGAAACATACAACACAACACCACACAACTAGAATACGGCTTAGCACAACTTCACTAAAACGGTGGCAAGGAAAAACAACACATCAACAATGGCAGCCAGTACGGTTGATAGTCACTATCTTCTAAGTGTCTCTAAGCTGGTGCACCATCTGGCCGAAATGAGTTGCGGGGGACACGAGAGGCTCGGCATTCCGATCCGACATACGCGTTTTCCACAGGCTGTGCAGTAAAAGGAGAAAAATCATATCGAAGTGTTTGTGGTCATGCTCGGTGGGCGTCAAGTAACGCACACTGTGGAAATTTAAAATAAAGTCTTTCTGCAATGTTCTCTCCAGAACGTCCCAAAATAATATTGCATATTTGCAGGCAATGAAACAGTATGCGATGGTTTCAGGTGTATCGCATAACCGACAATTAACAGAAGAAACGAAAATATTTGTGTGTGTGTGTGTGTGTGACGCCGCATTTTAACAGGCATGAAGTTTAAAGAAAAACGTTTTAGTAGAAGGCGGGATTGGCATTTTGCGCACCCTCATGCCCCATACAATTAGAATAGAGAGAATGATATAAGAGAGGCGGGAACAATATAGATATCAATTCTTTGTATACATTTTTCCTTGAAACAGCGAATAAGTACTTATAAAAAAAGCGAACTGCCAGAACACACACTGATTCGTAAACATCTTTCATAAAACCAAATAATAATGACCGATCGATAAAATTAGAAGAGACCACTAAATTTGGAAGAAGGTTCACAAGGTTAGTTTGCAGGGATGCTCTGATAATTGGATGAGAGCTATTACGCAAAAAAAAAAAAAAGAAACGAGCAGGTGACTGTCTGACATAGAGGTGTGTCAAACCTGTCCGCCAGCAGAAACAGACCTGAATAGGTTATCGCACCGCATAGGCTCAAAACTAGAGGACCATATGAACGTCGCAAACGTTCAGTGAAAACTTTAGATGCACTTCTTAGCGCAATAGAGTAACTGTAAAACATAATAAAGTTTTGTAGCCAGAAACATGCTACATGCATTTGCTCGGCCAAAAATTGATAGGCGGTGCGAAACAAAAGTCTGAGCATAGCTTTGGAGTGCCGAGACCCGTTCTTTCCAGTAACGCCCACTAAATTGAATGCATGAAGTGGAACTCCAAGGTGTTTAGGGGGAACACGAGACCATTCAATTCCAGCATAATGAGTTGGCATTGCTCCCCATGAACCGGACCCCAGACTCGAACTTTTAGACTTATTCATTTGAGCGCCAGATGCAATGCCGAACTGCTCAATGGTGGTTATAATTTTGTCAGTGCTGGGTTTGTCAGAGCAGAAAAACGCCAAATCATCGGCGTACGCAAGCACTTTGACTTCATTATTGAAGGCGACATAACCACGGATATTGTTGTTTTGCAGTACACTCAAACAAAGTGGCTCTAGGTAGAGGGCAAAGAGTAGCGGTGACATAGGACAGCCTTGCTTCAAGGATTATCGAATTGGCACAGGCTCTGAGAGGTGACCATTAACAATAAAGCGAGTGGAACAGTTGTCGTAACAAAGTTGCACCCTTTTAAGTGCAGTTGATTCAACATTTGCACGCTCGAGAAGAGAAAACAGAAACGAATGCCGGACACGATCAAATGCCTTCGCAAGGTCAATCTGGAGTAGAGCAAGCTGCTCATAAGAGCTAGAGTAAGATTCGAGAATTGCACGTGCAATATGTATGTTGTTTTGTATGGAGCGTCTCCTCAAGCCACACGTCTGATGAGGGCCAATGAGAACCGTCATCGCTAATTGTAAACGATTTGTTAGTACTTTCGCAAAAAATTTGTAGTCCACATTTGCCAATGTGATTGGCCTGTAGTATCCACTGAGAGCAATGTTTCTTTATCCGTACTCTTAGGAATCAAGACTGTGTGATACCTAGTAAAAGAACCCCCACATCAAAACTTAAAGCGAAAATCTGCAGCAAAACAGGGCTCAGCAAAGGTTTAAAAGTTTTGTAAAACTCGCATGATATGCCATCAGAGCCAGGTGTTTTAGAGAGGGATAATATTGGTTAATTTCCTGTTCTATTTTTTCCAACGTGAAAGGACCGTTGATGAGTGCAGTCATCATCTGATAAAGGCATTATAAGAGCTGTGAAGTTAGCTAGTAGGTCCGGATTAGAAGTAGCAGAAGGGTCACTGAACAGAGTCGTGTAAGAGCTCACAAACACAGAGATGATCTCAGACGTTTTCGTTACTAGGGTGCCATTGGACATCATTCCCGGTATCAACTTGGCAGTAGCATGACGGTGCTCATCAAGTAGAGCTTTGTCGCGTAGAGGTTTCAGGGTGCAAAGCACGATTTGTACGAGATCGAACTCGGGCACTCCTGTATTTTTCAGCGTCCTGTTTTTGTAGGTCACACTTTACCCTAGCAATTTAATCTAAATATACTCCAGGTGCCTCACATTCTAATTCATGGAGGCTATACAAACTCTTATGCAATGTCCTCTCTTGAAATTTTCTGTAAAATGACCTAACAGACCCAATTTCAATAGTTATACCGCTCGCACCTCCTGTTTAAACAGCTCCCAAGCAGAAAATATTGGCATGACACCTGTCAAACACGCTTGTAGTTGTGAGCGTATCCGAAAGGCAAACTCCTTGTCATTTACAAATGAAGAATTTAGCTTCTAAAGCTCCCATTGCGGCCTAAATTTTGAAGTTCTCTTGAGCCGAGCAACCACCATACAATGATCTGAAAAAGAAACCGGTACAGTTTCACAAAACAAATCACGTGAAACCAGCGTGGAAGAAACATTATTCCTGCCTAGGCGCGCGTGGGACATGCCCTGGATATGCGTGAATAGTGTAGTTGCATGACATAAGGCCCCTGTATCGATGAGTCTTGAGTCATCTATAACACGCGACAACACTTCACCACTTCTGTCTATGTGTACACTAGGCCCAGCACGATCGATCATTCAGGTAATATACAAAATTGAAGTATTCCATTCGCACAACATTCTTATCACAATTTAGGAGGTTAGCCATGCCTTCAAACATATCCACACGCTCAGCTGCATGCATAAATATTGATAAGTCTCCGTGGCTTCGTGTGGAGCAAAAAATCACAGCTTATTAGCCGCCCTTCAGAGTCGGTGTAGTAAGATAACGCAGAATAAGGGAGAGTCTTTCGTAAAAAACAAGGAGCAACCCGCCGAAAAACCAACAGCATGTGTCACAATAACACTGTAATCAGACAAAAAGTGTCCTAGTGCCCTCTCTGTATCCTGCTCACTCTCAATCTTTGTTTCCTGGACGGCGACAAAATCAAGCCGCCCGCTGCTGAAAAGTCGACGAAGTTGCACCTGCGTCTGATGAGACCTAAAGCCTCTCACATTCAGCGTTGCAAACACTAGCTCCTCAGGGGTAGCCATGGTGACCAGACAAGTGCTAACTAGGCTTGCATCTGTCTCTCCGGAAACAGCGATGTCGCCTCCGGACCTCCACCACGACTGCGGGAACGCGAATGTTGGCACTTCCCCTTGCGTTTCGACGTGCGCCGGCGGCGGCGCTGCTCCACGCTTTCCGTATCACCATCTTCACTCGAGTCAGATGCGCAATGTGCCCAGCGCTCATGAAGACGCTCTTCAACAGGAGGGACGGCCTCAGTTGCAGGTAGAGTGGCCTGACCTGTAAGCTCTTCCTCAGCATTGACCTAAGTGGCTGGAGTAACCGGGGCGGCATTTTTGGCAGGATTAGAACAGGTGACAGGCTCCCTATCATGTGCCGGATTCGGCGTCTCATATCGAGGAAGCGTCTCACGTTCCTTGGAGTCACCTTGAAAAACAACCGTTGTATTAGCTGTGGATGGCGTGTCCACAGTAGCGGCTGAAAGGACGCCAGCCGCGTCAAGCACTTCTGTGGCGTTCACAATATGCTCTTGTAGAGCGTCGTCCGGTGGCCGCACACGATGCCGCAGCTTGTCCGCATAGGTAACGACGCACTCTTCTGCGGTGTGACCGAAGCGTCGGCAGTCGTCGCAACACGGCGTATTGCCCGGGATCGTGTAATGCTCATCATGATTCTGCTTGTCTACCGTGCGGTTTATATTAGCGAAGGCAACGGTGCTGCAATTAGTAATAATGACAACGCTGATATAACCAATGATAATGGCGGTGCATTTAATTGATAATGATAATGAGAGCAAACGTAATGCATCATGTACACCTGCAACGCTTAGGCTTTCGCATTTGTGCAGTGTATAGATTCCACAGTGCTCTCGGGTTTTTTTTTAATGCGCAGCTCCTGCTTTTCCTGAATGACGGGTCTAAAACAAACCAGTGACTTTTGAAGACAACCGCGCACAATTCTCATTTCTCCCAGCCTTTCCTTCACTTTTGTTTCATTTCTTTTTCTTCTGAGAATCTGGCGCAGTATTTCCCACCATTACACGCCAAAGTTAGCCACGCACGGGAACGCAACGTGGACCAATTTTTCAACGAGGTCAGAGGCAAGTCCAAATGTCAAAGTCAAAAGTCCAAGAGGTCCAAGTCGAGTGTCCAACGTCCACAACAAAGTGAACGCCGTGCGTGCTCGCGCCGTACACTGGAACAATACACTCAACAGCGTGTCAGTGCGTGAGCTCGCCAATAGTTTCTAAGTGAAAAAAGGCTACGACGAGTAGCCTCTCTCTATTTGCCTCTCTATTCAGCTCGTGTATACGGTCCACAAAGCCCGAATGCAAGCTTTCGTAAATTCTTCCTCCTCTCGGTAACCGAATAACGAGTAATTTGTGAGGTGAACGCGTACGCACGAGTCTCCACATCAGGTGCGCATACTGCGTGTCAGGATGCGAACAGTACATTCTACCAGCCACCTTTGACAGAAATAACAGACGATTAACTATGGGATACGCACTCGACACAGAAAGACGTTGATAAGATAAAAACGTCCATAAAGGCCGTTTAAGGGAGCTATGTGCATGAGTATATCAAACAGGGCGCGAAAAATAAT
Organism: Amblyomma maculatum; assembly: GCF_055883805.1. Classification (NCBI taxonomy): domain Eukaryota; kingdom Metazoa; phylum Arthropoda; class Arachnida; order Ixodida; family Ixodidae; genus Amblyomma; species Amblyomma maculatum. The sequence continues at coordinate 34,859,006 of NC_139344.1, forward strand.
GCCGAGTAACTTCATAAGCGAATAATTTTGTTCGCATGCTATAGTGCGAAGTTCAGGGACCAACGCATACGCCGGAATTGCTTGGCACAGCCAGTGAGCAGCTGTTCGGAATTACCTTCTCCAGACGTCTGTGCAAGAGTTCTTGATAAGGGCTTAGCTTGCGTCGCAGTGTAAGAAAGCTTAATAATTTCCAGATCTTACGCGAACCGAAGCTCTGCTCTCGTCGTTGTGTCAGCAACACACACACGTGCACACACACACACACACACACACACACACACACACACACACACACACACACACACACACACACACACACACACACACACACACACACACACACACACACACACACACACACACACACACACACACACACACACACACACACACACACACACACACACACGCACACGCACGCACGCACACACGCACGCACACGCACACACAAACACACACAAAGAAAAGAAGCAACTGGTGGAACAATTTTGGTCTCCGTTTGGCTCGCAGCAGATGAAACCAAATTGTTTCGCCATATTCGCCGACGCAGCTCATGGAAGAAAGAGTCTAGTCCTGCCTATCCTCTATTCGCAAAGACAGATTGTTTCACTGGTTTTAGTCAGTCACAGTAGTAGTTAGTCACAGGTTCTCGCTATGAGAGGGGTTTTTGATTACGCGCTTCACTGTCGACTGAGGGGCCAGTCACGCTTTGATGTTGTGCAACAGCCCTACGAGCCAGTGGTCAAACACAACAGAACCTTACAGTCGTGCGACTCACAAAAAAGCTCAATACTACAGCGTTCAATTTTGTACCTGGGATATGCTCATTTTCAAATCCGAATTCTAAAGCCCCCAATAGAGTTTAGAGTAAAATGTGTAAGTTACAGTTTTAGCACCTAAATGTTATTAAGAAAGAAAGTGTGAAGACAATTAGTGAATGAAGAAATAGCGCTCCCCATGGCTGGTTTAAGGCACCGGTGCTTTAAATATATTGCACCAATTAAGTTCGGACAACTAGTTTGTCCTGTCTTCTTGCCAGTGTGTTGTCCCCCGCCTGATTTCGCAATCTATTATTTCGTCATGCACGGAGACTTATTTCACGCATGCTGCGCGAGGTCACGAACTGGCTGCCCGGAGACCACGCATCACCGTGTTCGCCAGCGCTCTCCATCACGGAAACTGATTATTTTGAACATTATCTGCCACGGTTAAATTGCGCGCTTGCGAGTCAAATATGCGTGTCCCTTCCACAGCCCTCGAACTTTGTTTTTCGATGAACGCTGGCCCTAATAGACAGCTTCCTTTAAACCCAATTAACTGCCGGCTTTATGGTTATAGTCACGAGGTGATATTTTTACAAAACAGTGAATTTTGTGCGGTGAATGAAATCGAAAGTCAATATCGTATTTTTTTTTTTTAATAAATCCTGGGTTCACAGTGGTCTATACTGATGTTGTAAGGGCACTTGGCTGAAATTAGGATTTTAGGTCCCTGGCAACGGCGATCGTCTGCGGTGAAGGCCTCCCATGGGCACTTCTCCGCTTTATAAAAAGCACAGGCCTAATCGAAAGGCTATGATTTTGCTGTTACGTTACGCGATATGACTGTGACGTGATGTGACATGTCTGTAATGTGACTGTACTAACTTCACCCATCCTTCTCTTACAACTTTTATATCCACTCACCCCTTTCCCTCAGTGCAGGGAAGCAAACCGGCTTCTTTTACGGGTTAACCTCCCTGCCTTTCCTCCTCATCTTCCTCCTCCTTGTAAGGGCACGCCCCGTCACAAAACACGGCTTCATACAACTGCCCCGCATCACAGGTCGATAAGCTCTCACAAGGACTGTCCTACATGACTGTCAAATAATACTGACTAAATATGCACAAAAAGCTATACACAAAAACAAGGAGGCAAAGCAAAGGCTCGTAGCTCTCATGATACTCATTGCGGAACGCAGTGCATATATATGTCATTTTGTCTGTGCAAGCAACTGAACACTTTGCATACCAGCCGCGGCTTCCCAATTTTGGTGGGGCAAAATGCAGAAACACACACGGAGCTTGGATTAAAAGAGAAACGCATCTACGACGGGCGAAGTTAAATTACTATTTGCGCTAATAAAAAGAGAGCACACCATGGTGCATTGATAAACATGCACGGAAATTCGTCCGCAACACAGTCGTCATCGAATCAGGGGACCAGCGCTGTCAAGAACATTTAAAAGGCAGGGCTTATAACAGCAGCCAACTGCTCTGTCGCTGCAGGCTTCCCGGTGTGGTATAACATCCTTAGAACACAACTCTTCTTACACCAGACGCTAAATCTGCGCAGTCGACGGAGCTCGAAGGACAGCAAATGGAGATACTTTCCCACGACTGCATTTATTATCTCAGAAAGCCGCCAAACGCTTAAAAGGGGAGGAAGACATATTCATCATGAACACATTGCAAGTCTTCGAATAAAAAAAAAAGCATACATACTTATCATGTCATTATGCTGGATCCCTTCCCTCCCGTAGAACAGATGACCGGATTTCTGGTATAGTCCAACATTTTAATGAAAGCGTTTTCTGAGACGCTTCCATTGGCTGGCCATAGATTATCGAGCTCTGTATCCTTTTCTGGCTACACAATAAAACCGGATGACACAATGGTCGTAGTTCAAGCTTAATTTCTGCTATTACAAAGGTTATGTCTTCGCCAAGTTCAATATGCGGTAAGTCGATGTTTGCTGATAACGTGCTGCAACTCACTTTCTCCGGGGATTCCCGTGTTTGCGGGGGTTAAGGAGACGAAAACATTTCACGAACATGCATGCCATGCGTTGTGTATACGCAGACGATAGGGAGCCCTTACATACAGCCGGCATCCGCCAGAACGCAGTCTTACGATTACGGTCAGTAGATGTTACCTGTATTTCCTCGATGCACATAAAGTATACGTACGAGTGGAATCGAAAGTAAGCCAATCACGACTGTATTTGATAGACGCACGCTGTGTCCTGCAGACCCTATCCTGTATCACTGCATTTTCAATCAGTCGGATGCCAAAAAGTAACATCTCAAAACAGCATGTACTACCCCACTTTCAATGCCAACGAGATACGCAACTATCATGCCGATGAAGGATCATTACTGCACTTTCGGTCCGGAAAACGAAAGTGCCAGGGCCAACAGCCTGCACTGCGCTGCAAACTTACGGGGAAAAATCAGGCAAGCTACGTTCGCAGGTTTGAAGACAACAACCCCGATTGCCTGTCCAGCGGAAAAGAGCCCCGCCCATACGGGCTATGCTCGGGCTGCCCCATCATGGATTCATCCTTCGAGTGAAACGTCCACCACTGTGTTGCTTCCCAGCCGCACGCCGTAACCTGATCCAAGAGGCATCCGGCGCACGCTGTGAGCTTTGGGCATGGAGAAACAGAGGGCCGCGCAGTGCCGCGGCCGTTGGCCGTCGTCAGGCGCGCCGTGATCGCCCTGTCGCACAAAGTTGCTGGGCCCAGCGCAAGGACTGCTTGCACGGCTCGCAAGTGTAGCTGGCGAGTCCATTGAGGCGCAGCCGAGCGACAAGCGCGACCACGTCAAAGCCGCATCGCTTCCCCGCCACAACACTCGGTTCGGCAGACAACGACGGCGCGCAACGCGAGCCAGCGAGCCTCCGAGGCAGCACACGAGGACCCCGAAGCTTCCTGCCGCGCCGTGGGATCGATGGCGGTGGCCCTGACGATAGGCGGGTAATGCCGACACCGCGCCGTTTATGGTTTCAATTATCGGTCACTGCTGCGAGCCTGGTACGGCGCCACGGTCAGCCCGGTGCACTCACGCGCGGCGATCGGCTCTTCGGCGCTTGCGATTCCGGATCCGCTCACGCTCCACGAGTCAGCGACTGGCATCGCACACACGCTCGTTATAGAGACTGGGCGAGGAAAGTGTTCTTTCGTATTTGATCATTCAACCAGTCGCCACGGTTACAAATTAAGGAGAAATTTTCCTTAAATTGCATTTTACCTTTTTTTTTCCAAACACAGTATGAAAAGGAATCAAGTCTAGAAGATAGATGAACGCGAAAATGACATCAGGCCTGTACGTCTGGCTGTAGCGATGCGCTAAAGCTTAACACGGCCGCTACAAAAGGGCGTGCCTAATTGTGCTGCTGTATGGAACTATGACTTACTCTCTTGAGGAAGGCAGAATCCTCAGAGCCCATCCCTTACGGATGCTGAGATCCTGGGAGCGTAGCTTCCCCTGTCCAGAAAGTCTATTAAGTTCGTCTTCAGCAGAAAGGGGGTGGGAAATTAGAGACTCGTCATGGCAGATGCATACTGTTAAACCAACGGAAGCGTAGAGGAATGCTTTCTTCCTTTTCCCCGCAGCAGCCACGGACCACTTGGGACAAAACACGGCGTTACATGTGAAGGGCAGAATCTGATAATATTTAGCTCCTTTACATGCTGTGTACCCCCCCCCCCCCCAATCTATTGCATGCACGCACGCAGTACGTATGCACCTGTCGCAATGTCAAAGTTTGTAATAACATGCGCGTTCCAATAATAATAATAAAAAAAGTTGTCCGCTGAAACGGAGCGCCACCGCAACGTTGCCCTTGTACTTGTGCGCTCTCCAAATGTGATTATATATACCATGGAGACAGGTGCTACGGCCATAGAGTTTCTAAGTGTAACTAAAATGAGGGAGTGACAGCAACGTCATTGCGGGTTTCGTGTAAAGCGCTGTTTGGGGCCGGAAACTTGCACTCTCGCTCAGCAGCCGCGCCACAACGCTTTCTGCGCGCAGACTACATCATTTCAACAGTGCGTTTTCTTCCTTCAATATAACGGAATTCGTAAAACCTCTCCGTGGTGTACCAACTATCGCAGTGCTCCATTTCCACTCCACAAAAACAGCGCAAGAAAAGAATCACGAGTCAACAAGCTGTAGTTGAGAACATCTATGATAACGGCACCTCGTGACTCAAAATGGGGACCACGAACGCTGAACCATGCGGTCAAAAGCCACGACGGAGAGCAACCAAGGGGCAGTGCGTAGTTTGCCCATGTTTATTCATGTTACACGCAAGTTGTGTTTTGGTGTCTGCGATGGCGTGCTGCGCAAAGCAGTGAAGGAAATGTACAAGTGTCCGATTTAAAACATAATTCATTTTATTTTCCCTTTATTTATTTATTTCCGTTGTAATGGTCGCAAACATACACAGTAACCGTGCATACTTGATCCCAAGAATGATTCGAGTTGATTCGAGCGTGTTTTGAGAAAGAAACGTGTGACTATTACGCTACTCATTTCCTACGTGTTTTTGCACATTCCCTGCAAAAAGCGGACCCGACTCGAGTTTTTCCAAGTTCACGCAAACGTAGCTTGTGTTATTTGTTCCGCCTTTTTGTTCTCACGCTGAAACGTCAGAGGGAGACCAGCACTTTCATCCGAAGTGTCATACAAAGTAGCGCAGCCAGAACTGGAGCGCACATTTTCCCCTCTTTTCTCAATCCGTGAGCTGACTTACGACCTATCCCTTCCACTACAGAGGCGTGGCGACAAAAATAGCGCAAGAAAAGAATCACGAGCCAACAAAACTTCGTGGGTCACACCTAATTACGGCGTCGGGGATAAAGTGTGGTTCGCAATGAGTAACCGAGACGAATGGATCCGACGACAGAGGGCCCGAAGGACCGTGAGTCGTTGGCCTCTCAGAGTGGGCCCTTCCGCAGACGCCCCCCTCCCCTCCCTCCAGAGCGTCCCGCTGCTAATCACCGCTGACGCTAATGCGCGCCCAGTCCACTCGTGCCGTCCCGCGCGGGCCACGCGAGCGGCGGCACGCGTCGGGCGCCTCGTTCAAAATGCATTAGGCCAAACGCATGGCACACGCTCCCCGCGCCGGAAATGGCGTCCCAGGTCTGTCGCAGCCGGTGTAACGCCCGGCGACTTTCACGCGAGCCGAGATTGCCCGCAAGCCGCCGTGAAGCCGTACTACGGCTATCGGCAAAGGGCGGCGCCGACACTCAACGTGAGCACGGAGTACACCGACGACCGCCCCCGTATTTTCTTTGGGCATCAAACTTTGCGCGCACATGCAGCCTACTTCATCCAGGCCTGGTCTGTTAGGTCGTCTAGCCACTAATTGGCGCGCGGGCAAATACCGCGAGAAAGGCTAGTTAGCGATGAGACACCAAAGCCGTGGAATTGTGCGGCATAAATTACGGCCCGACTGTAGGCCCGACGGCGCAGAGCGACAAATACTCTCTCGCTCATTCGGGTTGCTAACGAGCGCTCCATCCCTATTCAAGCAGTAGCCATCACGCTCACGCGGAGTCGCAAGAGCAGCCGAGGTCTACTTGCGCCGCGATAGGACACTGTTCCTCCACAGCGAACGAAATGTAACGCGACTAAAGAGGACTGTTGAGCGCTTTATGTATGTTCCTCTTCGCCCACCCATGAGGAATTGTTAGCGACCCTCGCTGATTTATTTCCCTGTTTTGACCAGACTTCGTACCTGTTGTGAGAAAGCGTCAATTGATTCCGATTCTTCCGGACGCAATTTTGCAAACAAAAAAACCATTCAGCAACGATTAACATGAACAACCCTTCGTCGGCTCGATCGCCATACAGTCAAAGGATGGCCACAGAATTCGCGGAAATATCACCGCAGAAATGTCCAGATACGGGAAAGCAAACTGATCTTCCTCCATCCTCTTCATTTTCAACACTGAAACCGTGGCTGCCACTGGCGCTGTGCTTTCTTTTTTATTGGGAAAGCTTGCCTTGCCGCACAAAATAGTTATTTACAAATATGAGCACAGTCCAGATTCTTCGAGGAAATCTTGTAAGGGCCGATAATGAGTGCCTAATATCCAGGCGTCCACATCTGGCGGTCGACCTGGGGACGGCCCGCACTAGGGTGTTGGGCTGCGCTAACATTGGACAATAAAAAAAGCTAAGCTAAGTAACGGCGAAACTGCACAATCCTCGCGATACAGTGGCGGGCGCCTCGCACTGATGCTTCCTATATACTCTTCCAAGAGCGGGCCATTTAGTACCAACTTGGTCCGAGACGGCTGGCGTCTCTGCTGTGAAACCTTCGTGGTCCGCCGTCCCTCTTTCTTGCTACGTCCTCAATTGGTTACTCGGCGAGCAAAACTGTGCCTTGTCTACGGCGACGTCGAGTCTCGCAAGTGCTTGAGCGCAGCCGGCGCCAATCACTGCATTTTTTTTAGGCGCCTAGCTGTTTCTGGGCTTGAGCGCCGCGGCGTCACCGCCGGCGTAACCAGTGGACATGCAGCTGCAAGATAGCACTGATCAACCTGGGGAGCAAGACTCTCCTCTGCCTCCCGCGACCCGCCATGGTCATCTGGAACCTTAGACAACTCGGTCAGTCTCGTAAATTTCAGCGCTGGGATCTTGAGGAATCCCCTAATGTTATCGCAAGCTATTGCGAGCATTGTAAATGCCACTGCTGTGACACCTCTCCAGGCGGAACAGCAGTGCCGTTCGGCCATGAGGTTGGCAATGAAGGAAGAGGGAAAGATAGAAGAGTAAGATGACAAGCGAAAGAGAATTAAAGGGGTCATGACAGCTAACAATTGAGCATAAACTGATTATTGCATTTCACTGCTCACACGTTAAATTGTAAATCCTCGAAACATGAGCTCATTCCGTGCAGCAGATAGTTTTAAAATTAATTTTTATGATTAATATCGGAATCAGCTTTCTGGCCTGGCCACCAATGGCCGCTGACGTCACAACGTCAACCGTGACGTCTCAATGTCGTCTGCTATTCGCGGTGTCGGCTGCACTCTAGCATGCACGTCGCGGATGGGGGTCTCTGAGTTTGTTTTTTATTCACATATTCTCTTTTTTTTTTTTAGCAGCCTTCACTATAATATGCGACCATTGAGATCATCGGGCTTGTTTTGGACTTTGTCTACAGATTGCCTAAAAGGCCGAAATAGGCAGGCTCATGCTGTATAATTTAGGCATGCAATCAGAAGCGTATTATTCTTACGTTATGAGAGCTAGCGTCTCTTAGCAACAAGCGCTCCCGCGTATAAAAAGGCACTTGTGTAATGTTTCCTTCGGCCGTGTACATGTGCCGCGAAAGTGGGCAGGGGATATTGTCATGTTGTTGAGCTATTGCCATCGCTCTTTGGGTTCAAAAACTAAGCGTAAATTTCAAATAGGCATACCTTGACGCGAGAGCATGAAACCTTGCGACATCAGAGGAGCAGCCAAAACTTTTGAACGAATCGCTACCTCGTGACTTGATGTTATATGCGCGTGTTAGTCAGACTTAATTATTTTCGGCTGGTAAAGCATTTTTGCAATGTTCAGTCTGGTCCCGGCCAGAGCACGAAAGAATGTGCTGCCGCCAGCGCTTCAGTCCCGTCATCGCAAAACTCAACGCGATTCGATTGCTCTCCACTGCATGCCCGCACCAAACAATAAGAGCTTCCTTACAGTGGCCGCCGTCTCCGTCTCGCCTCCCCCGCTGCCGCGCGCGCGCTTGCGACGGACTCACCAGCATCACCTTCCGTTTTAACGCGGTAGCGTTAAGGAGCTCGTGTCGCAGAAAAGCCGGTGTCGTCGGCGGCGTTGGCCGTGAGCGATTAATCCTGGCATGCACTTCATAAATAAAAAGCAACTTCCAAGATGGGCTGGGAGGGAATCGAACCAGTGTCTCCGGAGTGTGAGACGGAGACGCTACCACTCAGCCACGAGCTCGATGCTTGAAAGCGGTACAAAAGCGCGTCTAGTGAATGCGGTGTTGCCTTAGAAACGTGCCGTAGAACGTTATACTGCGGTGTATATCGGTAATTATGAGCATGTTACTTACAGAAGTCGCAGTTACACGAGTAGCGAAGTACGTTTCCGCTACATTTTTTCTGTGCTCTGCGCACATGCAGAGCCATCTTGCGGCAAACACAGAAGAACCCCTCCTCGCAATGTGCGGCGCTGCCCCGACACGTGGCGCGCCACTCGCCCCTGACGCTATCGCGTTCCACTCTTGAAGGCGAAGCTTAAGCGTCCTCCAAATTTTTCTAGTGCTTGTCCAGAAAATGACTCGTGAGTGCTTCGACGTAAGCATACACCATTTAGTATTTAGTGTGTGAACCCTAAACTCCCGCAGGAATGGGCCGATTCGCGGATTACGACTGTGCCCAGCGTGTTTGTTTACATAGCTTTTGCAATGACTGGATGTATGCTGCTTGTTCGCAGGGCATAAAATATAAGCTGAGCTAGCAATACTAAAACAATCCACTTCGTTTCGCATCAGTTGCACCTTTATTTGTTCACGAACTACAACTGCGCTGCAAGAAGCGCCGTGGATGCTACGTCCACTGCCTTCGCCGGGTATCAGATGCGGCGCCGACAGCTGCCGGCTGCGCTCGCTAGACAGGGTCACATATATCGACGCTTCCGGCTCAGAGTGCACTCGCTTTGTGATGTACGCAGTCGTCGATTTGGGGTCGCTACTGCCAGAGCTACACTCAATGACCACATGCGCCCGCTAAAGCTTGTGAACACGCACTCCGTAATCGCCGAAACTCTACACCTGAACGCGCGTACTCGAGCTAGGCCTACTCGTCCCTGAACGAGCCGGCAGTTCGACGCCGACTAACATTTCTGGCCAAGGTCATTGCTGATGGCAACGGGGAACATATAAAGTGTAGCTTCTTGTTTTCCTTTTTCGTACTAGGTTAAGCTACAGACAAGCGCAGCTGTTCAGGCCGTTCACTCTAGTGTCGGGTGGCAAGTTCTCGCTCGGCCTCCGATCCGACCAAAACAGATCGGATTGGGATAACAGCGCGAAGAACGAGGACGAAGATCAGAAGGACACAAACACTGCGCTGAAGGATCAGTGGGAACACAATGAAAAGAGCCCGCGGATCGAAAAATGAAGTTAACAAGAGTTGAGGTGCCAGCTAGTTGGTAATACATATTGGAATAACAGCGCGAAGGACGAAGACGAAGATCAGAAGGACACAAACACTGCGCAGTGTTTGTGTCCTTCTGATTTTCGTCCTCGTCCTTCGCGCTGTTATTCCAATATGTATTACTAACTAGCCGGCACCTCAACGCTTGTTAAAAACAGATCGTCCGCACAGCAGTTCCGTCGGCGTCGCGGGACCGCAAACCTCACGATAGCCTCCTTTATATGAGGCTATGACCTGACATACGGCGATAGGCGACCGTTGGCCGAGCTGGCGTCGTCGCCGGTGTAATGCGAAAGATCAGGGACGACCACCGTATCAGTCGTCACAAGAAAAAAGAAAAAAAGACGTGTCCTTTCATATTGCAGCCTGCCTTGCAGACGACGCTCCACCGTGTATACGATGTGACGTCACACCAGCCTTTAAAAATGGCGGTTGCTCTAGGTGGGAGGAGCTTCCGAATTCCGATTTATATCGCTTTTTTTTTTTTGTTATATGCGCCGCGCGCTAGGCACTAAAACATTGCGAGTAGAATCACATATCTGTATATTATTCACAGAAGTATAAAACGGCAATAGGTCGAACGACCCTGTCATCGCTGCTTTAAGGGCAGGCGGTGGCGGTGTGCTTTGTGAGCGGAAAATCTCAATCATGCCGCTGGCATGTGGGAATTGCCAGGTCGCATGAATTGCAGACATGGAGATATAGTCCCCTATCGGATTATCCAGCTGCCAACTTGGCAGCTGTCGGACGGAATGTGACAATGAATAGAATCAGGGACCCCTGCATGTCGGATCAAATACGCCACCCCTAGGCCGCGCATTTAGTAAGTTCGGCAAGCTTGGTTAAAGCGCTGCTTTACACCTGTGTCGGGTGCTCTTCCACATAATGTGGCAGCTTACAACTGCATACTATATATGTTTGACGTCATGTGTGACATAACCGGAAAACAAAACAGCGGTACGAGTAGCACTGTGCCAGAACGGGAACTTTAGTCGAAAAGGGAAGCCGCAGACGGGAGCCATTAAAAGCGCCGTTGCATAATGCCCCTAAAGACGGAGCGCAAGTCATCATCATCATCATCATCATCATCATCAGCCTGATTATACCCACTGCAGGGCGAAGGCCTCTCCCATATTTCTCCACTTAACCCGGTTCTGTGCTAGCTGCATCCACTTGACCCCTGCGAACTTCTTAATCTCATCCGCCCACCTAACTTTCTGCCGCCCCCTGCTACGCTTTCCTTCCCTTGGAATCCAGTTTGTTACCCTCAGCGACCATCGGTTATCCTCTCTTCGCACTACATGTCCTGCCCATGTCCATTTCTTCTTCTTAATTTCTACTAGAATGTCGGTAACTTGAGTTATTTCTCTGACCCACTCTGCACGCTTTCTATCTCTTAATGTTACCCCTACCATTTTTCGTTCCATAGCCCTCTGGGTTGTCCTCAACTTAAGTAGAACTCTCTTGGTTAGCCTCCACGTTTCAGCCCCATAGGTGAGTACAGGCAAGATGCAACTGTTGTATACTTTCCTCTTGAGCGATACCGGTAAGCTGCTAGTCATAATCTGCGAGTGCTTGCCAAATGCGCTCCATCCCAATCGTATTCTCCTTGTTATTTCCTTTTCGTGGTCCGGGTCTGCGGTTACTACCTGTCCTAAGTAGACATATTCGCCTACTACTTCCAGTATTTCGCTATACCTAATGTAAACTGCTGTTCCTTCCCGAGGCTGTTGAACATTACCTTAGTCTTCTGCATATTGATTTTCAAGCCTACCTTTCTACTTTTTCTGTCTAGGTCATCAATCATTATTTGCAGTTCATCCCCCGAGTTGCTTAGCAAGGCAATGTCATCAGCAAATCGCAGATTACTGAGGTATTCTCCATCTACCCTTATCCCTAACTGCTCCCATTCCAAGTCTCTGAATACTTCCTCTAAACAAGCTGTGAATAGTACTGGGGAGATTGTGTCTCCTTGCCTAACACCTTTCTTTATGGGAATTTTGTTACTTTCTTTATGCAGAACTATGGTTGCTGTGCAGCCACTATATATATCTTCCAGCACTTTCACGTACGGCTCGTCTACCCCCTGATTTCGCAATGCCTGCATCACCGCCGAGGTTTCAACTGAGTCAAATGCTTTTTCGTAATCAATGAATGCTATGTATAAGGGCTGGTTATATTCCGAGCATTTTTCTATCACCTGGTTGATGGTATGGATATGATCGATAGTAGAGTACCGTTTCCGAAACCCTGCTTGATCCTTTGATTGATTGCAGTCTAAGGTTGTCCTGATTCTATTAGCGATTACCTTAGTAAATACCTTATACGTAACAGACAGTAAGCTGATTGGTCTGTAATTTTTAAGGTCCTTAGAGTCCCCTTTCTTGTGAATGAGGATAATGTTTGCATTCTTCCATGGTTCCGGTACCGTCGATGACATCAGGCACTGCGTATACAGGGTAGCCAGTTTCTCTAGCACGATATCCCCCCCGTCCTTTAGCAAATCTGTAGTTATCTGATCCTCTCCAGCTGATTTCCCCCTTTTCATAGTTTCTAATGCTTTCTTGACCTCGTCTTTCGTCACTGGTGGAACGTCTGACTGTTTTTCCCTACCGCCAATTTCATTACGGTTCTGACTACTTTGGCTGCTGTAGAGATCTGTATAGAACTCCTCAAGAAGCGCAAGTAATGCGCGATTATCCGCCGTGAAATGTGTCTGCGCAGAGCGAGCGCGCGATATGAGGGCGTGAGCCGTTGCGAACGCTTCCTTCATTTTCTTTCTATCTCTTCGCCACAGCGTCCCTTCATTTTCTTTCTCTACTTCTCCTATCTTCAATCTTATCGCGACCTGTCTCATTTTTTTTTTCTTTCTCTTCTGTCAACTTTGGCCGGTGACTTTGGACGGACCTCATCGACGCGACGGCTCAGGGCGAGCACCGCAAAACGACTGAAGTCCCTAATAGGAATTTAGTCTTTTGCCGTCTTTTCCGGAAAACAGCCAAGATATGCAACCGCATTTAGCGACACAGCCTCGACACCTTAACGGCTCTAAGATTATCGAGCAGTTGCAAGCTATTTGTTCGTTATTTGCTAAATTCGCATCGGCCGTCTCCCGGGGTACACCGATGTTACCGAGTGCTTGTCATGCGTCTATTGGCATTAGGACCAACGACCATATTTCAATCACTTCAGAATTCACATAGCACAAAGCACTACCAACCAGCTTCGCCTACCCACCTCGCTTGCACTCGCTTTCATGAGGCATCAGACACACACGGCTGGACACCACTTTCTTGGAAAAAGCCATTGGTACAATGGCTACACCCTTTATGCTGGCGAAAAGGACGTGTCTATAGGTGCCGGCATTAAGAGAAATACGCAGCATTGAAGTAGGGAATGCAGTGTGAGGCTGGATTGTAGCAACTGCACATCTTCATGCATGCCAAGGTCGTATTCGTGTACCATTTTTTTATGATGCGTTCTTTTTCAATTTATACCATTGGTCGCTCCAGCCTGTGAAGCAAGCATAGTGCATGAGTTCGTGTGTTCTCGTAATTAAACGTTTTTCAGCCCAGTTCTAGCGTTTGGTCCGATAATATTATGACCACACTATGATGACCATTATTACGCATAGTGTTTGATGGGTGCATCAGTTCATTTTCTCAGGCAGTAGCATTCCAAATTGATTTATTTTGTTCACTTGATACACACTAAACCTTCCACACCTTCATGAGTGTAATGCTGTCCCCGGACTAACAGCCTGTAATTAGAGCAGCCCTTCTTCACCGCGGACTATCTTTCGTTCTGAAAATGTAATTTTTGCTTGGCGGATGCTGTTTTCTATTGACGCCGCAGCGCGCGGCAGCCCTCACAATGCTCAACTGCTGCAGTGGTTTCTGGCTTTCCCATGGCGCATGTTTCTCTCCCTTTTTTTTTTATGTGCCCCTCTTCCATTTTACACAACACAGGGTAGCCAACCGGAAACCCCTGATTGTTAACCGCCGTGCCTTACCCTTTTCCTTCCTTTTTTTTCACGTACGGTGTGAGTCCGGGGACACTCGAGCACCCTTTTTGCACCCAAAATGTTGCAAAAATGTTTAGTGTGTAGTGCTTTTTCTGACCTGAAAGCAATGTTTTTTACAGGATTGCTCAGACCGGCTCGCAGCTGACCTTGCTATAGATTATGAGGGTTGCTATTAAATTTCGCATAACCAGACGAATAAAGCATTGTTATTATCAAAGTAATCATTGCCTAAAACCTCACTACCGGTTATCAGTGATTTCAAACTAGCTGCTGAACTAGGGCAAAGAAGAGGTAGGTGAAGTAATCGGAAATTGCCGCAAGATATGACCCCTATGACACTGTCTAGCGCAAACTTCGTCGGTGAAATGCCCTGTTCGGAAGAGCGTTTCGGCGAGAAAATCTGAGATACTCCGTCCAGCAAGAATGTTATTTACACGACGCTAATTATGTTCCTTGCAAAACAATATACGGGCTGCGCTGGCGGGCCACCAAAACTGCGAAAGCCGCAGGAGAAATGCGCAAGCGATTTTCCCTAGAAAAGCCCGCGGAGATTACTTTCCTTTGCTCTTTGCACGCACAGGGAAATATCCTATTTCCGCTTTCTTTTGGAGGTTGACCACAGCTGCTAAGACTCTTAAAGCACAGCTGATGCCGTGCCCCGTCCGGGCAACGCATTCCATTCCTGAGCTCGGGATCGCTCGTACACCTTTGCTGGTCCCGACAGCTGGGCTTTTGACGGCAGCCGAATGTAAAAACAGCTACACGAAGAACGTTTCACTGTCGACGGTTGCTTCACGCAGCTTTCGACTTACAAAATACCCGGGCTGACGGACACTATGGTGATAACGGGTATAAAATTTCTCGAAGTTCAGTCAGTCTGAACGTCGACATGCGACGTAGCCCCGTGTTACAAAAGTCCATACTTCCTACCTTCCCCTCGTAAGTCAAAATCCTCCTGTACTGGTAGTGCTGCGCTTTTGATTAGACCGCACAGAGCCAGCCTTTAAAATTAGATATGTGCGCTTGCACTCAGCCAACTTTCTTTCTCCGGCTTGAACAAGCAGGAAACACCATATTTGCGAGAAATCTTAAGAAGCCGTACCATTTATGAGTTCAGAAGAAGAAGAAGAAAAAGAAGAAGGAAAAGAAGAAGAACAACAAGAACAAGAAACTAGCGGCGTAGAGCGGTTGGTTAAGGATGTTATGAATTACCTATACGAAGGAATACTGCCTCAATATTGGGAGAGAAAGAAACACTCATTGGTCGGCACACCGGTACGTGCCCGGTACAAAGTAAAGCAAAGAGCGAGGAAAAAAACATCGAAAAAAGCAGCAGCATGCAGCGCACCGAGAGAGAACTTGGGGCTTCTATGGAGGACTAACAGTAGCAGAGGCTAGTTCCAATTACTGTGACTACAAGCAAAATAATGGCAAAAGACCGTAGCGGGCCGGATCTCTCGCTCTCTTTTTTTTTGCTGTAGGCAGCGCATCTCGATCACAAGGAGCTGGAGCTCTCTTCAGCGCCCTTCAGCGTGGACGTACCTTCCAAATGCAGTTTTGTCCATTTCATCCTAGTGTAGGATGTGGAAACACCAGCACTTCACAGCTATACAGGCTTCCAAGCCTGCGGGCTATTAAAACGGCAAAGGGGTAAAAAATTGCAGTGTACCCATTCCACTGGTATTAATATTTCTTTTTCTGCAGAAAAAGGACGGTGACGCATTACTGGCGCTATTCATGCCAGTTACAAATTAAAGAACAAAAAAAGGAGGCTCATACAGCTTCCTTTCATTGCGAGTTCTCCTGCTGTTCCCCCTCCACACACACCGCTCCCCATTTATCGACGCTCGTGTAAATTTTCTGGAGCGCGTAGCTGTGTTCTTTGAAAATGTCTCAGCGTGGCTCGCTGGCGTATACGCTCCTTTGGACCTTCAAGATTGCGAGCACAAGCTTTGGATGCATTCCGCTTTGGCTGCAAAAAAAAAAAAATATTCTGCCGCACTGCTGCTTGGCCAAGAATTACCCTTCGTCTGCGTGGCTTTTATACTGGAAGAAGTGCAGAAACGTAGTGGCATACAAATAACAGCGAGTAGCCTTCCACGAGAGAAAGCACGAAAACGCGCGCTCTATGAACGCAGAAACACAGGCTTCTCCAAGACCGCGAGAGGCGTTATATCGAGAAAGCCGGCCTAGAGCTTTTTGCGAGCACTCTCTGCGCCGACTCGGATAAACATGAAAAAGGTAAAGCATGGACCAGATGCACTGCTCGGCATTTTCGGCCATTGTCGCGCTGTTGGAGCCATATTTATCCTTTTTGCTGCGTTCACTTTGTAATAGGGATCGGAATTGGGCGCGTTCAGAGTCCGAAAGCATTTCTTATTTGTACATACCTTACTCCTACGCGCGCTGCGCGCGTGCGTGCATGTGTGTGTGTGTGTGTGTGTGTGTGTGTGTGTGTGTGTGTGTGTGTGTGTGTGTGTGTGTGTGTGTGTGTGTGTGTGTGTGTGTGTGTGTGTGTGTGTGTGTGTGTGTGTGTGTGTGTGTGTGTGTGTGTGTGTGTGTGTGTGTGTGTGCGTGCGTGTGTGTGTGTGTATGTGTGTGTGTGTGTGTGCGTGTGCGCTCGCGCGCGCGCGTGTGTGTGTGTGTGTGTGTGTGTGTGTGTGTGTGTGTGTGTGTGCGTGCGTGCGCGCGCGCGCGCGCGTGTGTGTACGTGTGTGTGTGTGTGTTAGAGAGAGAGAGAGAGAGAAAGGTAGAGCGTCCTTTCGCTGTGTAATAAAGTTCGCGAAAAAGTTTGAAAATACAAAAAAAAAAAAGAAACCTTGCAGAAATCTACGAGCAATGTCTCAGACAAGAACTTTGCGAGCCAGCATTGGCCTGAGCTTCTAAAGAGTATATTTGTGGCGAGTAAATAAACAAAGGATGTTCAAGGGAATGCACACAGTGTCGGGTAATTCTGTTTGGTTTGTAAAACAAGGAGGGCTGGTAGAAAACCGGGGCATGTAGAAGAAACGACCATCATTTTTTTTTTTTTTTGAAAACTCCGAAGAGATTCAAAGCAGCGGACAATTGAATTGTTTCCTATATTTGTCAAGCACACAGACTTTCTGCGAAAAGTTTTTAGGGTTAGAAAGATAATGAGTTCTTTTTCGCTCAAAAGCGGCTCGAATATTAGCATTTCGGTAACTATCAACACAGCCTACAATGGCCCTCGTCCTCTGTTTTCTCAACCTCCAGAAGACATGCCTAGAGGCTCTCATGAGGGTCCATAATCTTTGGTCGTCCTTACTGCAAGAAAAGCTGCGTAAGTAAAACATGCCCTCTCTAACGTGGATATGGCATGAAAGGCTTAGATTGATTTTGTTTTGGGGTTTAATGTCCCGACTCAGGCTATGAGAGACGCCGTAGTAGAGGACTCTGGAAATTTCTGCAACCTGGGATTTTTTAAAACCTCCTACCATGCGGCATTCTCCAAACGTTTCTGAAGCAGAATTTAATGGCGTGCTGCATAGTGACCATACCATGACGCTGAGTTGATATCAGTGTTATACAGGGCACACCTTCTTCGGTATTACTCATACCCATGGGGTACTTGGTATTACGGTATTACTCAATGATCAAGCGCATCAAGGAGGGCAGAGCTCGTTTTTACGTTAGCGTTTATTTCTCTTTAAATAAAATAACTTTATCTTGAATATATTCCTGTTTGCCCACTCGAAATCAACTCACTGGTTTCTTCATAATGGTCCTAGCGTTTATATGTGCAAAAAACAAAAATCTACCACGCCGACTGCTTTCAGACGCAGGATTGTCTTCATCCAGGGAAGCTGACCTGCGTGACGAGTCATGTTTGCGGCCGTATGTTATTTTTCTCCTATGTGTTTTATTTGTTATCCTCCCATCCCGCGATGCGATGCGTCACGTTGTGACGACGGCAGGGTGGCCTCAGTGCCTCAGGTGTTCATACCAGACATTCGTCGGATCACGATCGTTCGTTCTACGCATGCGCGAAAATACTACAATACTTGTACGAACGGATAATGTCAATATAATATCCGCAGTTTCTGTACCTCCTTCTAGGTTTCATAAAGCGACTGTCTCGAGCCGCTGTTATAGAAAGCCTAAAGGCGAGAACCGGAAATTGATCCACATATACCGTCGCGCGTGCGCGGAACACGAGACTGCGCATATACCATTGTTATGGAGGCTCCATTGTCTCAGTGCCGGAGTCGTTTATGCAGGTGACCCCCCTGAATGCAGATGCAGTTCACGCTGAGAAGACTGTGATGGGTAACGTTGTGATGAGTCCGTCGTGATCGGTAACAATGATGACGCAAGAGAAGTCCTAATACGCAAGCATGTCATCAAAGAAATGTGCCGGACCACAGCCGGTAGTGAATGAAGACCGTGCAGCTTTAAAGGCGAAGTGACGCCAGAACTTTCCACATAAAAGCCCGAGCTTCCAGGCCATTTTCCATCGTTATGCCCACTCATAAGGATCTGGTACCAATTAACATCTCACGGAAGCAGCCAACACCAGCCTTTGGCTGAGTACGAGGTAGAGACGGATTTAATGTGATTGACAGTCTCATAAATGTGGAACGGGGCACAGCTTGAAGCGTCTGCATGGCCCATTAGAAGAGGGTATACCACCAAATGAAACTCTGTCATGCATAGGTTTGTGTAGAAGTGTATAACACGACTGGGCTGGATTCAATGAGGAATTTTATATCTATACTGCGATATGTTATAATGTTGAACAATGCTTTAGAGCAGAAGTTGAGCATAAAAGCAAAAATGAAGCATTCGCCTGTATCTGCTTCATAGCGAAATTATTATTTATGATGTCGGCAAAAAAAAAAAAAAGAGGGATATTTTTTTCGTTTTAACACCCTCGGCCCGACTTAATTTTAGGGTAGATAAAAGGTGCTAGACATAATTGAAATTTTCCTTAATGAATTGCCATTTGAGAGCTGAACATCGCCTCTCCGGAAAATTGATAGAAATAAGAAAGCAGTCCTGTGCCTCGGGGCACACCTACTACACGTCGCACTTTGTCCGTAACCCGAAGGTATTGGCGGGAGGGTAAGAAGGACCGTCCACAATTTCTGCCAGTGCTAGACCAATTTGCGTGGTAGCGGTCGCGTCTGGGTGTCTCAGGATGCAGACATCGTCTCTGGAGAGGGCGTCATGTAGTCGGGGTGGATAATCCTGTCGGCAGGTTATTAGCTCCTTTAGGTAGGCAGCAAACTCTTTTCTCTTCTGCATGTCTGCAGCTCCTCTCGGAAAAGGGGCGCGTATTGCCAGAGTAGAGCTGAAGCCTTGAGAATGGCTTTTCGGGTGATCAGACTTGCGTCTATAATTCCTAACATATTGCTGTGGCCAGTGCTCCACATCAGATGATATCGGCCTTGAAGCGCGGAGTGTAGCTGTTGCACGGGGACATGTATTGTTTGAGGGAGCAGGCTTCCCGCAGCCTACTTAGAGCATTTTGTGCACCAATGAAAGGGTTCACCGGTCCGACTAAAGTTTGGCTATATCGATCTGTGAAGCTAAGTTCATAGCTCAATCAGCTGCCCAGCACTTTAGAACGTCCGCGCGAGAAGCGTTGTTTCTTGCTTCAGCGTATACGGTGATAAAGCTGGCACCCTCAGATGGTTTACGGAGCGCGAAATCCATAATATCCATACGGCAGGAACGCCTGTTCCGACTGTCCTGCGCGTAGTATACCTTACTGACACGGAGGATCGAACGTTCCGCAGCTGCAGTGACTGTCAGCGAGGGTGAGATTACATCTTTCTGCGGTTCAGGCGTTTCGTGCGCTTTATACCGATCGTGAATAAAAACCAAGGTCAAGGCGCAAGCGTTGGGCGTTCCTTGCGCTGTATTCGTTCATCGAAAAGCAACCAACTTCGAGTACTCTCTTTTATTCAAGTGGCACGCCTCTCTTAAAAGGAATAAATGGCGTTCCACCGGAGCTATAACGCAGAATTTTCTCCCGCATTACACCTGCGCGCAATCGCAGGCCGACTCGCGTAACACACACAATCAAACATGACTGGCCGCATGAACACATGCAGCCTGCGTCCGCACACTATAGTCTGCTGGCATCCCTCCGCCACCTCTCTCTATGGACAGAAAGAAATGAGAGAAAGACATAAATACACAGAAGCGTCTTGCGCAAAAGCATACGTTAACGCGTGCGGCTGCCCACTTCCCTAGAAGAAACTACAAATGAGCCTTCTCATAACACAACCCCTGTATCATGCTAAGAAATATTGCCCGTGATGCCATTTGCTCTTAATCAAATGGCAACTTTGTGACGAAAGAGACAGGGGAAACGCAGTCCGCATGCGTGCAGCGCACGACACGGCGCTTCGGGCTATTGTGTAACCTTCGCCGCTGTCCTCTGGGCCCGCAGTGTTGTTTTAACGGTCCACTCAGCCGTCTGCTATTTGTCGCAGCATACAAACGGTTCACGGACGCCTGCTTGTGTAAACAGACAGAAGTACTTCCATGGGCCGCGTGACAACGTCTACAAGCACCGCTACGGAAAGCTTGACCGCTCCATATCGAGAGTGCCTACTTGGCTGTCCAACGAGTTCGGTACGTGCTCTACGGTACATCATCATGTGGCCATCGCGTTTGCTGCTGTCCAGTTCGCTACATGTCAAATAAAGTAACAATCCATATCAGGATCGTGTGCACTAAAGCCAGCTTATTTGCACACTCATGCACTCGGATAGAAGAAGCCAGCTAGCAGGTTCACGTTATTAGACTCAGAAAACCCGAGGCGCTTTCCTCCCCGGATGTTTTTTTTTTTCTTCTTCTTCTTCTTTTTTTTTTTTTTTTTTTTTTTTTTTTTGAGAGCCAAGATGCGAATTCTCAAAGGGAAAACTGCCGGACGCCTTTGCTTAAAATTGGTTTTTCTAGGAGCACCTGCTCGAACTTGTGCTTCAAAGTTGGTTTTGCGGGGCGACGTCGCTTATGTTATTTGATAACCAAAATCGAATCCGCCCGTAGTGCCTCTATATAAAAAATTGCTCAAGGCCGAGGCAGAATAAAGCTGCGGCGTTCAACGCGCTGTCCGAACTTTACAAACGTTGACGCGCCAATTTGGTGGAGTCCTTTACAAATCGCCACTCAAAGACATTAGCACCCACGGAAACCAGAACGCATCAATAGCCACCGGCACAGACAATGGAATCGGGTTAAAAAAAAAGAAAAAAAAACACCTGTCAACCGCATTTATTAGCGGCAATTCAAGAATGAATATTGAGCGAAGAATAACCGCGAGATTAGTACGTGTTTCGAAAATAATTGTGACCGTGACAGAGCGTGACCGTGAAATTGAGCCAATTTCTGCTGCTTAATTGTTCAGGCGAAGAATGTACTCACGCGCTAGCTAGTGAGTTATCGCCTTGGCTTAGAGGCCAGTGGCTCGTTCGATTAACGAAGGGTGTGGGACGCAAACTTATAGAAAGTGCATATCACGGATAATTATTAGAGACAAGTACGCATACAGACCCAGCAAAAATTTATGTCTGGAAATGGCCGCAAGATTTATAAGTCCGATAACAAAGACATCAATTCAGCTTGCAGGAGACAGATAAATGTTTACCGACCTCCAGATGGCCCCACACACGTGATGTGGCGGCCAGTTTAGTCCAGGAACGAGAAAGTGGATGAAGCACTGAGGTCAAGCATTAAAGTTCTTTGTCAAGCTATCTGGTTCAATATTGTAACGTAACGCTACACAGAAGGCGTTCTGGCACTCTGACACCGAAGGACACCAACAGCCAGTCAGGGCAGCACGAAAGCGGAGCACTGTTTCGCTTCGTCGTCTTCTCCGAATCGCCGGTTCAAATCTTCGTCGCCTATGAATGGCATGTGTCATTGCCCCCCTTCTTGGCAGCATCGCCTCGATGCTGCAAATGCTGCTTGATGCGATGAGCTGACAGATGTTATGCTAGGTTGGTGTGGGATACCACAACACAAAACGGGGCACCATCAGTCTCAAGAATAGTCAGCGGGGCGATCGTGGTAGGGTTTCATCCGGACGACGTGTACAACATCAGTGAACTTGCGTCGTCTGCGGCTTGAGGGATCTTGGGTCGCGGATTCAACTTCGTAAGTAACGTCGCTGAGGCGGCGGAGGACACGATATGGGCCGAAGTACCGGCGCAGCAATTTTTCAGACAGCCCACGATGACGAACGGGCGTCCAAATCCAGACATAGTCTCCAGGCTCGTAGGCAGCGAAGCGCCGTCCCTTGTTGTAACGGTCAGCGTCTAGTTGCTGTTGTAGGTATATGCGCTGCCTTGCCAGCTGCCGTGCTTCTTCCGCACGCTGGGTAAAACTAGCGATGTCCAGGTCAAGCTCATCTTCGTCGTCGGTGTATACGGGCAGCATTGTATCCAGTGGAGTGGTCACTCGACGGCCGAAGACAAGCTCGAAGGGTGTGAGCCGCGTCGTCTCCTGAAGTGCCGTATTATATGCGAACGTGGCATATGGGAGGATTTTATCCCAGGTCTTATGCTCTATATCCACGTACATAGACAGCATGTCAGCCAGAGTTCTGTTCAGCCTTTCCACCAAGCCATTAGTTTGTGGGTGGTATGCCGTGGCCCGTCTATGGCTAGTGTGTGTAAGGTTCAGTACAGCCTTAGTCAGGCGGGCCGTAAAAGCTGCCCCGCGATCGGTAATGATAACAGCCGGAGCGCCGTGACGCAACACAATGTCGTGGACAAAAAACTCTGCGACTTCGGCGGCAGTTCCATTTGTGAGCGACGCGGTCTCAGCATATCGGGTCAAGTAGTCCGTCGCGACAACAATCCAACGCTTTCCATTACTTGACTTCGGGAAAGGACCAAGAAGATCCATCCCCACTTGTTGGAAAGGAGTTTTCGGTGGAGCGATCGGCTGAAGAAATCCAGCTGGTTTCACGGGTGGAGTCTTTCGGCGTTGACAATCACGGCAGGTTTTTACGTAAGATCGCACTGAAGGTAATAATTTCGGCCAATAGTATTTCTCCCGAATTCTTGCAAGCGTACGACTAACTCCCAAGTGGCCGGAGGACGGTTCGTCGTGACAAGCGCTTAAGATGTCAGGCCGTAGGTGCGTAGGCACTACGAGTAGAAATGTCTCTTTGGATCTTTCAAAATTGCGCTTGTAGAGAACTCCACTTCGTAAAGCGTATGACTGCAAGCCACGACGAAAAACAAGCGGTACTCTACCACCGTGTCCTTCCAGATAATCGATGAGCGGCGCCAGCTCCGGGTCCTTGCGTTGAAGGTCAGCCATATGTGATTGGGCAATGGCCCCAATAAAGGGAAAATCGTCGGCGTTTTCCACTGTGGAGTCCAATGGCGCGCGTGACAAACAATCCGCATCTTGGTGTTTATGTCCCGACTTATACACAACAGTGACGTCATACTTTTGAAGACGGAGGCTCCAACGAGCTAAGCGTCCAGACGGGTCTTTAAGGCTTGCCAGCCAGCACAAGGAATGATGGTCGCTGACAATACGGAAGGGTCGTCCATACAAATATGGTCGAAACTTGCTGATGGCCCAGATTACCGCAAGGCACTCCTTCTCTGTTGTCGAATAGTTCGTCTCTGATCGTGAGAGTGTTCGGCTCGCGTAGGCGATAACCCGTTCTATTCCGCCTTGCCACTGAATGAGTATCGCGCCGAGGCCAACGTTGCTGGCATCAGTATGTACGTCGGTTGCGGCGTCTTCATCGAAATGGGCGAGTATTGGGGGTCTGTGTAGGCGGCTTCTAAGCTCCTAGAAGGCTTGTTCTTGATCGTCTCCCCACAGGAAGGGTATGTCTTCTCTGGTTAGTGCTGTCAGTGGTTCAGCTATCTTAGAAAAATCTTGGACGAAGCGTCGGTAGTATGAACAAAGACCTAGAAATCGTCGAAGTGCCTTTTTGTCGGTGGGGCGTGGAAAATTTGACACTGCGGTAGTCTTTTCGGGATCAGGGAGAACGCCCTGTGCACTGACAACATGGCCGAGAAAGCGTAGTTCCTTGAAAGCAAAGTGGCATTTCTCAGGCTTGATCGTTAGTTGCGCGCCTTTGAGTGCTTGAAGCACGATGCGCAACCGGTCCAAGTGTTGCTCGAAAGTAGGCGAGAAAATAACGACATCATCTAAGTACACCAAGCACGACTGCCACTTCAGACCTGATAAAACCGTGTCCATCATACGTTGGAACGTGGCCGGTGCAGAGCAAAGACCAAACGGAAGCACCTTAAACTCGTATAGGCCGTCGGGCGTCACAAATGCAGTCTTCTCTCGGTCTCTCTGATCCACCTCAATTTGCCAGTATCCGCTTTTGAGGTCTAATGAGGAGAAGTACCTGGCGTCGCGTAGTCGGTCGAGGGCATCATCAATCCTGGGCAGCGGATAGACGTCCTTTTTAGTCACGTTATTTAACTTTCGGTAATCGACACAGAATCTCAAGGTGCCATCTTTCTTTTTGACAAGGACCACTGGCGATGCCCATGGGCTCGTCGAAGGCTGGATCACGTCGTCCGCAAGCATTTCATCCACTTGCATTTTAATGGCGTCACGTTCTTTAGGAGAAACCCGGTACGGGCGCTGGCATACCGGTAACGTGGTCTCATCGGTGATGATTCGGTGCTTGGCGACAGGAGTACGACCAACCTTAGAGCCTGTGGCGAAGCAGTCTGCGAAATCGCTCAGAAGAGCCGAAAGAAGATTCCTCTGATCGGGCCTCAAGTCGGGGTTAATTTTAACGGTCTGCAGAGCATGACAAGGTGCGGCCTCCTCTTTAGGGTTCGCTCCGCTGGTGCATAAATGAGGCAAGGCAGTAACATCGTGAAGGACGGCAACAGCCGTATCCTTGGCGAGATGCCGCATCTCCTTAGCAAAATTTGTCAGGAGGACAGTAGCACAACTGTTCTGGAGTTGTACGAGTCCTCGAGCAACGGCTAATTCCTTCTCGAGTAGTAGCGGAAGGTGCCCATCCGCGATGCCCTCGTAATCGTGGAATAAGTCATGCTTTACAAGAACCAACACACTAGAACGTGCCGGAACCCTCACGTCATCGTCGACTATACGCAAAACGTTCAGACCCGGATCTTCGTTTTCAATGCGCGCCACGGCTCGTTTCGTCGAAAAGGAAACACGCGCTTCTTTCAGGTCAATGACAGCGCCGTTGGTCTGCAGGAAGTCTAGACCGAAGATCAAGTCTTTCGAACACTCAGGAAGCACGATAAATTCTCCGACATACACAAAACCACGGATGCCGACCCGCGCTGTGCACTTGCCTGCAGGTTCGATCAAGTGACTTCCCGCCGTGCGAATTTTCGGGCCGGACCAATGTGTCAAAACTTTCTTCAATTCTCGGGCGAGACCACGGCTCATTACTGAATAATCGGCACCAGTGTCGAGTAACGCGGTGACATCCACTCCATCAATCGTTACACATAAATCGGAGGTAGTATGCCGGATTCTGTCGCTACCTGACACAAGCGAAATCTCGTCGGGTCGGCCTGACGATGACGGAGGATCTTCACATTTCCCGACATCAGCGACCCTGCCTCCGAAGGCCGCTGGTATTAGTTTTCCCGGCTAGGGCTGGGAGAGGAGCGGCGTCGGGAAGTATGGGGACTTGTAGAGCGGTAGCTCGTCGGGGACGTAGACCGACGCTCTTGGTAACCGGACGTTACGGGATACTGTCGCGCTGCAAGGTCGCTTGCAATCTCAGTAGGCCGTTCGTCATTCCGAGGGTGGAGTTCCTCCGAGGCGAAACCCCGCATGTTGACGCGGCGGTACGGGCACGCCCGGTAAAGGTGACTGGCTTCCCCGCAATGATAGCACAGGGGGCGACGGTCCCGGGGCCGCCATACTTGACGGGGTCGCTGGTAGATTGGCGGAGGGGAGTAGTGAGGCCCCATGCGGCTCCATGCGAGTCCCTCCATGCGAGGACCCTGCGGCTCCATTGCTGGAGCTGCGGCGTTGATACTATGATCCGGCGGGGGAGCCCTACGTAATACGGACGCGTAGGTGGGCCTCGCGTCGATCGTCTGGTGGGGAACGCGCTGCTGGGGAACGTCAGCAACTTGCTGAGCTGCCATACGCACCTCGTCCCGGACGACTTCAGCCAGTGAAGGAAAAGCTGTTGTGTTGCAAGGCATCCGGAGCGCTTGCAGTTCCTCCCGCACGACAGAACGGATGAGATTTCGTAGCGCGTCCATGTCGCTGCCGATATGCACAGGAGGTGCGTCGGACCCAATGATGTTCACGTCACGGTTGTACTGACGGGCTCGGTGTTGCAGCGTTGTCTCCATGGTCGCTGCCTCGCTGAGAAACTCCGCCACAGTGCGCGGTGGACTGCGCACCAGTCCGGCGAAAAGTTCTTGTTTAACGCCCCGCATCAGGTGACGCAGTTTCTTATCTTCAGGCATTTGTGGGTCTGCACGCTTGAAAAGGCGTGTCATGTCCTCAAAGAACATACGCACGCTCTCGTTCGGGCGCTGATTGCGCGAGTGTAGCGCAGCTTCTGCTCGCTCCCGGCGGTCGGCGCTAGGAAAGGTGGCTTTGAAATCACGACAGAAGGCTGCCCAGGATGGGAAGGCAGCCTCATGGTTTTCAAACCATGTCCGTGCAGACTCTTCAAGGGCGAAGTACACGTTGTGGAGCTTGCGCTCATCAGTCCACCCGTTGTAACGAGCAACTCGCTCGTAGTTCTCAAGCCAGTCCTCGGCGTCCTCGAACACGTCGCCATGAAAGGAGGGGGGTGTTCGCGGCTGATGACACAGGATGTGGGTGGGAAGCCTGCTCTCAGATGTCATTGCAGCAGGTTCGACGGCCGTCTGAGGATGCGTCGTTCTGGTAGCAGCCGGAAGGGGTCCGAATTCAGGGGGCTCTCCACGTAGGCGGCGGCCGAGGCGTTGATGTACGGGGGTAAGCTCCGTATTGGCAGGTTGATTCTGCAGGACTGGATCGATACCTGGCGATTCCTCCACCAGATTTGTAACGTAACGCTACACAGAAGGCGTTCTGGCACTCTGACACCGAAGGACACCAACAGCCAGTCAGGGCAGCACGAAAGCGGAGCACTGTTTCGCTTCGTCGTCTTCTCCGAATCGCCGGTTCAAATCTTCGTCGCCTATGAATGGCATGTGTCAATATCAAGTCCAAAAATATGGCGCTTGATTTGCGTGGCTAAGACAAATTGAGCTTAGATGAGCTCGATTACTTAGCTTGTTTATCTTGGTTTGGTTTTGCTTATATTTGTTCGGCATATACTTACCTAATTTAACCTTGCATCTGATCAGATTATGGCATGTATGCGAACACGATACTTTTGAAAAATAGAACCACACAACCTTGTTTTTTTCATGTATTATGGTCTGCTCACAAATTGCTTGCCGTTCCGCAGCACGGATAAAAGCTCCTAGACATAAGGAATAATTTCGCAGCACAAAAAAAAAAAAAAAAGAAAAGAAAAAAAGAAAGAAAAAGTAAATGACAAAGGCGTTACGCTAATACATTTGTCCTGTTCTCCCAGCATTCAAAGAACGAGCCCAACTGAAGGCCATGAGTAACACTAATTAGTTCTTTATCTTAAATTGGGGACATTGTAGCTTATTTTCCTCCATGCAGTTTCTATGCACATGGCGAACGCCAGAGTACCGCGAGCCTTCAAGCCCAACGTTCCGTTCCCCAGTAGGGCACAGCCGCCGTCAGGCACTTATGCTCTTCAGTTGGAGGTGCAGAAATGCCCCTTACCGTCCCAAACACCCCCAGATCAGGGTACACACAGAACACAAATTTGTACTTATCTAACGCAGCCATTACCACTCTTTCCCTTTTCCGTCCTCTTCCAAAAAAGTGCTTAAACCTCATTCGCACTCGGCGATGACCAACGGGCCTTAGCGGAGCGAGCTCTCTTTTTCAGCGGGCTTTATTACTAGCCTTAAGTAAAGTTGCTCCCTCCTCCTTCTCCACCGACTGGCGTACCGCCATCAGCGTAGATAACCCATCGAGAAACTATGTTTACGCGGTTCTCGAGGACAGCTGCAAACGTTTTTAAGTGCGTCGAAGTCCCATGCGCGTAATCTTCATGGACTTCTCAACACTGCGATGGTGCTAGAACTCGAATATCAAGGTGCACGCCCGCAGCATCCCCTCCCGGGGTTGTCCAGCCCGGACACGAAGCTGCTAAGGACGAAGGTCGACATGGTACTTCTTGAAAAGCAACTCGATGATGGTGCAGAGTGGTGCAGATGCAGCGGCACTCACACTATACGTCTTCATTCCCAGTACGCAAGGAGACGATGACGCAAGGTTGGCACGCGTTCCAACTGTCGATTTCGACGCTCAAGGGACGCACACTCATCGAGACTGGCCAAACTTGTTGCGCATGAAAGGGCAGTCGAATAGCGTGTTTCATTTGTATCTTGAGATTATCATTGATCGTTTTGCTGTCCATGCTGCGTTGGCCCGGCATGCGAGACCACAGGGGACAGAATAGTGCGGGCGCTCAATGGAAGCCGCAGTGCGAGCCTCATTCTCGGCAGCCATGAATATACCTGTCGACCTTTATAAAACCTCCGCTCCGCGAGTTCATCATCAGCAGCACACCCACTGCAGGGCGAAGGCCTCTCCCATACTCCTCCACTTAGCCCGGTCCTGTGCTAGCAGCAGCTACTTGATCGACCCCTGCAAATTTCTTAACCTCATCCGCACACCTAACTTTCTGCCTCCCCCTGCTACGCTTTCCTTCGCTTAGAATCTAATTTGTTACCCTTAGCGACCATCGGTTGTCCTCTCTTCACACTGCATGCCCATGTTGAATTCTTCTTCTTGATTTCCACTTGAATGTCATTAACTCGAGTTATTTTTCTGACCCACTCAGCACGTTTCCTATGTCTTAAAGCGTTGCCTCTAGCATTTTTCGTTCCATAGTCATCTGCTTTGTCGTCAACTTAAGTAGAACCACTTTCGTTAGCCTCCATGTTTCAGCCCCATAGGTGAGTACAGGTAAGATGCAACTGTTGTATGCTTTCCTCATGAGCGATACCAATAAACGACTAGTCATATTCTGCGAGAATTTGCCAAGCGCGCTCCATCTCAATCTTATTCTCCTGGCTGCAAATTGCCCTTCCTTCCCAAGGCTGGTAAACATTACGAGTCTTTATATATATTGTCACATCTTTACCGTCTCTTAAAATAGCGAGGGTCTTCGATTACTCTGTGTTTATGGCACAGGTCGCATTTGGCAGTAATTAGGAGACATGTCCAGTGGTTTGGCTGTGTTCAGTGCCGCTCCGCTAAGCACTTCTGGTCGCATGGTGTGCGTTAAACCAGTCGTTATGATCAGGTACGCTGTTTACGTCAAAGTATTGCCTATCCCTGCTTGTTACAGCAATAGTTAAGTCTCGCGCGCAGACAAGTTATCTCCCCGGTTTGCACACACACACAAAAAAAAACAATAATAAATGTTTCTGGCGATAGTTTCTCTATAATATAACTCATCACTGTAAATAACTGGTTCGGTGAGCTTGTTTCGACAGCACAAGAAGAACTTGTCTTTTTTTTTTTTTTGCTTTGTCCCCCCCCCCTCTTTGGGGGCACCACATAGATGACAAAAAGGACGGGAAAAACAGGGAAGTTAACTGAGATATGCGGATGAGCCGGAGGGTTAAGGAGTACCGAGGTAATGATTGAAATATTTGAACCTGGAAATGTTTCTAACATAGGCTCATTTACATGCGTCATGATATGTCATTTGTTTCAAATTCCTTTCCTCGTTTCCGTGACACCTTGCAGTATTCTTTTTGCCCTCAAACTTAACGTTAGTTAGCATCACCTTTCTCTTCGAATGAAAGCCTGCATGCTGGTGCAAATGGTAAAACAAATCAATAAAATGCTACAATTGTTTTATTTTCAGATCCACATCGGGGGGGATACGAATAAGAAAGCCTCGTAGCAACCTTATAACTTTTCTTATCTCACTCACACATGTCCGCACGCACATACAAAAGAAAAACAAATAATTAGGTGAAACCTTCTCTTCCTCCGAGTTCCGTTAGAAGAGAAACGCAGAACCACTATCTCAGCTTCCCAGTCAATTTGTGCTCCGAATCTTTTAGACACAACAAATTGAATGTACACGGGCGATCTTTTGTTATCAAGCTGGATTCAATTATCTGTACACCGCTTGGCAGTACCCCACCGGATTCTTCCAAGCGCCTGCTTCGAGGTTTATTAAAGGAGCCCGATCTCTTTCTTAAGCTTGGCAGCGTTTCTGCCATCTTTCTATCTTACTCAATTAACCTACCTCTTTCAGACCGGTTCCACCACGCGTTCGAGCAAATAGAGGATGGGAATGAAACAGTTCTACAGGAAATGGAAATGGGCCTCATGCGCAAAGCAAGAGTAGGACAAAATATAGCAACGAACTGGAAGGCGTTTCAGTTAAGAACTCGACAATAGTTTGCTAGGCTTGATATATGGGAGGCTTACAACTAGACGTTCATTAGAAGACCGAGGCTGAAAACGAAGACTGTTTCGCATGGATCTTTATGGGCTCATGAAAGTTCCACGTATTTCGGGTATGGCTACACATTTTCAGAGAAGAGACACAAAGTCTGCAGAAAGTGAGGGTGCTTACGTAAGTGGTGGGTGCGATCATCCAGCGGCCAGCACATATAACCACTTGATTTCTTTGTTGAAAGCCATCTTGCAGTGCAGAATTATCGGAGGAAAAAAAAAAAAGCACTCACACTATGCGCTATATAAGAGGAATGCGGTACAAGTGTTCAGCTCTCCGTACAGGGCACGGCAAAAAGTCTAGTATCCCCTCCCCCTTGTTTGGACAATCGTGGCATAGTTAGAAAAAGAATGCTGAAATAAACTGCAATATCCTCCTCAGACCCCGCTATGGCAGCAGCTATCGCAGCTGCCTTGGCTGATTCCGGAGTGTAGGTAGGTCGGAGGGGGGCGGAGATTAGAGGGCAGCCCGTGTGGTTCACAACCGCCACAGCTGCAGCCGTGCCCTCGCAAGCCGCGTCCACTCTTACGGCGTCCTTATCGGACCCGTAGTATTTGTGTAAAGCGCGTGCGCGGGCCACTCTGCATACGGCGTGGTAATCGGGGTGTGTGTTCCGTGGGAGGGTCCTGAACCGTCCCGCCAAGTGGAGCTGATCTGGATGCCTGCGCGCTCGGAAAATTCTGGTAACGAGGTCACCAAGATTCACGCCCGAGGACTCATAAACCACGGCCAGTGACGGACTCAGACCAGGACGACTCGAGAGAGCGCATGCATACATTCAGCGAGCTGACGCAGGCATATCCGAGTCTAGCGGCAGCTCTACCCTCCATCCCATTCATCCCTTACCATCCACTACCATATCCTGTAACGACGTCTGCAGACCCGAACCCTCCCCACTCCATGCCTACTAACCCGCATACACCCGGGTGGCGGCCGGGGTGGCGCAGGTTACGCCGCTTGACTACTGTTTCCAAGGACGCGGGATCGAATCCCGGCCTCGGCGGCCGCTTTTCGATGGAGGCGAAAGGCAAGGGGCCCGTGTGCTGTGCGATGTCAGTGCACGTTAAAGGTCCCCAGGTGGTCGAAATTTCCGCAGTCCTCCACTACGGCGTCTCTCATAGCCTGAGTCGCTTTGGGACGTTAAACCCCACAAACCAACCAACCAACCTTCACCCCATCCTCTTCCTTGTGCTCCCATCGCACTGCTACCCTGACACAAATACTCATCCCGGCTGATCCTCCCTCCGCCGGTTTCGGAGCTCTTTACTTGTGAGGAATGGGAGGCCTCATTGCGCGACGAACCCACACCAGCAGTAGACCGCCACCACGCGAGCCTCGAATGTGCTGCACCAGCGCGGACTGTCAGGCATCTAGTGCAGTGAGGCAGTGCCTGGGCCGGGCTTACACCTCATACCAGTGGACAGTAAATTTTTGCCCCTCTCTATCTCCCTTTCTCCAACAAATTCTACACTAAAGTAATGAGACAGTACTGCTATGCCTAGGCAGTCATCCCCGTAAAACTCGCTGTCCAATATACTGGATAATATTGGACACCTGTTGCCGCCACCTATAGGCAACATTTATGAAACATCGTTCAGATTCCCGTCAAAGCACAGGTACAGAATGGCGGCA
Source organism: Amblyomma maculatum (assembly GCF_055883805.1). NCBI lineage: Eukaryota > Metazoa > Arthropoda > Arachnida > Ixodida > Ixodidae > Amblyomma > Amblyomma maculatum. Next base: position 34,891,134 of record NC_139344.1, read on the forward strand.
TACAGCGGCGCGTCGTTTTATGTCACCTGCAACAGAATTAGGCACTGTTTCTCATATTTGTACTACTTTCAGGGCATATATCCGATTCTATAATAAAGTTAATACAAAAGCAATGAACACAATGCAAAATTTGCACTGTTCGCGTGCCTACTCTTTTCTGCGCTGATATTGATGTGTCCATTGCGCTGGACTCTAGGACAGGACCCAGTTACTTAGACCACGCTTTTGCGGTGGCCTTGTTTTTTTAAATAATCTGTGCATTCTAAGAATTCCGGACTTGTTCATGATAAAGAATTCAGTGGAAGTTATCGCATTTCTTCGCGAGTATGAAAGCTCGGGTGATTCAGTTTTCCCTTTCATCTTACGTCACTGACCTGTTTTATTCCATATCTCAGGACAAGCTCTCATGTGCTCTTCAGGATACTATTGATGACCAGTGGCTCTTAACAATGAAGTGTGGATGACTTCTTAGGACTGCTTTGGTTTCTTCTTACCTCGACCATTGTTAATTTTGAAGGAACTACTTCATTCCAAAGCGTGACGTGCGCACTGAACCATGTGGCCGGCTACTGTCGCCACTGCCGTGGTAGCAGGCCCCTGTTCCTCGCAACGACAATTTTGAAGAGGTTCGCTCCCAGGCTAAGCAGAGAAGTATACGGAGCATTCTATATTCAGAAATAATTTGGCTGTTGCGTCAGCAAAACTTCGGTCGCCTTATCCGATAACGAGTTTTCATGTCTTGATAGAAAGCTGTCCCACACACGCCAGCGTGTCAGCGTGCCAATGTTCTGTGATTGTTGTATGTTAGGTCCCTGTGTGATTGCTATGACTGTATAAATGTGACGCATCAATGTAATGAAACTCGGTAGAAGTTCCGCGCTCCGTCCTGTTGCTTTCCTCTTTCTCCGTCGTTCTTTCGCACGATTGTAACATGCATTCTAAAGCAGGCTCAACTATCCCCAGAGAACGCAAAAAAAAAAAAAAAAAAGAGCCCTGACGACTTTCCAATGTTCGCAGATATTGTAAACGCTGCCCGTTGCAGACTGCAGGCTGTGACATTAAAACAAACTTTTTGGCATCAATAATTGGCTCTTTGCATCACAAAGAAGAAAATATGTTTTGAAATTGCCCGAGGAAGTGAACACAAGAGCAAAAGTTTTGCTGAAGAGAGTAAACATTTTTTGTGTGTACTTTACTCACCACTTTGTCTTTCGAGTTAAACATTTTTGCGCTCATGTTTGTGTTCTATCTTGCCTCTGCGGTACGTCATCACATGCGCTCTGGGTGAAAAAAGACCGGGTAACATTCTAGTGTCCAATATATTTGATATCACGTTCAGCTGAAGCTATCAATATATATATGTACCATTTTTTGCTTTCATAACCCTACTGATGTATTTTGAAAGTTCAGGCAACGTCTGTGCACCCAAATGTATCCCGGATCTCAGGAGGATGCTTTTTTTTTTTTTTTTGCCTGAAATCAGAACGATCATTCGCATCCTACTGAGGCATCTTTCTTGCGTTGAAAGCCAGTATTTTGTTTTGATGGTTTAGTGACAGTAATACAGCTCAAACCGATGGGGATCCAGAAAATTATTGAACCTCACTTGACGGGTTCAAAGTGGACTGAGGGTATGGTGCTCTTTGGAAAAGCAACAGATGCTCCTCGAGACACGGCTCCCAGTCGGTCTTTCACAGCCCTCCCTGCGGTTTGCAATACTGTACCGCCACTCGTTCTCTCCCGGATGGTTCCGGGTGCGTGGCGCGGTTGACGAGAGGTGTGGCTGCTGCCGGTCAGAGCCGGCGTATACCCTGCGCGCATCCAGTCGCACTAATCGGATCAGGCGCCACGCAACGCCAGTGACGACAACAAGGTTAACTAATGCATACGCTCAACCGCCAGGCGCCCGCACTGTCCTCACCGGCAGTAACGGGCGTGTGCGTAGGCTGTGTCTCTGGGGGTTAGAGGTTTACTGGAGGCACCACGCGCACGCTAGCGCCGTTTTCTCGTACATTTGTGTGTTCGCCTTCACTCGTGCTTGGCCGTTCACTTTTTTGTGGCACATACGCAGGCGCGTAAGGGACCGTTTTAGTCGCACGAATAAGGAACATAAGTACAAGATGAGAATATATAGCGAACCCTGCTCTGATCTGATGCAGCTGCTGGATTTCTCATGAAACTAATGATTGTCGCGTTTGTAGCTTCAGTTAGTAACAGTTAGTGACTGTTAGTGACTGTTCACCAGTGATGTTTCAGCGTACCAAGCATATCGCTAAAGCGTTGTCTTAAATTCTTACATCTTGTCTGCACAGTCCTTGGTACACAGTCGTGGTTTCGTCGCGCTTATTTACGATCCTCGCACAATATTCATCAATATTATTGTTATTGATGAGTAAGGAAGAGCAGTTTACGTTAGGTAGCGAAGCACTGGAAGTAGGAGGCGAATATGTCTACTTAGGACAGGTAGTAACAGCAGATCCGGACCATGAAAAGGAAATAACAAGAAGAATAAGATTGGGATGGAGTGCATTTGGCAAGCACTCGCAGATTATGACTACGAGCTTACCGGTATCGCTCAAGAGGAAAGTATACGGCAGTTGCATCTTACCTGCACTTACCTATGGGCCTGAAACGTGGAGGCTAACCAAGAGGGTTCTATTAAGTTGAGGACAACCCAGAGGGCTATGGAACGAAAAATGGTAGGGGTAACATTAAGAGATAGGAAGCGTGCAGAGTGGGTCAGAGAAATAACTCAAGTAACTGACATTCTAGTGGAAATCAAGAAGAAATTGGCATGGGCAGGACATGTAGTGCGAAGAGAGGATAACCGATGGTCGCCTAGGGTAACAAACTGGATTCCAAGTGAAGGAAAGCGTAGCAGGCGGCGGCAGAAAGTTAGGTGGGCGGACGAGGTTAAGAAGTTCGCAGGGGTCAAGTGGATGCAGCTAGCACAGAACCGGGTTAAGTGGAGAAATATGGGAGAGGCCTTTGCCCTGCAGAGCGTATAGTCAGGCTGATGATGATGATAATCATGATTGTTATTACATTGTTATTTTTGTTTCTGATGCGCTGGCCCTAGTAGAAATCATTCCATGCGTTCAAACAGAGACCGCTGCAAGAACAAACACCATTTTCGACTGAAGGATAAGGAACAGAATCAAGGCGAGGACCGAGAGAGTTCTTTATAAGCACGCCCGAGTAGAATGATTTTTTATAGCCTTCAGAAATAGTTCGTGTGAGCGCTTGAAGTATTTTTTTATTTTTATAACTAAAGTTTTGAAGCTAGGAGGGAAGTTCGGGCATGACAGTTACCACGTTCGCTCAGAATCTCTTCTGTCTTTCTAGCTTGCTCAAAATCACAACTTCACAGAGTGATTCCTTTCAACGGCGTGGTGTTCGCAACTGACAGTCGACAGATGGCCCTAGTTGTTTAACGTCCAGAAATGGTGGGTGGGCTTTACAGTGACAAAAGAAAAACCTTCCTCAAAGCCAAAATCGGCTGCCGAGTTTCAGAAATGTCTTCAACCTGGCAGTGTCCGTACCACATATATACGTTATGACAATGTGGAAATACTTTTACATGGTGCTGCTGCACTTCGTTCGCAAAAATTGGCTCGACATACACTTGATGCCCCCACCCTACCCCTCCCCCGTTTTTTTTTTTTAACATTCAATTAAACAATTCCGGGCGGGCATCCAATGTATACTAACTTCAGTTTCAACTGGCCACCTTCCTCTCTGTTATGTTCCTTTTGCAAGGGGATGTTAACTGGACAGCTTCCAATGAAAGTGACACCGTTTTTGAGACTGTCGATGACCTAACACGCAAGGCAGAATGATTTCAAGTTGCAGTTGAAAGTTTATTATAAAATTCAAAGAAGTTTCCAAATTATATAGAGAGAGGTCCCATGGTAAATGCCGCAGGTGAGACCACCCCCAAAGAATAAATTTAGAAGGCAACGAATTACTAAAATGCGATACAGAAACTGCAAAATACATCAATATTGACAGATATATATTACGATGCAACATAAACCAGAAATGACAAGGAACACAGTGTAAAGTGGAATACCGTCAGCTTTAAATAGAAGAAACCGCAGAAAGTACAGTGACACACTGCAGGATGCCGTGATACATATATAATTAATAACATGGAAATTCCACATTGAGAAGGATAACATTTAAGGAATATCAAATTCATGAGGTAGACAGTTGAAGGCATTGCTTCCTGTAGTTAGTTCTGAACTTTGGTAGTAGAAAGTTGCTACGCAGTACGGACCATCCGACGTTGTTGTTTATGATTGTGTCTGGAGGAAAGATGTCAAGCGATGATTTGATGTTATAAAAATCAAAGCAGGAAAAGGGGTTATAATTGTTCAAATCCATGAACAAAATGTTCGAGGATGAGGTTCAAGGGGAAGAGGTTATGATGCGAATGAGTTGCCTTTGGGGTTTTATCAGGGGCCAAAGGTAAATATGATAAGCGTTAGCCTAGGATGGGAGGCCAGGGTTTAGGCGGCTATGTACCAATGCGTAGTAAAGAGCACTAATGTATGTATAGAGAAATAAGTTCGGGATCAATTAATTCGCGCACTCAGTACGAAAATGTCTTGCACGTTTGCTCTATATGTTAATGACATTTTGTGTTGAGCTGACGTTCAAACGTTCGGGTGGCCCCATAGAGGTGAGCGTCCGGCGGTTCCTAGCGCTCTTGTCTAGCGCTGTTGTAAGCAGCGCGAGATCGCATGCCTAAACCTTCTTGCGGTGGGCAATTCGCTCCGCTTCATGGGCGTGGAAATGTCGGCCGTCTAACAGCCGTCGGTAGCGCTCACGCTCATGGTGAAATTTGCAAAGTATACTCCCACGACGTGCTGAACGACACTGGTGCTGAAAGCTCGCGAAATTCAGTAGGGCGTCACGGTCAGCCCCGCCGCGGTGGTGCAGCGGTTAGACGCCCGAATACTGTGCCGGAGTACCCGGGTTCGATCCCGACCGCCGGCGGCTGCGTTTCGATGGAGGCGAAACGAAGTGGCGCCCATGTGCTGTGCGATGTCGGTGCACGTTAAAGATCCCCAGATGGTCGAAATTGCTCAGTAGCCCTCCACTACCAGCACCCCTTTCTCTCTTTCCGCTTTGCACTCCCAGCTTCCTCCCTTCCTTCACTGCGCGGTTCATGTGTCCACAGAACAAGTGTGACAGATACAGCGCCTTTCCCTTCCTGTGAACCAATTATTATTATTATTATTATTATTATTATTATTATTATTATTATTATTATTATTATTATTATTATTATTCATGGTCACTTGTGACCCAGATCTCACAAAATATCCCTGAACAACCTTTTTCAATAAATGTCATTCAGTGAAGGTTGCAATTGCGGTTCCGAGATTGTCTTGTAATGCCAAACAATTATAGCTCTATCGCAAGTAGAAAACATTTTGAAGGCTTTGTGGAATTCCATTCAATATTCCGGCCATCTGCTTATGCAACACCAAACTTCCGAAGAAAAAGGACTCGCTGAAAAGAGGGACGCCTCGGTTCGAGGAAAACACATCCTCCAGCCCATCCCCCGTAAAGTTTCGAGATTCACCGCGAAATACGAGTCATAACACTTGAATGCTCGACGCGGGCGAAAGCGAAGGGACGTGGGATTTTTCGATACGAAGTATTGTGGAGCAGGACATCAGTTATCTTTGTTCACGTATACCGCGCATCAGGAAATTGCGTCCGAGCGAACGTTCTCCGTACTGCAGCTGTTGCCCGAAATGTTTTGTCTCTTGCGGAGCTGTGCAAACTCTAATGAGCGCTGAAACAACCTGTACATTACTCCAGTTGGACTAATGGCGCAGGATGCTGCAGCGAGACCAGATGTGAAACGTATACTCTTGTCTAAAAGCAAAAACAATCTTTCCTGCATAACTCGCGAATTATAGCGCCCGCGGCTTACGATAAAAGAAAAATCGGCGGTTCGAACCCTTGCTTGGCAGCGGCTTTTATTTTCTCCGAGGAATTTAGTAATCGGAGGTGCATGCCCACTGCTGTAGGGAGCGTGCGTTGCACTTTGGCTTAATACGAGTGCGGCGATCCTGGAAAAAGAAGGGGAATATGGGAGAAACGCATACTCCATCAAAAGACGTTCCCAGCACTGCATATAAGCTGTACCAGGGCAGTATAACACTCCGCCTGATGGGCTGCTCGCTTTCAAGCAGATGTGTGAAACCGCCGGAGAAGCATGCCCCGTTTAAATCCCGTCGTTACTGAAACGAGCAAAACGAAGCGGGCGTTCCGACCGGCGTGAGAGAAGTAGGCCGGACACAATTTTGATGAACAACTCCGCGTACTAGTCAGGCCACACTTTCATGGCTAATGCGGCGTCATCTTCCATTCAATTAAACTACGACCGAACGCCGCCATTGTGTTTAAATAGGTCAGTTTCGCTAGGAAACGCGATAAAAAGCCGAGTCACCCCTCTTCTGAGTGCCCGGTGCCCTCGTGGTTACACTCCGTCGCTGTGTACACGTTGAACTACGTACTAGGTAGATCTCTGAAGGCCATTTTCGGAGCTCCAACTAATAAAGCGCAGTGTGGTCCTGTAACGCGCAGCGAGATGTGCTAAAGACTAAGCAATCCTAGCTCGCGGAGGAGCGGTGGAGTTCGTGCTAGCTCAGTGTGAACGCGATGCGTCCTTGCTAGGCAGATGCCATTCTGTCCGGGCATTCGGCTACACACGGTTGTCGTGGCAGCAGTCTACGAATCTCGAAAGCTGCACGAAGGCAGGAGAGGTTCGGCGTGCAGAGCCAGAAGCCACGTGGCTAATGCACTCAGTCTTCTATGTTTGTTTCTGTCGTTTTCTACGTATTGATCACTGGGCGCGTTGTTATTAGCTATGGTTGCAGCTTCTAAGACTCTTTATCACAGCAGATGAATGACAAAAGCGGTTAAATCTGTTGTCATGAAAGGAGAACGGTAGCGTTCTGGTCGTTTTCGATTTTTTTTTTTTTTTTTTTCATTTCTCCAGCGCCAAGTAGGTTACAAGTGCGAGCTCTCACTTACCCAAGAGCGCCCCAGACGCTCGAACGCCCTTTGAGTAAGCGCAACTAAGTGACCTCGCACTTGTAACATCCCATGCGCACAATGAGAGGGAAGGACCGCCTGCGAGAAACGCTGTGTTTATTGTGGCTTCGGTTTGTGCTTCGTCAAATCATCCTTGCTCGAGCGGGTCATTCGAACGGTTTTAACAGACAAGCTCAGTTTGCCCTCGGAAGGCGAATGTGACGCTCATAACCGATTTTGCAACATCGCACTGTCCATAACTCACCTTAGTTGCGGCGGCTGGAATCAGGCTGCGAAGGAGCCTCCAAGGTACAGACAGGCCTGTGCGGAACGGAACAGCCCGCGTGAACTAGCAGGCTTACACAGGTCTGGCTGGATCTGGAAAAAAAAAAAAAAAAAAAAGTCTGAGCGGCTCTTCAAACACAGCGTGGAAGAAAAGGCAGTCATCTTAGCGCATAAAATTGAGAAGTAGGTCAACCCATCAAAAGCAAGCACAATACATAGAAGAATCTAACGGGAAGAAAGCCTCAAAGAATATGGAAGCAAACGCGCAATTTAGAAAGTACAATGAATACAATTTCAGCCTGCGTTTAAAACACGCTTGCCGGACGTTGGATAAAAGGCTGCGTGTACATGTCCAGCAAGTGAGGCCGGACCTTGAAGACACCGCACTGCACCCCATGTTGTCCTACTAAAAGACGGGTTCATATATTTTTTTTTTTCACAAGTTCAGTTATGAGAAACCGCTTTGGAATTCGATTATTCGCTTTCTCGCGCAGTTGACAACATAAGCTCAAGTTTTATATACTGCATGCGTAACTTTAATGGGATCGCATTCTTACAACATATTATTGTATATTCTGCGCATGCTCATATATTCACCGCACATTCATCGTGTCAGATGTAAATGTATAAAACTCTTTCACCGATCACAGGCTGCGGACTTCTTATTTGGTTCTTTTCAAAAACATTTTGTAGTGAAATGTTATTTTCCATGAAATATTATTTTCTTAGGTGGCATAGTGGCACCCCTGTGCGGCAAGAAACTCAACTATAACTCAGCTTGGCCTATTTATTAGCAGCTGTCGCGTACGAAGTAACGCCAATGGTTCTGTTAATAAGCAGCGGCTACGAAATGGAATGGTGTTGCCGAAAAATAAAAGTAACGTCATAGTGATCTGGCCGCAAGAGAAAAGTTGTAATAACACGCACGCACGCACGCACGCACGCACGCACGCACGCACGCACGCACGCACGCACGCACGCACGCACGCACGCACACACACACACACACACACACACACACACACACACACACACACACACACACACACACACACACACACACACACACACACACACACACACACACACACACACACACACACACACACACACACACACACACACACACACACACACACACACACACACACACACACACACACACACACATTTGTACACTTTTCACTCGTTCACTCATGAAATGAAATTGCAGGCAGCAATCGTTTTGCAAAAACAAAGATGGGAAAAAAGAAAAAAAGAAAGTAACCCCGACCGAAGCCCAGAACAGACCAGTCGACCCGTAGCCCGCATGATGATAGCAGCGAAGGATGTTCCCTAAACCGTTTTTGAAGTCAGAGAACGGCATTTTTTGTAGACGCTTCTGCTCATAGTTACGCGTTGGCGGTGGTTTGTTACAGTTACATGATCGTTGCCAGTCTCTCCATATTCCTCGAGAAAACCTTCTTAAAGAAGTAACATCCATGGGTAGTGAAAGTCCGCGATCAGAACCTAAACCAGTAGGCGAAGCTTGATAATGGTTAAGGAACTTCAGTCTCTCCACCCGGTGCATCTTCAGAATAGTGAAATAATAATGCCTGAGATCAAACAATTGCTTTCCTCATGCCGGCCAACGATCCCGTTGTACAAATGTGTTCCTGGCTTTCCCGCTGTTAACTCTTTCCTGTAACCTATTGCTGTTTGTGCTCATTATACTGAGAGACATAATAGAAATGACAAGGATGCCGACATCATTCTCCTGTCAAACCAAACACGAAAAATGAATTCGGCCTACGTGTATCAGGTTTTGCTAGATTTTTAAAAAGAACCTCCAGCCTCTAGGTTCATGATATGGGAAGTTCAACGTACTGAAACTGCACATGAGGTGTTTGAGAGACGCCGTAGTGGAGATCCCCTGGCTACTTTCGACCCCCATGTTCTTTAGCGCGGGCTGTCATCGCGCAACACCACCGAACTCGAGATTCGGTCCAGCGAGCTTTCTTCTTCTTTTTTTTTCTTTTTGCAGCCGAATGGGCTACCGCGACAGGTCGCCGTGTCTAATTTGCAATTACGTGGAATGATTAAGAACATAGGCGTACCTATAAAGTGCAATTATCCTGTTAGACGCTGAAAGACAAACTTACTTGGGAAACAAATAGCGAAGTCGGCGACTACACGTCGAGCCCTTTTTGAGAAAGTAGCAGCAGCTCAAGACCAAGTGTATTAGCACGCAGTGCTCGCATGACAGGCGTACAGAAACACTAAAGAACCTCTCGAGACAAAGTAATCGCTATCACAGCTGGAGGAAGCCCAACTGCGATAAGATAGCATTCACCCCCTATTGTGGCACAGAAGGTAAAACAGAGAAAGCAGTGAGCAAGTAACTTCGTTCATGCTCCGAAAATACATACACCTCGCCTGCGCATAGGACGCTCAAGATGGCGGAATAATTTCGAAAATTACATGACATGAACAAAAACTGCGCATTTTTCCCCCGCGAAGCGACTGGCTTGAAGCTATGTTAAACCTGGAAAGCGCATAAAAAACAACGGACAACAGCAAGAGACAGACACATGAGCGCTTACTTCCAACTGTCTGTCTGTCTCTTGCTGTTGACCGTTGTTTTTTATGCGCTTTCCAGGTTTAACATGTCTAACCAACTCGCCCAAACGCTGCCATTATTGGCTTGAAGCAGCGGGCTTAACTTGGCAGTAGTGTCTGTGGCACTTATCTGGAACGCTCGAGTGGCGGTGTGCGAATGATGAGAAGTGAAATTCTACAACAGTTACACATTTTTATATAATACTTCGCTCTGGCACAGTCGCAAAGTCACGCGAACCGCAGGCACACAAGCGCATTGCCTCTAACAAAGTAGCTGCATTAAGGTTTGGTTTGTTTGTTTTTGTGGGGTTTAACGTCTCAAATCACTAAGGCTACGAGAGACGCAGTAGTGGAGGCCTCCGGAAATTTCGACCTCCTGGGGTTCTTTAACGTGCACTGACATCGCAAAGCGCACGGCCGCCTGGCTTTTAGCCTCCATGGAAAAGCGGCCGGCACATCCGGGATTCAATCCCGCATCCTTTGGCACCATAGTCGAGCGCCCTGACCACTGTGCCACCGCGGCGGGGGTATTAATATTTGACTTACTTTGCACTGAAGCACACCGCTCGAGAGCGCTATAGACAAATGTGATTGGTTCTGCGCTGTGGGAGGATTTCCTCTAGCAGCTGTAAAGTGACAAAATAAAATTGAAAACGAAAATGAAATTATCCAATGCATGTTCGAGTCACAATTTAGAGGTCAATCCGTCTGAACAAACCGAAATGCGCCGAATGATCCCCGAACGTCGAGGAACGCGCTGATATTTAGACATTTCTCAGCTACTCTGGGCTGTTTCATGCAACGAGTAGTTGAAGTTTGCCTATAGTACGCAAGGGGAAAGCAGAAGCTCGTAGGTTTAAGTAGCCCGAATTTCATGTTTAGTTTACCACAGTGCGTTTAAACAATCCGACATGGAAGAATTCCAAGCAGAGGGACTATTTACCTCATTCGGCAAGATAATAAACCTGAAGTGGTCTACAATCTTGTAATCTTTTACCTTCGTTTCCTTCTTTTCTAATTATCTCCTTTTTTTTTCAGTTCTTTTGTGTACGATAGCAACCGGAGTCATTACGGTGGAAATTTGAGCAATTATGGCAATATATGCATAAACATCACTCCGGAAAATCTTTTCCTAATTACGCGGCCGTTAAAGGTGTTGAAAAGCAGTCAAATGAAAGCGAGAACCCCGCGGAAGAAATCCGAGCTCAAGGCGAAAACATACATTTCAGTAAAGGCTGGACCAGCTCTCATTCGCCTCAGTTTTTACCGTCAAAACGATGCTTCTCTAAAAATACGCACACAAAAAAATACCGAACGGTGGGGGATAGAAAAATTCACGAGTGTTACCGTGCGTTGTGACCCGGAATGCTGTGTAACAACGACGGAACTCGCCAGCAAGAAGATAAGGCACCTTTTTCTACACTGCAGCTCCGATTCTTCACTGACCATGGGTTATTTCAGCAGCTTGAGGTTGACAATGTGAGATGTACTACAAATGCTCGGACGATTTTAAATTTTGCCTAAACTGAAACTGCTGTCGGACTCCAACTCGTGACCTGGCTTTAAACACTACTTGGGCTGAGGCTTCCGGGTATTCTTGAGCCAATAGCTCTTTCGGGATGGAAATTTCGATAGCTCGCTGTATGTAATTTGCTTGGAATTTACATCAAACCTGCGCGCAAACAATGCACAAACCCGAGCGGACTGCTCATAAAATTTTGTCAGCTCTGAATCTTTCGATTTCAGCGCAGTAAACAGGGACTGTGCAAATGAATGTGCGCAGGAATGTCTGCGCAAACACGCCCAAGATGAGAAATCTCGACCGCATATCTGTTGTTCGCGTGTAACGCAGTGTGCAAGAAAAATTCGCGCCGTTGAGCCGGGATCAAGTGAGCAGTCTCTCGATTTCCATACTATTGCGTATAGTTGCCTCAGCGATGAGCTCCCAAGGAGCACGAGAGCTCGCGAGAGCCAGTGGTATTAACGGATCAGGTGTCACAATTCGGAAGGTGTTGACAGGTGGAACGCCGAAACTGCTGCCGGAAGGGGAGGCCGCTGACAAAGTGGGATGGTATCCCGAAGAATGTGCAGGACCAAGGTAATCTTTTACCAGTTGCTGCACAATTAAGAATAGAACGATATGTTGAGTAAAACGGAGACACAAACATTCATTCTACAGCCTTTGTTAAATGATGTGACCGCCGTTAAAATATAAAATAGACTGAGCAGTGTAAGACTGCGCAATGAAATACTGAAACGCCTAACACCCACCGCGCCGGCCGCGGCTGCCGTTTTTCGAGGGTGTTAAAGTTGACGTTAAAGAACCCCAGGTGGTAGAAATTTCCGCAGCCCTCCACTACGGTGTCTCTCATAATCAGAATCACTTGGAAACGTTAAACTCCATAGTCTAAACTAAGCCAAATGCCGAATGCAGCTCTCAACGGCAGGTTTAGATAACATAAATTCTTTCCGCACACTCGAGTGCGCCAGTTCGCAGTTTTTATGTAAAGAAGCCCAGAGATAAGCGGGCGAGGTGGGCAAATACAATTGACGTGTCTACAAGCAGTGAGTGCTGCTACTCCGTATTACAGTCCCTATAGAGAGTAGGAACTATGAAGGTCATCAGCGTTAACAGTTCGCACGTTCGACCGCGTATCTTAAGTTCCATGCGCTCTTCATCTGAGCGATTGTCGGCAATGAAGGTCTGTCAGGAGTTATTGTGTTTATTGAAAGAGTCAGGTTTGCACAACCGGCTTTGCCGCACGCTTTTATGCCCTCAATCCCTTTTCCCCTTCGCGTTTATATCCCCTCATCCCGTTTCTCCAATACAAGTTAACAAAACTGTTCTTTCTCCGGTTAACCGACCCGCAAATACTCTTTGTCCTACGCACCTTGTCCGTCGCCGTCGTCACACTCCATTTATACCTTAGTATCAGAGGCCCCATCGCGAAAATTCCGCCCGTCCGTCTGCAGCCGCGTTTGGAGGGCTTCGAAATGGAAAGAAGGTAATATCTCTCCTCTGAAAGAAGAAGAAAAAAGTAGGAGGAATGCAATACGCTTGAAACAATCTAGGGTCACTGACCACTTGTCAAAAATAGTTAGTTGACGTTTCGGAACCCCTACGGGTTCCTTTTTCACACTCTTATTCACATTGTGAACAAGGAGCCCGTAGGGGTTCCGAAACGTCAACTAACTATTTTTGACAAGTGGTAAGTGACCCTAGATTGTTTCAACCATGCTACTACCTGAGCAGACGGCGTTCCGTCAAACCTTGGATTACAATGCTATACGCTGATTGACGGACTGAACCATGTTACCCGTACGCACGTACTGGTTCTTTAGCAGCAGTGGCTGCTGAGTCCAGGAGGGAAGGGGGGTGGGAGAGAACAGTAATGCCAAAGCATACTCTGCCACATCAATGGTCTATACTTTTTAGAAGTGGAACTGATTAACAACATGTGCCGGTATCACGCAATGTCACGGTCGACACAATATACCCTTTTCATTGTTTATTTCTTCAGCAAGCCAACTTTGTGGTTCGACAGCCGTAAATTGTAACAAAGTGAGGTGACAGGTCCGCTGTCGGTCACAGTACTGAGCATATTTTACGCAGCACACTCCGAGCTAAATGCCTGCTTCATCACTGGCCTATTGTGCGTGAAGCGGTATTCGTCGCCTGCCGGCGAAACTCGCGATTCTTCAATGAAAGGTACCTGTCCCCGCCTGAGTGGCGGGGGCGAATCAATGCAGCCTTTACGCGGGGAAACACGATTTGCGACGCAGGCCCGCCGAGGAAACTCATGTGCGTTTTCTGAGGGAAGACGGCTGCGTCGCATCAGGTAGCGCCGGCAGGCACAATACTGACCTCGTAATGAATGCCGAAGAAAACGCACACGCGTCGTGCCGCTGTTCAAGTCAGGCCGCGTGAATGGACACCAAAACCTTCTCCCCCCCCCCCCCCCCTACCGCAGTGTTCGCGGGAAGTCTCGTATGCGGCTATTTCGTTCACTTCCTTCAGCAGCAAATATTCCCCGCTCGGCCTCCAGCATATGACACACGGAGTTCGTGTGGATAGTCTGGGATGCCTGTAGGTGCAATGAATGCACCAGAAACAGGCGAACGTTGCAACAGAGACTGAAAGGACTTCCTCACCGTCTCCAAGCACAACAAGAATAGAAACAGGGCGGAAGAAGAAAGGAAGGCCCTATCGCTTCGAAACTCCATTTGGAAAGTGCGCATTTGTCTTTTTTTTTTCTGCTCGTATTTTTCGTTTTTCCGTATCGACACAACTCGTATAAAACATTCCAAAAGGTAATGAAGCAGTGATATACTGCGGCAAGGTCTCCCCGCAGCCGCGAGAAGGGGTGCTCCGCGTCGCCATAACGAGAGCAAACGAGACGAAACGAGACGTCGTAATTGGGCGTTCCGGAAGGGGGCACTACAGCGAGCAGGAGGACCCTTTGGGTCCCGTAAAAGAAGACGCGTCGCAGCGCTGGCTGTGGGCGTCGCTGCTGGGCGAAATGGAGCGCCACCCGCGCCGGCGGCGCCTTATGCCGAGTGTTGTTCTCGGTTGTGCCCGCGCGCAATACACGCGAAAGGCGCCCCGTGTTTTTTGTCCCTCCTGCTGCTGCTAAGCAAGCTGCAGTTTCTGTAAGGAGGGAACCCTGGTGGTTTCGCGACTGTGCGCTGACGGCGTAGAGTCACGAATACGTATGTGTACCCGACAACGGCGTCATGCGCGCGAGCTCCCTTTTCGTTGCTCGCATTCCGCTGCGGGCAACGAAAAGGAAACAATAAAGTGTATGTACCGGCTTACCTTACGAGCACTCATTTATCTATGAGGCGGCCATAAGCAAAGAGGTACATGTGGTTCAGAATATGCAGTTTGCCTTTGTAAAGCAGCTAAGGCTACTAACCCAGCATCTCGCTACGGAATATGCAGGCGCACACGCGCTCGCGAGCAAATGAACTCCTTGTAGGTTAATTAGGCAAACGATAGAACAGCTTCGTAGCCTCCCCTGCATCCAATTTTTATTCTTTCCGGATATTTGCGCTGCTGCAGGCCCGCAAGCACTCCTGCGGCGGCGTGAGGCAACAAGCATACATCGAAAAAAAAAAAAAAAGCTTAGCCAAAGAGTCGATGACAAGCTGTCGTGTAAATCTTCGCACACAACCGGAGATGTCTCGAACACATCTCGAGGAATGGTAAATGAGAACGGACGCATCTATAATTTTAACAGCTCACGAGCTTATTTCCGAATATACATGACAGGATCACGGTATCCGTAAAAAGTTGACGAATTAAAGAAATTGCTGTGATTTGATCTCTTTGCTTTCACCGCGTTCTCCTTTACCAGCAGGTTGCCGTTTGGCAGCTGAAAGTTATGAAATACATATTCGCTCGCTTAGTGCTTGTAAGCGTGCGTACGCCGCATGCACCATCTTGAACGATATAAATGGAAACATGAGGGTGCGTGCTGATCATGTAAGCCCAAGAACGCGGCTTTAAAAATCTGAGGCAGACCCCGCAGCGCATGAGTGACTAGCACTTCGCAAAACACAACGCTATGTCACTCGATCGTTGAGTGGCTCGTTCACTGCGTATAGACTGTCGTCTTTCTTAGAGACACTATTCTTAAAACTGACATTAATTCCAATTCTCTCTCCAAAGCAAGCGCACTGGAGTGTGCATATATTCTTCGAAGTGGCCCCCACATAATTACTCTGATTTCCGCTTCCCCCAATTTTCCCTTTCAGTGATGCCGCAGACTGTACCGACATATCCATGCAACTACATCACTAACATTCGCCGAAATGCAACAAAACACCCATCGTGTTAACATCTCCCCGTAGTAATGTTCGTCCCCCTCCTAATGTTTTATTGCGAAAGCAATACTACTTTCACTTTCAAGCCTTTGCGGTGCGACGGCGGTGCACATGAAATGACCTTTCGCATGACCTCTGTGTGACGTCACGCCTCAAAGCTGGGCGACCAACTCGCGCCGTCCGTGAGAGACGGCGGTGTGCATGAACGGCGGCCTAACTCCCGCTCTCTCCGCCAGGAGCGCCACAGGTGTTATGACGTCACGCCTCAAAGCTGGGCGACCAACTTGCGCCGTCCGTGAGAGACGGCGGTGCGCATGAACGGCGGCCTAACTCCCGCTCTCTCCGCCAGGAGCGCCATAGGTGTTGTGACGTTGTACAGCTTTATGACAGTAGCATTGATAATGGCGGTGCATTTAGTTGATAATAATGATGAGAGCAAATGTAATGCACCGTATGCAGCACCAAAACTCCAGCTTTCGCATTTCTGCAGTGTAGATTCCACAGAGCTCTCAATTTTTTTATGCCCGTCATCGAGTCTTCAAGATAATAAAACGGAATTAAATTAGAAAAGACACTAACGGAGATCAGCGCGCATCGGAAGGTGCCCGCGTATTCCTTTTCACATCTGTCGCGAAAGCAACTTAAGTGGGAAATAAACCGGATTTTTCAAAGAAAACGCGTGCGAAAAACAGGCGAACGGCTTATGCCCACTTCGAAGCCCGTCCACGAAGCTGCACAGTCCAGGTCTACTACGGCCCGAGCGCACTGCCTTCTTCGGGCCCTCCGTTTTTCCCCCGGCCCTCAGTCTTTCCCCCGCGTTGCAGGCAGGCCAACCGGCCGACCGCAAGAGACGAACGGGAGAAGGGGCCAAGAGGTGCCATTAATAAAGACAAACTGTCAAAGCGCCCGCCGTAGCCATAGGTGTTTTGGGTTCGCCCCCAGCATCGATTACTTCGGCGGGATCCGAATCAGGCGGGGCCGCAACCAGCACCGACACCATCCGTCTCGAGGTGCCTCGAGAGGTGGACTTTTCTTGCTGTTTAATTTCTCGGTTATCTGCTACCACGCCGGGCTGCTTGCGATTGTCTGCGGAGCGGCCGCATGACCGGGCAAAGCGCTCCACCGTGCACCCCCCCTTCCGACGGCAGCTGGAGGATAGTGATTTGAAACGGAGCAAGCAGGCAGCATTGGCCGCGTCGACAGTTTCGAAATACGCCATGCCCATTCATCGAAGCGTAACTGACTCGTCATCTTTATTCCGCTGATTACAAGGCTCCATTTACATGAACGGATGCAGTATCGACGTTAAGCGAAACGCGAACAGGATAACTGCAGCGCCACTACAAGAACACCAGCATATTAGCGGTACCGTGGTGAATCGTTAGCAGTACCTCGTGTTGGTCTTGCACCATGCACTTAGTGAAAATCGAGTGCATTGGTAGTGAGCATCTCTGAACCGAAGTCTCGTTTTGCGTTTACTGTCTCAGCTATGTTGTTCGCACACTTAATTTTATGGTGACCATACACAAAGGGTATACATCAAAGATGTGTGCGGAGCAAACAAAATAAGCAACAGGATATCAGGTTGCACAGAGCAGAAGAGGAAGCAGTTTGTTTATAACTACATTGAGAATAAAAAAACAAGGATATGGAAAAGGAAACCACATGACCAAGGAAATCTTGAAGACCCAGGGAGCGAGTCAAGGCATCGAAGCCACACTTTTTGAACAGTCGGTAGGGAAATGCAACGTAGAGGAAGCGATGCCCGCAAGGCTGGGACGCAGTTGCTAAGACCTATTGGCTGAAATGAATTCCAGGTGGGTTTCCGCTTTGCACACAGCACGATAATTGCCGCATATTTGGCCGCTTTCAATAGAGGCTGTGACTGGTAATAGCAGGTGCTTCCGTGGAGCTCGCCACTAATATTTAAATATAGACTTTTTCAGGCGCGAAGACGTCTCCTGATAGAGTAATGATACCCGTATTGTTGGACACCAGAAATCAGGTGAGTAATTTTAGCTTTGATTGAGAAATTTCGTACATGAAATTTTAACTTTTACTATTTGACGCCCGGCTCCAATACGACATCCGTAGCCGGCCGTTAATAATAGCCATACAAGCTTTAAGAATTTCGAAAACGTGATCATCTTTGGAGCTTTGCATAAGCACAATTTGGACAGCTCTCATCGATATATAAATGCGCGCTTTCGAAAAACCCGTGCGCAAAGAAACGGCGACAGTGAACGCCACTCAAGTCACAAAAGTCACACAACCTTCTCTCTCGCGTGCGAGAAGCAGCGTACACCGAGCATCATCAAAGGTAGCAGCCCAGGCGAAACAGTATGCGTCGTACGCACATGCATTATAGATCGCCATGGCTGGAGGCGTCGTTTGTTGACTGGCTCTTCGGAGCGCGCGCCTCTTAACAGCGATGCTGTTTAATCCAGGGGTTAATTGTTCTGTGTATCGTGCGCAGCTGGATGTGTTCGCAGTAATGAGGTCACCATAACTGGACGTGACGTTATCATAACGTCACGTTCCATTCTGCATGACGTCACCATGGTAGTAATGGTAAGTTCTTTTCCAGGAAAGAAACGATGCAGTATCTGTCGCACTTCTCCGCCGACGACAACAGATAGAAATGACGAGACAGGAAGCATATAATCACGGATCTGCCTTGTCGTGGCGGAGGGGCTTGCGAAACTCGATGAAGTCGTGAGCTCTGCTGTTTAGGGCCACCCAAGATAGACAGGTCACGGCAGAGAGTTCTGACAAAATGTGATTCACCGGAGAAGGTAATGGCAACCCACTCCAGTATTTCCTGCCAAGAAAACCCTATGGCCAGTCACAATACCATTATTGATATGGCGCCGGAAGATGAGCCCCCCAGGTTGGAAGGCGTCCCACATGTTACTGGGGATGAACAAAGGGCGATTCCTAGTAGCTCCAGGACGAATGAAGCGGCTGGGCTAAAGCCAAAAGGACGCTCAGTTGTGGATGTGTCGGGAAGCGACCGGAAAGTCCGATGTTGCAAGGAGATATATCACATAGCAACATGGAATGTAAGATCTATGACGCAAGGTAAACTGGATATCGTCAAGCGAGAAATGGACAGATTGAACATTGATATCTTGGGTATCAGCGAGCTCAAGTGGAACGGAATGGGAGAATTTAACTCCGGCGACCATTATGTCTTTTATTGCGGGCACGAATCCAAGAGAAGGAATGGGGTCGCTCTCATAGTAAACAGCAGAATGGGCAAAGCAGTGCTAGGGTACAACCCCAAAAACGACCGAATGATGTCACTTCGGATCCAAGGTCACCCTTTGAACATAACAGTTATCCAAGTCTATGCACCGACCACTACTGCTGAAGAAGCTGACGTTGAGAGATTTTATGCGAACCTACAATGCCTTTTAGACCGCACCCCATCATCAGACGTCGTTTTTCTCATAGGAGACTGGAATGCTAAGGTCGGGAGTGAAGAAATATCCGGAATTACAGGCAAGTTCGGTCTTGGTGAGCCAAATGAAGCTGGGCAGAGGCTAGTAGAGTTTTGTCTAGAAAACAACCTGACCATAGCGAATACTCATTTTCAACAGCACAAGTGGCGCCTGTACACGTGGATTTCACCGGACGGTCTGTACAGAAATCAGATCGATTATATTATTTGCCGGCAGAGATGGAGAAGCGCTATACAAGCAGTAAAAACAAGGCCTGGGGCCGATTGTGGCACCGATCATCAGCTTCTTGTTGCCAAAATTAAGCTTCGATTGAGGAAAACGCAGAAAACTAGAAGGCCTTTCAGGTATGATGTGGATCAAATTCCATTAGAATATGCTGTGGAAGTGAGGAATCGATTTCAAGAATTAGATCTAGAAGACAAAGAGCCCGAAGAGATGTGGACTGATGTTCGTGATATAATACAAGAAGTTGCTACTAAGGCAGTTCCAAAGCAAAAGAAATGCAAAAAAGCAAACTGGTTATCTGAAGAGGCTTTGCAAATAGCTGAGGAAAGGAGGATGGCAAAAGTTATGGGGGAAAGAGAAAGATACAAGGTTCTCAATGCGGATTTTCAGAAAATAGCAAGGAGAGATAAGAATGCCTTCCTGAACATACAGTGCCAAGCAGTTGAGGACAACAGCCAATTAAGGAACACAAGAGCTCTGTATAAGACAATCAAAGATATCAAAGGAAGCTTCTGTGCCAAGCTGGGCGTGATAAAGGACAAACGAGGCAAGGACCTCACTGAAGCCTCAGAGATAAAGAAGAGGTGGCAGGAATACGCAGAAGAACTGTACAAGAAGGACCCGGATGTGCAAACCCAACATAAGACGGTTGTGATTACTGATCTCGAGCCGGGCATCCTGAAGAGTGAAGTTGAATGGGCCTTAGCCAGCTTTGCTAAGAACAAAGCTAGCGGAATTGATGGTATTCCAGCTGAGTTGCTTCAAAACCTCAACCACGACGCTGTTAACACTTTGCATACATTATGTCAGAAGATTTGGACAACCCTGTAGTGGCCACAGGATTGGAGGAGGTCAGTTTGCATCCCCATTCCAAAGAAAGGCAGTGCCAAAGATTGTTCCAACTACCGCACGATCGCGCTTATTTCGCACGCTAGCAAGGTGATGTTGAAAATCCTCCAAGGTAGGCTGCAGCAGTATGTGGATCGGGAGCTTCCGGACGTGCAAGCTGGGTTTCGCAAGGGCAGAGGAACTAGAGATCAAATTGCCAACCTTCGCTGGATCATGGAAAAAGCAAGAGCGTTCCAGAAACCCATTTACTTCTGCTTTATTGATTATGCGAAAGCGTTTGACTGCGTAGATCACAGCAGATTGTGGCAAGCTCTCCAAGAGATGGGAGTTCCAATTCACCTCATCTGTCTACTCAGGAACCTGTATGAAGGGCAAGAGGCCACAGTCAGAACTGGGCATGGTCTTACTGATTGGTTTCCGATTGAGAAAGGGGTGAGGCAAGGCTGCATACTGTCGCCCTGTCTATTTAACCTATATGCAGAGTGCATCATGAGGAAGGCCGGTCTGGACGAATCTTCAGCTGGAGTGAAGATTGCTGGAAAACGTATCAACAACCTTAGATATGCGGATGATACCACTTTAATGGCAGAAAGTGAAGTGGAACTCAAGAGACTTCTGATGCGCGTACAAGAAGAGAGTGAGAAGTTTGGGCTTAAACTGAACATTAAAAAGACAAAGATCATGGCGTCTTGCCCTATCAAGTCCTGGAGCATCAATGGACAAGAAGTGGAAGCTGTGACAGATTTTCTGTTCTTGGGCTCCAAGATTACCTCGGAAGGAGACTGCAGCCATGAAATTAGGAGACACCTGCTTCTGGGAAAGAGAGCAATGGTTAGCCTTGACCGCCTAGTAAAGAGCAGAGACATTAGTCTGCCAACCAAGATCCGTATAACTCGTGCTATGGTCTTTCCAGTTGTGATGTATGGATGCGAGTGTTGGACTGTGAAAAAGGCTGACCGCCGAAGAATTGACGCGTTTGAATTGTGGTGCTGGCGAAGACTCTTGAGAGTTCCTTGGACTGCCAGAAGATCAAATCAGTCGATATTGTCGACCATAAACCCTGACTGCTCATTGGAGGGTCAAATTCTAAAGTTAAAGCTCAGCTACTTTGGTCATCTGATGAGAAGAGAGGAGTCGCTGGAGAAAGATTTGATGTTGAGAAAGGTTGAGGGTCGCCGGAGAAGGGGTAGGCAGCGAACGCGATGGTTAGATGGCATCCTCGAGGCACTGCAGATGAAGTTATGTGACGTTAAGAAGATAGTGAGAGATCGGAAAGCGTGGCGTGACATGGTCCATAGGGTCACGAAGAGTCGGACACGACTGAACGCCTGAACTGAACTGAACTGAACGTAGTCGAACCAAACGCAAACAGCATCACTGTGTCGTCAGTCTTGGACAAGAGTGTAATCTGCCCTAATTTTTTTTAAGTCCCAAAAGCCAAAAACTGTTAAGTCACATGTTCAAGTGTAATCACGGTTTCTATATTATGAGCTAACGGCCGGATACAAATATATTATTGCAATCAGGTTCCTAAATGTAATAGGTAAAAATTTAATTATTATAAATTGGTCAACCATCTTACTGATAAACACTTTTCACCTGTTTTCTGATGCCCGCCATAACTACTAATAACGTCCCGCGAGAGCCGTCTTCGCACCTTAAAAGGCCTATTTTTGAGCTCAGACGTGACGGATGACATTTTAAATGGCTGAATTCCAACGCACTTTTTTCGCATTTTCAAGCGCATAATGGGATGCGTCCCGGTCTTGATTGAGAATGAACAAAGAGTGTCAGGGGTCACGAATGCACTTCCAGATCGCTAGTTGAAGGGAGGATGCTGCAGTTACCAGTGAAACAAACAAAATGCTCATATTTATCCACGCGCACCCATTCCAAAATTACGAAGCACACACACACACGAGAGAAAGGGAGTGTGAACAATGCGGATCGTGAATTGAAAGAAACCATTTTAAGAACAGTTGTTCTAGCTACGGCCCCTTATTGTTAAGAAAGAGAGAGAAAAAAAAATACAGCCAGCCACATATCTTCAGCGCTAAGCTTGTAAACTACGCTACACCTAAAAAATTCATAGCTGCAAAGGGGTTGGAATGCAAAGCCGCTATTACACGCACAAATGGCACTACTATGCACTACTACAGTTGCATCGCGGGCGGCTTTGTTTTAATGTATAATTCATGACCGCGCATATTTTAGGAAGACCGGAATGCCGGCTTACGCCGCGCCAAAAAATCACTATATAGTGCTCGGAGTACTCCTCGCACGTCGTTCCTTGGAGAAATATATCGCACGCGCGCTGCTGCGAACCGCACGGTGGTACGACCACGGTTCCTTCCCTTCTTTGCTCGCTCTCTTCCTTTGCTTCCTTCATTCTTTCTTTCCTTCTGTTTTTCACCTTTTATTGTCTCCAATTCGTTTAAATTGAGAAGGGGGAGGAAAACTCTGCAAAATGGATCTCGAGATTCCTCCCTCAGGAATCGGCGTTCTGGAATCGCGTTTTCTTCTTTTCTTCTTTCCTTCTTTTTTCTTTTTTGTAAGTGAAGTCATTCTCATTCTGCGCGCATGCTTTCGCGATTTGCACCGGCTGGGCTCTAGCGCATCCGCTAGAGCAATAAATGCACACGCAAGTTCGAAAGCTAACGATGAAAAGTCTCTGCATTGCGGGTGGAGTGTAATGCAAAAGCGCCCAAGCGTAAATTGTGAGGCTCGAAAAAAAATCATATCGAAACCGGGCTTGTTGTAGAGAACGCGAAAGACGCGCGTTGCAAGGGGTGCGAAAGGAACGCTCGCGTGTGTCTGCGCACTCGAGCGGAGATCTAAACAAGATCACCGCGGGGAAGCTCCAGCAGCAAAGTTGCGTACTAGTTTACTACGGCGAGCTTTCCCACAGTCACAGCCTGTGCGAACAGCGGCGCACAAGCACGCCTCCTATTAACCGCGTCGCTGTTGCCGAAAGTACAACTCCGCTTCTCACCGTAAGATTCTCGACCCAAACCGCTGAAAGATGTCGAGCTGTTGCGCGGATCACTGCCGCGGACGAGACGTAAGGGCCAGAGCAACTGCTAAACACAGCGCGAGAAGAAACAAATTCATAGGATGCACATTCTTTCCAAGCTATGATTCACGACATTTCTAAGCCACCCATCGAAATGAAATCTTGCATAATTTCGGATTATTGTTAGCAGCAGAAGCGTTATGAAATTTGTTACAGGCTGAGTACGTCAGAAAGTCACTTGCTGCTCTTTCGCGCGACTACTCTCTTATCCTTGCTCCTAGCTGTTTCATTTCAATATGACCTCAGACACTTTTCAAAAGGACAGACTAGGAAAAACGCCATCGAGTAATAGTAACTCTGGAATGGTCAAGCGGCCGGCGCCAATGACAAAAACCGGCACTTGACTAAAGTGAGCGTAACGGCGAAATCTCAGCTTCAGTTCACGACTGTCGCCGAAAGGACTCGTGCCCGAGGAAACGTAGACACAAAATTGCTGACAAAGGAAGAGCTTCATGCAGCCTACTTTAAACAAAAAAGCTAAGCGGGCGAGTTGGTGATATATAGTTAAAAATAAAACAGCGCACAACACACAGAGGAAAGAATAGAAACAGACACCACAATCTCTTGTGGTGCCTGTTTCTATTCTTTCGTCTGCGTGTTTCTCGCTGTTTTATTTTTAACTACTTTAAAAGGCTGCAACAAGGTCCTTCATTTTATACCCCCCGCTATAAGAGACAAGGCGCGCTACAGAAGTTCGAAGCGCCTCAATCTTAAATTTCTTTTGCTCCAGATCATTTTCTCCTTAGACCGTTTTTTTTTTTTGATACTTTGTGTTGAGCTTCATTTCCTCTCACCAGTGCAACTCTATATATGTTTACTCCTTCGGGTGTGGCACCGAGCCAAAGGCCAGGACGATCATGTTGCGCCAGCCTGTCGGCATCTATATGTACACAAGGGCTCATCTAAGCGCTGCCGAGACCTCCGTCGCCCTGAGAGTAAGCCTTCCCGATGCTCACTTTCTGCGCATAAAGGAAACCGGGCAGCTCTGAAGTACACCTTTCGTGCACAACCCCCGGATCTCAGCTCAGAATTCCCGTATAATACATTCACTGTACGAAAGCACTGATTAAATACTAAGCTTCCTCCACTAGTGAGTTACGCGATGTTCGCGGGGGCGCGAAGTCGAGGATACCGATAAAGACGGTCCTCGCTTGATCTGTGACGCGCAGGAGAGCAGCCGGATCCTATCTACAGCGCACGCATTGACCATTGTACTCTTACTAGGCCTGACCACTATACTGAGCTCGACCATTTTTCGGTAAGGACTGAACGTAAGCCTGCCCTCGAACGCGCTCACCCTGAGGGAACACATTGGCACTGCCGCTGTGGATCTCCACTACGAAGACTTTCTGACGCTTTGTGGCATTCTTGGCCGTCAATGGTAGGAAAAGCTCTAAAAGGGATTTTAGCCACCGCCGGTATAATCGGAGCAGCTTCGTTTATTAGTGCATCAGTCAACTGATTCATCGTTGCGACTTCTTCCGCTGCGTGCACGTGCAGTTCATGTTTAAATACAAAGTGCCATCCTGCCACCAGGTGTGCAGATAGCAGAAAGTAAAACTAATTGTATAACTTCTATACACCTGGCCAAATCACCAAAACAAGCAATAAAAAATTAAGCGCACATCCGCTCGTCTCTACGCCAGCAATAAACATAGGGGGGCACTTAAGCTCCTCCTCAAGGGCTGCCATCGGCGGTTTCTCTTCTTACACAGTGACGGTTCTTGGTCCACCTTACCCGATTACTGAGTTTTAATTAAGCCGACACCACACACATCACCCCCTCGTACCTAAGCCTAGTGAACGTTCCACGTGGCTTGGTTAACTAAAAATAAAAGCGCCGGCGTGGTCTAGTCGGTAACCTGCCTAGTTGCCACACCTATGTCGTGGGAGCAAATACAGTCTAAAATTAAAAAAAAAGAAAATAATAATTACGTAAGCTTTATTACTTTATAAAGTGGATTGAAATATGACGCGACGCTTAATTCTCGCAGTACAAGTTCTCTTCCTAGGTAATTTCATCTCAGTCCTTGGTGTCACGCGTGACACAGGTTTCTCCACATGGTGGCACCACCCTGGCATCGCCGGAGTGAACGGGAGCCTTAACGCTGTAGCGTTGAAAGACGCCCTTGCGTCACTTTGTGCAGAGCAAGCAGGCAGTAGTGACACGTTTAATTTGCTACCTGAAACATCATAAGCCAATCAGAGTGTCTGTCACAGCGCGTGCTGTCCCAGGAAAAGTTTACGTGATGCATGCATTCACGGGAAGAAAATTATTTCTACGCAACCTGGGAAACTAATTACCCAAAGTGCTTGAAGGTATGTAGAAACGTACACATTTCACCACCTATTAACGATACCAGTAGCCGGGTGGAGATGCAGTGCCATTATTTTTCAGACAATATGCACCCGTAAACATTCGCTGGAGAAAGCACGTTAAGTCGCAACGCAGATGAACATAGCATCAGAGAAACCTGCAAGCTCTTAAGGATCTCAGATTGAAAGAAATCACAAAAAGACCTCTACCTTCTCGCTAACAGGCTAAGCACCTGTTTTGTTCTTTAACAATCGTTCATGTTCAAGGGCTTCATGTTCATGTTATATGGCGCGCAAAAGAAGAACGTGAACTGAAAGAAAACTCGTTCAGAACCCATTTGCCTATTTTTCTGCGTTCTTCTTTTCCCTTGCATCCCTTTATTATTGTGAAGCACTTTCTCATTATGCCTGTTACGCATGCTGTTCACCGTATACCATCGCAACCATGCCAACAGGCGTGCATAAATTTCCCTGGAATTTTTAAACGAGGACGAATGAAGGTTATAAGGAATGTATCCTGCGAGTTCAATCACGCCAAATTTGGCAAGCTCGTTTAGTTTCTGTTCGGAGCACTGTGTCATCAAAACATTCGCTCAAGGACTAGTTCGATCTTCTGTGTACAGTTGTGAGCAAAAGTGAAGAGACCACGCTAACTGCTACGATTGCTTTTTTTATGTATAAAAAGATGTGCCAGAGAAAATTGCTTGGGCAAGAAAGCAAGTAAATTAAGCATGGTACCTAATGCATTTCTCAGAAATAACCGTTTCACTGTCAGAAAAAGCTGGCAGGTAGTTTTCTCAAAGCTCGTGGTCTCTCCACTTTTGCTCACGACTGATTCGCAATCCCTGCCTCTGCAAGATAGGCCACGAGTCACTGCACTGCATGCTACCATCCTATACCGAATGAAGGGCAGATCGAAGTTCGTCTAGTGGGCACTTCATTTCCACTTTTTCGAATTCTCTTCCTCCTTCGCTTTTAAGAAGATAGAAAAGTAGAATTGATTTTGTTTGCTTGTTTGTTTGTTTTGGTGACAAACGCAATGAAAGTATGGCCCTTCCTTGTGAAGATATAAATTGCTTCGGGGCATTACCCCCCCCCCCCCCTCCCCCTCCCCAAGAAAGAAAAAATATATATATTGCTTTTGCTTCGGCACCCTCGAAACTGACGGCTGGGCAAAAAAGAAAGCGTCAAAGGGAATGAATGGGAGTGACGGGGTTCGTTAGCGTAGACACTTCGAAGGTGGCGCCGTAGACACCGTGACACTACGTGACACGCCATCAGTGGACGCTGATTTTGCACCGAGCTTCTTGCACACCCGATTCTCTCAGTTTCGGTTTTGCGCGGGAAAAAGCATTGGATTTTCTGGCGCTGCTTTTGGAGGGCAGCTTTTTCTTCGTTTCAAAACCCACTATGACATAATCGTGTCCGTAGCTTCAAACATCTTATTAGCACTGACTACCAGACTGTGTAAATAATAAGGAGGCAATCAGTCGCTGTAGACATTTAGAGGCCTAATTAGGACAATGCTTATAGTAAGTGACATCAGCCATGGGTGATGATAGTCCGTTACCGGAAACGCTTTCTATTTCAGACTCCCTACTCTAAGAACATTTTGCGTATTATTTGAAACTCTCAGTACAGTCGTCATGCAATCACGAACATTGATTCCAAACGACCACAGGGCCCACAAGCTACAGTTCCAACGGTGAACCAAAGCACCGATGCCGGCGTAGATGCGGGCGTCATATTCTTAAAGCCACTTCACGATGACAGCTTGCTAAACTTCTGTATCACTTGCCCAGCTGCATCGTCAATGATCTGAGGGTATGGAGATCACTGGCTGCCAAGTTGGAGCTCCAAAATTTCGCACACAACTCAAGCCGCTGAAGAAAAATTGTGGTCTAATCCCTGCTACGCCTATATATTACCCCTTTGTATCCATGTTGTTCCATGTTGCTCCATGTTGCTTAATGCTTTGATCTCATCCATATACAAGGAACCATACGAGAATGATTGCCACTAAAGTTGCATTTATGCTCCTTTTTTGTTGTGAGTGTATTTACTTTCCATATAGCGTCCATATACTTTCCAGCGGTTATAACTGGGAGATGCAGAAAACTATAGAAGCAGCTACTCCGAGCTTCAAGTGCAGCATGCAAATAGCGGGGAAACGAACGCAAGGACTCCACGGTTTCCAATTTTTGAGCGAGTGCCGTTAAGCCCGTGACTCTTTGGGTAAGCGCACGAACAATCAGAGCTTCTATCGTCGGCACATCTGGTTTCGCTGATCTACAAAATAAACCCTTACGCCTATTTTTTTACTTCTTCTTTTCCTCGCACCAACATTCGTAAGCGAAAATGCCGAGAAACGACAGCACGATAACGGTTTTTCCCACTACACATAGCATAGCTAAAAAACGTTTACGCAACGCAACGCACACGGCGCCTAGCGATTGAAATAGCGTTGCACGTTATCTCAATGTTTTTTTTTTTTTTTTTTTTTTTTGCTAAATGCAAAACGGTTGCAATCTGTCGAGCTCTGTCTGCCTTATTCGGAAAGATTGCATGGCATATTCAACGCGCAAACCTCCATTTCGCCAAAATCGCTGTGCCTTGATAAAATAATTTGCTTGTGCAACAAAGTATTAAAGCATACAATGTGCTTTTTTCCTTTTTTTTTTTTTTTTTGCACATGGTGCCAGCGAGACGAGTACTAAGAACAGAATAAGTTTCTCATGACGCCAGGGAGGGGCGATAAACAGGAAATAGCAGCGCAGCACTAAAAAGTTGTTCCACTTTTCTCTCTACTCCTCTCCTCGGTTTTCGCTCTTTACCACATCAGCGTTACATTCGCACGCTTGCAACAAACCATTCTTCTGTTCAGGCGCATCGGCGTATACACTGGCATGTTTTCTTCTTCTTTCGCCTCCGCGCTTCACACCCGGGCATTTCGAGATAAGCCCTCCAGCCGCTCAATAACAGCGCAAGTAATAAAAACGCGCTGCAGTGACACCGACATCAGGCAATTCAGCCAAAGAGCATTAGCCATGCAAAACGAGACAACTACAGCACAGCACCCAGATTAATGACTGCTACGCAACGGAGAGCTGTTTTTCTTCGTCCTCTTTATTCAAAAGCTCTGATCCTCCCCCGCTCCCCCCTGCTATCCCTGAAAAGGGAATTGAGCTGAACACAGTTTAACTCGGCGTCAGTTAGGCTCACGTTGACGCTCTGACGTTAAGGGAGAAGGTTAGTCCGGGATGGCGTTCCGTGTCTTCGGCTGTAACAGACTGTAAAGCTCAATGCTCCTTATGAGCAGTTAGCATCTCGGTAACGAGAACGACATTAATGATGCTGCTCCCTAAGGCTATAGGTGATTATCAAAGGAAGCGAGATCTTTCAACCGCGTTTGAGCTGCTAGTTAAGGATACGCATTCGTAAATGAACACCACTTAACGAAGCAGTCTGTTGTTCTTAACTGGACAATGCGTTCTCTTCAGCAAAGTAACCTTCTTCTGAGCACAGCAAGTCGACTAAGAGTGTGAAGCTTTTTACTTCTTCGCGCCGGCCGGTATTGGCCGATCGGGATTTCGGCGAGGGTTTAGTGAAACTTCTTGCGTTCACCCACTTTTTCAAGTTTTCGATCGGAGGGTTTCACAAACTGTGTAGTACGCTTCGACAGTATACCTGCCTCCCACACGGTGAAGATTGTCTAGCATCAGCTATTTATTTCTAGGTGGCGCTACCAAACCTGATTTGTAAACCGAGTACAATCCCTCATTCACTGTTTTTCCTAACCAAGGATTCTGAATACCAAGTGGTGTATGGAAGAGGTGTTGGGGGAATGAGTGATAAAGAAAAAACACCCCTGAAATATTTTGCGAAATTCAAATATCCAGGAAGGTTTCACCGTACACATTAACGTACAATAAATAAGCGTAAGTCTGCGTTCTCAAAGGTTAAAGGCGACGCACTGAAGCAAACTAAAACACACCAGTAAACGTAACGGCGGCTCCGACCGTTCTTCCTGCGCTAGAGTTTCGGGGAGAAATGCGTATGCACCACTTGCACGAACTTTTTGGTATTAAAATGCAAAGACCCTGGTGCAGAATGATATATCGCAGCGCTGAGCAGTCGGCCTTGCAGCCTTCCTTTGCATGAGCACCTTTCTTTACGCTGGTATGTACTTTCCTTTTCTTCCCTTTTTTCCTCCCCGGAACACAGCATCGCGGCTAGGCTTCGCGCATCCATTTACTTGCTCCGCCTTTGCTGAAAGTGGGCTTATTTCACGAGGTAAACGTTCGGGAAAGCAAAAAGCGAATAATATGTATGCGAACTCGAGAGATAAAAGAGACGCAAATGATGAGCAAAGCTGAAACTCGCGTAATTTGCATCCGTCCCAAGCAAGCAGCCGTAGAGTAAACAGGACATAATTTCTCGTGAAAAACGGGGAAGATTCAGCTGACGTGACGCACAGAAACTGGGATATTTGCCCCCATGCACAGCCCAGGAGTGCAAGGGCAGACGGTGGCCAATAAGCTATGATTACAAGGGGGCAGGAAGGAAAATTAACAAGCGAAACAAGGACGCGATGAATATGGGAGCGGACAAATGAGAATGTCGAGTTTTTACGCAACATAATTTTGCCTGGACGTCTAATATGAGACGAAAAATGTGCCTCGAAATCACCGTGCGTTCAGTTATAGCCATCTCATGCCTTGAAGTTCTAGACAAGCCCATTTTTCAGTGCCATGAGAGCATGAACAATATTTTTTTTTCGTGCTTTCTTTTTTTTTTTTTTAGGAGTGCACTGCAGCGATTAATACTTTCACAGATTTTACCCTAGGAGTATTGTAGTTTGCCGCTCCTCGATATTTAGAATGCGCCACATAAGTTCTCTACGGCAGTTGTATACTATTCAGTGCGGGCGCAGATTTCGGTACGCATTTGAAAACTGCACTATCTCCATTTATTTGTTCACCACAGTATCTTAGAATATTCCACAGTTTCCTAACAAATAAATTCTGCGTCCAAGGAAAATAAACTTGTTAACTGCACGCGCAATTAAGATATCAAATACACAAAGCAGCCCATATGCGTTTTTCTCTATATACGTTACCCTGCTTAGGCCACGGCGTCGTTCAGTGAGCTCACTAGCGAGTGGTTGAAACGGAAATGCTGCATGTACAGTTTCTATGCCTGCAACTGTTGCATGTCTCCTGCTGTATGCATCCTGCTGCAGAAATATGCACAGCGTCAGACGCAGCTCTGTACAGCGTAATATCATGCATTGCTGACTCAGCTAAAAAAATTGCGGAGGCTCATCTTGGTTAAACCTATAGCTATCCGAGCCTATATATGCCCTGCTAAGCATGGCTACAAAGCCATAGTAGCGTTTCTTCTCTATGTGAGCTTACTGTTCTTCGTCGGACTCTACCTCAAGCCAATCACGCTCTCTCTTGGCTGCTGCTTGTCGGCGGGCTATATCGGTTCGATTATCAGACTCGATCCGACGCCTGTGCTGAAGCATTGACGCACTCGGACCGACACGCCTCTCATCAACGGCGAGGTTGAGCAACCAACAACCCCCGAATCATTCTGAAACCCAACCGCCTAGTCACATGGTTTCACAGCGGGAGCCTCCGTGTCCACGTTCGGGACAATCGCTCGGTTTCCCTGGGTAATGCTATACGGAGGCGGAAGACGAAGAAGCGGGCAGTGGTATGGCCAGGAACCCCCAAGCTAGGCCCGCTCCGGCGGCTCAAGGTCAAACTCACAAGTGATTCTGTGCTTTGGGATTTGCCGTGCGTAAAGTGGAGCTACACTCTTAAAGGAACGATTGACAACACTGATAACACATGATTATGCTGAAAAAAGAGTTAAAATAACTGTTTAAAGCAAAAAAGTTTCTACTGCTCTACGCGGACCGCATTTAGACTTAATATCGGCCTTTACAAGTTCCTTTTTTTTTTCTTTTATCTTTTTCGATAGCCTCGCTATCGCTGACGAAGAGATGGTTGACTTCAGTATGCAAGCCGAGCGATTCTCCTCAGTTTCGACATGGAGGCAGATGCTCACCTTGTTTGTTCCCTAATTACCACAGGCTCGTTTTTTCACTCTATATTTTCTTGTGTGAAGACTTTCAGGCTGCTTTACATCATGTTTTAAGCTGTTGGTAATTCACTATCTGTTTATTTTGATCCCCGCCACGTTTGCCCTGTTTATTTCGCGTATCTTTTCCCTCTTCCGCAACCTTTTTTCGTGTGACACTTCACTTAAACGCAGAGGAAGTTTTACCTGCAACTTTCGAACACAGATTATGTACCATGATATTTCACTCCTGTAAGTCTATTATCTGTGGAACTGTGCGCTAAAAGCTAGGTTACATTAATTATAAGCATGGCAGCTTGAAGTTAAATCCTAGAAGAAATAACAAAATTGGGGGTTTGCTGAGCGCCCAGCAACGAAGGAATCGACTGCCATCTTTACGAATCCACGCACGGCAAATAACCGCTGGTTTTTTTGTTTTACTTCATCGCTAAGTTTACATTCGGAAACGCATGAAATTAAGCAAGAGAAAAAAACTGAATGCAGCTCAATAATATTCTTCTTTTTAGCAGCTGAGGAATGTCTGATTTTGTTTTCCTAGCAGCTGTCTGGGAACTCATAGACCACACACAAAATGAGTTGAAGCCCTGGATTTTGTCGTAGTAAACAGAAATAATTCGGCGAATTCGGGGGCAGTTGAGCAGAGTGAATACAAACAGATACACGGTGCAAAATGGCATTTGCAGCAAAAGCGCCGTCATTTATCTTTTTTTTTTTTCCAGACAATATGTTTCTTGATATTCTTATAGTTAGTAATTTTCTTTAATTCAATGTAAACCACGGCTTGATATTATCACGGGCTGCCCGTTGAAGTATAGCGCGCCCCACAATAACGCCAGCTGAACGCCTGATGTTAATAAAAGCAGTTGCGATACGCTTTGGTTAGGCTTGTGGGAATTTGGGCCACCTGGGGTTCCTTAACGTGCACTGACATCGCATAGCACACGGGCGCCTTGCTTTTCGCTTCCATCGAAAACCGGCTGCCGCGGCCGCAATAGTCGCGATGCGAAGAAAGAATACTGCCACAGCCCGAGACACGCTGCTTCAGCACTTACGAAAGCGCAACTTGTACGCATGCACGAATTTTAAATTTACAATTCTGACGAAAAAAACAATAATTCTGAGAGCACTGCAGAATGTGCACTGGAGAAATGTGAAAGCCTGAGCGTTTCTGCTGCACACGGTACATTACTCGCCCCTTGTCGAACACAACTAGCGTTCCGTTAAACGCATCAATGTTCACCGGCATAATATAATTGGTTTACAGGAAAGGAAAGGCGCAGTACCTGTCACTCCCGCTACTGTCATCCTCACGGTAGACAAGGATATTTGTGATGTGCGTTTCACAATCGCGGGTGCGGCGCAGTTGTTTATAAAGTGCTGGACTGGGAATCCGAGGGATGGAGGTTCGATTCCCGGTGGATACAGGATTTATATTTTTCTGATGACGTCATCAGGATGGTTGACAAGCGTAATCCCGCCGGATATCTGTATGCTGGGTGGTGTATGTCGTTCGAGGGAGCGCCAAATGAGAGGCGCCGCACGGACGCCTGGATCGAACGCCCGGCGGGGTCAGCTTCGTGTAAAAGCCTGGGGGGTGAGTTGGTGCATGATGAAATGAACAGCGGCGCAACGAGGACACAAACATGTGGTGTCTCTTCCTTGTTTGCATTCTTGTTGCGCCGTCGCTCACTTCATCAGCTTCGTATATGCGTGAATCACCTGGTAACGTCATGAACAGTCGTAACGTCATGCCCGAATCTGACGCCATCATGAAGCCAGTTTCGGTTATTACACCTGTCCAGATGGGACGTCATAATAACGTCACATCCGGTCATGACGTCACCATGCGATGCCGTCACAGTCTCGCGGTATCTCGCGAAGGCACGGACATGCTGGCGAGTCATGAGTCATTATAAGGCTTTCGCCTTCGAACTCTTTTTCGCTCTTCTGCACCAGTTTCGCGCACTGTTTTAGGTCTCGGGTGTTCGTGTAAACGTACGAATTTAGACATCTCTTGCGCCGAGGAGGACACTTACAATCCTCTAAATATAACGTTTTTATCGTGTAAATCAACGTAGCGCGGGACCGAAAGAGAAAGGTTATGTTTGTAATATTAGTGGTCAACGCTATAAACCCCTTTAAGATGTTGCGCGAGAGGCAGGAAAATGCCTTGTACTACCAACAAGTGCTTTAAAAAGGGCCACAAATTGGCTTTTCCGCACAGGGCAACACTTTGGGCATTCGCAAATCAACAATCCATCGAAGAACTGGGTCGCCCAAAGACTATTTTCCCAAATATTAACACCATGTGAACACCGGGTAAACCTGGTCTGGCGGTGATACAGTAAAGGCTCGTCAGTATACCACGGATGCAAAGCAAAAACAATCTATGGTTCGCCGTAGACCGCAAAAGGCTACTGTTAGTTTTATAGGGACTAAAATAGTTTGTCTGCGCACTGAGAGGGAGACAAAAAATCCAATCAGAGCAAAATGCTACCTTTTTAATGAGAATCATTCTTTAGCGACTGCACCCAAATTTCATCTTTTAACATGTGTTCTGCAAGGGCTCTCGCTCTCCGAACGCCTTCTAAATGGGGCACCGCGCGCGGAGTACGTGGCCGGTCGGACCGCCGGATTGCCAGTGCTCGCTCACCGCTCTGGCGGCCAGTAGATGTGCTGCTGCCGTACATATATCTTCACAAGTCATGCGAGACAAGATAGGGCATAAAGATCGACCCCACCCACAGGTATGAGCAATTCCTTATAACAAAACATCGACGCCTACGAAAAATGCAGATAGCCATCCGACAGAGGTGCTGACGCGAAAAATCCCCCTATGTCAACTCCGAACCAACAGTACATGAAAGCTGCCTTTAATGAGACATTAAGCAGAGCAGGCTTAACGCCAACAGCCCGGAACGGCCAATGTCAACGGCCACATCATCGCTAGGGAAGTCGATTTATTGACATCCATACAGGACTCACGAATTTTCAAATACGACGACTAGTTCTGTTTACACCGAACGGTTTAATCCCCCGTAAACAAAACATGAACACAACAACATCAACAACGTCGACACTATGGATGAATAAAGTTTACTGAAATTTAAGAAAAGTGTCATTGTAGTTATATTGATTTATGGTACGAGCATCAAGACGAATGCTCTTGCACTGCATAAAAAACAAGCACAGCAGTGCCTGCGGCGGTTCTAATATTCTAATATCACAACATCACAACAAAATATTCTAATATCTAATATCACAACACTAAACAATTCACTTTTTGAATCAATATCCTCATGCTAGGCAGCTACGATAAACGGCGGCTATAAAAAAAAAATAAAAAAGGTTAGGAGGGAAACACATCGTCACCGCGCCTCTACAGTGATTCAAGTGGTGAAACTTGACACTCTACTGTGAAACAACCGCTCTCGTCCCCGTGTGATTCGCTTTGTTGCAGCATATATCTCCAGTCGTGGTCAGTACACATCCAGGCCTTTGCCTCTTAATATGTTTCTCAAACCAGACAAAAACTAGAATACTACGCGGAACTGCCCGCTTGAACATAAAGCGTAGACTGTGATAAACGCCGCTGTGGAATGTGTACCTTTCCGCAGCCATATTCGAAGCAGTGTCGCAGAGGCTCTAACTCATCGTGATGTACCAGTTACAATCATTGTTGAATTTATCGCTTTCCCGGCAATAGCGCCGTTTCTTAGCTTCCGAAAAAGTAAATATCTTGCTGTCCACGCGGCTCACGGATCGTGGAGTCAGCGACTTGCGGCAGTCGAGCAGAAAGTAAAACACTTTTTTTCTCGTTAAATTAAACGCTATCGCTGTGGGATTCGAAGAGAAAGCAAAAGTAAGAAATGCAGAAGAGTGGGCCCGTGAACAAAAACTTCAACGGGATATGTAAACCGGGACAGACTCTGGGTAAAATAAAATGTGAGGAACACCATAACAGCGCTGCACTCGGCTTTCAGATATATTGCAAGCTAACGCTTATTAGGTTAGCGTAGACCGCGATGGTTTCCCCTGCGAAGCTCGCCGGCTTTAGAGCAGACGTGACAGGAAAACCGTTGCTGTATTTGTAATCCGGTGCAAACGTTTTTATTTCTGAACGCGCGTCTCGCTAACCTGGTTAGTAGTAATTACTGCGTGTTTCATAATTTACGGCGTTCAGTTCTGGGAGAATTCAAACGTGCCTAGCAGTCTTTTGCGAGGTTGCCTGTCGAGTAGATCAAACATTAATGAAGGAAGAATCTAAGGAACCTACACGTTCATTAATTCTCGTAGTCTACATTATACATTCTACAGAGGTACATTCTTAATTGATTTGGGTTTCGCGTTGTTACTTTTTTTTTTTCTCGTACGCCAGCGCCGCATGCAACAATACTAGTTATAAGGGAGTAATTACTCATTGACATCCACCCATCTACTCCACCTTGGGGGATTCCCCTAAATATTCGATCAAAAACACTAGTTCGTCCACCGCTGTGAATTTTTTAGTCCTTAGAAAAGCGGTACATATTACCACACTTACTGGGACACACACAAGGCTTTAAATGTTAGACTTTCCCGCAAACATTTTTACTTTTTTTTCGCAGAGTCATGCAGCAAGGGGACAAATTAAGATGCAAACTGCTCGCCGAACGAGGTATACTCTGAATCAGAGTATCGGATTCAGATTCCCCTGTTCTGTGGGGAAGCAGTAGATTGGTCACACCGGGAGGTGCGTGAATGATGAGATTGCAGAGCACGCCGCAGCATATCTTAGAAGTCTGGCACCATCCTTGGGCTACACTTCAAATACTGCAAGATTTACAAACGACAAAAATGGCGAGCCGACCTGCATAACTTGTAAGTTTTGAAAAATGATAAGGATAAGCTGACGCGAGAGATTTTAAAAGCCTAGTCTCTCAAAATTGTATATGTTGTAATTTCGGTAAATTACCTAATTAATTACTTGCAAAACAAAAATTTCGTTTTGTCCTCAAAATGGCTAGCAGAAAAGTGGAACCGGTTTCCCTCGCCTTCATCAAATGTTTTATTTTTCAACTCCTGGTTCAAGTTGGCTCACTTTACCCTTTTGACTTAGTGTTCACCTGGTCGCATAGCCGGCGTGAGAACAGCGCTTGCATCTACTGCTCATTGCTAAAATTCTCGACAATTAAACATTGAACACCCTGTATAAAGCTGGCACGTAAAGGTTTCATTTCGCACCAAGTGAGAGTTTAAATATAGTCACTTAGAATGCACCTTCAACAGGTTACTTCAAGCAAATTAGGACAAGTAATAGATTCGGCAATGTCACGTGAATTTCATATCATTTTGGCGTTAGGGTCAAAATGTTACTACCGATGTATATTTGCTATTACTTCCAACAACTTGTTGCTCATACGCTGCATGCCGCAATAAACAAGTAATTCGAGATTGCATTTTTTTTTTAATTTAATCACGGTTCCTCGCAAGTATATAGTTCTGTCCTGTTTTCAAAATATATTAAAATTCGTTGACGAGCCAATCTGGCCGGTGGCGACCTGCAAGACAGGAGAACAAAACTCCTGGCACGCGCAGTAATGACACGAAATTTGACGTGCAATGAGAGAGGCTATGCATCATCCACAATTGATCGATATTTGATCCTGTCATCTGGCGAAAATCATTTTGTGCAATCTGCTGTCAAGCTAATGAAAAAAAAAAATTGCAATTAACTCCACTCCAATAAACTTTGACTGTTCCTACCCCTACACGATCATCCCGTAAAACCCGCCAGCGTGTTTAATCAATGCGGACTTCTATGCCAGCCTTTCCAAACGGCTATTATCGGACGCTAGCTGACATTTCGGCTGATTAATGCTCCTGGCTTGAAAAGGAATTCTCGGACGCTTATTACGATGCAAGCGCCTCCAGTGCAGTGCCAGTGAAATGAAAACAGCCACGAGAAGTGCAGCGAGTGGTTTGGCAATTTGATGCTGGTCCGCATTACTCTCGTAAAGGACGGTGGCTGCTCCAGGGAAGAAACGGACACATCGCTCCAGTGCCGAACGCTGCAGCATTAAACCGAGACTGTAGCTTCTCAAATTAGGTGCGTAATCATTGTCTTATAGTAACCGCAATTATTTGAAAACCACTCCGCACAGTCACTCGATTTCTTTTATTATTATTATTATTATTATTATTATTATTATTATTATTATTATTATTATTATTATTATTATTATTATTATTATTATTATTATTATTATTATTATTATTATTATTATTATTATACCTTAGCTGAAAACGTGTCATCGCCGGTGTTTGCAGAAAACGCCGCCTTCATCCTAACGACACTTTGCAACAAAGGTGAGCAAGCGCAGGTATTGCGCAACCTGCATTGATCTCCATCGTTGTCTCCCATGCAACAGCTGAGCAGCCGAGGCGACTTTTCTTCTTATAGCCAAGGCAGAAGCCCTGTTAACTTTGTCTATGCGTGCAAAGATGCCATGCGTGTCGCTGCAGCCCCCGGCTCTGCTTCCTACAGCCGGAATCCAACGATCGCGCTTGCTTTGCTAAAGCCCTAAAATGACGCGAGAGAGCAATTGAAGTTTTGAGTTGCGCGAGTGTTACCCAGCTCGCCGAAGAAAACGCGTAACCTTGGCTATTGCTAGAGGCTGTCCCATGTGCACCATATACATGCATCCGTGAAAACCAGCTTAGAGCACAGCCAGCACTTGCTGCATGGTGCCCCGCTGCCTGGTACGCTCGCCCGATGGTTTCGATGCGTTCTTAATACCCAATAGAGCACGGGGGCCGAGAGGTCGCAGACCGAAGGCGCCGGCCCGTGTCACCTACGACGGCGATACATTTTTTATGGCTGTATAGAAAAGGGGCGCTGCTGCGCGCCGCTTCCGTCCCAAGAGCGCACATGGTCGGAAAAGTAAGGGCACGGTGGAGCGCGGGCTGCGCGCGAATATGGATCGCAACCGCACGGCACTCGCGCCCGTGGTACGCGCTTCGGCACCGCTATCCACCCCCTCCACCCAGCGCCACTTTCTCCAGTGCTGCAAATGGTCCGTTCGTTTCCTTTCCGGCGCTCAGGCGGAACGCCGAACCACACATCTTCGGCCTGCGTTTCGCCAGCCGCGGTGCCGTGCAACGCTTTCTCCTTTCCTCCTCCGCCGCGTCCTCCCGCTCTCTATTCCTGCGCTGGTTATTTTGTGCCGCTGCTCTTGCCTTTTGCTCTTCTCGATTTGTCGCTTCTCTTAAACCGTCAAAATATCCACAGCCCCGCCAGCTGCTCTCGCCCCTGGAAAGCCGAGGAGAATCCTTCGCAGAGAAAAATCCCAAGATGCTCGGCAAATTGAAAAGCTCCGCAAGGTACGCGAACCCCGGAGATGAAATGTTAATGAGACACACGAAGAGCGAAAGGTGAAGCTCGGAACGCTGTACGCCTTACCCAACTCCGGAAGACTTTCTCCTCTCCCTCCCGTCTTCCGACCACTCCCCCACCGTCATTGAAGTTCGATCGACGGCTGTTGGACCCCCTAGGTGACCAAACAATTTTCCTCCGCCCTTTCGCCTTTCGCCTTTCGCCCTTCATCCAGCTCTCAACTTGCTCTGCGGCGTATGCCTGCGCCAGGTCTTATTAGTTTCCCAATTCGCAGATTTCAATATCCATAGGTACGCGCTCTGCGATGATATGTGACCTCTTGTTCGCCATACGTACGATCTAAAAAAAAAGACGCTCATCTGCCGAAATGCGCGCACTGAAACTTTTACTTGAGACTTAGACCAATCTACGAACAACTGCGTTGAACTATGGCGAAGAAAAAAAAAAAAAAAACGCTGATGAAATTCGTTGCACTGCTGCGGGTACGCAGCTGCTGTTTCCCGCACTATGGCTACTTCCCTGAACATAGCTGGGCTGCTGCCCAAGAAAGACTGAAAAAGCTGTGAAATGGTTAGCTGACCGCTTCACCAGGACAGACGAACACGTCAGGCGTTCATCTCACCTTACGCTAGTACTTTTTACGAAACTGAAGCTCAAAATATAACGTCGGACACAAAGAATGTAATTATCACTTGTACAAGAAAGTGTAACTGAACTTTTAATCTACTGCAGATATAACAGATACTGCAGATAGTTATATAACGAGACAATTCAAGAGTGTGCACAAAACTGCCGGCTAACGCAGCGTGTAAAAGGTAAGTTAATTATGACAGGAATTTGGTAATCGCCGTATAAAGCGCGGGGATGTCCTGCAGAGGCGCGCAAGACTGCTTTGTTTCCTTAGCCGATTAGGGCAGCGGTTTTTCAAACTTGGGCTCGCAAGGACATAGCGGCCAGCAGTCGTGGGCCACCTGGCACACGGTTTGCAGTGCAGGCACCCATGCTTGTCGAAAAGAATTGTCTCCTTGTCGAAATGAATTGTCCGGCGGCGTCGACAATCTGCGGCCTCTTAGCCTAGAAAAGCCGCGAACACGCCTCTGGCAGGTGAAAGTTGGTAGGTGTCATGAGCCTGCGCTGATTGGTCGGCGGGTTGTGTGACGTCAGAAGAGCATATGGCATGTTCGAGTTGGAATGAGCCCCCGTTTGAAAAGCCTCGCAGCATTAAAAAAAAAAAACAAGAACATTATGAGGATTCCTCTGGCAGGTGGCAGTTGGTAGGTTGCATGGCTGGACACCGACTGGCGGGAGGTTTCTTGCAGGGAAATTGCCGCAGCACAACAAACGATTCTGAAGCGAGCACTAAGGTTTCGGTAGTTTCCATGCATAGACGGTAACACAATCGGTGTGTAAAAAAACTTAAAGCTTATTCGTACATGCCGCATGAGTTTCACTGATCGTCTGATAATTTTTTCTTCTTCTCGCGCGCCCATTGTTATAAGCGTTTTTATTTTCTAATCTGTTAAGGGAATATGAACATAAGGCATAATTAAAAAAGTTTATACATACATACATACATACATACATACATACATACATACATACATACATACATACATACATACATACATACATACATACATACATACATACATACATACATACATACATACATACATACATACATACATACATACATACATACATACATACATACATACATACATACATACATACATACATACATACATACATACATACATACATACATACATACATACATACATACATACATACATACATACATACATACATACATACATACATACATACATACATACATACATACATACATACATACATACATACATACATACATACATACATACATACATACATACATACATACATACATACATACATACATACATACATACATACATACCCCTCCGGGGAGGTCCAGTGGTTACGGCGCTCGACTGCTGCTCCCAAGGACGCGGGATCTAATCCCGGCCTCGGCGGCCGCTTTTCGATGGAGGCGAAAAGCAAGGCGCCCGTGTGCTGTGCGATGTCAGTGCACGTTAAAGAACCCCAGGTGGACGAATTTTCCGGAGTCCTCCACCACGGCGTCTCTCATAGCCTGAGTCGCTTTGCGACGTTAAACCCCACAAAACAAACATACATACATACATACATACACGCATGCATGC
The DNA here is from genome assembly GCF_055883805.1 of Amblyomma maculatum. Taxonomy (NCBI): domain Eukaryota; kingdom Metazoa; phylum Arthropoda; class Arachnida; order Ixodida; family Ixodidae; genus Amblyomma; species Amblyomma maculatum. The sequence goes on from NC_139344.1 coordinate 34,932,519, forward strand.
ATTGCCGGACGCTTGAGCTTGAGGCTAATTGCGAATTATGGTGAGCTAGCATGGTTGGCCCTAGTTTTGCACGTTTATCTTAACTTTCCATGATTGTGCTTGATTGGAACTGGCTCACCTCGGTTGACATATGATGCGAAGTATGCTGCCTAAGTTTGCAGGAGCGACACGCATAAAAAGCCTCACTTTTTAACAAAGCTTAACAAAAGTGTCTGCATGGCCTAAGGAGTATATATCGTGTCTGACTCAATGTTTCAATAAGGACCACTGTGCGTTCTATTCCTATACTCGAAAAAAAAAAAGTCCAAGTTGTCAGCTCTTGCCAGTTGAGCGATGAGGCGTGGTCTCATGACGTCACATAATCCAATCAGTGGCCGACCATGCGACCTGCCAGGGGCATGCTCATGAAAGCCGATCGCTTTTCGGCGGTGTGGAGCCCCAGTGATAGCGCACTAAATTCCGAGGAGGCTTAAACGTTTTCCAGATATAGAAGCGTGACGAAGTATTTCGATTAAGCACGTCGAAAGCAGCTCTCTACAATGTCTTTCCCTAAATGACAAGAACCTTTTCTGTCTGGCAGCAACGAAATGTCAAAATCACTAGTTCCCTTTTAAGTCCCCCACAAAGCAATAAAGGTTAGTTCCAAATCAGCGATGCTGCCGGCACTAGAATGGTTACTCCGGAGAATGGTGGTCTCGGTTTCCGTCCCGTTCATTTGGTGAGTACCGTTGAGGAAGCTTTCTGAGAGTGGTTTTCGCCTATAGGTTTCGAAAAGCCCTTCACGAGGTATTCTTTACCTTTCTACTCATAGCAAAGTCGTACTCCTGTGAAGTCCTATGAGCCAAAGTCTTGTAGGCGAACAGCAGGACAATATTTACCTCGAGTACTTTCTGCGTGTTGTATTTCCAGAGAGGTTGCTAGTTTCTTCCTGACCAACAATCTCAGTTATCAACAATATAGACAAATGGACGTACAGGTGTGGACATGAGTAAACGGAGCACGCTTTTCTGTTAAAAATGCAATTATGCCTTCTGTATTAGAGATATGGAAATATTATTTGCCCTAACGAAAGCGCACTGGTGTCTAGTATCAGTTCGCACATACCACGGCTGCCAGTTCCAATTATAGAACGTGTGAAAATTTTTGGAACGAAATAGCATGCTCCGTTTACTTTTGTCCGCACCGGTACAAGTCTTGTAGCTGAAGGCAACATATGAATAACACTAAATTTCTCGACATTATATAATTTCTCAAATTTATTCCAGACAAAAAATTCATACTTACAATTTTAACTATGATATGATGGTGGGCATATATTCATCCGTACACTATGAGTTGCTGCTGACTCGATTTCCGCTTTTGACATGCGACAAGCGATTTGATTGATTGGTTAAAAACGTTTAATTTAACAAATACTTGAAAAATCAGTGACCAACATTCTTATCTCAAAACGCCTGTGGCGTGAGTCAGCCTATAAAGTATGCACTGCACATTAAACTTCCAGACGGAAAACTGGTGCTGGCTATATTACGTGCAGATGTTCCTAAAGCCATAACTAGTAGTTATTGCTACACTCGAGTTAGTTGAAATGAAATAGGGAAACAAACTAAACCAGTTTAGCGTTTTGTAAATCCTTTTAAGGTAGATTTATAAAGATACTTGGCAAACCCAAACAGCAATGTGCGTAAAGTTTGGTGCTGAAGTGCATGAAAAAGCAATAAAAAGTGACAGTGATTTAGGAGAGCTGAGCCCGCACTTTACGTATGAAAGCGAGTTATTTTGCTCTTAGCAGGAATAATTTGGCTTAGCTACGCCTCATCAAGCTTAATTAAGCTTACGAAGGTACGGCAAATGTGTGGCGGAGAGCAACACACCACCGTAAAGGGACCTTACAGGCACTTATAGGCTTAGCTAGGCCGATTAGTCTTAAGTATAGCCTAATTATGGGCTCAGTTAGGTTTAGGAAAGAGAAACTACACTACTGCGTGGTCAGACACGTTCAGACTCAATTTCATAACCTGTGCTTCATGCAGATTTCAGTAGTGCAATTAGCCCTAACTAGTTTCGACCTTGAATTTGGCCGTGGTTACGATAGTCATTGTCGCTCATAGCAAGTCATTGTATTGTCATGCATAGCAAAGCTAGGCTTGGTTGTTGCATAGCAACTCTCGCTTAGGAGGACGGCAACCAGAAATCGGAGAAATTCATCGTGCTAGGCTAAACGCGCCTCCAAAGTAAAATAAGTGCGCAGCTATAGAGGGTTGGTTTGTTATTCGACGTGCACTTCAATATATACTTTCGCTTCCCACTGCCGGCTCAGTGACCAAAGCCCGAGATCATGGGTTCTACCCCGGCCGTGGAGGAGAAACACAAGGCGCCGTTTACTGTGGCATATCAGGGCACGTTAAAGAACCCCTAAAGTGCGCTGCACTACGGAGCAATGCAGTGAAGCACCTCTCGTACTTCCTAGGGACATCAAACCAGATACGACATACCATACCGCTTCAGATACTCGCGAGTTACTTCTGATATCGTATGTAGCTGACTTACACAGCTCAGAGGCACTCTCACCTTTGACTGTGAATTTGACTTGTATACTGTTGTGAACAAATATCTAGCGAATGTTTGGGATGTAGCAAGGAGAAATTTCACTTGCCTTGAGGAACAACGGCGACAACCGCCCAAATGCCCCCGACAATATGAAAGCCAAGTTTGGAGCGACTGTCATCCACTGCGAATTAATTACACAACGTTGAAAAATGGCGTTATTTAACCTTCTATTTACGTACCTGTTTCTCGTGCATCTCGCCGCGACAAATGCAGAATGATGCATTCACGACTAGGTTCTTAAGTTTCAGCCACGTAGCTCGCAGCGATCTATGCCACCGATGAATGATAAAAAAAAAAAAAATCATGTCGCTTACTTTTCAATGAGCGGCAGCGCGCCGCATTAGCTCTAAGAAAAAAGCCCGCTGGCCGGAGAGACTATATATATAACATGCGTGCACACTGATTCTGTTTCGGCAGCAAGTATCGTGCCGTCGGACGGCTCACCGATAGTATTTTACATCATAGTTCTTACCTAATATTATTTCAAGAAGTGAAACATGCCGACTGTTTTTTGCCTGATGGAACCGCTGAATTTTGAAGCGGTATGAACACTGAAGCGCAAACAGAGCTACGAGCTCAGCCTTATCGATAGTTGCACGGTACCGGAAAGGATGTTCACAGTTACAGTCGCGGCCAGAATAACACGGAGCGGCAGAAGTGCACAGTTTCTGTGAAAAGTTCAGCACCCATAGATTCTGCTTCTAAGCCGTGTGACAAAGATCCCTTAGCATTCGCGGAAGACCTGCCCGTTGGAGACTGTAGAACGAAAAATCTTACCTTCAGGAGATTCGGAACACTGGGACTGCATTACGAGTAGCACAATGTGGCTCAAGATGAAATCCCCCGGGCTGGAAACGTTTGACAACTTACTGTACGTAAACCACTCAAAATTTGTTAAAGACCTAATAATTCCCTTTACTTCATAAAACGAAGATCTAAACACAAAACGCTTTCCGTGTATACAACCTCAACCTACACCCCCCTCCACCGCTCCCCCCCGCTTCCACCATACTCCGGCATCCTCCTTCTTTTCGAGAATATATATACCGTACTATACATTCCCTCACACAACATTTGTAAACCTTTTACTGGGCAAAATGTAATCTGTCTCGCATCGATCTGCCTGTCAATGTTCCAGCCACATCCGCCGCTAACAAATTATTGAATGAACGCGGAAATTCCCGCCATATACGCCTAATACAGACAGCAGAAGTGGCAACAATTGATGCTAACTAGACAATGCAAAATTCCCCAAGTATTGCACGAAGCGCACTTCTCAACTTATTCTCAAAGGCAGCGAAATTGTCTGCTGTTCCAAGAGATGCCCAAGGAGTGCACATGAATCGCCATTCACAGCATAAGCTGGTGCTTCCAGTTAAGTTATAAGTATCATATATTTTTATTGATTTACTGCGTGCGCCTGAGCACACATGCGTTTTTCCTTTTTTGCCGCCAGTAACCAGCCGATGGAAACCTGTGTTGCGAAAAAAACAAAAAAGACAATCATTGCGCTCGTCGCGTCTTCTCTTCTCTTGTGATTTTGTTTTCGCATACCATACCTTGCAATCGTCATGAACCAACTTGCCCAACAACGTATCCTGCACAAATTAGCTGCAACCGCTAACTTTACAGTACACCAACGATCCGCTTTTCAAGAAATCATTCCCATTTTTGCATTTCGGAACTGCACGGGCCAGTAATGGCAAAAGGCTGGAATGTTATTTTTGCGCAATATTTCACCTACCTTGGTGGTGCGGGTCTATAACAACAACAAAAAAATAATGGCGCTTTTCGGCGCAAATCTTCGTTCTTTCGAGTTAAACGGGTCTTTTAAACTTTTTTTTTTTAGCACCCCCCCCCCCCCCCCCCCCCAGTACACATCTTTCTCTCGCTTTCTACAAGCCTTCGGCAAGGGCAATCGACCACAGCCAACGAAGATCACTTTCCTCGCACAGACCGCGAGCGAAAATGCGCAAGTTTCGCGCAGCTGCCAGAACTCATTGTAGAGATGTTTCTGTGTTGACGCCAATTTTCGGCCTGCCACCCACATCACATCGGTGAGCTTCGGATCGAACCGCTAGTCCCGGGTAATTCTATGCTGCGCATGTATATACTCGTATACCGCGGGTGTTTCAGTGAAGACTCGGGAATTCTTAAAAAGAAAAGAAAAAACAGACCTTTGAAGTAAAAAGAAAAAAAAACGACTTCAGATGAAAATTGTCGGCTGGGACGAACGTCCGTCATCCTGCAATGCATACTGATACTTCTCACGGCGAATTTGCAGCCAGGGACAAGGCGATGCCATATTAGCCTTTAATATGAAGGAGAAAAAAAATAGTTCTCTAAATCGATATACTTAAACAAGTCTGAATTTTTTTTGCACAAAACCCAAACTCGGAGCTTAGCACTTTCCGCCCAAAGCGCTTAACTCAGCGCCTAATGCGAACCGAATACTCAGAAATTTATCACTTTCAAGTTTCCGTGTATCATCGTGCAAGGCCACCGGCAGACCTTGGAATATCAAATGACAGCGTCACGAGCCAATCTGAAGTATTAAACGCGCAGCAGGCCAGTGGTTTAAATTAACTGAGGCTGCTTCTTTCCGAGCGTTTCCGCTTCCGGGAGGTGCAGTCCCCGCATCATAGATCGTGCCCTATCAGTATACCCTCTGGGGAGGTCATTGCTAATACAGCTTCCTATTCTTTTACAAAAAAAAAAAAAGTCGGAGGTGTGTGACTTCCTCTCCCTTCATATGCGTAAAACTTTATAGCACTTTTTTTACTTATTCTATAGCATCATTACTGAGAGACCTATCAGTGCTGCAATTTGGAGCGTCTGAGTAACAAAATTACAGGCAGGAGCGCCCTGCTCCTCGCCCAAGAAGCGGTGCTCAAATATAGAAGCTAGTATTCACGACCGCTGGCCAGGGGGAAGCTTTTGAAGGAGCAAGGCGTAATGATGGCCAAAGTCTTGCGGGCGGAAAAGGAATGCTGTATTTACTCCCTCTGCGCGCCGTTCACACTCGACTGAGGTCCCAGTTCGGCACGTGTGGAAGGAAGCCCCTCGGCACGCATTGTAATGCTTGCGACGCGAAACGCGGGTCGATATTCTCCCTTCTCTGTTTGTCCCAAGTAGCCGCGCTGTTTTTTGATCTTGCGGGTCGATATTTGCTAATTTCCGGCAGCAGAACAATGAAATGTGCCAGTGGCATTATTTTAGCGCCGTACTCTTGTTGCGGCGTCGGCCCCAATTGTTTGTGGGCGGTGCTTTAAAAACACCCAGGCACTCAATATATTTGGGGCGTCAAACTTAATGCGGCTTGAGGCTGCGCCCAGCAAGAGAGGTTTAATTATGTTGCCAGAAGGACGGAGGGCAGCATGGCCATGTTGCCCCGCCGTCGAATAAAGGTTCCCAGCTCTGTCACTTGTCATTTTACACATCTTTGTTCGAACGCAAAATACGCGCCCTAGTGATTATGGCAGCAAAGATTCGCCAGCTATCGCCGGGGATAATCCAGGGCGCCTTTTCTGACATCTCGCTGTTTCAACAGATTACACATATTTTAATGATGCATGACGAGGCAGTGAAAGCGGACGGGATTTAAGCGTAAACCATGGTATTCAAGCTTCGGCCGCGGTTGTTCTTTTTAATACCTTTTATAAATTGTGACAGTCAGTACCCGTACGCGGACACCAAAGCAAGGCAAGAATCTCATCAACCTTCGTTGCGCCTCACTCATATTGTGCAGCTAGATCGTGACGTCACAGTTCACGTGTCCTGGCGCGGGTAATTTAAACAGTGCTTTCACGCGGTATCATCGGCCCAACCAGGTTAAACCACGGATAATGTTTCGCTTGTATCCTTGTCCTTTTACTTCGCTGCTTGTTTGCACCGGACAGTTTCCACTGAACGTTTGACATTTTTCTGATTATTAATTAAGTGCACACGAACTCGAATTGTGGAAGTATATTTGTCGTGCACTGATGTACACATACAGGTGTCTGGCAGATGGGTGTATGCTGGAAATTTGTGGAATGAATGGAATAGCCTCGGTCTATTGCGCGCCACGGTGCAAGATACATACGCGGAGACACAGTGGCCTGCGTAACTGGCTGGTAAAATTCCTCGGTTCCCCTAGACAACAAGAGACGACTATTTGTTCAGCGGCCCATTTTCATGCGTCGTTTCAACCTGCAATGTTGGAAAAAAGCCGACGGCTTGATCGAAAAAAAAAAAAAAGCAGTAATTCTTGCCTGGTATTCTCTCGCTCTAATATTTATTCACTTGGGGCGTAGCTCTTCTGTTTGTCGTCACCCTTTGCATTGGTCACTGTGTGATTGCTTTAGCATCCACATTAACTAAAAACAAAAATAACATACCCGCTAACCGCGCGCTTGTAGCGCGCCGCCGCTATCCATTTGTCAAGAAAAAATCGGTACTCGATAGAACTCGGTTTCTTTACGATAGCGAAGTTTTACCGTCAACTGATAGAAGGCGCTGCGATTACAGGTCCTGCTTGGAGGTACTTGAGTGGTGGTTTATCTTTCCGCTAGCGTGCAGTACTTTCACGTGTTCTCTTCATAACTGCACGTATATATTATTGCAGTGGGGCCCAGGAGGTGCTTTGTAAACTCGTAAAACCAAGACACCTGCGACACCCTTTGCCCAGCAAATCTCGGAAGATAAGTGGCTTTCAGAACTAAATAGCTTTAACGACTTTTTCTTGATCAGTTTACAAGAGAAAACCTACTAAAAGAGAATCCTTAAAAGTTATTCTGTTCCTGTGCGTACACCAGAATATATAACTGAGCTGGTGAAAAAAAGTTATTTCGCTTTTGATATTGCATGAAATAAGTTCTAGCCACATGATCTGATGTTCGATTCGCACGTTATTCAAATTTATTCTTAATTAATTAATGGAAGCTGTTAGTTGTGTGCAGCAAAATATGTGCTGCCGTTTGATGTCAACACAGCAAACATACATTCTCAATATTCCCGAAGCCGGCTGTTACTGTCCTGGGAGCCCAAGATACCGCCAGGATAGAGCTGAAATATTTAAAACGATCGCTCCGCAAACTGTTTACAAAGCGCGCAGAGATTTAAAAAAAAAAAAGAAAAGAAGAAGAAAGCTTCCCAAGCGTGTCGATCTATCGCGGAAGAAAAAATGTACCGCAATTGGTGTACGACAGTTCCTGGCATTTATGAAGGCTCGCACACCGGATGTAAACGTGTACGCTCAGAAGCAATTTTTCTACACTATGCAGTTATTCTTTATGCACTTTCTGAACTATTTAATCCCATATGTCACATTAGTTATTGCACATAATGTCACGGTGTTAGTGCAGCAAGGGGAGCGCATACGTTTAATTGATCAAGACGCCCTAATTTCTGTTTTCCGACGAAGCAGTCGAAGGGTAAAGTACTCAGCGCTCGGTCACTATTTTGGAGAGCGCGCCACTGGATCCTATAGGATGCACACTTGATCGAAGCAGAGTTTGGACGACCACGTTGCGGTGCGAGGCAGAATAGGCGCTGCCACCTCAAACAGTACAATCGTGTATGCGCTCACACAGACCTCAGTCGTCATTTATGCCCAGAGAGAGCGACGAGTTGGCGAGATCATTAGTCCTGTTGTGTTTAGCACATATGCTAGCCGTAGTTGCTTATGCGCCATAACACGTTCATATAATTGACATTAACCCTGTAACCTGCCTGCTACCGAACGCAGTAGCTTCCGTCCATAAATTCGCCGGGACAGAAAGTGAGCAGAAAGCGGTTACGCAGTACAGTGCTAAGTTAGCATAATCAACGTATGAGCCCACTTATAAACTCAAATATGGATTGTGGGCAGGGACCTAAATTGAAAAGAATTTCAACAAAATCTCGTTTGGGCCAAATTGCTGTATGACTCTTGAATATCCGATGAGCGCAAACACTAGACAATCCACGAAGAAGAGGCAAGAAAAAGTAGCACTTGCCTTTGTGTTTGTCTCTTCTTCGTGAATTGTCCACTGTTCGCGCTCATCTGTTGCCATAGGTAAATTGAAAGCCCCAAGCGAACAACCAGAAGACGTTGCAGAGCCCGCTAACCGCGATTTGGTGACCGAAATTGCCTTTTATTTGCGAGGTCAGCTTATGACGAACTCACGAAGAAAAGGAACTTGAGACCTCACGCAGCCACCGAGGTCTTTGCGTAGAGTACCCCAAAGTTTTTACCAGGTTTGCTTCCAAGAAATGCGAGCAAAATTAGCCATGCTGTTCAAGAAACTTCCTGCTGTTCATCAAAAAAGCGGCCACTTATTTTTTTTTTTTTCACTGCCTTGATCGTATGAAACAAAGATGACTTTTTAGGAATCCCACTTCTTAACTTTAACAGCAGTTTGTTACTTCAACTAGCATGCATTTTCGTTCAGTATAGAAAGAATCATAACCAATGGGGTAGCGCCGACTAAGGGAACGTAACCCACATTTATTTCTGCTTCGCGGAGTCGGCGATTCTCACTTTTTTTTGCGTGACGAAGTCATGATAAATGTCATTGATCTTAAATCTCGCAAGAATAAAATGCGTGATTGTGCCCCAAGTGCCAGCTGCATGAATGACCCTGCAATGGCAATATTTACCGTGTCTTGTTAGTGACAATTTGGATAGTTGGCTAAGGTAACAAGCACCGAACACACAAAAAAAAAACAATAGATATGAATAACCGAGCAATGCACTCGCTTGTTTACTTTTGTTTGTTTGTTTGTTTTTCACGTAAATGTTTTCAGCACTTTTTTTTTTTTATTTTGGGGTATGGGAACGGTGGTAGCATAAATAGTTATCGACGCTTCAACAAGCAGGCAGCTTACATGTAATTTTAAGGTGCCTAAACATTTTGCGGTCATGTACTCCATCAGGCTGAAATCTAGGCTTAGAAGTGCTGGAGGGAGGGCTTGTTGCCCCTTCGGGTCTTATTGTCCCTTCCTATACACATCAAGAAGAAAGGGATGAAAGAAGGGAGTGGGGAGGGAGGTTAAGGAGGAAGACAGTGTGATTGTTCAACGTACCTACGCGCTTACTAAGCAATCCGTGCGACTCATACAAAAGATAGGGGCCAGCGGTTACGCCCTGGACAACAGTTTCTTGAACGTTATATCTCATAGACTCCGCGTTGCTCTCGCAATTTCAAATGGCACTGTATTTATGATCAAAGACTGGCCAAGAAAAATGAGTCTGTGCGAAGTCATCTCACCGCCATAATTGGGATCCATACGGTGGTGCATCCTAACAGCGTCTTTACTTTCGGCGCCCCTCTTCCCTCTCCGCTCAATGAAAGTTTAAGAAACTGCAACGTATGCTTCCACTGAGGTTTCTCAGATAGGAAAACAGCTGCTTCCAATACAGTGGCCGGCGCTGGGGCTGCACTTAGAAAGAAAGCAATACAAGACCGCTAAACGGTGTGCCGGCGTTGCGCGCTTGGAAAGCAGGAATCCCTATGTCAGTGCCCTCGTGTAAATTTCCTGCAGCGGGTGGTCACAGTGTGCCTAGGTTGACGACATTTGTCTTTCTCTTTATAGCCCAATAGCTGTAAAGCCTACCTGCACAGGCCGCTTTCCGGTCGCTGGAGTCTGTCCCTTACAGGAAATGCTGATTTCGTAATGCTTCCATTGAACGAGCCTATACCATAAACATTGCCCTGCTTTCAAAATGCAATATGCGGTACGAAAACAGCAACGTTGAATATGTCGTCGTGATTCGGCTATACTTAGTTTATGGAACCGAGTTGTCTTGCTCGATGAGTGGGTTTTTCAATAAAGCCGGTTGGATACACATCACCCACTTTCCTTTTTTTGAGCGGGGAGATGTGAAAGCGAGGAACCAGGTAGCTGACTGATACATAGCAATCATTGGTTGAATCGCATGATGTTTTTAGGTAATCGTCAGGAATTGACCTGCATGACACATAGAAAAAAAGAACCTTTACTGCTTTAATATTAAAAGGACGTGCAATGCTTGAGTCTTAGAATAATTAAGCTTACGTAGCAGGTAGTGGCAGCTACGGCAAATTGTTCGTCACCCTTGCTGACGGTCGTGGTCCGGCTGGGCTCGTGATCCGGCGACACGCTGCATCCAGTGCAGAGATGATACCTTATTAAGACTACGTCCATTTATCTTACACTGTATTTGCACACGGTCGTGAGGTGCGACGACCCCCCCCCCCCCCCCCCCCCCCCCATGATAAACAGAACTTAAAAAAAAAAAGAAAGCTTACTAGAATTTCGGCAACAGGTGGCTAGCAGATTTGGGGCAAATTCCTCATCCAAGCTTCGCGCATCTGCCTTTCGCTCTCCAATAGGCCGGAGCCTGCATCAGGCTAGACCTCACCCACCCTCGCCTTCGAACGACTTGACTTTCAGTTCGGCCTCCACCAACCAAACCCCTCGATGTGTTCGCGCATGCTGTCATATTGACGCCAAATTTTATTTATTTTGACCAGTCACGGTCGTTCTCGCATTTTCCGAACATGTTCATGATTACAAAATAAAGATTAAAAAATTAATACGCCACTTCCACCAATCGGACTCAGCATACAGAGACCACCTTTCGCGGGCGGCGTTTCGGAGCTTGAAATCAGCTCATTAGCGTGTTTTTTCTCTCGGACGCGAAAACTATAGCTATCACGTGTCCCCAGCAAGCAGTTTCCAAGAACTTCCATTTCAAACGCATTCACAATGAGGACGCCCTCAAGAACAGTACGACCGTGCTAATGGAGAGGCTGGACGCCCCCCCCCCCCCCCCCCTCACACACACACCCCCGCCGGAAAACGACGCAGAGGTCATCGTGAAGGACCCCTGCAGGCACCCCTTGTTTTGCTCTAATGATGTTGTACCAGGTGTCTGAATGTCGTCCTCGTCATTAGATGGCACTACACGCCTCCATACTGCGTGAAAAGTAACCAAGTTTTCAGCAGAATGACATGAATGAGAAGGTTGACACCTGTGAGTGGGTTTCCCCAATCGTGGTGCCCAAATATAGAAAAGAATGGCAAGATTCGAGACGCATCCTTAAAACGGCTTAAACAACCATTTCCAAGAAGCATTTGACTGGGCAGCGCGGGCCCCTCGACAGATAATGTATGAAAAGAACCTTCCTTATTAGGGCAGACATAATGCCGAATATGTTAGGTAAACTGCTGCTTATCTCGTCTTTCCTTTCTAACACATCTGCATCAAACAGAAATAACCACTGGCCAAATACTCTTAGGAAAACTCAGTTTCATGTGACATTTTATCCTTCACACTGTGTACATCACAACGCTCATTTTGCTTATATAGTATGCTCTAGTCGCGATAAAATTCCAAGCTACTGCGTCTCAAAGACCACCCGATATATGCGCTGTACAGTTATTTGGTAAAAAGCTGCAGGTGGCGCAATGAAACAAAATTACGTCGCCGGGGCCGGCGTTACAAGGTGATAGGAAATACCGTTGTTCGACCCTGTCTTTAAGACGAGGGATGTAATTAAGCTGTTCTGCTTCAAAGGCAGGTCTTTCAGGAGGGTCTTTCTCGGCAACAATTCGGGACTTGCTCTTCATGACACCCCAGTGTGTCAGTGAAATGTGGCTGCAGTCAGAAGGCGAGGGCCCTCGGACGTTTCCTACGCTCACGGAACGCTGGGTTGTCCGGTCCAGTTTCAGAGACGAAGAAGTAAACGATGAAATAAGCGTTGTCTCCTGCGTCCCATGCACGCCCGGCGTCGCTTCGAATCAGCCACCGCTTGGCCGATTCTTAATTAAAAAAGTCCTTTTTCACAACCGTCCACTGAAGAAACAAATACTGAACATTTCTAATGGTTTCGCTCGGCAGCTGAGCTTCAGTTTAATTAATAACGGTTTCATCTATGTGGACCGAGGGGTAAATTAAACGGCCGAAGTACCAAAATGAAGCTCTTTACGGCGACAGGTACGCCCTCGCCATACAGGTGGCTAATGCTAAGAGCTACCTCTGTCTGGCACACTCCTGCCTGACAGCGATATTGGCCCACTCTGCAACTCACGAGGACAGGATAGAAAAGCTTGATCAGGGACCCCAGAAAGTGAAAGGGGAAGACTTAAACACTGTTCAACAACCTGCGTCAGGTTCGCTTCGCTTTTTCACATAATCACGGCGGAATAAAATTAATAGGTTTCATAGCTAAGCCGAACACCTTCGTCTGTAGGTGCAGAGGTGGAAAATGGAAGGTAAAGAAACGGATTACAATTTCAGACGAGAACAGACAAAGAAGGAGCACCCCTCAAAGATCACACGGTAAAGACACCGGGTGATACTTAAACCATTCGTTTATCCTACTTACCTGCCTGTCTTTTTAAGCTGCCATATATGTACGAAAAAACGAAACGCTAACCCAGGACTGTCGAGAATGAAAGAAAAAGAGCCTATGACGGCCATGCCAGCGCCGCACTTCTTGCAACAGCCCTAACCTTGGTCAGCCTTCGTACAGGGCGTGGACCATGTCACCTTTGTTGACCGCAAAAGGAAGAACTTAGCGCTTAACACGCAGCAGTGTAGAAAAATAAAACGTTTCTTTTTGTTCAAAGGTTTATGTCTCAAGGCTCGTTTACATTCACGCCTGTGAATGTATCAAGATACGCAGTCAGCAGCAAAACTCTTTCACGATTAGTTGAACGTGTCCTCTGCCAATAGAGCTATCGCTCGACATTCGGTTCGGCAGCGATGAATGCCTCAAGCGTTCATTTTCATTTATATCATCGTAGCACCCATCCTATCACCTTATACTAATTTCAGTTCCTCACATACCAGGTATATATCTCTATCCTTCAAGCAACATGGGACCATCTGGGCCCACCTCGGCTGCAAACAATCGACTTTCGGGTTATACCACATGCGCGCTGCATGTGATGTCATTTACTCCTCTTCTACTTCAAATTGCATGGTAGGCATGGTTTGGCGTCTAAAACGTACGTCGGCTATGATGGGCGCCGTACTCAATGCTCCGGCAATTTCGACCACCTCTCCCAGAGCGTAATGGCGAAGCTTCATAATTCATAAAAGTATTGAAGGAGTCTGGTGGGCCAGTGCGATGATCACTTTATGCAACATACACCTCCGAAGACACTCGTTGTCTCAAAAAGCAGATGCAGAGAAAACTTCTTAAAAATTCTGGAAGACACTTTTGGAATCAAGACATTACTTATTGCAAGTGACCGAAATAACTAAGCACAGAAAGGTGGGCTTCGGTCAACCTTAGTGGTAGTAAGATAGTAGTCAGCAAGTTCTTCTACATGCCTCGTCTCTAGGTGAGCGTCACTAACGGGTTGGGGCCATAAGTAAAGCTTGCAAACATACTATTCACCCCCCAAATTATCCCCCCCCCCTTTTTTTTTTACGGCATTCGAAGGCACAACACATGCCGTCGTCGCAGGTGCAAAACCAGCACCGGACAAACATCGCTTCAGCAACGCTGACTACCTTCCTTCCCAGTCTGTTTTTAAGGAAGCCGACTTTTGACTGTTCGAAAGAGCGGATCATCGGCATGTGTTATATTTAGGCGGCTGGTAAAAGCATAGGAGTTCGGTGGCGATTTTTCCAGAATTACCTTGACGAAAGAATTGCAGGGCTTAGACAAAGTGAAGACCAAACTTGCACCAGCTAAAAATGCCACTGCCCTACTTCGGAAGAAGCTCACAGAATACGCTTTACCACCATCTGGCTGCAAGGTTGCATAGAAGTATGCAAAAGTAATGTCTAGGTAGCGAACAACCCGCCTGCCGCAGTGAAAGACTCAGAACACCCCCTTCAGAAGCGAACTGCTCGGTTTCGCTATTTTTTCTAGGTCATGGGTACCACTCAAAGGTGAAATTCCTAAACGCTCTTGAGTTCCTCCCCTAAGTTACTTCCCCTTAACAAATCGAAGATTACAAAGGCTCTTCAGAATGAGCTTTCTTCCTCAAGCTTTCCCAATCAAACCAAAGTTTACTCCTTTTATACCACGCAAATAACTGAACGGCCACGTTGCCGGACGCCCTTCCTGAAAGGGCAATGGTGGCTCTGTGTATTTCCGATAGGTATCTTCTATAAGCTCCACTAAAATGCGAATTGAGAAAAGTGTGTCACAATTTGTTATCCTCACGAGCCTCAGCGCTATCTACGCAGTTGTGCGATATGTCCTACGTATTAGCAGAGCAAATCATACGTTGAAACATTATGAAAACGATTTAGTCGTGTGAACTTTACATTTGGCACTCCTGGATATGTTGCTCTAAATCTGACCCAATTTTGTTGCGAATTTTTACTCTTAAATCAGCTAGAATGTATGCAATCAAGGATTACTTTACTTAACCATATCATCCTACAGTCACGACTACTAGCCAAATGGTAGAGGCGTATAGGGCATAAAACAAGACAACGACTATTACTGTCGTCTCAGGACTACCTCGGCTCTTTCGCCGGCAATAATGAATTTAAGAAGCCCATACAAACAACCGTTAATGTAGAAAAGGCTCACCCTTGGTGCTCGGTGCACGCAAAGCTAATAATCCCATCGTTACCGCCGCCCTCTGGGCTCTCAGATCTGCAGCCGATCTCCTCATATCATCGACAGTTCATGAGAAAGAAGCGCCGGGGAAGAAATAAATGGAGCCGCGCTCGAAACAGTCAGACCCTCAAGCCCAAACTGACGAAGAAGGCTCTCACAAGTGCATTTCGCTCAGTCTATTCCGTACATGGCGGGATGTCGCGCACATTTTATGCGGGTTTCCTTTTGCGGGTTATGCGGGTTTTCGCGCACATTTTAGGCAGCATTTTGCGTGCGGGTTTTCTTGGTTTTACTGGAGACCTTTCGATCGCACACATTTTGCAAAAGTAAAATTTAAGGGCGAGCTATTCATAATCTCACAATACAACGTGGTTTTTGGTTTCTCAATTTTGCACATTAAAAAAAAAAACAAAAACATCTCATATGATTTTCTTTCCCGCTTCCTGGTTACGCAACGCGTGTATTACTGCTGATACCTACACTGACTCATAAGCTTTGTAAACATGAAATGATTTTAGCTCCTATTCTCGGCACACTCTGCCGTACATGGTCCGGGTGGTCTGAAACCAGCCGCGAACGCGTAACCGAACACAAAAAAGAACTTGGTTTGGTTTGTGGGGTTTAACGTCCCAAAGCGACTCAGGCTATGAGAGACGCCGTAGTGGAGGGCTCCAGAGATTTCGACCACCTGGGGTTCTTTAACGTGCACGGATATCGCACAGCACACGGGCACCTTGCTTTTCACCTCCATCAAAAAGCGGCCGCCGAGGCCGGGATTCGATCCCGCGTGGGAATCGAGCGCCGTAACCACTGCGCCACCCCGGCGGGACGAGAAAGAACTTGAAACAGAACATGAAACAACACCCATCTGTAGCATTTAAAAATTTTTCAGCCCAACTCTTACTAATTACCTTAACATATACCTAGTAACAAAGAAAAGTAAGTTGATCGATAAATAGTTACAAGTCTTTAATATTCCATTTTTTAATGGAATCGTGTTCTATGTGTCCGGTATACTTGAGATTGAAGATGTAAGGGTATCGCGTCGCCGTGAAGTGAATACCGAACGTAGGTTCACAACAAAGAGGCAACACTGTAACTCACACAGTTACGCGGCGACAATGGCAGACGTGGGCCAGCCTCGTCCTCATGCAGGGACGCAGCTGGCCCGCATCTGCCACTTCTGGCGCTGCCCTTGTAGGCGACCTTGTGCCTACAAGGCCATGAAGAACTCTGCACCTGGATACGCACCGTCGAATTCTCTACCACAGTACCCCCATCACCTGACTCCTCAATTTTCACCCCATGAGAGTAATTAATGTTCAGCTGCTTATGAATTGCCGAATGCCTGTACTTTACACTGTATCACTTTGGAGCAATTTACGCATCTTCCGTAAAGAATGACGCTAGCAAAAGCCGACTCATTTGAAAACGTACTCCTCGAGCTATGGGGTTTCCGAATAGTCTGAATTAATGTGTACATGCACAAGCTACCGGCTTTTTTCGTCTCATAATGTTCTTCATTAACGCGACGAATATGAATAGTTGACTTATTTTAATTACCATTTTATTTTGGAAATTTTCCTCCGTACTTTTATAAGCTCTCTAAAGTGTGCAGGCATAATTAACATTTTTTTATTATTTCTTTATTTTAGGAATATTGTGCACTATACCCGTTACGTAGTTGTCACGCAAATAGAAAAGAGAGAAGAAATCTTACAAATCATATCAACAGCCCCTGCCCATGGCCAAGAATGTATACCCCTTATCCTGGTAGAAAAAAAAAAATCATCCTTATGGCATGTATCGTGCTGCGCTTTTGTTGCTATCTATACTTCCCGTATTACAACAGCAAATAATATTCTGATACGTCCTATTGACCCCATGTTAAGAAACTAGAACGCAGGAGTCAACAAAAGTGAATATAGAAAACCAAAATTTTTTAAATGTCATGAACGCATTACACCAACCGTAAATTTGAGTTCATTTGAACATACATCTTGCACCATAAGTTTGCTTGGTTTCTTCCGTGGAAGGTAAGTAAAGCCAAAACATCGTATGCACATTACATTTTGTCTAATTTAGTTCGCGTACCGATGACGTGCAGAAAAGAGGGCAAATCTTAATCAAGGGCGATTAAGAAATGTAAACATAGTTCTGAAACATTTTTTTTTTTTGTCTGAAAGTAAGTTTAACCCATTCAAGCCGGTTCGAAACGGAATCGAATATCACTCTTGAGCCGAACCCAGAACTGAACGCGAAAGGTGTGAACCCGAAGCAAACATGAAAAAAAAAAAAATAAAAATAAAAATAACCGGTGTTCACAGTTCGGCGGTTGCCCAGCAAACTTTTCATCGAAGCGAGAAAAGTTCATTTTACCTTTACTCTACGCTCTCCCTTATTGCTGTCACTAGAAAACTCACTCAGTGACCGTCAGTGGCTCTTGCATCTCGACAGCGCGCAGACATCCCAGTAATAAGGCTTTGTTTTTGTTTTTTATATAAATACAAGAAGTACGATGACACTAGGACGCAACTGCAGGCGCACAACTCGCAACGAAAAACAAAAATAGAAAGAAACGACGTGGTTCCGGTGAGCCGACGCTAGACTAGTGACGTAGCGCCGCCGCTTGCTCGACGTCAACACTCATGACTATTTGAACAACGAACCAAATCCCACTGTGCCGCAGTTAGGCGGTCGTTTCTGCTTTGCCTGAAGAGTTTATCACCCCGAGGTAAGCGCCGAAAGTCGACCATCTATCTAGTCATGTGACTAGCATTTTCGCAGAGTATAACGCAATTATTGTGGGGCAGAAAGCAGCGCTTCGGGAACGCAGCCAAACGAAATGGGAAGAGAGTTCTCCGCCTGAGAGTTTTTCCACCTATCGGGGTCAGGAGCAGCCTCGCGAAGCAATGCGGCGGACAAGAAGTCCTCACTCGCGGACCGTATATGTCTCGAAGTGCAGACAGATCGGGGCCAAGTCGGCTGGCAGCGCCGGTTTGTCTTCCTGCCTGGCGCTCATCCTTTAAGCTGGCGTCATACGCAGCGCTGCTCTGATTGCGAGTTTATTGGTTCGCGCAGCTTCCCAGGACGCCTCTGCACCAGCGGGGCATGAGGAGCGGACCATCAATGAGAGACAGGGGTACGGCGCTGACTCTAGGCCAGAAGGCGGGAACTGGTTCATTCCCGAATACTGGGGCCAAATCAGGATTAATGTGCTGAAACGATCGAAACAGGAATGACGCCTACAGCGCGTACATTAGGAGTTGTCGTTCTGAGACCGTCATTATCGCATTTAGCATACTTCCTGTGCATTCACTGCCGAAGTTCCTCGTCGTAACCAAAAACTTTCCAGCGCTCCGACTGCTTTTGACGAAAAATAATTTAACAACACGTGGTTCATTCGCCTTTTAGCAATCATGAGGTCATTCAAATTACCACGAAATGTAAAGAGAAGCATCAACGGTAGCGGCCAGCTTTGAGACTACAATAATTCTTGCGTTTATATTCACGCCAATACAACGTCTGTCAAAGAGAAGTTTCACGTTTTTGATGGTAGCCGGAAAGGTTCCTCTTGCAAAGCTGTGTCCGCTACAGACGAGTATAACAGAATATAATGTGATCATAGTAAAAAATACACAAAACAATTCGAAGCACTCAAATTCTTATAAATATATACTACCGATAGACCCAGACAAAGAGTGATAAGTCCAATCCTCACGGATTCTAAAACCTATTAGTTCAAAGAAGTTTCCCTCTTCGCCGCAAATACATTCGAGGGGATGAAAAAAAATATATATATTTTACGGCGATCTAATTTGAGTGCCGTCAACATCATAACTCTTCCAAAAGCAGAACCTGCCGACGTGTTCGAAATAAAAAAAATATATATATACGGATATTTAATTGCAAATGCTCACTACGTACCACTTTTAGAGCGAAATATTATAGACAAAATAAGATTAAATAAAACACTAGTCCCGTCCTTTCTTCGTGACATAATCAATAACGGCTAAACTGTTCGCAGACTGCCTCGAAACACTACCTGTGTGGCTCAAGGCACAAGTCTTTAAATGTTTAAGCTTTGCTTCATTCATGGCAATCAAGCGAAACGAAAACCCATGTCCTGCAGTCCACTTGTGGAATGATTCGTGGGGTCCTTTCGGGACGCCAGTTATGTATGTAATATTTAGTGTCTATTTAGTACTGATATGCCTAGCAAATTCAAGGTTAACGTGCAAAGGAAGAATCATGCAGTCAGCCTACTTAACGACAACCCGTAGATCTGCTCGAGAATGAATAGTAGTTGTTCTAAAAACTTATACAATTACGCAACTTTATCGCCTCAGTGATTGAACTATCACCGTTAATCCAAAATAGCGAAAACGTCTCCGACGCAACACCGAGTCAAGGGCCAGAATACAGCTGTCCGGTGAATTAACCACCAATGCCTGCACAGCCGGTCACTTGCTATAAATATTTCTGCCAAGCAGGGGAATTTCACCTCAGCATGCCGTGAGCGTGATCCCCTGAGAGCCATTTTTTTTTGCCCAAATTACCACCAGGTCTTTGAATTTAGCTTGAGACCGAGCGAAGTATCGCCTTCACATAAAAACGAGACATAGCAATGGTGGACGCGTCAACAACCCATTTGCTCAAGGCCTGGGGTAAAAGATGTACGCCGTTCGTTCTGCAGTCTCAAAGATGGGGAGGAAAAAAAAATAAGCCTGCTGAATGTGTTTCACTCGCCGCTTTCGCTTTTCTGGGCGATGAGTCATGCCGCCGACTGGAAACATTTGTCAACAGGGTAACATCACACAGGAAGTGGGGTGTTCTTATCAAGCATACTCGACGCACAAAAGGCAGCTCGAATCAAAGGCAAAACGGTTCTCAGAATTCGTCCGGACACCGGCGCGGCCGAAAGCAACATCCAGCCGAAAGCGAAGCAGGAAGAAGCCGCGCCGGACGCTTAAGCAAATCTGTAGCAGCGCGGCCAGCGGATGGTCAAGTCAAAAGTTTTGGCAAGAATAAAAACCATTGTCCTTGAACAGACCGTCTATGGTTGCTCACAGGTCGAGGTCTTCGATAAATCACCGCCTAAATGGGATCGTTGCTGTCAGGCGCCAGCGCAGTGCTAGCCGCTCTTGTACGGTACCCGACGGGAGAGAAGAAACAGCGGCGCGTCTCTTTTGTTTTCCCGGGGGCGCGGCGCGCGTGGACTCGGGAGAATGTTCGCGGAGTGCAGCGAGGCGAACCGAGCGGCGGGCGCCAGTGCCGTCGAAGAAGAGGGTCTCTGATCAAGCGAAAAAATAATAATAATAATAAAAAAACGGCGGAGAAGGCTTCTTCGAGGCACTGCGGGCCGATTTGTCCCAGCCGGCATGGGATACACCGGGAACGCGCAGCGCGCCGGCAAATGGCCGCGGCACCGGGTTCCAACCGAGTCGATTATGGAACAAGCATCCGCGAGGCCTCGCTGTCGGGGTCTATTTCGGCTTGGGCTCCAGCAGGCCGATGGAGAGAGCAACCGGAAGGAAGGTCAAATCAGTGGCTGTCCCTCGACTGCGGAACCGCTTCCGACGCCGTGCGAGGTCCTCACCCCGTGCCTGGGCTAGGGAAGCGGCGCACTTCATCAGCCCTCTCCCCTGCCACGTCTACGCGCAGCACTAACGAGCTTCTCATTCTCCTGTTGCACTTCGCACACGGATGCTGCGCAAACGGCCGCTTTGGCTGCGAGCTACGCAACAGGCCCTCTCATATACCTTGGCCCGCTCTGCCGTAAATGGCGACCGACTGGCGCGACCTGGCATATGCCGGATCGTAGGTCGGGCGTCGTGTGTAGGCATTATCGGCGGCTGTCGAACGTCTGCCGTTATAGTGCCAAAGCTGGCAGATATCGTGGTCTTGCCGATCAGTGGAGAAATGAATGCGCTAATTTTTCGGGTAGGCACTCGCAGCACATAGAGTGGTCATTCTGTAACGGGACGCCAAACAAATGATTCACGGGTAGTTCGCACTTCACGATCTTTAGATAGGTGCTGACGCGGTTCCAGTGCGTGGTGCGCAGCACAAGAACGTAGACAAAACTCGGCTGTTTCCTGCACGCCACCCTTTCCGGTGCTATGCGGCTCAACCGACGTAAGGTCCTGAATTAATTTGAGCATTTCCTTATTGAGATTAATTACTGCCGTTATTGGACACGATCTTTAAGACTATCCGCGCCTGTGATTCTTCCGTGAGAATCAGTTCACTGACAGGTGCACATTTTGCTTAACGCGACATTCCGTAGTTCTGCAGGGCCTAAACGCTAGCGTTGTTTTATCGGTGTCTGAAATAACCAGAACATGCAAAAAAAAAAAAAAAAAAAGAATACTCTGGTGCCTATATGCCAAGAAAAATATCGAAAACATCGGGCAGGTGCCGTGACGGCAGATATCTTGGTGTCTCTAACAATGTCCGGAAAAGCATTAGAGAAAATTAGGGAAAGTGATAGGCTGAAACCGCAGAGAGTTTCATTGGATCTGGCGAGCTCCTTACAGCGATCAAGAATATTTGCTTCTGCGGCATATTCTGACAGTGGAGCAAGCTCGGCTAATTTGGCCTGTAGCTTTTCTTCTTGTATTGCGAATCAAAAGGAACCACTTGCTTAATCAACACGAACGAAGCGAGAGATCAAAAGCAGAAAAACCAAAACAGAAAAAAAAATGCTGGAAAGAAGTCAGGAAGATGCAAAAGATCCCTTATACAGGCCGCACGCACAGTCTGGCTTGAGACCTGCCTAGTCTGCAGTTGGTTATTGAGGGAAACGGCCGAGTGTGGCTCATACGCAGGGCTCGTTATAAGTTCACAAAGACTGAGTATGTGACCATGGAGCCAACTTTCATGTGAATTAATTGCAAAACTGTATAATGCGTCAAATTTGGGAGGGCGTCTTATTTTGTCCCATTATTCACGTTATTTTGAACCGTCCTCCCCTTAAGGAAATGACGACAGCCGAGAGCCCTGAGCAACTTCTTACGGCGGCTGCCTCATACATGGCAGCTAAATTGATTCCGTAACATGCCGTGGTGGAAATCCGCGGTGTTCAGGAAAGTCTCAGCGTTCTGGGAGCAGCCAAAATAGAGAGTAACAACTGGAGGCAAATTAAGGAGCGCTTCTGCCCAGCGTGTAAGCCAAGCGGCCCTGTCTCACATTGGTTGAATCACGAAGATAAACCATTCAGGCGACTGCAGCTAACGACAACGCGTGTGTGCCAGTGGAGAGCACGGTGCTTAACAGCGCTTCTCCTACAACGCTGGTCGATGGCTGCAGCGCACGTAAGACTTGGTATAGGTTGACATTCACCTCGTGTGGGCAAACACTACTAATGTTTCATAAACAGCCAAGCTACGGTTGCTCCAATACGTTCGCTCGCGTGGCATTTGTTTCAGACAATACGAGGCTTGGAAAACAGCGGTGAAAGAAATCTCTCTTGCTCCACTGCAAGAAATCGAAAGCAAAGTTCTCTCGGCCTTAAAGGCAAAATTCATTTCACTTTGAACGGAAGTTCTGACTTGCAGAAGCAAAAAATTTAAACGCAGATACCTGCCAGAGAGAGAGAAAAAAAAAAAAAAGGCGACCATAGGTTATAATCCACGTTGGCCAGAGCAGCATTCCTTAAACGATCGACATCATTATGTTATCGGTAGATTATGGAGACAAGGCTTTGGAGCACGTTTTATATAGGTGTGCTACTGAGTTCGGTTTACTGCCCGCACAAGCATGGATATAGTTGATACCGGTACGACGTATAGAACACAAGATCACATCACGGTAACGCGATCATGTAGGATCATGGAGAAATAAGACTTAACTGAGTATACGGCTGCTGAACAACCCCAATAATTTGCAGCGTTTTGTAAACGGAGCTATAGTAGACCGATGGTGTAATGCACACGCTTTACCAACGTCTTCCATAGCAAGGGGTTATATTATTGACAAACAAAAAAGACAAGCTACTACAAGCTGGTTTCTGCTAACTTCGCAACCATGAGGTTCTATAGACAGCCCCGGAATAAAGAAGAGCGTGCATGATTGAAGTACCACTTGCTTTTGAGCCCTGTCGAACATTTTGAAAAAGCCATTTCTCATAATATGCTCTGACTACGCTATGCCCAAATAAACCGGGTCACATGGAGGCTAGATAAGAACTTTTCCGAAAGTTCTAGTTCGATAGACCTCCATCTTTAGTGCTTTTCACTGTGGTCCCCATCTACAGTAGAATAATAGCGAATCACCTCAAATAAGGTGTATCTATAAACTAAAATTCACTTTAACTTTTGGGCGCAAATCCTCGGTTCTAAACTCCGGCCACTGCTGCACTCAACGTTAAGATAATTCTTTGCCGGTGTTTGCTCTTGGAAATGATAAGCATGTATGTACAGCCACCCAAATCTCTAACTAGAGAGTGCGCGACGGCCGCCTTTTCTGCGCCGCTGCGCCTTGGCGAGGATCAAGCTAGCGGAGAGGTGAAGATAAAGCAAATGCTCGGATCGCCTATGCTTACACTTGACGTTTTCGCAGGTTAGCCCCTTTTCAACGCGCAGGAGAAGAGAAAAGGCGGCCGTCGCGCAAGCTAGTTAAAGATTTGGACGGCTGTACGTTACAAGACCGTTAGCCGCACAAAGTTTTCACATATCCTGTGCGTGTATGCCGCAGAATTGTGTTTTCCGTGCAACGAGTCCGCATGAACAGCATTCTCAGGTTGCCCGACTTTCATGCCGTCAACGTAATGCTAAAGGAAAAATCGCTGCATTAGATAGGAACGAACTTGGGAGGAAATTTTCAAGGTATAGGTGTGGGGTGGTGGTCTTATCTGCACACTGCTTTTCCGGAAATGCTTTGTGCAGAGCATAATGGCCAATGCGGCTTTCCCGCTGAAACATTCTCGCTTCGGGAAGGTGGTTTAAAACTTTAGGTTGTTACAGTCGAGCGCAAGAAAGCAAAACAGTGTAACGACATCGTGTTGCAGACGATGACGTCGAACAAGTCCCGCCGCGCTATTGCTTTTGCGTGACAAAAGGACAAAACTCGTAAATGACGTTCACGTTAGGCCTTTTATTATTTGTGTTATTGTTTAAAGATATTTATACCCCGGGAAGAAATTACTGCAAAAACAATGTTAACCGGAAACCGCGATAGAACAGCAGATTTGAACAGACAGTCAAATAAGAACATAATGATTAAAACCGTATGTTTCACGAACAAAAATATGTATACACCTCTGAATATAATTACAGTGAAAACCACGTTTCTCTAAAAGGGTTCGAGCTTAATACGATGCATTGTGCAGTATATGTCAGTTTCGAATGCGCGCTGTTACAAAAGCTGGTTTCGGGTTGTCGCTAAATCAATTAACCTGTCGTTTTTTTTTTGTTGTTTTTTTTTTATTAGAGCGCTGCCGACAAAGCACGCAATCTTTTGCCTCCCAGCAAGTTTCGCCATCGATAGCACACGATGTTCAATACCCTCGCATTTTAGAGCTCTGCTTCAGCAAAAAAAAAAAAAAAAAAGTCCCTTGGTAAGGGTCCGCATCTGCGGGAAAATTATTCCTGCGTCTGAAGATTTGTCTGACGCAACGGAGTTTCAGTGGGAAAACGTTTCGCCTTAAGGTTTCTTTTCTGCCCTGTAGCAAAACAAATTTGCACACATATTCGAAGCGTTTCTCTGGCAATCATATTCTACCGCGATGGCATTGAAGGACCGACCCGCTATCCGGAAAATCCAACGTCGACGGCGTCGGCAATGTCGGCGTTGTGAGCGAAAATTTACGGCCATGACTTTGACAGGTGGTAGTTGGCAGGTGGCATGGCGGATTGGTTGAGAGAATGTGTGACGTCAAGAGATCACATGACATAGCTCAGTTGACAGGCGATGCCAACTGGTATTTCATGACTCTGGCAGGTGGTAGTTGGCAGGTGGCATGGCGGGGCACTGATTGGTTGAGAGAATGTGTGATGTCAAGAGACCACATGACAGAGCCCAGTTGACAGGCGATGTCAACTGGTGTTTCATGACTCTGGCAAGTGGTAGTTGGCAGGTGGCATGGGTGGGGCACTGATTGGTTGAGATAATGTGTGACGTCAAGAGATCACTTGACATAGCTCAGTTGACAGGCGATGCCAACTGGAGTTTGATGACTCTGGCAGGTGGTAGTTGGCAGGTGGCATGGCGGGGCACTGATTGATTGAGAGAATGTGTGACGTCAAGAGACCACATGACATAGCCCAGTAGACAGGCGATGCTAATTCGTGTTTAATCTTTCAGCAGATAAGGGCTACTAACGAGTCCAAATAAGTAAATATTTCTATATGAGCTAAATTAAGCACTCATGCCACAATAGTGATCACTTCAAAATTAACGTGCTGGCTGCCATCGCAGCTGACTTGAACAAGATGACGTGAACAAAATGGAGCTAAATAAAAAAATGCACACCCGTAAAGAGGTGCACAGCACAACATCTTTCAGAAAGTATATTCAATGCCTCCTGCCGCAAACGCTTCACTTTTCGGTCTTTTGTGTTATCTTGTTGGCCCACAAGCTGGTAGTTTAATCGCATTCAAGCGAATTAAACAGCAAATATGAAATGTACTTGCACGCAAAAACTATTCATGACAGCTCGTAGCAGCCGCAACAATATTATCATAACAGCTTGACGTAAGGGAGAAAAAGTGCCGACCAATTACCAATCATTTTTGAGGACAAGTGATTACAGCGCAGATGTGATCCTTAACATAAATATCTGGGCGATGATTTCTCAATTCTTTATGTAAATCAGTCAGCCGTACGGCACGTGTTGGGTCTGTTCCCCCCTCCCCGTTTCTCTACTCCCAATATATATATATTTTTTTTGCCCTGCTTTATAGTACTATGGTCGTTCTCCACTCTTTGCAGTAATATTTTTATTTCTCCGTTCATAAGCTTCGTCTCCGTGATGTTTACGTAATGCCTACACGATTGCTGAGATTGGCACTGAATGAAATGAATACGACCCCTTGCAATCAAGAAGACCATATATATAATGTGTGCCTTAAGATTTCAACGCATGATTAAAAACCTCATGTGGGAGACATTGATCCGGATCGCTCCGCTGCGATGTGCCCAAAGCACGCTCCGCATTTCGTTACGAAAAAACTCCATCCGCCGAACGACGGTTTCTTTGAATGTTACCGTATAGCGCTACATTTACCGCTGCCGTCAAGCCGTAACACGGGGCGCGTTTCCAGCACGTCCGCAGATAGGGGAAGGTTCAAGGTTGCCACTACCTCTCTACCGCGACTTCGCATGTTTCAGCAAAGCACGACCAGTGACCCGCTACCGCGATCACTTTCGGCAAATAGCCATCTGCGCGCGCACGCGTCTGAGAGGCGCCAAGTGCACACGCGCAGGTGGTTATGCGTGGGCGCATTCTGCTGCGTCACAGCTTAAGCGTATCTCGGCAGCAGACCGTGAATCACTCTATTATGTGCTTGTTCAATCGTTGTGTACGGCAGCTACTGAATAAAAAAAAAATTAAGGGACGTACCGTCCCTCAATCCCCCCCCACCCCCTCCCTTCGCCAAACAACGCAATACCTTTCGAAAGCACATTCAATAACCCTGGTATTCAGCCGAGTGCATATTTTAGTGTTTTATACGGCGCCAGGCCGGCACTTTAAGAGGGCAATGCGACATAGGTGCGTTCTATATTCATCGCGCACGAATGGAAGTTGATGAAGACGCTGGCATGCAGTGCCCAACTCAGATCGCGCCGTGAAGCCCGATTCGAAAACGCCCACTATAGGTTAGGTCGCGTTGCGTAACCAGATGATTAGGGCATACAGTTGGAGGCAGGTAAGACAAATCGATTCCGCATTGCTTAAGTAGACCAGCAAATACGTATCAATTAGGCAGCGAAATGGTGTGATACCGCCCGGAACGCTGCACAAGGAACGGTTGCGTCACACTTTTAACACGATAAAAGGACTAATCCGGTGCCGCATGGAGGTCCGTTGGTAGTGGCATAAGAGTGCATGAGAGTTGCTATAGCAAAATGTGACGCCAGCGAGCCATGACGGAAGTGGAAGGAGGCGCGACCGGTTATCCGGTCTTTATTGACTCTCATTACGACATACTGCACCCTCATCCACTTGATACCCGATTGCTATAATTAACCCTTGGGTAGTGTGTGCTTGGTTCAACCTTAGTCGGGATTCAAGGTGAAGCGTGCACAACGAGGCGAATCTATGGGTTGTGCCTTAATTATTAGAACATTGGCTGTAACAAAAAAAAAAAGAAACTAAAAGGAGAGAGAGAGAGGGGGAGAGAAACAACGATAGGTTGCTGCAGTGAAAGCGAAACGCGCTCGTAATTACTGGAGGTTTGCCAGAGAGAAAAGCATGCACTTTAACAATAAATTGCATAGCAGATAAATGCCTTTAATCAGCCAGAGTTCCATGCGAAGGCTGAAGGCTTCAATGTTGTACAGCGTCATCAGGAGTCTCATATGATGTTATTTATTGGCTTTATTGTGAACGATTTATTTCCCACTGAAGGAAGCAGACCCAGCCCGACAGACACATAGCTCGGTTACACCCGCCGACTACAATTTCGGCTGTGCCAATTTGTGAGCCTCCCGGCAGCAGTCCGCGAGGAAGTGCGGCCAGACTTGGTATATTTAAAACACGCAACCTCTAGGTGTAAAGTTAAAACAAGTGGCTGCTATAAGATTTGATTGAGAACAATCCATTCAGCTTGGCGATGCAATTCTGGGCAAATATAATGATCAAATACGGCCTATTTATTTAGTAAGCCACTGTAAATTATTAAAACGAGTACAATTCCTATTTGAAATAGCGCACAGCTGCAAAACAACGCTCAAGCGTCAGACTACTTCGCTAACTGGATGAGGGCACCAGAAGGGAGCAAGGAGCACGAAAGCTTTGCGGAGAAGGCGCAAGTGAACATCGAAAAATATATATGTCCAGGCACCTCGGCTCAAAGCAATGCATCTGTGGGCCGACGCGTTGAGAAATCTTCGGTTTAGAACGTTTCCAGCCGGATTAATGGTGAATACAGGGGACAGTTTTGCAATACCGCCGTCTAGCCTTGGATGAAGTATATTGATCAGTGGACACATATTGCAGGCTCACAACAAATGTCCACTCTGACGCGTTTCCTAAATAGCGGCCTTAATTAATATATGGCTTCTCATTCCGAAGGAAACACTTTGATGAAGCAAGGCGACGGGCTGGATTCCATACGCCGCGATCCGGCGCCAGCGCTCTTGGGATGGCTTCTATTATAAACCCAAAAGGCTTTGTTCTTTTGAAGACTCGTTAAATACCGGACTGACAAAATACGCGTTGAAGGCGCTGATAATATGCCACGATAAAATACGCTGCCAAAGAGGATACAACGCATTCTTAACCTTCCATCTAGCTTATTTTTCACCGCTCAAGAATAAAGCGGCTCCGATTCTGCTGCTTTCTTTGAATTAATCCGACGAAACAGAGGCACAAAAATAAAAGACGCCGTCACAACGTAGGCTAAGCATTTCCTCAGTTGTATAAATATCCACTTCCGTTGCCGCGGCTTCTGAGTAAAATGACAGTCTTGACCTATGATCAAACAATATTGAAAGGATGAATGCGTAAAAACGCCTTTAAAAGTACTCGATCTCCTCCCCCCCCCCCCCCCCCCCCCCTCTGATCGCGTTAGATGCCCTTCCAGCCCTTCCATTTCCTGGCCCTAAATGCACTCACCCTCACCCCTTGTCGAATTGCACGAACAGATGCAGTACCTTCTTGAGAGCTCCCCTTTCCTCCAGTCAGCACATAACCTAAGGCTTGAGGCCCCCATTGGATACATTCCCCTTGACCAGTGGAGAAAAAGAGAGTTGTGGGGAGAGGGGTTTGTTAGCTACGCCGCTCAAAGCGACGAATACAATTAAATCCTAGAAGAAGAAATCCGCCACATAACTCTCCCTTACTAAGACACATCGGGAAGTGGTGGTAGAAGGAAATTTAAGAGGTTACGGTAAAACAGAAGATGCTCCGCAGTATAACGAACGTGCAATCCTTGGCAAATAAGTTTAATTTATGTGGTTTACCGTCACAAAGCAACTCAGGCTATGGGGGACGCCGTAGTGTAGGGCTCCGGAAATATCGACCACTTGGGCTTCTTTAAGGTGCACTGACATTGCACAGCCCACGGGTGCCATATTTTTCGCCTCCATCGAAAAGCGGCGACCGCGGCGCGGATTTGATCCCGTATCCTTACGTACAGCACTCGAGAACCCTAACCACTGCGCCACCGCGGCGGGGTCTTGGTAAATGACACGCCGAATTTAGGAGCTGTATCTCAATGTTAGTAGTGTATAAATATATTGGTATACTCTTTGTGTCCATACAGAAAATTCTAGACGGGAACCAACAAGCACCTTGACTTTTTGAACTCCCCAACACAAGGAGCGAACGAAAGCTACGGAACACCTCTTCACCCCTGTGCTTGTGAGAACGTCTCTCATGCAGGTATCGTTATCATAAGCTACAGAACTAACCATAAAAGGGGGAGAGGGTTGCAAGAATACAAATTACCTCGTCCAACGGCCTATCTGAAGCGCAAGTTTTCCTTTCTCCAAGAAACCAGAGATCATATTTGAATGGGGGATTCGGATTCAGGTCCTGAGTTCTAATTGGACCGCAACGGTGCGTTCTTAATGCCATCTTGCTCCTTCACATGCTCCGGATCACCAACTGGAATACGCCACAAGATGTACTATAGGACTTAAATGTTAGAGCAAGTAAACCGCTAGATGCAACATAAAATATGGAAAAATACTTCGCGCAGTTTAATTCGCTAAACAGGACCTAACTTACAAAGCCTGCGTTGCGTGGAAACCTCGCACTGAAATATAGTTCCGTCGTTACATTGACCTTGAGAGAAAAGTGCTCGAAGAACCACAGCTGTGTGCGTGACCTTATCCATGTCCTGTGGTGGATATACCTAGGCATCTATATCCTTTTTTTTTTGTTCTTAGCGCTGGCGACAAAAGATTCACGCACATACAAAATAGAATGTCAGTTTGAAGCTAAGGGCGGCCGATGACAAAGCTACCCAGCACAGCCGTCACGAAGCGGCTCCGGGCAATAAAATTACTGCCAGCGCACCGAGAAGCAAAGGGCCGGCGGGGCCTTCTGAGCTGGCTTTGCGAAATTGCCAAAAGAGTGCAGGGACCGCCAGGATTAGTTCAAGGTCACTGCAGAGCTTCTTAAAGCCGCCACACCATTTCTATTCGAGCTGGAATTCATCGACACGCTCCGATTGCCCAAGAGCCGTCATCCCGAAGGCGCGAACTTGGAAACAACGTGTTGGCCACCCTCGGAGCGTTCTGCCTCGGGCAACCCTTTCTCGCTCAGTGTTGCGCGGCGTTGTTACTGCTGCGGCCGCGGTTGAGCGCTAAGAAGAAACAAAACAACGGAGGAATCAAACGCTCCCTTTTCGTGCTTTTCGGCTCGCGTGGAGGCGAAAAACAAGCGCGTTCTGCATTATTGAGCACGCGGCGGCCCTGCGCCCGCGACAGCTCGCTCGCAGGGCGTGTCTCGGCCGCGGAATCCGTGACCATGGCTGGGTCGCTGCTCGAGGAAGTCCGAACACGTCTCCCAGATCTAAATCGCTGGCAGCAGGAGCAGTTGAGTCCCGACTCGTCTTGCGCCCCCGAGGCTTGCATCATCACCATCAATCCGCGCCGGGCAAGATTAGAAGCCACGTACGAAGTGTGCGAGTGGCTCCGACCGACATCGCACGTCATACGCGTAACGACTGGCACGACTACGGGCTTTTTTTTTGTGTGTGTGTTTTTTTTTTTCAGAGGTGAGTCGCCACCAATTCGGCAGCGGACTAGCCTTTGGTCAAGTCGGATATACCTACGCTTGCTCCGTTTTTTTTTTTATGATTTATGCGTCTCTCCGTCCGAGCCTTGTGTGTCAGTGTGTTTCTTTTCTTCATGCTCAAGAAATGTGAGAAAGAACTGGCAAAAAAAATATAGGCCTGCACTTCTTTTCTTCCAACGTTTTCTAACCTCAGAATGTTCCATTACTGTTTTCTTTTGTGGGCACGTGTGCGGACCGGTCTGTTTACGTGCGCGGAGAAATACAGGTTATAGACGAGTGCAGCTGTCCTGACACGCACGCGCTTATGTTTGTTCACGTGCGCTTTACTTAGTCTCACCTGTGATTTATAACACCCACAATTAGGGCAAGTGTGCCGATGGCGGTATATGACTCCGGTCCGATTCGGCTGAACAACTAACATTACCCATTGGTTTACAGAAGGGGAAAGCGATTGAGCACCTAAGAAAAATAACGTTGCCCAGTGCGTTGCTACCCAGGTGACTCGTCAATTACCTGTAGTTCTTCGTGCACGTAAACAGACCGGTCCCGCACACGTAAACACACAAGAAAACAATAATGAAGCATCCCGCGGAGTCCACGATGAGGGGAACATCAAGAGACTCGCTCCTTGGCCAAGGCATGTTTAAGAACAGAGAAGAAGGTGGGGGGGGGGGGGGGGGGGGGGGGGAGAGATCTTAGCGATGCGCGGCACTGGGTTCAAAAGGTTCAAATGCCCCCCCCCCCCCCCCCCCCCCCCCCCCCCTACCAAGCCAGCTGGAGAGACGACGTGTCGCCGAGAATGCGCTTCGCTTTTGTGACAATTTGAGGGGCGTTCGCTATAAATTTTCTTCTATACCCTACAATATAGTATTGCGGCTGTGTTGAAAAAAAAAAGAATATAGCCTTCTCTCTTTGTAACATTTACCTTCGTACGAGAAGTGCAGTTCTTCGCGTCCATGCAATGTCTCTAGCAACGTCCACTGTCCAACCTCAAACAGCGCGACCTTCTATTTTCGTGATTCCTTTCCATGCATATTATATGTCCCGCTTGTTCCACACCCCTTCCAAGCAGACAACCTGACGGCGACCTTTTCTCCCATGCGCATACGTCATTACCGGGAGGCGGCAGTCATGGCAACGGAAAACGGGAAGCCTCCGAGACTGAACACACGTCCTGGTAAGAACCATGCAGTTGAATAAACTTATGCGAACCACGGAAGACGCGCGAGCGCCGGTCACCTCACGTGCGCGCCACTTCTCGCAGCATTGCGTGATGCGAACGACACCACAGTCGCGATCTTGCATTTCAGTCCCAGTAGCTTCTGTTGTAGTCGCCCAACTCCTGCCTAAGTGACGGAGGAAGATGCAAAACAATACGCATAGCCGCGAGGTACGCGTGAGTTGCGTACAACAGTGCTCATGCATGATTAAGCGCGGAATAAAAAGAAAACTTGCGAACAAATATCAGCAAGATGACCAGAAGGGGTATCTGGGAGCGCAAAATACGAAACTATGCTAAGTTTCTTCTTTATCAGAGGGATATTGGACCATCTTATCATCAAGTAAATGATTCACGCTTACGCTGACAAAAAAAAATAATAATAAAAAGAGAAAATTTCCAGGACACTTAACATCCGTCTTCAAAGGTACGGCGCAACTGAGGCTCACCTCGCAGGCCCTAGTTCTCGTTTAATCACCACTATCGTAATTATTGCCTCGATTACATAATACGAATCCGCAAGCTACCACAATACTTCAAGAGCAGCCAGACATTCTCATTCATGACCCGATGATATTGGCCGGTTCGACTTCCATCTCTGCATCCTCCCTCAAAGAAGCTGCCCGGCCTGGCAGTTACAGCCAAGTCGGACATGTCATGCGGCCCCGCTATGGTGGCTAGAAGGGGGAGGTGGCGCCAGCGCCGGCGTATCCGCCGAGAAAGCGCGATCCTCTGGTTCATGCGCTGCCGCGAAGGCCGCGGTGGCGCTGCGGTCAGCTTGGCGATGCAGCCACGCGATCGCGCGCGTGTGCAGGTTCGCGCGCGGTGTATGGACGGTGCGGCAGCGTTCCTGTTTGTTCGCGGCTGCCAGCGTGATCTCTCGTTTATGGCAAGATGTGTTGCGCTGCTTACATGTTAATGTGGGTGCCTAACTTCGTCGAACAGATGAACTCCAGCGCAAAAAAAAAAAAAAAAAAAAAAAAAAAAAATCACAGTATGTCCCTCCCAAGCAAAATTATCAAGTTTTATGTTCTTACCAGGCAGCACTTCTATGTTAAGGCCCAGAACTGTAAGCGCAACGCTAAGCAGGGAAGAATGAACGTGCTGAAACTTAGGAGGGTGCTCTAAGTTGCATATTTATTCAAGGTCGAATGTAATATTTTTTTTTTTTTTATTTAGCGGGAAGTGATATCCTTGCCTCCCCATTTCTTAGTGCCAAGATATGAATGCAGTGTTTGTAATCAATGTTTAATGTTTTTTTTTTCTAATTACACAGAAGCATGTGTAAATGTATCTGTTATTTTGAATTACCCTGAATGTTATGATGTGCAGTACATTGCTATTTTGTGACTGCCGAAGACTTGACGCGTTTGAGTTGTGGTGCTGGCGGAGACTTTTGAGAGTTCCTTGGACTGCCAGAAGATCAATTCAGTCGATATTGTCGACCATAAACCCTGACTGCTCATTGGAGGGTCAAATTCTAAAGTTAAAGCTCAGCTACTTTGGTCATCTGATGAGAAGAGAGGAGTCGCTGGAGAAAGATTTGATGTTGGGAAAGGTTGAGGGTCGCCGGAGAAGGGGTAGGCAGTGAACGCGATGATTAGATGGCATTGCAGGTGAAGTTATGTGATATTAGGAAGATAGTGGGAGACCGGAAAGCGTGGCGTGACATGGTCCATAGGGTCACGAAGAGTCGGACACGACTGAACTGAACTGACATTGCTATTACTACGATGTGCAATAAATTTTTGCTATGCTTTGTTTTGTTTGTTTGGATCCCCAATCACATTTTTTAGGAGTAATATGCTGATACTTCGTATTCTTGAAACTGAAGGAGGTGGAAAACATCGACCAGAGAACAGCCAACCTTTTTTCTTTCATTTATTACCCCTTTTAATTTTCTTCTTACATATTATTTTATCCCCTGGGGCAAACAACGTTGTGGGAAAAAAAAATGCGACCGCACGGAGCCGAAACGTACATCCTTCCACCCTCATTCTCTTGGTCTGTCTTCTACTTTCGACATGCACTATCTTGACCAGGCGGGACTCATTCAAGACCCTTTAATTCCTGAAACTGAAAGGATAGATACGCCTGTATTCTGTACCAGAAGTATTTTAGTACCAACCGATCGTTTTTAATTGTTTTGTTT
The DNA here is from genome assembly GCF_055883805.1 of Amblyomma maculatum. Lineage (NCBI taxonomy): Eukaryota > Metazoa > Arthropoda > Arachnida > Ixodida > Ixodidae > Amblyomma > Amblyomma maculatum. The sequence continues at coordinate 34,966,946 of NC_139344.1, forward strand.
GTTGGGTTTCATGTGCGAAAATTACTCGGGCTATGAGAGACACCGTAGTGGAGGACTCCGGAATTTCGACCACCTGGAGTTCTTTAACTTGTACTAACATCGCACAGCACACGCGTGCCTTGCTTTTCGCCTCCAGTGAAAAGCGGTCGCCGCGGCCGGGATGCGCGATCCCTCATCCTTGGGCACAACAGTCGAACGCCCTAACCACCGCACCACCACGGCTTAAAATTGAATTCTGTCAGCCGTAATCAGGTTCGACTAAAGTTTAATGAGCTAAACCATTACCTGCAACATCATTGAAAGGCCGACGCGTTGCACGCACGGTAGGCATGCGTATGTTCAAGTACCGTGGCGCGTACCATGCATCGCACTACGGCCAACAGCGCCACCTACACCCGGCTTGAAATGGAGGAGCGGCTTCCGTCCGCCGTTGGCGTCACCTCCCCCTTCTAGCCACCATAGCCCCGCGACGCCACAAAACCCATCGACCACTCATGCAGCGTCCGGCCTGACACCTGTCAACCGGCCGTTTTCACATACACGATAACATATTCACGTAGCGCGCTACAGAAAGCTACCGCTAAAGTCCGTTTCACGTGATGCGATTCGTGCCGCACCAGAGTGCGATTTCATCCACAATGCGACAGAAATGCTCACCGCTCTCGTCGCAGAGCCACTGCGACGGACTTCCAACTAGTTGGTCACACTGCCGCACGGCCGGCGCGACCGCTGCGACGGCGCCAGCCGTTAGCCAATAGAATTCCGATGCATACGTCACAGGAAACGACGGAGCGGAAGCTGTCGAAGCCGACGAAAGTTTCAAAAATAGTTTTTTGCCTAAATGTAAGTTACATATAAATTAAAAGATTTCGTACAATAAAATAAAGACAATACATGAGGTTTGACATTTATTTTTTGAAAATAATTTCTTCTGGATCATCGGCCGCTCGCGCCGCACCGACATAAATCGCAGGGCGCTGTCAAGCATGTGAAACGGGCTGCTGCGATTGCCGTCGCAACGACAGTGCGACCGGGCTGAATTTTCTCGTGCGCGTCGCACCATGTGAAACGGGCTTAACACGTATATCCCACATGGATCTTAATGATCGTATGTAAATTTTAATGCGCCAGCGTTGAAGGCTCTGTTCTCCAGGAAGTATACGCTTTCAGCGGCGACTTTGTGGCAGGCCCGCGCGATTTTTCGCTCACCTTGTTCCGTTGCAAGGAAGCAAAAAAAAAGTTCTGCCGGCCTCAACTGTAAAACTCGTTTCACTTTGAACGGATTGCTACTTGCAGAAGCGAAGCGAGAAATTTAAACAGAGCTATCTGCCAGAGAAAACAATTAAAACAAAAAACAAAAAAAAAAAAACGATCACACGTTTCGTCATGATCCACGTTGGCCAGAGAAGCGTCCGTTAAACGATCGACGTCATTATGTTTAAGGTAATTTATGGAGACAAGGCTTTGGAGTATGTTTGCTCACATGCAATATTTTTCAATTGGCGCTACTGCCTGCCAACTCAGTCATGTCACGTGGTATCATGACGTCACACAGTTAATCTATTAATCAGTGATCGCCATCTCACCTGACTATGTGACGTCACCCCAGCCACTATGAGGCTTGGGAGGAGAACCAATGCCACCGGCCAATTTTTTTTTTTTTTTTCTGAAGTGGATCTTCAAAAGCTGACGCGTTAAAATGACAGTCCCGTTGCTATCTATCAGAGGAAACGGACTACAATCAGGCAGTCCAAGGCCATGGTTTGTGGAAATTGCCGCAGCTTTGGATTTTGGGGGCAACTATGAGGACCTGCAGCATTCCATGCCCCAAGCGTGTCTCTATATATGCTACCGGTAAGCACTGCTTTAATGCTCATTAAGAGGCTGCCGTTCATTCACCATGTGGCGCTGTAAAGACCTAAGAAGCAACTCTTAGTAGACGAAAGCATATTGCTCGCGTAACAAAAGCATTATTTGAGCCCTTACTGAAATTAGCAATTATTGTTTACGATGATAGCCCTATGAGCTTGGCTTTTGGGCGCGATCGCCGTCTCTAATAGAAAACTCTTCGGTAAATCGAGGAAGCAGCGGCGAATACAGGCTACCTCTGATGAGGAGCAGGTGGACGCAGGTTGAAAGGTGGGCGCATTCAGTGGCCTGCCATACAAGCAAGCTACTCTTGTTCATCGATCATGCCTGTCCTAAAAGCATCGGCTTTTTTCCCAAAGGAAGCGGAAGAAAGTGTTTGCGCAGTGGTTGACGCGCGGCCCACCCGACAGAGTGCTGAGATGCCCCAACAGCGCCGTTATCTCGGCATGGAGCGGGCGGTGGTCGGCGGGCGCGTTCGGTTATTCTCAGAGGAATTGCGGGCTTCCCGTGTTCTACAGACGTCTGCAGTGCCAGCTTGGCGTGCTCACTTAAGCTAAGAGCAGCGCCACTCTTTCCGGGTTTACGATGCGTTGGGTCGCCACGCTTGGTTGGGTTCAGAGTGCTAGTATGTTAGCCCAAACCTGCGGCCAATCTACGAGGCCTGCTTGGCGAGATGGATGCGCATCATTTTCTTCCTCATCTCCTAAGGAACTTGAGACATCGCACCCAGAGAACACCCAAGTGATCATCAGCGCACCGCACATTCAGGATACATCGAAGTGTGCCGAACGTTTTTCTTTTTTTTTTGTTGCCCCCCCCCCCCTTTTTTTTTTTTTTGAGAGGCATGCCTAACGTTTTGCATCAACAGCCACTTCTCACGCACTACAGAAAAATTTGATCGAGTCTCCAAGAACTTCCATCGGAACGGAAATCGGGTCTAAAAGGACTGCAGTCGAGCCCACTAAAATCTACTCAGAACCCATGATCAAGGAACATTTAGCTGAATTAGTGTTGTTTTACAGGCAGTGAAGGTGACTGTTCTTAAAGGATATTATAACCTGTGAAAATGACTATCGACCAACATGACGAAGAGAATAACGTCTTTTGGAGTTGTGTGTACAAAGCGAAAGCTTCTGGCGCGTTTTATTTTTCTTGATATCCGCGCTCAACGAAGGAAAAAATCCTGTTCACCCACAAAAGATCAGTGCATTAATCGATTCCAAGAGCAAAGAGTACAAAACAGATAAATTAACTAAACTTAAACGTTTGACTTTGCTATATCGTGTCTGGTGTCGTAGATCGAGTAAGAGTAGTTCACACTTGAAAGTGCTTAGGGTTGTTTAATATATGCTAGGATGTTCCACGTGAACAAGAACGAAATTAGCAGTGAGCTTTCCATATTAGTTGGTCGAATTTTTAGAGGAATTCTAGAAAGTAGTGTATATTTGCAATAAGGGAGTAATAATACTCATTGGCATGAAGCCAAGCTTAGCCAAACGGCTGCAAGGGAAAGCTATACGGCATTTTCAGAAACCTCGTAGTTAAATAAAAATTTACCCTCGTCCGGGGATCAAACCCGGCACCACCGTCTTTTAAATATTCGACCAACACTATCCAAACTTCGAGTTACTGATAACTTTTCACTCGCCCTACCATCTGATCTTCAGACCTTCGTGCTTAGCTCAATTGGTAAGCGACTGCCATGGAAATGTGGCAGTGCCGGGTTCGATCCCCGGACCAGGTCGATTTTTATTTTAACTACGAACTGCGCTTGGGGGTGGATGCCAATGAGTAACTACTCCCTTTCAATATTAATGCTTAATGGTGGCCGCAAATTTTGAAATATAGTCAAATAAAAATTTACTGAGTACTGGCGAGAACAGCCTTATGAAATAGATCTAAAATAGTGAGGTTACCTGAATACTCGAACACCATAATCGACAGGTTGAATTTGAAAGGAAAATTTCTCCAAAACATAGCGCAGCCACAACGGCAAAAAAAGTAGACTCAAGCGGGAGAGACTCCCGTCCCGATTAAACAGAGTATCCGTTAATATTCTCGTTGACCCACCCAGCCAAGTTTGCTCAGTGACGTCAATGGGCGGCGCCGTCGTCCACGAGTAAATACCGGCCGCATGAGTCACACATTTGATATTTGCTGCACGGAAGTGCTATCGCTGCGCCATCTATGCTTTAAATTATATCAGCTTCCGTGTCGAATGCCTATAGCTACGCTACATGCGCTCGTCCTTCCCGAAAGCAGCCGTCTTTCCCCTCTTTAGATAAGTTATCCAACTTCGTCCTGTCTCGTGTCCACTACACCCAATCGAAGCCGGCTTTTTTTTCTTTTGTCCCTCTTTTTTTTTTTGCGTATGGCATTTAGACATGCCCGTTCTTTATTCTCCTCGTTCTTTCGCGCTGTGGTTTCCATTAATAGCAAGGAAGCAACTCGTCCAGGGTATAGAGTCCTGATTAAACGTTCAGACGTCGCACCAACGCACTCACTACCATTACCCTGTTCCTATATGTGGTTGCTTGGTTTTGCGAAGGAGGTAAATGCAGTCTGTTTCGATACAGCGGAATGTATTCAGTATTCGAGCAGTGGATGAATTGATGAGAAGGTATCCACGCAATGGCTTTAACAATGCGCGGTATAGTTTTAAATATAGATGTGTGCGTGCGTGCGTGCGTGCGTGTGTTTGTGTGTTTGTGCGTGCGTGCGTGCGCGCGCGCGCGCGTGTGTGTGTGTGTGTGTGTGTGTGTGTGTGTGTGTGTGTGTGTGTGTGTGTGTGTGTGTGTGTGTGTGTGTGTGTGTGTGTGTGTGTGTGTGTGTGTGTGTGTGTGTGTGTGTGCGTGTGTGCGTGCGTGCGTGCGTGCGTGCGTGCGTGCGTGCTTGCGTGCGTGCGTGTGACAACGGATTTTTTCCGGCAGACTACACGTGCTACAGGAAGATAGAAATTGATACGAAGGGGGCGTTTCTATATTCGTTCATCATGCGCACTACACCATGTCCCGTCTTGAAATCCCATTCGGTCTATGAAGCTGTGTGGTACAGAATTAGACTGACGAATGGAAAATGTCTAGCTCTTTTTCCTTTTCCAGGTCACCTGGAACCTCAGTTGATGTAATGACAGAAATATATAAAACAATTCAAACCATCCAAACAAATTATCTTGTCATAGGAGGAGATTGCAGAACACGGTTGCAGAAGTTGCAGAACATTGTTTTATTCAAGGAGCGAACACGTGCGGTGCCGTCCCTGGGGCTGGAAATTAATTCGTAAACATCATTCTTAAGTTCACACTGACCAGCAAGCAAGAACAGCAACAAGGCTAACCAATGATTTAGTACTGGAGAAGCAGCCAATCTGGGTTCAGACCGCTTTTGTATTGCCAGAAATCAGCGATAATAAAAGTCCTCGCATCCTACGAAAAAAACGTGGAATCTAATTCATCCAGAAAATGTTTTAAATACCAGAAAGCTAATAGGGCACAAATGCTGACTTTTAAGGCGTTGTAAGAAACGTGCACTGTCAACAAACTGTCTTCTGTTGAGGAAAAGAAATATAATTAGGGAAAAAATTTGTTCCGTTGCAGTCACTAAGGCGCCCTGATAATAAGCCATGGTTCAATGCAAGTTCACGGGGTCTTCATAAAAAAAAAAGAGACAAAGGGTATTTAAATGGTATACAATAAATTCTAGTGTCCTGAAAAAAATTAGAGGTGTCCAATGCTGCCAAAACGAATGTCGAGCGAACGCTTTGGCAGTGGGCTACCGAGCGTTGCATCGAACACAACCAACGTTCATTTAACGGATCAAAGTGCGCCGACTGTCGTTCTATGCAGAGCTTACTTTCATATCCGGCGCATGCGATGCCGGCAGACTAACGACAGACGCTTTCCTGCTCCACTTGGTCAGCTCTCTCTCCGCGACAACGCGCGCATCTGCTGGGATGCCGCTGCTCCCCTCCTCCTCTCCGCGGGGAGCACCACGGCTTGTTCTCTTCCCCTCATCCCGCGGCTGAGAGCAAAGATGTGCGATATCAACCGCGAGATGAAGGGAAGAGGACAAGCTTCAGCGCCGGCGGGCGCAGCGCCGCCTCTCGGGAGCGATACTGCTGCTCCGCCCGGCGCGTTGGGCTGCAAACTTCTGCAACAGACGGTACCTGTCCAGTCACTGGTTGAACCACGTGGCACAATTGGCGAGGGCGAGCGGTTGGAGAGACTGTCGGCGCTGCGGCGGACGTGACTGCAAAGCACACAGCTGTGGCGGCGACGCGCCTCCCTTTTAGAGGTCACTTCCAAGCATCATTTGACCTTCAGCTCTGCATGTCAGAAGTGGCACTTCGCTCCAAAAATCAAATTTGACTGTTAACGACGAACCTACAGGAGGGCAGTGGGCGAGCCAAAAAGTGCTGTCTTGACTATATACTTCTCGTCAAGGTCTAAAAAGAACACAAGATTTTGGCGATGCGGTGAATGAAAAGTCAAACACAATACAAGCGTTCCAAATTTAGCGGGGATAGTTAGGGGACTGATGAAGGTCTCGAAAAGGGAAACAGTTCAAACAATTCCTTCACTTCGGTAATCTCTACCCAGCACATCGACTACACAAAGTTCCATCCAATTATGTTTAATCCAACGTCGCATTTAGATGGATATGAAAGGGGAATTAACGCGCTTAACTTCAGCACTTAGATGCGCTCAAGCCACCCTGATGGTGTGTCAGGCGAGCTTTTAAACAGATGTGCGCAGTCTACGTCGCCATTTTTAGGTGCCTTGCTCAGAAAATCTCTGCTTACCAGTTTTCTTCTCTTCCCGGCGAATGGAAGGCTCCCTGCGTAACTTATATTCATAAGAACGTGCATATGTGTTGCCAGTTGCGAAATAATTACCCTCTTATTCTCTTAATAACCAATGCCTGCATAATGCTAGAGCTCTTCATATAGACGAACATTATGAGCCATCTCAATGCTACTTCTGTACTACATCCAAACCGGCGTGGCTTTGGGCAAACCGCATTATGCGCCCCGCAGGTAACCAGATTTGTTCACGCGAGGTATGCGAAGTTTTCGATGTTCGTGGCCTGGCTGACTGTGTGTTCACAAATTTAAGAAAGCTTTTGATGTGATTCATTATGGGTAGTCTACATGCTGCGTGGTTTAAATATGAATGAAAACGAAATCTGGACCAGGGAACACTTAAGCTAAAGGTATCCGTATGCATGTATATGTGGATTCTATTCCAATGTAGCTTCCGCAACATCAGGCGCCCCCCAGGGGTCGATTTTGGGACCCATGCTTTTTATAGGATTTATTATCGATATATCCGAGAATGTTTGTTCCTGCCTTCAGCTGTTCGCCGATGCTTGCGTGGTGTATACAGGGGAGCGAAATGCCCATGATTCACATGTTTTACAGGAAGACTTGAATACAATGCACCAGTGGTGCTAACAATGGCGCATGCAAATAATATTTACAAAAAAAAATACACTTACGTTTTGCAAGAAAAAAGAATGCACCTAATTATGTCGACAACGCAAACGCATACGTGTTCCGAACTGTTATCGATCGTAAGTACTTAGGTGGTCTATTCGTTTTAAGACTGCACTGGTAGAATCGACATGTTGATTATGTGTCGAGAAAAGCTGACAAAATGTTGTTGTTTCTGACATAATACAAATATGTTTTCGCTACAACCCCAGGATTTATTTTATAAAACATTATATCTCTGCTCAAATATGTATGTACTGAATGGGATCATCCTATAGATATTGATAACCGTAAATGAGAAAGGGTTCAGAACATGCTGGCCTATTATGTTTCTGAAAATTATTGAAAACAGGATATTACGACAAGCGTAAAACAGAAATTAGAATGGGAACCTCTTGAATTGAGAAGGAAAAAATAAAGGCTGAAAGTTTCGCTTACTATATATTCAAGAACAGTTGCTAATGTTAGGAAATTTTGACCGGCAATACAAATCTGAGCATGGTGATCACAACCACAAAGCGCGTAAATTTAGGGATGGAACAAATGTTTTATAAATCATCGCTGTTTTTTTTTTTCCGCACACTGTTCAATAATATAATGCTTATCTTCATCTATCATTAATATTACCGACACTGAAGCGTTTTAATCGTTAATGTGATTTATTTTTTCCACATTTTCTTGTATTATTTTTTTTGTACAACGGCACCATCCCGCTTCCACCCCTCCCCCCCCCCACACACACACGCACGCACACACACACACACCTGCACTGAAATCCCACAGGTGGTACTGTGCACAGTGATTTGATATATTCAGCAACGGTGATGAAAGCAAAGACCAGGAACATTTATTATTCGACAATAAATAATGACTCTGCGATTTCCAGCACACAAATAGCGGTAATCGCACGTCGTAAATGAAAACCAACTTGGCCATAATTTAACGTTCGCCCTTTTCTGAGAAAATTTACGTGGTCAATCGTTCGTTTTGTTGCTGATAAAATTAATCCATAGTAAGCGACGGCAACGCTATCACGAAAACTGCCGCGATTTGTCTGTCTGCGCTGCTAAAACAGAGAAGCAAGATATAAGCAAATACAACACATATACCTACAGCCGTTCGAAAAAAGAAAAAATGGCAGAGCAAACTGCCACATGTGCCCATTGTTCAGCATTCCTATTTGAACGGGTTATGTTTTTCTTTTTCTAGCACCAGACCAGGGTCCTTTCTTTACTTCCCCCAGCAGTCAAATACGCCCTTCCATAAGGGCCCGGGAGAACATCACGCAGCTCTCTATTCAGAGAATGCCCATGAGAGCGAGATTAGGCCATAAGAAGTGGCTAATCCGGCCGAACAAACTCCGCGCCACTCGATTCTTTGAGCGCGCGGCCGGGAGGGGCCAACGGCAAACTGCACGAGCTCCGCAAGCGCTCTGTTGCCGCGCGCTTTCCTCGGCAGGTAATCTTTCGAGCCATCGGGTTAGCGGAGCGAGAAGCCCTAGTCTCCAACGGCCCCGGTCTTGGGTACTTGTGATCCGAATGCAAGCTCCGCGACTCCCCGGATGAACTAAGAGCACGTTGCCGACGATGCAACGCCGGGAAAGAGTGAACCTCGGCAAAGACCGCCGCAGCCGCGGTCAGAGCGTCTCTACGGCCGGAAGAGAGGGAATGGGGAAAAAGCAGGGGCGCTTCGTGGCGTGAATATTTGAAGGCGATCTTTCTTTACCTCCTGTCGCCGCGAGGAAGAGTGCGCAAGGAGGGCGCAGGGAATCGATGGGAGCCCTAAGGGAAACCCGGCACCCCGAAGGACGCAGCTTCGGCAACACGAGTCCGGACCGGTCACGAAGAACGTCGAGGACGCGGAGTGGCACGGGCGATTAATTCGCAATGCCAGCAGGTATGTACAGCTTCGGGCGCGGAGTCGCGACGCGCATGTCCTCTCGCTGGCACGTGCTCTCCCCGATGCTGCCGGCAGACCTGTCACTAGTGATGCAGCTGTCCCGGCTCGACTCGCCGAGCGGGATGGAAGAGACGCGCCTCTCTGGCGATTGTGGACGCCGTGTGTAGCTGGATGTCACCAGGCGTCGGCTCTACACGCATCACTTGGTTGCGCTTAGTTCAGAATCTTCAGGTGACACGCGTCGGGATGTAGAACGAAACTAGCTGCACCTCGGACTCGGGTGGAAATCGAGCCATTGTACCTATGATGTTTGAAAAAATGTACGAGGTATTTACCCCCGCAGCTTTCTAGCCTTGCGGTTTTGCGTGCAATGCGGGGATGTAGCTGCACGTTTTTGAATGGCCTTTCCAAATTACGCGCAGCTGCAACCGATTTTGAAACACTCTTCAGAGAGAATTCTCAAGCTAAATGAAAGCCGCAGGACAGATACCCACTGCTAAGAAAAAATGGCCGCAACTTGGCTGTTGATCGGAGATATTTAATGACACCGAATACAACTCCTTCCAGAGCACACATTCATTCTTCGCTCCGCGCCCTTCTTTGAGCGAACTGAAAAAGTGATCTCATCATTTCAAACCCTCATGGGAACGGGCAAACTTGTTTCTATTACGTTTTTTCAAGTTGATGACGAAGGATCGAATGCGGATCTTTCCTACAACCCGATCTCTCGGCTTGACTGCGGCGCCGCCTGTAGTTGCTGAAAATTTGCCACTCTCTGCCAGCGAGAGATATGTATTGAATATAAAACCTCGAGCGCTCGACCAGCCTGCTGCTGCACCTAATGGCGCGAAAGTTCTCTCTCGTATAAGGGGTCGGCCATGTATTTGTATCCTCCTATTTGCAAAAAATAAACCACACGCGCTACATTTCGCACTCGCCTTCTTCGAGCACTGCATGCGAAATGGAATGCTCGTACCTATGCACACCACCCGTCGAAAGTCGTTATTTCACGCCGGCTGCTCCTGTTCTGCGTGCAGAAAACAGCTGGAACAGCGCGGAATGGATTGCGTACTTTTGGATCATATTTAGTATTGGCGCAGTACCGAAGAAGGGCCCCATTCTTCCCACCGTATTTTGGTTATCTCCTGATTAAGGAGGAAGAAGTAATGGTGGGGGGGGGGGGGGGGGGGGGGGGGGGGGGGTTACTTGATCGACATTTAACGTTTTGAGAAAGTTAACGACCCTCATGACTATATAAATTGCAGCGCAGCCTGATCGAGAAGAACCCTTGCCCTCATCTCCTGCCGTATAGGGACCCAGTAGAGAGCACACACACACGCACTCAAAAAGCTGTTACTTAAAAGGTTTTGAACCAAGTCTGTAAATATGTAATCATCGCTATCGTAAGGATTGTTATTCCCATCACTTACCCCTTGCAACCCTTCTTTCCTTCTGTCAATTTAGCTCAAAACCCTTCCTCCGGACCCCATAGCACATAGCAGTACCTGTTTCCTTTCAGTCCGTCAGTCTCATGCGAGAAGCAATTTTCTTGCTTATACCTTTATGTATACGCATGCGTGTACTCTGTGTCTTCTTACATGTCCTGCTTATACGCCCCTCAAACCTTCCTGTATATGAGTTTGAAGTAGAGAGGGGGCATTTAGCCCTTCCGCATATGTGCTGCCGTTTGTTGATACGAATATACATCAGCTAGCGTAAGTATACGGCGTTAGCAAAAAGCGCTTACCTTTCTTTGGCTCCCCTGAAGTCCACGCTATCGGCACACGCCGCAAATACTGGGGCCTCCTTTATTCATTACAAAAACATACAAGTTCCTTACGACTATCGCATGAGAGCTTTAACAGTGAATTTGACTGAGTGCGCTTCAGTTTTTTTTTTTTTTTTTTTTTTGACATTTTTGTTTCGTTACTCTGCGCGGATCTGTGATGAGAAACTCGACGCGCCTCTTGTCTGCGGCCGTACAGAACACGACGCCGCGGGCTTAATGGTACAGGTTCGACACTCAATGCATGTATTCTGTTACGAAGACTCTTTTTTGGCACACACACAAAAAAAAAGCAATGTAGCTGCACATGAAATAAAATGCCTTGCGAAAGATAACATTACTTCGCACGCACTGAATGAATTGCACTGGCCTTCTTTCTTTTCCGTGCGTCCACCGAGGAGTTTGTTTTGTGAGCAGCTCCGCAGCTGGGGTGCTCTGTCAGACGCGCTGCTTCCCACCGTCGTGCGTGCCAGGGAACCCGGGTAAACAGCCGTATGCCCGCCGCGTGGCGGGCGCCACCCTACAGTGTCAACATGTCGGGAACAGACTGTTTTGCTTTCGCAGCGGTTTCCCAGGAACAGTAGCCTCATTTCTTGGACGCCGTTCACCGAGCAGAGCGTTCTTCGTAACAAGAAAGCACACGCGACATTCGAAGGCCGGGCAAACCTTTCAGACAAGCGCATCGGGCGAAAAATTCTGACTGCCTGAGTTAGATCGTTGCGGATGCGATCACAATAAAGGTAATCCAAGACAAGGAAAAAAAAAAAAAAATAGGTGCACATGCAATGTCTTCTGACAGGAAATTGTGAAGGTGTATCGGTTCATAACCCTACATTCACGTAAAAACAATCGATGTAAAGGCTTACAAACGCTGCACTCTGAAGATTGCTTTGTTAAGTTGTTTGGCACTTTTCTCACGTCCTGCTCTCGTTTTCTTTTTTGTTTTTGTTTTTTGTAATTCACCCTAAAAAAATCCTGCGGACCGATCCACCGCGCCCTTAGCTGCCTTTTCTTCCTGCCTCGCTACACAGTCCTGAGAAGTGCCGTTAACGCCGTGCGGCATTGTTATTAGGAATTATTCCTTATTTCAACATTGACCACCTAGATTTGGAAACCCCCCATTTGGTTTGAGACATTCGGCCTGGAACTTTCACTTCGGCCTCATCATTTTTCTAGGCAGCGGTTACTGCTTGTTTCTCAGTTATTTCCTCTTATCGGGCATATTTATAGTGTGACATCGTTACAATCAGCCTACTTTAGACCGACTGCAAAGCAAACGTAACCCTGTCGGAGTGGCGAAGTGGTTGCGGCGTTCGAGCGCTGTGCCCAAGGATGCGGGATCGAATCCCGGCCTTGGCAGCCGCGCTTTTCGATTGAGGCGAAGCGCAAGGCGCCCGTGTGCTGTGCGATGTCAGTGCACGTTAAAGAGCCCCAGGTTGTCGAAATTTCTGGAGTCCTCCACTACAGTGTCTCCCATAGCCTGAGTCGCTTTGAGACGTGTCGTGACGCTGGGGCTATGGCGACCCGGCCTTCACTTGGTAGCGTGCAGAGACTCCGGGTTGAAGAAGGACTGAATCTTCGAAGTTGGTAAAATATGTACAAGCAGGTTTACTGGCACTTTGAGAAAACGTATTTACAATATTTACACGAAAAAGAAGGGTACATCAGCAAAATGGCAAGCGTTAAGGGTTCATAGCGAGAAGCGACTGGATGAGCCGTTTACCCAGGGCTCAGAGCGACATTTCGTGCTCTGCAGCGTCCTTAAAAACCCCCTATGTCCAGCCCCTCTCTGAAGATGCTGACCAACCAAATCCAGGGCACGCCCCTCAGGTATCGGCATCCAATCGAACACATCACTGCACTGATGGTCTGAAGCACTGACTGGTCCGGCATTCATTCGTTGGGCGTGATCACTTGTTGGCGGGAAAAGCTTGGGAACGGCGAGGAGAGGAGGTACATTTCTATTCTTCAGCAAAGAAACCACAGGCTGGTTCTGACAAGGGGTTTTACTTCTCAGAAACCCGAGTGCACGTGGCGCCGCATAGGGCTCCCAACATGGTCCCTTTTCGACAATTGCAAATCTTTCCTGCATTCCCGGGAAATCACTTAATGGCCGTATGAGTCATGCTCCTTTCTTGTCCTGCACGTCAGCGGACATGTCACTCTGTCGTCTCCTTTGGATAGGAGGCATTCATCACTGGAGGATAGCACTTCTCGACTGGAAGGGTGAACAAAAGAAAGAAAGCACTTCCTGCTATTTCCCGCAGGGGGACGTTTCTTTGTGTTTTTCCAGACGTTCTCTTGACAGGGTCAATTTGGCATTTGCAGGTTGTCCACAAAGCAAAACATGCTTACAAAACAGGATTCCTGGAAACAGGCTCACTTAGAGCCATTGGACCATCACCACATATTCACAAAACTTATCCATGCCCACAGGCGAACAATAGAGCGCGCAATTGCGGATGCTTGGTCATAACAGCCTCCTCCCCCGCCAGAAGAGTCACGGAGGGCAGCAGTCCCAGCTGCTGCATGAAGAGACGACTTAATGGCCTGCACGTGAACGCTTGAAGCTCGCTGTTGCTTGTCGCGTTGTCTTGATTGTTGTAGGCCAAATTGCTCGAGCTGTCTGAAACTCAACCACATGTCGAAGCAAGCACTCGGCTCCCGTCTGAAGAGACCAGGTTAAAAGAAAACTGCCATTGTTGTTCGAGAAAAGCCCACTCTCAAGACGTTCAGGACCCACGTATTCCTAGAAAACCAAACGTGCTGCTTTACATAGCCACACATATACAAGCGCACGAAAAAAAAAAAACCTGATTATCAATTTGGATACATGGTGAGGAACATCTCGGACCGCTTAGAAAGAGCGGCTAAGCGCGTCCGCATTCCCATTTAACTTCCCCTTTTTGTATCTTATTTCAAAATTGTACTGCTGTAAAATCAAGCTCCACCTAAGAAGGCGACTGTTCTTCGATGTCGCAGTTTGCAGCCAAGCCAGGGGACAATGGTCCGTCTCTACAGTGAATTTGGCCCCTCCAAGATAGCACTGCAATTTTTGAATGGCCCATACAATGCAAGCGCACTCTTTCTCTGACGCGCAATAAGCCCTCTCTCTAGAACTCAGTTTTCTGCTCAAGTAGAGCACGGGGTGCTCATTACCGTCGTCATCTCTCTGGCAGAGAACAGCACCTAACCCTCGATCACTGGCATCACACTGGACCGTGAATTCTCGGCCATAGTCTGGAGCTCGCAATACCGGACGGTTAATCAGCACAGCCTTCAGGTTTACGAAGGAGGCTTCCTTTTGTTCGTCCCAGACTACATTTGTCGGTTCTGTCCTGCGGAGAACGTCGGTCAGAGGGCTGGCCAAAGCTGAATAGTTAGGGATGTAGTGATTGTAGTATCCAGTCAGACCTAGGAATGCTCGAATTTCCGTCTTCGTGCTCGGCCGCGGGTAGTCTGCTACCGCAGAAATCTTAATCTCGCTGGGTTTCCTGAAACCTTGACCTACATTGTGACCCAAGTAGTCCACGGTCGCCCTTGCCAGGCAACATTTCTCGGCCTTTACGGTTAGTCCAGCTTGACGCAAAAGGCTCAGTACAGCTCTTAGATGTACCATATGGTCCGCCCATGAGTCGGAAAAAACCGCAATGTCGTCTAAATAAGGCACCGCGAATGTTTCACACCCCTTTAAAACCCTATCCATGAGTCGGGAAAAACAAAATGGAGCATTTTTGAGCCCGAAACTCATCATTGTTGGCTGGTAGCTGCCCGTCGGAGTGACGAAAGCCGCGTATCTGCTGGCGCGTTCAGTGAGCGGTACTTGCCAGTATCCTCGAGTAAGGTCCAGCGTAGTCACATATGCCGCTCTACTGACCTGTTCTACTCTCTCCTCAATATTCGGAATAGGATACACTTGATCCCTGGTGAGAGAATTTAGCTTTCGGTAGTCTACCACAGGCCTAGGGTCTTTACCTGGAGCTTCTACTAAGATCATAGGCGAAGCATAATCGCTTTCCGAGGGTTTTATTACTCCCAATTCCAGCATGCGAGTTACTTCCCTATCCAGAATTTCTCTTTGCCTTGGAGAAAATCGGTAGCACCTTGATCGCACTGGCACGTCTGAAGTCAGCTCAATATCGTGCTCAGTCAAATCAGTTCTGCCTGGCCTGTCCACGAAGCAGGCCTCAAACTCTGTTATTATCTCGCCCAGATCGGACAGCTGGGATTTCTTTAGTTCTCCTCTCTGCTCCGTCTTTTTGAGAAGCTCCTGAGCGTTGCTTCCCTTTCCGCTGAGGCAAATCAAGTTGTCCCCCATCTCCTCGGGAAGGTTTAACGTTAGATTTACCACGGCTTCCCTCTGCACATAAGGTTTCATAAGTTTGCCATGATAAATGCGCACTGCTTTACGCCTATCGGGGATTTTCACTGCGTAGTTAGTGTCAGAAAGCTCTGCAACGACTTTAGCAGGTCCTTCCCACTGTACTTCGAGCTTATTCTTGGGATCATTGGCTTGCTCCATAGCTAAGTCCTCTCGGGTTCCACTTAAAAGTCTCGTGAGATTACTAGACACTGGCGGCAAGAGGTTACTTTCAAGAACGTCCTCATTCCGTGTCTTATCAAGCTCACTTTCATGTTGACTTATCTGAGATGCCTCGCTCTCAAAGTTTTCTGGCCCGCTATTTTCCGCATTTACCACTGTTTTAACTGCCGTTTCCTCCGCTGTGGATTTTTCTGGAATGAGCAGTGTAGCTAGTTCTCGCGCCTTTGAACGTGTTAAGGCTTGCACAACTCTGTCTCCGAAAAGGATGCCCCTCTTTCGCAGTAGCATGTCCGATTTGTTGGAAAACAAATACGGATAGCACTTAGGAAGCTTTCCTGAAACGGCAGCCTCGGTTGTTAATTCGCCGAAAGGGCCCTCGATGACCACGTTCGCGATCGGCAAGCACACACTCTGTTCCTCAATTACCTGTCGGATCCATGCACACTGTCCTGTATAGTCGGAAGGCGATACATACGCCGGATGGACAACATCCATCGTTGCGGCCGAATCGCGCAGTACCTTGCAAGGCTTCCCGTTGACTACTAGGTCATGCAGGTAGGGTTCTAAAAGCTGCATATTTTCATCGCAGTCCCTGACATACGAGAAAGCAATCTTTTCTTTCCGGCAGTTGACGGCAATGTGACCCTGCTCATTACACCTAAAGCATGTGAGCGGCTTCCTAGCCTCAAGCTTATTCTTTGTGTTCTGCACGTTGGTCACTTCCCCACTTTTCTCACTGCCGTCCTTTCTAGGGAATTTGCCTGAAGAAACCTTCATTTCTTCGTTTCCAACTCTAGCAAAGTGCCTTTCCTGACGGTTTTTCACACTGAACTTGGGATTGCGGGGCCTATCCACTGCTGGGTTGCTGAATTGTCGGCGCGAAGCATACTCCTCAATAAGTTCGGCAGCTTCAGTTGCCGACTTAATTTCGCCTCGGTCCTGTAACCAATTTCTTTCTTTTTCTGGGAGGCAGTTATAAAACTGCTCCAAAAGAATTCGCTCGACTACAGCGTCCCTATCACTGTAGGAATCTGTGCTCTTTAGCCACTCGCCCAAATTGACTCTTAAATTGTACAGGAATTCAGGGTAACTCTCGTCCCTGGACTTAGTAGCGTTCCGAAAACGTTGTCTGAACGCCTCGGCGCTAAGCCTATACTTTCTCAGAAGGCAAGCTTTGACCTTCTCGTAGTTGTCCGCGTCCTCCTTGCTTAGCCGCGCGACAACCTCCGCTGCCTCGCAGGGCAGAACCGTCAATAATCTCTGAGACCAAGTGTCTCGCTGGAAGGACAGTTTTTCGCAGGTTCGCTCAAAGTTAGCCAGATACAGACCGATATCCCCTGATATCACATATGGCTGCATGTACTTTGACATCTTGAAATCTGCCTCCTTGTTGAGAAGAGGCACCGCTAGCTGGGGACCATTGCCCGACCTCTTGCTCAACTCTAGTTCTAATTTCCGGAGCTCTATTTCTTGGTCCAGCTTTTTTGCTTCTCTTTCACGCTTCTTTTCCTCTTTTTCCCACTCTTTCTGCTGTCTGAGCTGTTCCTTTTTTTGACCGATGAGGTTCCATGCTTCACTGAGCTCCTCATCATCGGCTCCCAAATCTGTGATTGCCTTTATAATCAAAGGTTTTCGTGCCAAACCTCTTGTATCAATTCCCAATTCCTCACACAATTGCAACAGTTCCGGTTTCTGCAGCTTTTGTAGGTCCATGATCGCTCCGAGTGTCGGCTACTTCCAAAACAACAGTGCAAACTACCAAACCTAAAGGCGTTTCAACACTTTTTACCAGTTCTAAAATCTAACCCTGTTCTAGAACCTGGTCCACATCAGAAGAAAAGCCAAGCACTCACCCACACATGCGATCGATGTTCCGAGCTGCTCTCTTGTTGGCCGATTGCTGCTTCTGCTTGTTGCTTGAGATGCCACCTCCGATCACAAGATGTGGCTTGTAGATTCTGATCCACCTCGAATCACCAGATGTTGTAGCTTGTAGATCCAGATCCCAACGCTGGTCACCAGTCGTTGTGCTTGTAGATTCAGATCCCACCGCTGATCACCAGTTGTCGTGACGCTGGGGCTATGGCGACCCGGCCTTCACTTGGTAGCGTGCAGAGACTCCGGGTTGAAGAAGGACTGAATCTTCGAAGTTGGTAAAATATGTACAAGCAGGTTTACTGGCACTTTGAGAAAACGTATTTACAATATTTACACGAAAAAGAAGGGTACATCAGCAAAATGGCAAGCGTTAAGGGTTCATAGCGAGAAGCGACTGGATGAGCCGTTTACCCAGGGCTCAGAG
The DNA here is from genome assembly GCF_055883805.1 of Amblyomma maculatum. Lineage (NCBI taxonomy): Eukaryota > Metazoa > Arthropoda > Arachnida > Ixodida > Ixodidae > Amblyomma > Amblyomma maculatum. Next base: position 34,984,835 of record NC_139344.1, read on the forward strand.
CGACATTTCGTGCTCTGCAGCGTCCTTAAAAACCCCCTATGTCCAGCCCCTCTCTGAAGATGCTGACCAACCAAATCCAGGGCACGCCCCTCAGGTATCGGCATCCAATCGAACACATCACTGCACTGATGGTCTGAAGCACTGACTGGTCCGGCATTCATTCGTTGGGCGTGATCACTTGTTGGCGGGAAAAGCTTGGGAACGGCGAGGAGAGGAGGTACATTTCTATTCTTCAGCAAAGAAACCACAGGCTGGTTCTGACAAGGGGTTTTACTTCTCAGAAACCCGAGTGCACGTGGCGCCGCATAGGGCTCCCAACATGGTCCCTTTTCGACAATTGCAAATCTTTCCTGCATTCCCGGGAAATCACTTAATGGCCGTATGAGTCATGCTCCTTTCTTGTCCTGCAGGTCAGCGGACATGTCACTCTGTCGTCTCCTTTGGATAGGAGGCATTCATCACTGGAGGATAGCACTTCTCGACTGGAAGGGTGAACAAAAGAAAGAAAGCACTTCCTGCTATTTCCCGCAGGGGGACGTTTCTTTGTGTTTTTCCAGACGTTCTCTTGACAGGGTCAATTTGGCATTTGCAGGTTGTCCACAAAGCAAAACATGCTTACAAAACAGGATTCCTGGAAACAGGCTCACTTAGAGCCATTGGACCATCACCACATATTCACAAAACTTATCCATGCCCACAGGCGAACAATAGAGCGCGCAATTGCGGATGCTTGGTCGTAACAGACGTCCAACGCCACAAACCAAACCAAACCAAACCAAACCAGCGAGGCTAACGTTTCTCGTATATATTAACGCGGCAGCGTTATAAAAGGCCCCGCGGACTCCAGAAGGTCCGGCGTCGGCGTATAGATGAGCGAAAGGTCACGGGCTTCCTTCCCCGTGGCAGGTGACACGACCTGGCGCTCATTGGTCGAAAGGTTGTGTGACGTCACAAGACAACATGAAATAACAGGAGCGTTCCATGCGGACACATACTTTGAGATGGGAGTTTGACAAGGCAACAGAACCCCCCGGGACCCTCCGAGCCAGACACGCTGCACCTGGGCCGCGCAGGCACACTCGTATAGGCTTGGTGGTAGCTTATCAGTGCATGCTAATCAATATGTGCGAGATAACACATTCACAAATTAGAAATAAGAAATTGGGCGACTGGCGAAGTGCGTGAACGCGACCGAGGATATCTCCGGCTCAGTTCGCCTCCATCATCGTTATACAACTGCCAAAATCCAAGTTGCATCAAAATAAATAAATTAAAAATGCAAAATAAGTCAATTGGGCAAAAAATTGTCATTGCTTCATTTTTGGTTTTCAACGCAAGTTTTTTTTTTTTTTTTTTTTTTTTTTTTTGTCGTTCTGAAGGTAGTAAAAAGCATCTGGCTTCCTCGTGTAAAAACTGCGCAACCTAAGGGCGCATCAAGGTGAGTCTCATCCTTTAGTTTCTACTTTACACACCTGTTCATATATATCCCTTCAATTAGCTGGTCACTTTCTACAAGCACCTGTTCACGTACGTCATCTTTAATCCTTAATATTTTAGGCAGTCACAAAAACATAACCAATACAGTGAATAAGTTAGGTAGGACTGGCTATAAACAGTTGATTAGGCTTGCATTTTGTAAGTAATTAATCGAAAGCCATATGCACAGCCCTGGCCAAAAGTCCTGAAGCCAAACGATTTTCATCTCAGCCTCGAAATGGAGCCGTGACGGCATCATTAAGGGCCGATGGGCATTTAAAATGCTGAGGAATGGTTTCTTGTCACTGCAAGAAACAATCGCATAACATCTCACGGGGTTTTAGTCATTAGCGGTGCCCGGACGGCTTCATTTTGCGGCTAAAATAAAAGTCCTTTGGTTTCAAGAGTTTTGGCCAAGGCTGTATACACATCTTTGCTTCCTTTGTCTCTGCACTGTCACGATTAAAAATGGCATCACTGTGCACTGCATTCTGTAAATTTGTAAACAGCGAAGCCCGCTTTTGCAGGGTCGTGGTGTATTGACAGAAATTCCCTTCGTGCAGAAAAAGAAGCATCGTGGCATTTTGGTGGGCCAGCCAATGGGTTACCAAAGGGCCTCACATCTACTACAGTGATAAGCTATCGAAGCGTTTCTGGCTCATAACAGACCGCATTTCAACATCGTTAATGTTTTTTTTTTTTTCTTTTTTTTTTTTTTTACAGCTGCCGGTGTCCTGCCAATTCGTGAACCCGAGCATTGCTCTACCTCTGATTTTGTCTGGTTCCACGTAAGATGCGCCGTATAATAAACCAATCGAAGATAAAAAAAAAAGTTCCCAAAGAATTCCTTCCATGATAGTTTTAAAGCCGGTCCAGTTGAGAAACCATTCCACAAGTTCCAACGCTCAATGCCTTTTTGTGTGTGTGTGTGTGTGTGTGTGTGTGTGTGTGTGTGTGTGTGTGTGTGTGTGTGTGTGTGTGTGTGTGTGTGTGCGTGTGCGTGTGCGTGTGTGTGTGTGTGTGTGTGTGTGTGTGTGTGTGTGTGTGTGTGTGTGTGTGTGTGTGTGTGTGTGTGTGTGTGTGTGTGTGTGTGTGTGTGTAACTATCCGCTTACTCTAACATTTTCTTCCAGCCATTGCTCGCGATACCATTAAAGGACTGTGATCGCACAGCGTTCGTTTTAATTCCTATCGAGAGAGCTTCAGTACAAGCAAAGATGACAGAAAGGTATTTATGTATTTTTCAACGCGCAACATAAGTTGACGTGGAAGCGTGTTTCGCAGAAGCGGGTAATGAATTGAGAACCCTTTTGTCGCAGGAGCGCAAGGAACTGAGCCGACTGTACAAGAGGACGACACGGACCGAAGCGCCGATTCCGCGCAAAAGTTCCGTGTCGTCCTCTTTCGGTGAACGCGTCAAGATCATGAAAGGCAAAGTTGCCCAACAGCGAGTATTGCCAGAATTGTGGCCTTCCTTTGCTCTTCTTTGCCCGAATCGTCGGTATTTTAGCGGTACACGCACACACGAGAAAAGGAGTATCGTCCGTAGTGTACGCGGGTTTTCCACGGTATCAGGCGTCCACTCAATATGTAAACATCCGTCTCATGAGTGAAACGCGGATATAACAAAAAATTATGAGGCACACTTAGGTCCACCTTTTGTTTCTTTGTTTGCTTTTTTTAATTTTTAAGGGTATGACGCGCGATAGCATTAATACGGTTAGATTAGATTAGATTTGGTTAATGGAAGTTTAACGTTCCAAAGCGACTCAGACCCCGAGAGACGCCGTAGTGGAGGGCTTCGAAAATTCCGACCACCTTGGGTTCGCTAACGTGCACTGACAACACACAGCACACAGGCGCCTTGCCGTTGATACGCACGTGTATCCCATTCCTAACTGCTCTTGTAATTACTCGTACGCGTACGCGTAGTCTGCTTGATTACCAATTCCTTACCTTTGCCTCTAATATCTCACACATTCTAATTAGCATGCTATCCTAAGGTACCAAGTTACCACATGGCACAGACATAAAGCCCGCTTTATGCCCTACTCGGCATATCCAAGTGCATTGCAAGCTTGATTCCTAATTTCCTATCCCCACCCTCCCAACTATAAAACGAGAAACCCGCGAGTTCGCAGCTCTAACTAGTTTTGTGACATGTCTTCCCATCACCTCTCTCAGCCCATCGAAGAATCAGTGGTCGGCCATGTCAGCTAGCCGCCACCTGTCCGCGAATGATTTCAGCCCACAGCGCCAACGCCTGACCTTCTGCATAACATGGCCTTCAACGATATCGCGTTAAAATTGGATCGTGGCTCGGACTGCAATTTTCGCACTTTCTTGCAGATTCCCGATCGTCAGGCGCCACAGGGATGTTAACCAAGTGAACTGCGGTTACACTAGACAGAGCAGTGCTTTTCAAGAAGGGGAATGTACTTCGCTGCTCTTTCTGTGAGCTGTAGGCGTCGGGACGCCACAGGTGCTGCACTGGCGTACGATGTCAGGGTTTTATCGGAATAACGATATAAACTTGAACCAGGACGCTGGCTGTAACGAACAGGAAAATTTTGCGATAACTGAGATCACTGTCAAAAGTCATTCAACGATTTTGAAAAAAAAAAAAGAATAACATGATTCGCTACAAGAAAAAGAATCAATTGTTTGTTACTTTTGATAATCGTCAGTGGTTGCCGTCACTATATATCTTTTCTTTTTTCTTTTTTTTCTGCATGTTCAACCATACCACCCATTCCTCCTTGTTTAGCGCTTGAATAACGGATGCGCAGTGCATATGTATTACTTTGGTTGATTTTGTGTACCTATGTCCACGCCTATTTGAACTTTGTTTGTTTCAATGTATATAGTGCCCCTTCCCTGTAACGGCCTCAAATACGAGGCTAGCAGTATGTTTAAATAAATAAATTAATAAATAAATATGGTGACACTTGTAAACGAAAATTTTGACTGAGGGCGCCAGTCTTTTCCAAGTAGCGGACCAGACCGAAATTGGAAAAGTATTATGAATTTTCTTTCTATTGTTACAATCAAAATTTTGACCCCCCCCCCCCCCCCCCTCCGTATAGTGTATTTTACAAGTGCACCTTTCACAAATCTCACGCTTACTTTAAACGTTGTAATGTACATGTTAGATTGACACCGCTGTTGGAACAACTCTCTTTGTCACCAAGAATTGAACCTGAAATGTTCACAATTAATATGACCTGCTCTGCTGCTCCTTTATGTGCAATTAAGAATTTAAGATGAATACTTCGCTGCAATACGTGATGCCTGCCTCATGTTCGTGCTTAAAGTAGAACAAACAGCATCAACCTGTGTGCAGCGATAGCAGATGAAAGCATATCTGATTTCATCCGGCATCTGAATAGAGAGACTGAAATTGGATTCGAGCTAAAGGCTTCCTGCTATGCATTAAACGAGCAGAGACTTTGCAGACTCCGCAACAACTCGCGTGAAAGCGAACGTGTTTCTCCAACTTTCTCTCTTACGTTGAATTTTCCCGTTCTAACGACCGGTGCCCCGATAGGGTAACTCTTGAGAGCGCAAAATACGGCCGGTCTCCTAAAGGAGCTGACGTTACACGCAGCAGCCCCCTCCAGGATCATCTTTGAGATACATCCCACTTTTCAGTGGTAGCGGCTTAAAACATCTCGAGGGTGTCTGCGGGGCGATCACCATAAATTTCCTCTGGCGAGGAGCTCTGAACTGTCTGTGCGTAATCCATCCACTCTCATCCAGCGAGCGCATACATACGACAAAAAAAAAGTGTCTCGAATACGGAGCCCGTAAACCTACCCCATGATGATTTTGTGCAGCCCTCCTCGACAGCAGTAATTTTCTAGGTTTATGAATATTTCCGGGCCAAGCGTGACAGCAGCTAAATCTAGGTGTTTTACTATTTCTTCCATCTTTTACTTGAAATAAGGAGCCGTATTTTGCCAGTCGATAATGGCGCTAGTGTTGTCTTTTTTTTTTTTTTTTTTTTTTTTTAAGGCTTTAGACGTAGCGCTGCTCCCATAGATATCTCCAACGCGGATGTTCCGTGTCATGCAGTCTCGGTGCAATAACTACAGCTTCAAGTTCGGAAGGCAAAGCAAAACGAAAACGAAGCAGATGAATATGCACGTTCATTTATTTATTTTTTTTTTTTACTTGCCAACCCAAGACTGCAGGCTCCGAGGAAACTCGTCTAGTAGAACGCTCCGAACTTTTTTTTTTTTTTTTTAGTTTCATGCCCTTAACGTTCGCTTAAACCTCGGTACACTATGCTTGCTGATTCTCCTTTGTTGTACAGAAGTACACCGTAATGGAAGAGACATCTGGGCAAGTTTGTACGGTGAGATGATGAATAACCAGCGCTAAAGACTAGGACGAAGGGCAAGAAGCAAACTTCTGTTGCGAGTCAGCGCCCGTCTTGCTTGCTTCTCGCTCTTCATCATAGTCTTTAGCGCTGGTTATCCATCATCTTGCACAGGAGGTCTCCATGCGAGAGAAACGAAATGTACAGGCAGCTTATCATTTACGAGTAACCCAACACTTCTTTACGCCATATATGAAGGTTCGACGCGTGCAGCCTTCAACCATAACTTCTGTACTAAACATATAAATTCAACGTACCCGCCATGTACATTGGGATCCAGTCCGCAGCGGCCGCTTTTCGATGGAGGAGAAAAGCAAGGCGCTTGCGTACTTTGTGATGTCAGTGCGCGTCGAAATTTCCGGAGCCCTCCACTATGGCGTCTCTCATAGCCTGAGTCGCTTAGGGACATTAAACTCCATAAATCAGGGGGAGGAGGAGGAAAGAACTATATTTAAATAAAATAATGTGAACACTCCCAGGAGGACCCCTTAGTTCAGGTGCCCTCTGGCTGTTCCTTCTAGCTTAGCCCGCTCGACTAGCTGTAACTGATCTGCGGGTAGCGTGACTAGAAGGGCAGCTTCCCGGAAGGAGTGGGTGGGGTTTTTGATGTGAGGAACGCGGATAAGATGTGGGCACTCCCATAAGTAATGGTAGAGGGTGGGTGGGGTGGCATTGCAAGTGTTGCAGTATGGTGGGAAGTCCGTAGGGTGAAAGATGTGGGCAAATTGAGGGGATGGGAACGAATGTGTCTGGAGTTGTCGCCAGTACGTGCTGTCGATGTGATAGAGCGTGTGATGTGGTGGCGGGTACGTGACACGGCAACGACGATAATAGTGAATAATTGTATTGTAGTCAAGAGGTTCGATGGGGGAGTATAATGAAGGTTTGGGAAGGCCGTCTACCGGCGCCCGGAAGCCCAGTTCTCGGGCAAACGCATGAGCGCGCTCAATTCCGAGGATGTCCTCGTGCCCAGGTACCCATGTGATGGTGATGGGATCGGGAGGGGTAGGTAGAGTGGTTAATATTCAAGCGGATGAGTGTGGGAGGGTTCCTCGCAGGAGATAGCGGTATGCTGTTTGGGAGTCTGTGCACATCGTGGTGTGCTGAATCTGTAACTGACTGATGTGTGCAATTGCGAGTGCAATGGCCATGCATTCGGCCTCGGCGATGCTAGTGCATTGGATGGAGGCGGCATTTAACGTTGAGCGGCGAATGTCTGTGAACACGGCAGTGCCGATGTGAGGATTCTCCGAATAACGTGAAGCATCCGTGTAGATGATGTCCTGGAGTGCAGAGTAGTGCTTGAAAAAATATGAGGCACGGGCTCCGCGACGGCCTTTGTGGTGTTCAGGATCCATATTTTGAGGAAGAGGTTTGAGCTCGAGGAGTTTCCGCAGGTGCAGGGGGATAGGCATATGAGTCTGAGGTGAGGGATCAGGGATATTGTAGCCAATTGAATGCAGGAAATGAGTGCCTGTAGGCGTTGTGCGGAGTCGGCGTTGTTGGCTGGAAAGGTGCGCCTCTATGATCTTCTCAACGTTGTTATGTATGCCTAATTGAAGAAGCCGAATCGTACTGGTATGACGAGGTAAATCAGACCAAACCAAGCAATGCACATTGGTAATACACCATTCGCAGATAGCCAAACATGGACCACCCCGATAGCGCCAAGAACCACTCATCTCGGTTCATCGTGGCAGACATCATCGAAATTTAAGCGCACCACATATAGAAGCTGTGCCTAATTAAGCCTGCTCTTGTCGCAGCTCGAAGAAAATAAAGGCTCTTATTTCGCAAAGTTGGACAGTTATTCTGCAGCTGTTTATTCAGCTTGGCCCGCCCGCATGTTCCCGCAGCTAGAACAGAAAGGTTCCTTTCAGTAGAGTTCCGTCCTCGGCCGTGAGCAAAAACTCCTAATTGACTGAGAGGATCATGGCGTAAGGGTCTCATGCCCTCGCGCGAGAGTTTCACGTTAAACGTGAAGTCATGCGTGGAACGAAAGCGACTTAATTAAACAGGATATGTGAAGGGAATTAAAGGTTGCCGCTTGCCTCAAAATGATTTCTCTTGAAGGAAAATTTTGAGAAGGTTAGGCTTAAGACGAGGTTCGAATCCACGACCTATATGGGTTGCGAACCAGACACACTAACTACCAGTTAATACGCAAGGTACGCTGGTAGGGCTTGCAAGCGGAGGTTTCTATGTGTCATGTGATCTCCCAGGTAGATTGATGTCTTACGACTGTACGCTAATGAGTACGTGAGTAATTAAAGAGGACCACAGGCCGCTATCGCGCCAGGTCAGACCCTTAGAGTGGAGATTAAGGATTCCTATAACTTTTTTTTTTGTCTCTCGCGGCTGTTCACCGCAGTGAAGAAACGCCGCCAGGAACGAGATAGACGAAGACGAGCTAAACCCGACGATTCACTTGATATTTTTATGCGGTGCCTACGACGCTGAGCCTGAATTAAAAGGTGGATATGTCCAGCTAGAAGTGAAGTTCGCCTTGCGTGATTCTGTTGGCAATTGTCTCGCCTGTCGGGACCCAAGTAAATAATTATTTTTAAAGACAGACGCCAGTACCTTTCACCGAACAAGCAGATACGTGCCCCCCCCCCCCTCCCCGACACACGCACGCAAATCATAAAAAAGAGATTTTATTATTGCCCCAATCATAATGCAAATATTAAATCAATATTCCAAAAGCATTTCGAAAGAACGCGGGGCAGGCTTCTCTTCCAGGGCTCTGAGGCCCATGGCCACTTGCGATTGAAAATGAATGCACCTCCCACAGCCAAGAAGAGGTTGTAACGATCGGCTACTGCGATGAATATTTAATTTTTTGTTTCAATTGTGCTGCTTGCGTCAGCAGCAGAGCTGATTTAACCGCAGAAATTATGGCTACACTCAGGGATCTTCCCTAGCGTCCACCAGAATCAAAGAGAACACTGCGAGAGCGCACGGGCCAGCTCGCGGAAATGACTGCAAAGCGGAGAACAGCACCAGAGCTGAGAGTTGAGACCGCAGAGCCGATATCGCCCTTCCTTTACTATTACCGTATACCCATCATTACCGAGCCAAGCTAACGGGCACCGCTCGCAGGTTTCGCTCACAAGATTAAGCTGCCCCAGTAATAAGCGCGCGTTCTCCAATCAAAAAGCGTATACGCGCGATGCGCGCATTTTTGAGCGCGTTGCCAAAAAAAAAAAAAAAAAAGTCCAGTATCCAAATGTAGCCGAGGAAATGAAGCGAAGAAATGAGGCCGGCACTCATTTGCGCGCACTCACATCTCTGAAAAAAAAAAAAAAAAAAAAGTCACGCGTCAGGGTTGAGTGAAAAATGCAACGCAGTCATCTCTGCTTAGTTCCAGGATTACCACTTGCAAGACAGGCGGCTATGCACGGACTCCTCTCGAGAATGTGCGCCAAGGATTAGCTCCGCAGCGCCAAACCAGGCGCGAAAGAAGAAGAAGGACTGGCTGGCCGTTAAACATTGCAAACAGTTCCTCCTTACTTACGCGGACCAGCGAAGGCGTGACGTGTGCCGAAGCTGCGAGGATTAGGCGTCGTGTCGTTGCGACAGCGCGCCATTAATCGTGAATCATTAAGGAATAATTAGGGAAAGCGAGTGACATTGCCACCAGCGTGCCGACGCACTGCCCAATGTTGACTCGGCCCCTGCACTTTACGCAGCGTATAGTCGCCCGAGACGAAGCGTCTCATCCGCGCCGCATCAGCCCGCATCGGCGCCTTGCGTAAGAAGCAACATGCCGCGACAGCTGAATATCCCCGTATTTGACTATTAAGGATGCCAAAACGTTGGGGAATACAACACTGCGAGCCGTTCGGTGCAATAATCACTTGGGAATATGAGCTCACTCAGCTCTCGGCATAGTTGCGGAAATTTTGGAGGATACTTACTCCTCCGAGGAGTAACGGGAACATGAAAGCCCGATAATCAATAAAGCTTACAACTACTCATGGACTGATATCGTCGTGGTACCGGAGCTCACTGGCTGGGCGTATTTCAAGTGGGCACGCAAGTAAGCAAAAGCATGCACATGCATACAATTATATTTGGCCTTTCGAGATGTCAAGCTTCTACATGACGAAGACAAATAACTAAAAGCGTTCTTCTTCTTCTTCTTTTTTTTTTTTTTTTTTTTTTTTTTTTGAGGCGGTACGGAGAAGGTGGGGATCAAGGAGGTTATGCAAAGCGCCACGCGCAGCCTCGCCCTTCCAAAGGACCAATAGCAAAGCGATCTTCGCTCCACATCAGTGCTTGCAATAAGGCAAGAGCATGGAAGCGAATTATTCTAAGAGCGTTTTCATTACAGTCGTGATAAAACTGTTAGTGATGCGTTCTATTTTCTGTTCCCCTGTATATGCTATCCCACGGACCTTTCTGGGGCACGATGTCCGGCAAATAAAGCGGGTGAGGACCCGGTAATTGATTCGCAGGCTCAAGGACACTGCGGATCGCCCACTATACATCACAAATAAAGCTCCTAGAGTTAAAGTGTCATAGGTTTCGTCCCACGCGATAAAGCCCGAAACCCAGGACAAGTCACACGTCAGCACGCGGTGTGTACGAGCGTTTGATAAGCTGACAGCCTGAGCTATGAATTGCGCAACTGTGCATCTCTCCTAGCAGCCGGATCATATGTATAACGATTCAGAGGAAACCAAGAGGAAGAAGCGTGCAAGACGATGTTTGTCTAGAAACAATGCTGCTGAAATCCGAATTTCCTGCTCTAGAATCATAACCGGGCGTTGGCCATTGCACTGCGAGCGAATGAATGTAACGGCTGCAGCGAAAAGTTGTAGGGACGAGAAAAAAGGAAAATGCAAGCCAGAGGCGCGAAAAGTGCCGATATGTACCAGATCGACGTGCTAACCGCGGAGCAGCAATGGCTGCATGGCTCTCGGCAGGCTTTTTTCTACGTGATCGACATTACGCGAGCGACAAAGCTTCAGCTAGAGCCGGAGCCGCTGGGTGCAATTAAACGTGCAGACGCTACACCAAAGATATGAATTTTTGAATGGAGAAGGTGGTGGGTTGCATATTTCAATCACGGTAAAAAAAAAAAAAAAAAAAAAAAAAAAAGCAAGGTTTGCGAATTGCCTTGTTTGTCACCGGCAAATACAACTGCTGCTGTCCGAATCGTGTCTGTACTGTTTAAATTCCAGGAGAGGGCGAATGCGGCCTGGTTGTTAGATAAAGAAGGGAATCATACAGCGGGGTGGCAAGATGGGACAAGTGAGGAACAGACACGGCGCTTGTGTCAGTCCCTCACTTGCCCGTCTCGCCTCGCGCTGTATTGTTGCTTTCTGTAATGTTATTTTTTATCGTATTTTCACCCGGCAGGGAGGAGCTCTTTTCGGGAGCATGAAGCTGCGGTTAAGGCGCCGTATGAATGTGAGCTGCCTTAACGCTGCTTCGCCGATGAACAGGGGCCACAAACCGGTACGCATGTTGACATAAAAGACAGTGGCGGTGTTCCTGACTGGTAACTTTCATGTCTTCCTCCTTCGCTCCTCATCCAAAGCGAAGGCAAGTAGCGAGCATGAAGCTAGTGCGTGCTACGGGCGCATACCTACAATGCTGAAGCTGGAACTTGCTCTTGCAAGCGTGAAAGATATAGTAAGACTTTGCACTCAAAATTACGAGATGATTTGGCAGCGAATGAAAATCGGATAAAGATTTATACTCCGGTAGGGTGACGACAAGTTCGAGAGCAAGCAAAGGACTTACGGCCCTGTGTATTATCTTGCAACAAGAGAACCTACCATGTGTTTCTACCGCTCATCTAGTTTCTACCGTCCATCTACAAATCTGGCGAAATGTTCGAAATGAAGCAAAAAGCTTATCGCCTTGTCTAATTTTCCACCAATAAATTCTCCCGCGTGTGCCTATACCGCTCATCTGCTACCGTCCGTCGAAAACTTCCTTTCGTTACGTCTTTTCCCCAGTGATGAATGCCTGGTTAATGCCTGGTGGCGATGGCTCCCCGTCGACTGATACAACTCTTCGTTTCAGAAAAATTTCTTTTTTTTAAATATGTCTTTTAATCATTATCATTAATCATTTTATTCAATTTAATCGTATTAATCAACTTCAATCATTAATCATTCTTTTAATCTTTAAAACTCCAGCGCGAGTTGCCGAATTCTGACTCTACAAAATGTAAAACCGCGAACGCATGCAGCCACAGAACTTGAGCGCACGTGCGCCGTCGTAAATATTGCCTCGTTCTGTGGCTGCATACGTAAGCGCGTTGTTGCATTTCCTAGATTCTTGATCAGCCATGTGAAGCACAATTGTCCGGTGTTCTGAACCTTTGCACATGTGACATCTCGGCTGTTCAGCATATGCGAACCGACGGCAGGTTCTTAAGCAGCGTCCTGCGTTGACTACAGCGCATGTATAAAACGTCTTCATCCCATATGACAACGCATATTTACGAATTCCTGCGGACAATTCGCTGTATATAGTTCGGCAAACTTCCTCACCGCCAAATGATGTCGGCAGTCAGCAGTCTTGTGATATCGAGACGCTGTCATAGTGGGCTCAGCCGCGATGGCCCTCACCTGATCTGTCGCAGGACTCGCAGCACAGCCGTGGAAGGGAGCCTACAAGTAGCGCCGCCGCTCACGTAAGCGCAACATGTAAACTGTGTAAACTCCCCAGCCCGTGGCAGCTTCTTTCCGGTTCTGAGCGGAGCTTGCGTGAGGTGCGGAGTTCTTTCACTGTGACAGAAGCGGGATCGACGGATCTGCCGCGAGTCCGCAGCCGAGTTTCTGTGAAAAAGCGATGGCCTCGCAGAACCCAGTAAATAGCAACGCGAAGCCGCTACGGCTACGTATATTCAAACACCGACCACTGCCGCCAATTGTACACGCCTATTTTCGAGAGCATATGTAGGAAGCGTAAGATGGAAGCATCCGGGCCAGCTGTTTCCTTGGCTGTGGCCGGGCTGTCGGCGGAGCTGCCGTTTGCTAATGCATGTGTTCTAACGGACGATAAGCGTACTCGCTGCGTTCGCTGCTTTCCTATTGAGCGGTACCTTAGTCGATGCAGTTTTCTTACCCTGAACATCAGAATAGCACATTGTTCAGTGAGTAAGTCCCGCGCACTTAATGTTTTTCTTTATTTGCAACTGCGAACAACGTCTCTTGCCTGGTTGCCTTGTCCTGATGCAATAAAATTGAAGATGCCTTGAACCTTTTGTTCTACGCTCAAAGCAGCCTCTAGTCAGCATCTATGGCAAGTCCAGATTTCTCGGACATCAAAATGAATTGTAAGAAAAGTGTTTAGTATTTATTGTGAGACGCTGTTATGAAAATATTATACAGCATGAACTGAGAATGCCATGCGCAGTAAAATACTGCTTTTAAAATCCCTCCTTCGCTCGCGTAGTGTATATACTTAACTCTGACATAAGAAAGCCAATGGGGAGCGCAAAAGAAAGCCCCCAGAGGGGAGATCTGAGGATATACTGACGCTTATACTCAAATTTTATGACGTGTGAAAAAAAAAAAAAATGTCTTCATAAGCGGTTTCGCCGTTGAAAAATGACCTAGTCCAAAATTTCTCGCTATCCTGCGACGTAGCCTCTACGTAGCCTCTGCGTAGTTACCATATGTAGTCTTGCTCTATAAAACATATCACTGATGGCATATGCCACTGCGTTTCTGTACGTGCTTCACGTTATAAGTCCGATTCCTTCGGAATAGACCATGGTAAACGCATTCTTGGCGCATGCACGTGTAAGCAACTGCTGCTGCTGTACCTGCACTTCGTCCATGAGCGGTCGCTTTGAAAGAATAGCTGCCAGAGCGATCCAGGAAACTGCGCTTACAGCTGCGCGGCGCTATCGAAGGAGCAAGCGGTGCGGAAGTACACGTGCCATTCTATGGAGCGGCGGTTCTTTGCGCTCGCCTTTCTTTGACGAATGCGGGCCAAGCCGGGCCAGCTACACATATCCGTGGTTCGCTCTCGGCATTGCAGAATACTCCTTCGGTCTCAGAATTCCCTTCAATGTACTTTTTTCCCTTTAGTGGGAAATGTAGAGAGAACACCCCTCCCCACTGCCCCCTTACAGACGGTAAAAATTCAAAACGCATTTATGTGATTCGGTGAAGAGACAGAATTTTTTTGTAAGTTCTTTTCAGCTGTTTTATCTCTTGGCTGTTGTACTTATGGCAAATTCGTGCATCTCTTTCCCTTCATTTTCGTTATTTTTTTTTTTTTTTTTGCATAAGGGAAGAATTCGCAATCGAACTGAGGATGTAAAGATTAACAAAACGCAATATAGCTGCGACACACACAATCCGAAGTATACAGAAAATGCAATGTACGAACAAGAAATTTTAACGAAAGTCTACAAATATCATATTATTAATGATAAGCGATAATTGCAGTGAACGATAAATGATTCCAAACTGTACCGAGAAATGTACCGAAGGAGGAGAAAGAATAGGAATAAGGTCATAATGTCTCGCACATGGTAGAAAAAGTAAAAATGATCGCGGGGAAACAATCATCCCAGAGGCCCCCTTTAAATAGAAGCCGCGGTGTTCCAAATACGACGGGTATTTCTGAGATAGTTGGTTATGTTGATAGTAAACCGGAGAGGACGCGGTTCTTTTGCCTCGCGGGTAGCACGTAAAGCCATGGAACACGCTATACGGCAGCCTTCATTAAGGCGCGACGGAAGGGTCGCGTCTCTTGTGCCGACGTCGTGGCTTATACAGAAAAAGGACCCGAGGGCAATATGTAACAGATGGCAGCAATCAGCGCATCAATACCGTGCGGCTCTGCGATGAAATAACGCCCACTAGCAGTGTGGTGTCAAAGGTGGGCGAAATCGATGCGCTTCTGTTCACTACGGAAGATTCTTTTTCTTCTTCCACCGTCCTCCTTTCATCCCTTCCCTCGGGGCGCGGCTCAGGAATACACGTAGAGTGCGACAATTACTGTGCCTTTTCTTTCCGAGAGGAAACATTCATATTTTCTTCTATTCTAGCGAGCCTGTCTTTGTTGGCAGTGTTTGTCGATCTATGTATAGGCAATCAGTAGCTCTTCCCTACCAACATTTCGACTGGCCGGAAAGGTGAGGGAAGTGCCGAGTACCCCCAGTCGCCTCGGTGAATTAACCGCAATGAACGGGCGTCTTCATATATTTTTCCCCGGCAGGGAAAAGAAGAAGTAAAAAAAAAAAAAAAAAGAGGCTTCAAGTGTTGTGCGAGTGTTGAGTCTTCTTTGAAGGGCCAAAATTCTAAGCAATATATTGTGAGGAACCTTAACATATTTTTTTTTTTGTATTACTTAACGCCGTATGCTGCGTCTCGGTTTCATGTGACGATTTTCCTTTTGACCGGCCTTTTCCTCTTTCAGCTATTTGTAAGCAGAATGAAATGCTACCACTCCGCTCAGGAGTGCAGACACTCGCTCGTCGCAAACGAAGCCGCGCGTAATTTTTTTTTTCTTTTTGGCAGTCAAATTTGATGAAATACTCTTTTCGGGAGAAGCAGCTTCAGGCTTATAGAGAGTTCTAACTGAAAACTCCCAGCCACTACCATGCCTGGGTGGGCCTAGGCCACAAGGGTGGAATGAAGGATGCTGAAATTGTGTCATCTCGTTATATGACTGATGTGAGCCTGAGATTTGGTCCACTCTTAGCCGTCGGACAACGAAATTCAGGTCCCGCATGCACCTACCAAGGTGTTAATTGCGCAGTTCGGTGCGTTCACATGCGACCAGCACACACCAAACTGGAATGGTTCGTTGCATATACGTAGGGCGTGTACTTTTATGCAGCGTACTAAAACAGTTGCTGAGCAAACTGAAGCAAGTAACATTACTCCATAAGACACTGAAGTTTTAAAGACCCTGAGGGTGGCAGGAAGGAAAGTTGCTGGTAAAGCGGATTTAACAAAACCGGCAACAAAAACGAAAGGTTCACGGGGCAATCATTAACGATTTTCTCCTGCTTCTTTCTAATAGAAAGGTTAGTTACACTATCCATCTTCTTGCTAATGAGTGAGAGACAGAAATACTACATTAATATGAATTCGCAACGCTGAAGGCAACGTGAAGAAAAAAAATTAAAAGTAAAAAATAACTCGCAGGTTGAAAAGTCTTGCATCAAGAAACGAGCCTAACGAGGCAAAGTGACGACAGCTGGACGCACCTAGAGAGCACTCGTTCACACATTACGTTGGCGAACCTAACTAACACCGCTCAGTTATTTAAGCGTATTGAGTATGGCTACTGCGAGTTTTCCGAGAAAAATAATATATTTACTGCCGATAGAAGCATTTTTCAGAAATTACTAATATAGGCTGCTTGAAATAGAAAAAAAATTTCGAGTATACCCACTCAGCCGTATAGGTCGTCACGCGCTTAAAAAATCAAACGATGCATCGGCTAATTAGCTAAGATAGACCAATTAGCTTTCAGCTAATAAACGTATCGTGGTTAGTTTCAAAGGCCAGTTTGTAGCATTGGACTAAACGATATACAATATCAGTTTACGGAACGTGAAAAACTTGTTTTATGAAGTCGTGCAATAGGAAGAAATCTCGGCCGCTTTTTTTTTTTTTTTTTTTTTTTCTGCACAAAAGCGAAACAGAATCGGAGCCCATGAGGGATGCAAGAAGCCCTCAGCAAACGCAAGTCCGTTAGTGACGTGTTGCAGTGCGTATGGCACTAAATTGCAACTGCCTGGTTTATTGTGCTGCGGCACCCACTTTATTTTACGCCACCGCTCTCAAATATAACGCCTGCGGAGGTGGTAATGGCCACCGCTTTCGTTGCATTGGGCGACGAGGCTAAGGAAAGTGGACGCCGTAGTACAATATAACAGACCGTTGAAATGTGGTGCCGAGGACGTTGCAACACGCCTACAGCTGACACAAAGTTCGCTGTGGGCTTCCTGTGTGTACACGTCAGGTGCTCAGCTTTGTTTTAGGGCAGTGGTAGAGAACTTTGTCTTCATATTCTGCTAAGAAAGTTATATAGCATCGTTTAGTACGTGACTACGAACTCGTTATTGGCAGCAACCATCGGACTGCGTAATAAAAATTAATTAGAACATACTAGGTTTATAGTTCGCTAATTATAATGACTAATTAACCACTGACGTTCACCGCGCTTGAGAGTGTCTTCCTGCAAAGACGTGCTATTTCCACCGCCGTACATTTAGAACTTTTTTTTAGGTATTCGCTGAAACACGCGGTATATAGACGAGCTTTCCGCGACGTTTAATTCCTCATACTAAGAGGGAACACTTGTCATTCGCGTTTCGATAACCGTTGGCACATGACATAGCATTACAGCGGCAAGTACTTCAAATCATGTGCGCGTTATGCGCTGGTACCGGCTCCAACCTGTACAAAACGTCGCTCCCTGTATTACGGGAAGCCGAACGCAGAAAACACGCTACTGGGGGGAAAAGCTGAGTTCTGGGTTTCGGCTGAGTGATAAATTAATGTGCCTGAGGCCATTCTTTCGCGCGCTTATTTATTCTTCGTGTTCACTGCAGTTCGACGAAACCGTTCCAGTAAGCTTTCTTCCTTTCTTTTTACTATCGCTGCTGTTGTAGCTGCTCTTGTCACCTAACCATACAGACGCTTCAGCAAGGAAGGCGTCATTATCGAGTGCTTGCGCGGTTTCGCAGTTCTTCATACAACGCTTCCCCGCGCGGACCATCGTCACACAATGTACATCCATCACGAGTTTAAACGACAAAAACGGCAGCGCTTTTAATGACTGCAGAGTGGCGCCGGAGGTTTTCCCCGTTGTTCATAGCCCTTCCAGGCTTTCGGTCTCGGATGCTGCGGCCACCCAGGCGGCGCGGCAACACTCGCCAGAGCGTATAAACAATCGGGACGACGAAGTATCTGCAGAATTACTCCAAATGGTATGATTTCCCCATTATGATGCTCCGAAATTGCATTACCTAAAATT
This sequence comes from Amblyomma maculatum, assembly GCF_055883805.1. NCBI lineage: Eukaryota > Metazoa > Arthropoda > Arachnida > Ixodida > Ixodidae > Amblyomma > Amblyomma maculatum. The sequence continues at coordinate 35,002,664 of NC_139344.1, forward strand.
CTTTGGTCCTCTGGGATTCTAAAGAGCAATGTCGATCCTGAAAAATAAAAAAAGTTCTACGAGGCAATAACTTCCCACAATTTCATACCAACTGCATAGAATCTTATACGGTGCCATCAGTATTATAAATTATATTCCATAGTTTACGATAATGCGCGTGATTCCATGAGTTCCCATGAGCTTTTATGGGACTTGTATGTGACTTTTTATGCTATTTGATACAGACTGAGAAAATGCGAGGCTTCTGTCTCATAGAACTTTTCTCCCGAGTGTCCTGCTCCTTTTTTTCTCCGCGCTGAACCACTACCTCGTGTAAATTGTTTTCAGGTTTTCAGATTGTATGTTTACTTCCATTCTGTTGAGCTAGATTCGAGAGCTGACAATCGAAAACGCACAAATTTCGTAGAAATTTCTTTACAAAAAAAAAAACATTTTTCTTTCGGTCGATTCCCCTTACTCTGAATGCTCGTGAGCACACCGGGAACAAGAAGGCTTCTCCTCCTCATTCCTCGTACGCTTTTATTTGCGCGTATGTGTGTGCGAGCGAAGGTGCGCGCGTGTGTTGAGCAAATTAAAAGTGACGTATCTTCCCAAAGTGAGCGAAAGTATACGGCAATCGCGGGGTCGTACTACGCGCGTGTTTCGCGTGAAATACGGAGACGCCGGCGCGCAGGCGAAGTAAAACCCTGTCGAAAGTAGGTATTTGCGGCAGTAAAGCCTAAGCCCTGGGGACGGAGAGAGGCACGGAAAGAGTATCGCCGTCCATTGCACAAGCGCCGTGAGGAAAGTATGGTGAACCTTGGACTCAGGGGGGAGGGGGGGTAAAAGGATACAAGATGACAGCGGGCATTTGCGCGGTCATAAACTTCGCCGTGATAATTGCGGCTCTAAATCGTACTCAGACGTCGTAACGTCAGCGCCGAGAAGTCACAAATAATATCGAATGAGCGTTCGGTCTCCTCGGCCGGCAGCTGCGATGGAAACGGCTTCTGCAGCAGCCCATCGCAGTGGTCAGCCTCGACACCAGGGCCAGCGCGTGAAGCCGGGCTCGTAAAGCGCTGCTGCTGCTGCTTCTGGCAAATGCTCGGCAAACAGCCGGCGCGCAAGCCTCCCACGGTGGCGGGTTCTTTGTACTGCCCCAGAAGCGGGTCGTTTGCGGGCGCCAGACTCCGGCATCCTTGGCCGCGTCAGGCTGCGCGCATATCAAAGGCCCGTGTATGGCAACAATGAAGCGGCCCGACGCACGAACAAAATATGCCCCCTGGCACAAGAAAAGAAGGGCAAGAAAGGAGCGCCTGTTCGCCATGTTTCTTACAGCAGGGCTTGCCGACGGCACGCATCATCATGAATGAATGATGCTTGAACGCAAGTCGCAGCGAGTGCGTTTTGCTGCTCCTGCTGCTTCTGTTGTTTTTTGTGACTTGCACGTCAAGGACTTTTTTTATTTGGTTTTCGGGCTGCTTACGACGACGTTTTTTCCCGTTAACTACCGTTGTTTTATACCATATCGCGGCCTCACCCTTTCAGCCAAGAGAGGCTCCCTCTAATGTCAGGGTGTGGTGATAGCTTGAACAGAGGACCATGCGTTTGGCTTCATGGTATTTTAGTTGTGGCGGTCACAACAGCTGTTAACAACCTTACCAACCAAAGCACTCACGCACTCGTGCCAAAGGGCGGACGAAGCTGCCTAAATTTTTCATGCAAATGACACTGTTCCTAATAGCACACGTATACGTTCCGTATGGCCGCCTGTGGAAGGTCGAGGTTATCTCGGTAAAGGGGGCGAGCCTCAAGACGACTTAGATTTCTCCGCGTGTGGAAACGCTGTACGCCCAACTGATCCCTCTTGTCTCTTACGCGTTATTCATTTCCTTTCGCTAACGGCACTGACGCCTCCAGTCGCCCTTTGCTTGCGGCAACAATCCATTCGCCGGGCGAGACGCGTGGCAAATTAAGAGGCACGCTGGACTGTTGCAAATCCGTTGCGGCACTCTCGCGAATTAACGCTTGGCTTTTACTGCACTCGCAGATTGCTCGTCCAGCGCACTTTTTTTGGAAAAAAAAATAAAAAATCCGCGCGCCCCGTTTCCTTGGAATCGTGAAAACCCAAAGAGGGGGGAGGCAACAAGGCGAGGCTTGACGCTTTCGGTTGGCAAATTGAACGCCTCTGGGGGACGTGCCGCGGGCCTAACGGAGCGCCAGAGGCCTTGCTGGACCCGCGCGCTCGTGCTGTAATGATGAAGAATGATACAAGGAATAGCGCCGGTCAGTCTACGCGTGAGAGCTGCGCGAAGGGACGCAGATCTCCGCTCTCTTCCGACTCGCCTCGCAGTGAACCCATCTAAGCAAAAAAAAATTGAAAACTCTGGAAGCGAGCGCTGAAGAGGTTCGCAGCGCATTACTGCCCGCGTGAAGCCTTTCAGCAATGCGCACAGTTTTTGGGCCGCTCGCTCGCGGCATTCGTCTTTGTTATTGTCATCGCTTGATATTGACAAGGTTGTTCTGTTATTGCGGCAGTCACTTAAGCAGCCACGTGCTTGAAGAAGAGAAAGATAGCGTATATTCGTCTTGAGACGTGCGAAAGCTTGAGTAATCGACCTCGCCAGGCAGGCTGTGATGTATGTAAGCGATAGACTATGGACGGGGCGCGAGACGAGAAAAAAGCGGATAAATTCACTCACGGGTCTCACAAAATACGCAGGCCCTGTTGTCTGCCCTCGCCGCTCCGCCTCTTGTATTATTATTATGTTTGGTGCAAACACAAGTGCACCTTTTTAGTACTATATCCAATCCATCATAGAGCACCCTCAAAGGTGTCTCCCTCTCTCCTGCTCATAAATCTTGGCTTTTCTCGGCACGAACGTAGCTTGGCTCTTTCATCTGCCTGGTTTAATAAACATCCTCTCATGTATGGTTTGCAAAGCTCACACGACTATTACTGTACTATCCTTGTCCTTGACGATGAAAGGTTGCGCCATAAATAACCTAAAACTTGATTTGCTGCATTAGCACGCGATATACGTGTCACATGCGTCACATGCACATGTGACGGGACCAGGTTAAATCTTTACGGAAGTGGATACGAACGGATTTGTAGGTGACACTAGATATTATGGGATTACCGGCAATTGTAAGCATTATCCTGGTGATTGCGCCGCCGATGGAAAGAAAGAAGATAAGTTTTGGTATTATATAGTGACATAAGCCAAATTCTGCAGCCTTCGTCGGCGTGGACAAGACCTTCTTGAAGGATGTTGAAATCAGTCGAATTGTTTATCGGACAGTAAATAACACAGTCATAATGAAATATACAACTGCATATTTCGTTCTCAAGAAGGCGAGCGAAAATTTGGGAAAATATGCTTGCAAATTGCAGGAATCAAGAACCTCTAAATTTTACTAACGCTTTCGAAGAAAGTTCGAACGAATTTCAGTCTCCTTGACGTAAATTGCGCCATCGTAACGTCGCGGATTGCGCCCGATAAATTGGATGAAACAAGGAAAACAGAAAAAGTTACACAGGCGGGCAGCACTCCGACGCGGTGCACGCCATTGGGAATCTGCTTTACGCACTGAATAAGAGGAAAGCGGTCTCCCCTTAACTTTCGGAGACCTTTTCCTTACATGTCCCGAACCTGCCAACTGGAGTTTCCGGCCGCGCGGTCTCACTCGACTATCAAAGCGAAAAAAAAAAAAAAAATGCCTGCCCTTTTCTTTGGCTGACTGCACATCACGTGACTCCGCTCCGCAGCGTGCACCATCGGAAGCGTTTAATCTGAGCTGCCTGCGTGCGTATGGCGTAGACTCCCAGTGTTCGAGGCTCTGACAAACATGGCGATTCATTCCGACGCGCAGACCTTATGCTCGCCTGCGCGTCCCTGAATGACGGCCTTTCTCGCTGAAAAAAAAAAAAAAAAAGAAAAATAATCGATAAATGTGGAGACAAACGCGAAGGAAAGAGAAGAAAAAAAAAACGCGCGTAAGCGTTCGTATACAGAAGTTCTCTCGCGGGCTATTCAGTTCCCGCGGCGATGTCTGCCGGTAAAAACGCCTGCGACAGCCGATGCAAATGCTGGGCACTTCGGCGCTCAGTCGCGACCACGTACGGTGCAGATGTCGGCGTCATCGAAGTAGAGGGCGCGCTCTCACGAAAGGGTGACACTGACACGTGGAGGCACATAATCTGCATTGAGGTCTTCGTAGAGGAAGGCTGGAGGAGGAGAAGTTCGCTGTCAAAGGGACCCCGTCCCGCTCCTATGCCTGGCCTCGAAGCGTGCACAATGCGGCTGTGCAGCTCCACCGCCGGCGCGACCAACATTTTCGCGTCGGCCAACGCAAATGACGCCGATGTGTATCGCCTGCAGCATCCGTGTATTGGAGCTTTTGAAAGGGTTATGCGTGCCACTCCCTTTGGACGCAGGTCAGTAGTGGTGAACTGTTGCTTTGCAGCCCGTCGCCGAGCAGCGACTTTCCTTTGAGCTAAAGTTTTGCTGCAAATTTGCGGGTCACCATGTGTTCACAAAATGTAATCGAATCCTTCTTCGGGTACTCCGATGGATACTTGCGGGGCCATGTGATGCAGGTAGAGAACAGATATTAAAACCTGAAATTATGGCAATAGCCCTAATTTTAGACTTCGATTCATAAGATGATTGATGCCTGTACATCTGTCGGTGACCACGCCCTGTAACCATAATGAATAGTCAACTGCTGGAGTTGCCCCGCCGGGATGGCGCAGTGGTTACGGCGCTCGACTACTGTCCCCCAAAAAAGCGGGATCGAATCCCGGCCTCGGCGGCTGCGTTTCGATGGAGGCGAAACGGAGTGGCGTCCGTGTGCTGTGCGATGTCAGTGCACGTTAAAGAGCCCCAGGTGGTCGAAATTTCCGGAGTCCTCCACTACGGCGTCTCTCATAGCCTGAGTCGCTTTGGGACGTTAAACCCCACAAACAAACCAACCAACTGCTGGAGTGGTCGACCTCCTCGCTGGGATCGAGTTCCGGCATGAAGTGTGCGATAAAAGTTTGTGACAAACTCCCAGGGGAGTGTAAACGAACATTCTGCGTTCTTCGAAATTCCGCTACCTCTGCTGAACGTATTCGAACACGGGGCTTCTGATCGAAGACATCCGCGCAATGTGTTTTTCTCGCGATCTACAGTTTTCTTGCAGAAAATACTTTCACAAATCGCAGTGCGTTTTTAAAGGGTTATTTTATCTAACTGATTCTTTGCCGCGCTTACCACTGTACGATAACCCTGCGTGCTACCGGCGCTAGCCAATAACACCGGCTTAAACAAACAGGGGAGCTTGTCAAGACCTTTGCGATGGTTTACGTGCAGTGGTCTGTACATGCGCAGCATATGTGTCAAGTTGGAGGCTGGTTTGCGACAGGGATTCGAACCGATGACGTATGTGCGCCCGATTGTAAAGGCACCTAATTTTAAGAGTACGTGTCCACCGGGACGTAAGACATATACTGCGCCTTTCCTTTTCCCGACAACGAAACCACCTGAAGGCCTTCAACACTCTGCCAACCTCTGTGGCAGTCTCTCAATGCCAAACATTCGCGGAATGAAAAGGCGGGGTTAAATTCGCTACCACGTCTACACTGAAGGCAAAGCTTAAGCGTCCTCTTAATTTTTAAACGCTATAGTTAGGTAGAATGGCACTATACGCGACTGGGGGCAACTTCAAAAATGTCTGGCGCACCGCAACACTGCAGGGACGTTGGACTCGCTCGCTCTTCGGCTCTAGTCTTCTTGACCATCCCTCTCTGCCAGGACAACTCGACAATGGCCGTGTCCGAAGTTGCGCCCAAATAAAGCCGCAATGTTCGCCGGATAGCGTGGGTTTCGTGCAAATTGGACCGTCGCACCAGCGGTGGAAACGGGATGGTACCGATACAACGTGTCCTTTGCGGCGAGCCTCGTAAATGAGCTGGCTCCTGTATTGACCTCCGCCAGACATGCCTATAAACCACGGCGAGCCCTCCGGCAAGGAGTCGTATAGTCGGCGATGTTTCGCCAAGTAGGCTCGGGCTTATGCGGACGGAAATAGCTCAGCACGTTCCGCGCGTGTCAGATGTAAACTGTCTCGGCACGCTTAACATTCCCTCCCGACCTTCCGCGCGATTGCAGCGCCATTTCCTATTTACGGCAGGTGACACAGATGACGCAGGAGGAAAAAGAAACAGAAGAGGTAAGGAAGAAATGTGCAGCGAGCAACTGAGTGGGGCACGAATACAGAGAGAGAGAGAGAAATAGTAGAATCGGAAAGCAGGGAGGGGTAACTGGGCGATGCCCAGTACGCTACCCTACACGTGGGGAGGGGAACAAAAGACGAAAAAGGAAAAAAAAAAGAGCACCGAGGAAAGAAGTTTCTCACGTGTCCAGATGTCTATAGTAAAAGGGGATTGAGAGTGTACACTCAAGGTCTAGAACTCAACGGCAGAGGATTCCATTCTACACTATGCTATGCTATTCCTAGAAAAAAAGTAATGCGTACTCGCCAAAATGTTATACTTTAGGCAATACTTCTGCGGAGAGCTCCGAATTGACGCTTAAACTCGTTGGATCTCCTGTGACAACCAAACTCTTCCTATACAGAGGCGCTTCTGCACGTCGTGATCGTGATCGCTATGCCCCGTAGATAAACCGGCTCCACTTTTCAGAGCCCAAATGTGCCACTCTGCAGCCGGCGAGCCAGCGCAACGCGTCCAGGCAATTATCGCGCTGGTAGGAAGAGCAAACGAAACATATGAGTTGTTCGAGCGTGCGAAGTGATATCGATCCGCGAGCACCGCGTCGCCAACCACGCATTAGGCGCGCAGCTCTCGGTGGTTGGATTTATATTGTGCCAACTGTTGGTACCGTTTGGCCATTGACAGACGGGTGGGAACCCGATGATGCCATTCGTGCGCGCGATTAGCGTTTATACCTGGATCAAACCGCTAAATGCGCCTGCGGTCTTTCAAGCAATTCTGCACTCAGTAAGCAACGCCTGTGTTTTCGTTTTCTCATTGCAGTGATAAAGAATGCTGTCAGAACAGTCCTTATCAGGGGTGTACTAATAGTATTTTTTTAACAACTTGAAACGATTACGTACAGTGCAGCTATAGAATCTAATACGAACAGTTTAAAATCTGAATCAAACCCGAATTGCATATTCTTAGGAATTCAGTGAGCAATCATGGGAAACAGCGAAGCATTTGCGGTGGCGCTACTTCTTGTGTTTCATATCTATAGTTAATAAAAGGCGCAGAACCGTCTCCATTGGCTGAAGGCAACGTAAAGTCAGTATATTAAATTCATCATCGTAAAGTCGTAGGCATAGGAAAAGTACCTTTTTCTGTTGATGACGAGAGAGACAAACCGACTGCCACATCTCAGTTCACAGGGTTTTTTTTTTTTTTTTTTAATGTCTCCAGATTTATTTCTGAAGAACTATGACAGATAATGCCTGTGAATTATGTGCAGGTGAGTTGTACAGCAAAGTGGACATCATGTACGCAAGATATCCTAATTAAATGATTAGAGAACTGTTTAACAAAAATTGACCAATTAAATTTTACTCCTGAATAAAAGACAACAGGACTGTGCAAAATGAAAGGCCGTCTTCGTCAGCAATGAGTTCTTTGTTTAAATGTTCTTTCTCGAAAATATGGTTCGAAATATCTAACATAAAAATGCGCATCTGAAATCTATGAGTTCGCCATTCAATAATGCATCTTTACAAAATGTTATAGCTCGCAATTAATGTCCATAAAATACAGACGGCGATTGTGTATTTGCCGATGTAGAATACGATAGCACGATTTTAACATTACCACACGCAGCGCAATGTCATTTGATAATTATGCAAATCGGAAAAGCCCCCCAAACAAGCGTTAAAATGCGCACTTTTGGAGTTCGCTATTTGTAAGTACGCGGCCGATTAAGAACATTTAAAAACTGGGCTCCCCTTCTATGTGGCAGAGGGCCTCTAATATCGCAAACATAATATTGTCCCAAAATAATAATTCAAACTATATTAGCTAATTTTCCTTAATAAATGGTCAAATCACTACGCCTTATGAAGTCTACGATAATACACATCGGAATGCACACCTTTCCAGACAGCCCTCGCCTGTCTCCCGTAGTACTTGAAGTACGCAAACGCTGTGAAAATTACCCAGCACGGAGACGGGCGGGGACAGCGAGAATTACGAATAAGCCATGGTCTAGCGTGCCTGGGTCCTGCAGCGTCGTCCAATCTCTCGCGGAATGTATGAGCATTGTGAACGCCGCTGTGCTAACGGACATCTTCCAACTGGGAATATCCGGTTGGAGCCAACGGCTTGTCTTCGTCGATAGAACTAAGGCCGTCCAGAGGCCCCGTTTTCTAACGATTCTTCCGCGATCCATATTTTTCACCATTACAATAGCGCCCAACACGATGGGAGGCGGGGCATAATGGGACGATAGAAAGCAACGCACGCTGCCGACTCCCACATAAAGCGCGGTGCTGTTGGATGGCAAAGAAGCAAAAGACTATAATGCGGTCCGCGGAACCGATTTCCTAACGATCCTGGTCCGCACAAAATGGCTCATCGTACCGCAAAATGCGGTACCAGGCGCGTTTTTTTTGTAATGGCAGCCTCTTCGATTTACTACTTTTTCACTTCTCGATAATTGTCACCTGCCGTCTGTGAGGTGAGGGCTGGTAGCCAGCAAGCAATTCACTTAGCCACTTCTGGCATGATCGACTGAAAAGGGCCGAAAAAAGAAAAAAAAAAAGAATTCTTGCAAAATCCGGTCCCAGCCAAGATTTTGCCTGATCGTGTGCACGCGCTTTGTAGTTTCAATCGACGAAAAGAAATGAGCAAGACATAGCGCGATTTCCCACTCCGCTGCGGTGAACGACCATGCGAAAGTAGATTCTAAGCTCTCCAATTGTGGGAAAGTTTTTAACAGAAAGGAGCGCGAAACTCCGCCTCACGAATGACAAAAAAAAAATTCCCGCAATACAATTGTTCGCTGGGAGAAATTGGAAATAAAGACGCGGGTTTCTCGGCTAATAGAAATTAAAATCAAACATGCTGCGCATATCAGAGCGGCGGCACTCGCGCAGAGGAGGTGGGAAGTAATCTTCCTCCTTTCGGGTACAAGCGAAGAATGAAAACACTCTTAGAAGTGTTACGCAATTCCTTAAACACCTTCGAGTGAACGACAATGACACAGTTTAATATTCCTTTGTCAAAAAAAAAAAAGAACAACTCGGGAATAAAAGAGCAGACTTGTTCATGCTCGCCCGTTTCGCTGCTACGTGCCACGGCAAAATCAGTCAAGCTCCAGTTAACGGCAGCACCTATAAAATGGGCTTAGAAATGGAAGCCGAAGGGCGTTTTACAGAGGAAAGGTGGGAGAGCAGCGTTCCGCCAATGCGCCGCGCGCCTGTGCGAATTGCCCCATTCCCGTTACATTCCTTAGGTTCTTCGCGTTTAATTTGCTAAGCCTTCCATTAGGTGGACCGCCGTGGCTACAAAACTAGGGAAGAACTTCTGGCGTTGAGCAATCGCGCTGTTAACGCTGGCTGCCTGGATCTTTAATCTTTGGCAACCGCCGGCCTTTTCTTCGAGCCACTTTATTCGCATTCAGTTTCAGTTCCTGGGCCTTCTTTCACTGCTTAAGCGGCGATGCGGCAGTATTCCCCCCTAAACACACACACACACACACACACACACACACACACACACACACACACACACACACACACACACACACACACACACACACACACACACACACACACACACACACACACACACACACACACACACACACACACACACACACACACACACACACACACACACACACACACACACACTTTTCGAAAATTTGATGTCTCTTGTCAAGCCACCAACTCAAGCGTGACTAGCCTCTACCTTTCATGCAGTACCAACCACCTCCCCACTGGGCCCCAGCTAGAGGGCAGTGCATTCCCTTCAGAAATAGTGTTCCTGTATATGCATATACAGGAACACTATTCAGAAGAGCTATGTACCAGCTACCCACCCACCTGCAGCCAATTCTAGCCATCAAAAAGGTCATTCATTACCACCCAGCTACCGTCTCCTTCCAATAAGCCTCCACTCAATAAAAGCCCGCGCAGCGCCGAAAAAAAAAAAAAGAACGATGGTCAACTTAACGTGGTTAGGCCAAATACGAGTTAGGTGGGCTAACACTTCGGTATTCACTTAGGTTTCAGGTTATACCTACTCGTTAGCACGCAGCCGTAATCTACTACATTATCTGAAAAACCGCCCGATATACACATACATCCCCGCCTTTAACAAGCTGCACACTAACGTGCCTGGAGGTGGTGGTAAGCATTTAATACAAAAGGTGAGAATGCTTGGAGAGCCACCCCTAGTGGGCCGCTCCCCTCACAATACTAGGTGGAGTCCATTATTCCGGGACTCCATTGGCCTGGGCCGCCACATGAGCTCGCTGGACCAGCGCTTGTTGTGCCGCTAGATCCAGGCAGCCGAGTAGGGCCGCCTCCCAGTCCTCTTGGGTAGGGGAAGGAGTAACGTGCCTGGGAACGTACTAAAAGGTCCCGGTAGTTTATATTTCCATCTCAGAAGTCCTGCCTAAGTTGGCAGCTCCCGCCATTTCGTCCACGACACGTGGTCTCGTGACATCACCCAAGCCGCCGGCCATTCCGTATCTGGCCGCGTCACCTACCAATTACCGCATGCCAGAGGGGCATGCTTATCAGGCGAACCGCGCGGGTACCCGTAAAAAAAAATAAAAAAAAAAGCCTGGTCGGAATGCAGAAGTGGATGTCTTAGTGCTATAGCGTACCAAAAGCAACTGCGAAATCCACATTAAAGGGACACTAAAGATAGCCAAAGATGATATGAAAATCGAATAAACTACATTTGGTGACACTGTCGCCGCATATCCGGCAGCAAAAAATTGAATAATTGCTGAGATATTGCGATAAGAAGTTGGGGTTTTTTCTTGCTCCCGCCGGTCGAATTCAAACTGTGGCCTCCAACTACGTAGTTGGAGTTGAGTGACGCACACTATGACGTAAGCGGAGACTCCGTGATAGCTAGCGAGCCGGCGCGGCCCACGGCGTCGCATCCCTCAAGGGCCAACTTGGCAACAGCGTACTCGCAATGACGGCCTCAGCCGAAATAAATAAAACGATGAAGAGAGTAATTTACCGAGCGATGGGCCCAAAAAGGAAGAAAAAAAAACATAGAGCGCTTATAATGCACAATACTTTACATGTTTCTCAAGCTTTTGAGCTCCTTCTTGCACTGTGTATAAACAAACCGAGCCCTCGGTCATCGCAACGCTTCCCGACATGTTTACATACAAATAAGATTTAGTTACCAGCAAAATAGTGTCCTCGCTGCTGCGCTTGTCAGTTTTGAAGCTTCGTCGCACTTTTTTCATTCAAGGTTTGTGCTACAGCTCCATGTTCAGCGAAAATTACGTCCACGGTAGCAGAACATGACCGAAGTGCCGGCGCCACTACATTTGCCAGCGCTGTGAAATTCCACATGTTAAAATGGATCCAGTGCACAATATAGTGCGCATAGGGATCCAGAACATTAGTTGCAAGACGTGAGAGCAGGCAGCATGCGCCGATGATCAAGAAGTTGTAATTTTTAGACTGGCAGCAGAAACACTTTATTGTAAATGGGGCCATGACATAAAAACTATAAATATTTCCAAGCTTCTTGTGGCGCGGCTTGATCTTTTATTTTGTCATGTTATTGATGTCATATGTGTCTTTTTTCTGTACGTCCTCGGTCAGGAAATAAAGAAAAAAAAAAAGCGGCGTAGCCGAGCGGTTATCGCCGAACGTTACGGAGCAAGCAGTAGTGAGTTCGAGTCTTACCTCTTCTGGGGTTTTTTTTTAATATTTTTTTACAAATAGATTTTTTTAACCTTTTGTAATGTATTTCTGGTGCTTCGTTATTTTTAGTTTTTACTTTTTACCCGAGGCCCTTTTTTTCGCCGGGCGACGAGCGCAATATATCGACGCTCTCCTTGGTATGAGCGGCAAGTATGCCCCTTTTGTTTACGACGCCTGCAAATAGCACGTTGAAGGTCTTGTTGACGCAGTATATGTTGGTCAGATGTGCCATGATTTAGTCAACAATTGAATGATAATGCGTTTTTCCTTCGGTACTTAGCATATGTATGCTTTTCGTGGCGTACGTAGCTGCAGTCAAGCGGTCAGGTCGCAGTCGAAGCGGCAACGACGGTGATTTGTTGGCGTAGAAGTGTGAACGAAGGAGTGTGTCGGCGGTAGCGGATTTCGCTCGCTCGTGCCTCCGAATGCTCAAATGGGAACCAGCAAGGCGCATCTGCTGCTCCAAGCTCGTAATTCAGGCACTGCAGGTTCAAACAAACTATCCGAGTGCGCACGAAATGCCTGAGCCGAAACATAACCAAAACTGAAGTGGGCGCCTGTGGCGCCTCCAAGTATATTTTTGTATTTGCCTTGCAACGTTTACGTTGTCTTTTCGCTGTCGTTTACGTATGATAAAATCGTGTTATCATGTTTGAGAAAAAACGTACTACCGCATTCAAACATGCAACGTAATTCGCATTTGTCAGCCTCCGGGATCCCTAGCGCGTCACGTGATTTGTAGTTGCGAGCCTCGGCCGTTTGGCTGTGGTGGCGATACCTGTATTTCTGTTATTCTTCTTTACTACCTTATAACAGCTCTGTTTTCAGTAAGAGTGGTCTTTTTGTAATCAGGAACTGGCATTCTATCGATGCAAACCCACTTCCTTTCTCTCTTTAGTGTCCCTTTAAGAGACACAGTGGGGCAACCAGCAGCCATTTATAAAACCATCAGCCATCTCCTCACCCCACACCCTATCAATGAGGAGTCACCCGCCATCCTCGACCCACTTGCGCCAAACGGCACCTTCCAAGTAATGCATCTCCTTACATTACGTAAAAGTACTCGCTACAGAGTAAGAGCGCCAAAGCAAACACCCAGAGTAAACCCAACTGCTTTCGCAAAATTGTCGCACCTGATGCCTCGTCCTCCCGTATTTTCTTTCTTTTTTTACAGTTTGACCCTACTCTTGAGCATGCCAGACATAAATTAAAGAATAAAAGAGAAGGCTTCAACGCTGCTGAATCGAATATGGAGCGAAAGCATTAGCTACGGTTGACCGAGCGTTCTTCTTCCTCTTCTTCTCCTGCTTCGTCGTCTTCTTCATCGTCATCGTCGTCTTCTTTTTCTTCTTCGTCTTCCTTGCTGCTGTTCAAGGTCATTCGTGGCCGCGGCCACGACATACGCGACGAGCTGAAACCTGGCGTAATGTTGCTTTCGTAACAAAACAGGACGTCATGACTCCGAGCAGCCCCGTCATTTAGCTGCCGTTTCCAGACGAGTAGCGCTTTTTTATTTATTTCTGGGGGCATGTGCGCACTGCCCTTACCATTTAATAATGCGTCGGAACGTAGCATCGGAACGTCCATTTGCAAGCAAAAACAACCGATGTTTGCAAGACGTGGCCAGTGCTCCGGCAAGTGGTAATTGGCAGGTGACGTGGCCAAGTGGTAATTGGTAAGCAGGTAGTGTGACGTTACGGAACCACGAAATATGGCCGAGTTGGCAGATGTTGCAGGCGGCAGGCGCAAGTACAACTCATACCTAAGAGCCTAAGGCATCGCAGTTCGTCGATACCATTACGCGATAACAAAGGGACGCATGAACGAATGCAAGAGGATATGTAAGCCCCTGGACTGTACCTTGCGATTACCCTGCCATCAGATACACAGAAGAACTTGCACCAACTTGGCATTCGAGAACAAGACAGATAGCAGAGAAATCACGTACGGTTTCATGCCGTTTCAGCGGCCCCGCTTACTACACCTCCTGTATACTACAGAACAATCTCCTCCATGAGTCGTTGGTGGTAGGTGGGCATCATACATGCCAGAAATTATATGAGAGAAACTACTGTGAGTAAAAAATTCTATATAATTGGAGAGTAAAGGGAGGACAAGGAAAAGCAGCAAACGTAAAAAAAAAAAAACCAGCACGCCCTATATAACAATGGAGTGACACGCAAGCGCACGGAAAAGGGAGCACAACAACAGCATAACGCACACACACACACACACAAAACAGCGTAGTAAGGTGCAGCAGTGCGGTGCGGAAGCGTTGAATTATCATATTCATAGCAGCGAAGGAGATCGAAAGGACAACCCACAAGTTTTGAAGCGTGCTGTTTTCTCGTGTGCTTTTCTTTCATGGCGTGACTAAAGGGATACATCAACGAACGCAAGGGAATATCATGTGATTGATAACGCAGCGCGTGACGTCAAACCCCGTGCTGCCCATCTTAAGATTACCTAGTCACGTGACTATTCTGTCACGAACGACGCGTACGCTGGCGGCTCCGACGACGCACAGTTTTCTGGGACACCGGGCCAAGAAGTGAGTCCCGTGGATCCAGCATGGGCATTAGCTTAACGCCGGCGTATTTCTTTGCTGTAAAGCTGCTTTTTATCCATCAAAGTTTTTGCCCAACACTCAGCGTTCGAAACATGACCCACCTTGTAATTTTATTTTTTTTTTTTTCTCAGTCTTGTACATGAAACCACACAACCTTTTTTAGCGCTCATTTTCAGCGTCGCCTTTGCCTTTTTGCGTCCCCATACAAACCATGGAATGAAACGGTTATTCTCTCGTGCATCGTCCACTTAGTCTCAGCGATGACGTCATACTGTAAGTGTAACTGATTTACGAGTATAACTGGCATTTCAAGTCCTCTTAAACGCGTCATCTTGCATTAGGCACCTTAGGGAAGGCAGATCCAAATGCGGCCGAGTCATTGCTCGGCTTTTAACCTATACGTATAGGTGGACGTATTTCTGAGCGGAATATGGATGCCGTTTCGAACGAGATTCGAGATAAGTTTTTCCAGCACTTGGCTGAAGTTTGATTCATATACTGCTGTGTCCCAGCCTTTCTAGCTTGAGGCACCTCCTGCTCGCTTGAACGGTTTGCTGGCGATAAATGCTAGCGCCAACCGGACGAAGACGAACAAGGAGCGTGAGAGCTCGAACTTCCTTAGCAATAGGCTCAACTGCGCGCTCAAAATGACGGTAAAGAGTGGCATCCCGTAAATAGAATGGCGCATTTGGTTTTGCGAAAACAAGTACGGCGACTTGTATTTCTTTTTTTTTTTTCAGTTTGATATACATTAGCGTTTTCCATCGCGCAGCTACTTCATTCAATGCGCTGCCTAAGGCTGCCCGAAATTTCCTCGCTCTTGCTGCTTTCTGCGGGAGGCTCCCGCTGTGTTGCACGACGTGCGTGTCCAAAAAAAAAAAAAAAAAAGTAGAAGCCCTGTAGGCGGCAGTGGAGAAGATCGCCGCCGCCGAGCAGGAGCTTACGCACGAGCGGAACGCGCGGGGCATAGAGAGCGAAGTCAAAGAAGTTCATTATCCTCGAAGAAGGCGTTCCGTGGAGCGCGGACAAGGATCTCGTCTACGGCGCCCGTCGCGCCGCTATCATTAGGACAATCAACCCTGCCACAGCCCAGCCTCCGTTTCACAGCGTGAGCGCGCCTCGTTTCCCGCCGATAGTGCCTTGTCCCCCCCCCCCCCCCCCCCCCCCCCCCCCCGCCTGCACGCGCGACCCGTGATAGGAGCAGCCGCGGCTCGGTTGCGGACACGCCGCTCGCTCAGGATAAAAAAAAGAAAGGAAAAAGTCAGAAAAGAGGTAAGCGAAGAAACCGCACCCGGCCCAAACTTTTCGAAAGCATGAGCTCGTGCAACGCACAAGAACGGAGCCTGATCCGAGCAGAGCATGCGTAAGTAGCTCGCGCACGTATGCAGGTATGCAAGCATGCGCACGCATCTTCGTGTACAGGCTGCATTGCGCATGCGTGCGTGCGCGGCGTCTGCCCAGGGGCAAGTGTCCGCGTGTTCGCGTTCGTGCACTGTGTATTACTTCTCATTTGAAGACAGTCCTCCTGGTCTTCGTTTATGCCGTGTCACCCGTCCTGTAGCTTAAAAAGAGTCTTTATTTTTGACTGCCATTTGTATTTTACGACCATCGAAGCTTATCAACAGGGCTGCGGAAACAGAGGAGACATGAATAAATAGTTATTTCCTGATGATAGTCTCGTTTTGTCAAGATAGTCAGCGTCATGACAAATTATACTCAATAATATAAGGTAATATAATGAGCGTGACATAGGCCGAGATCGTTAGATCAGATTAAAACTGCAGCTAACGCTACTAAGGTGGTTTTGAAAGAATACTAAGAGTAAAAAAATGCTGATATCTTTCATACGGATTCTAGCAGCCGCTTTTGCCTTCTGTCGCGGTGCTGATGACAGCAACAGCGGCAACATAATGACAAACGTTAAAAAACCTAGAATATATACCCATTAATTACGGACGCGAGAATTTTTAAAGAGGAAGTTGCCTACGAACGCGTTTTTTGCATATCGTAAGATAACATGATAACAACCAATACAGCCGGAGATCCTTCGTCGACATGCTTTTAATTTTTTTTTTGCTAATATATCGCCTGTTGACTCTCTGTGACATTAATTATGCTGAGGCATGGAAAAGGAAAGAAAAATGAAGAGCCTCTGCCAGTCTGAACTACCCGAAAACTACTTTAGAAGGAAGATTTTTCCTCGTAATCTTAGACCATACTAATCAATATGTTCACGAGAGTGTCTACTAGACTCCGCAGTTGCCTCACAATTAAAAGCGATGTCCAAAAACCTTGGCCTTGTGACTACATGACGAGAACGAAAGAACCCTAAGCAATTGGCCCTAGCAGCATTTATCAGTGGCCATTAGTATGCACTGTGATAATTAGGGCTGCGGCCATATGCACAGTTGTCCCTGCAAGCGACAGTAATTGCAATGCCGCTGCAATGATGGCCACAATGTTAGCTTTGTGATTACTCTTTCGCAGGTATTTCAAGAGATGAAGCAGTTAAGGTCGCTTTGATGTATGAAAGGAGCGAAAATTCGTTACAACGTTTTAGGTGACGTAAATATCTATGGTGAAAAATATTTTTTGAACGCCATCTTTTATCTTGCTCAGTAGATGCTGCAGACTTCGAAGTATAATTTGAAGTTTCGAAAGTTTTTGAAGGAAATATTACTGGTAGGCAGCAAAACAACGTTCTCAAGGAATTCTATTGCAATGTTTGGGTGCTTTTTGACAACAGTAAAACGCACGTTATTCGATCTGTAACTCAGCTTTCTTCACTTGCCTTAGCGCAGTCTTAAAGCTTACTTGTCTGTTCTTTCTTACTTTGACTGTAGTGAAGTCCAACCGGCTTAAGGCAACGTCGCCGAACGAGCATGGTATTAGGCTATAGTGCCACGAAGACTTTGTTCCTTGTCTTATATTCGTCATTACTGCAGCAAGTGCACCGCGCATAGAAGAAAGAATTAAAATAGTCTCAAACTTGGAATGTTCGCGCCAATTGAATGTAAATACGACCATACTGTCAACGCGCCTTTGCACGCTCAGCAAGAAAAAAAAAGGAAAAAAAAAAGAATTAAAAGATGTCCAAAACAGATAACCTAAAGCGACCATCATTTTGTTAGCGGTAAAAACACGGACACAAAGAGCATAACTTTCATGCCAAAAGGCCACCTGCTGGCAAAAATAAAAAATAAGGTTAAGAATAAATGAAGCTATCAAGATATTTCAGCAAAAGAGAAGCTTTAACGTATTTTCTTTACGTTTTAATAGTGCAAAGCAAACAAACCATATATATTAGTGATGCCTGCATTTGCAAGTGGCTGCTATGTTCAGCGGTACTTGCAATCCACTTGTGGTCCTCATTTTTGGCCGACTCAAATGTGCCATCTTAGTCATGAGATGCGTAACTGCTTTACGTGCAACTCCTTCCCGCACAGTTCCCAATGGCCGATTATAAAAGAGGTATATTGGACAGGGATGCTCACAATTTTCGCCTTCCTCGCAAGGTAGCAGCGGTAGCCAACGTAATGCAGTCCCGAGAAAGGCCGTGCCTGTAAATGAATTCCCACATTAAGAGAGATATTCGCAGCTCATGCAGGAACAACAAACACCTTGTTCACAAACAATCTTACACGTAGTAGAGCAGCCTGGCGAACAAAAAGAACTCCATGTGCGGTCTTCACACGTGATTTCCCGCTGACTTTCTTGCCAAGATATGAGCAAGAGCTTTTGGATACCACCTGTTCAAAAAGTGACTAGTTTTTGTATGCACAAGTTTCGGGTGTCCATGAATTGTCGCGCCATCTGGAAGCAGTCAATATAAACTTTTTACTATTGCCGTCATTGTCTTTTAGAAAACACATTTTTCTCTCTTTTTTTTCTATCTTAATTAATTATATGGCTGTTATATTTAAGAATTTTGGCCACTGTAAGTCTTCAACTAACTTTATTTTCCATGGGGGTTGTGTATTCATCAACAATCTGAAAGTTTGCAACTTAGCCGCAGTTGTCTTTAATGGCCGTGAGCCACTATTTGAATGCACCCGAATTTGTACCAATTCAAACCACCGCTTATATATATATATATATATATATATATATATATATATATATATATATATATATATATATATATATATATATATATATATATATAATATGTGGGAAGTTTCGCCACTGGTAGTATTGAAGAGCTCCGACATGAGCAACATGAGCATCCCCAACACACCCCGTACGTGGCGCGCCCTGCTGTCAGTACACGAAAAGCTTCACCTGCCAAGTTGATCGAGGGTGCGCTGATGAGGTAGGCCGTCATGGCTATAGGTATCGGACTGCATGACTTGCAAAACATTGTACAGCGTCACCAGCTCCCAACAAACCACGTGACCTATGAGGAGCGGCAGCCAAGGTCAATCGCATGGTCGTGCTACTGGGGGCCAAACGCGTGCGAAAACAACTGCCAGCGACATAAAATAATACGATGGGCTTCAAACGAAGCCAATATATTTACTTGCAAATACTAGATTGATTGAGTAAATAAATATACGCCAGAGTATAAAAAGAAAAGAAAAAAGTAACATGATCATGGGCATAAATAATAGATAATCAACTTTTTCTTTAAATAACAACGGCTAATTAATGTTATACGTAGTCCAGACGTCATTTAACGTCACTAACTTTAGTTGGCCTCCCAATTTTCAGAAGGCGCTGGAGTGTCCATGAGCCGCCATGTTTTAATCGTATCGGCGTCTATGGAGCCTTAGCTACTGCGTGGCTACTGCTGCGCGCGCGCCTTCTCGGACGATCGGACGGTGCTGTGTCACTTCTCCTGGAGACGTCGCGTCGCGGGGAGCGGCGGCGTACGTCGTGGATGCACACCTGCCCGAACGGCGTCTGAATGCGTCTCTTTGGAATTTAATGACGCAGGTGAGCATTTATAAATGCGATAACATTTATTGCCTCATGCTTCGCGTCATTAGAAAATGAGCAAAATCGTAACCAGAAAGTGGGACCAGAAAAACATATCTGTCAATCACCCAAATATCGATAATAAGAAATCAATCAGTGACAATTAATCATGGTAAGTAAGGTTTGATTAGTCACAATCATAGATAGTAATAGTCAGTCAGTCATGGTTGTATTCGTAGTCATGACCATGAGTATGACTATGTGACTATGAATATCCATTATTATGTTTGAATAATCATGACTATGGCTAATCCTGACTGATTAAGGCAAACCATGACTATGATTCACCATAAATGACTATGACGAACTATAACTACCCATGGGTAAGAACATGACTCGCTATGATTACGACCGTGAAAAAATTCTAGAGGGCACTTAAGGATCACGAAAGTGCGATGAGGCGAAAGTCATTATAGCGCGGTGTATCGTAGCCCTCCACTAAGGCACCGTTGTTTTCCTCTCTTCTTTCACTCCCACCATCCTCTCTTACTTTACGGCGTGATGCATGTCTCCGTGGAGAATTGTGACAGATACTGCGCCTTTTCTATCCTGTAAATCAATTTCAAACGCCGCTGATGCCTGCTGCACTAACGCCTCCTAGACATCTGGGTCTGCTTCTGTTTGCTGTGTGGTGCGACGTTCGAGGAAGCGGCAAATGGAAGGCGTCGTATGGACGCCTGGATCGGATGCCCAGCGGGGTCAGCTTCGTCTATGCATGAATCGCCTTGTGACGTCATGACCTGTCGTGACGGAACATCGCGCGCCCCTTGTAGAACACAACCAACGTTTCATTGAAGGCGTCAAAGTTCACCGGCGTTCCATAAATCATTTACAGGAAATGAAAGGCGAAGTGTCTGTCAATCGCGCAATACCGCTATCCTCACGGTAGACAAGAGGAATTAGGATGAACGTTTCACGATCGGGGCGTGGCGCAGTTGGCAGAGCAATCTGTTGGGGGTTCAAGGGACAAGGGTTCGATTCCCGCCTCTGCCTCTGTGACAGCCCCTGCTACCAACGATGAGGATTAAAGGGCTTTCGCCTTAATATGACTATGACACGTCGATGGCACCACTGCATGCCCAGACACGTCTGAACATGACAGGCGTTGCCATAGTTACAGTGGTGGCGCCGCTGCAAGCCCAGAAAAGAAACGCTATCACGTGTCGTGACGCTGGGACTAAGTCGACCCGGCCTTCACTTGGTAGCGTGCAGAGACTCCGGGTTGATGAAGGATTGAAACTTCGAAGTTGGTAAAATATATACAAGCAGGTTTCATGGCACTTTGAGAAAACTTATTTACATGAAAAAAAAGGGTATATCAGCAAAATGGCAAGCGTTAAGAGTTCATAGCGAGAAGCGTCTGAATGAGCCGTTTACCCAGGGCTCAGAGCGTCTTTTCGTGCTCTGCAACGTCCTTAAATCCCCCTATGTCCAACCCCTCTCTGAAGATGCTGACCAATCAGTTCCAGGGCACACACTTCAGATATCGGCAACCAATTGGTCACATCACTTCACTGATGGTCTGATGCACTGACTGGTCCAGTATTGTTTCGTCGGGCGTGGGCACTTGGCGGGTAGAGCTTAGGAACGGCGAGGAGGTAAATTTCGATTCTTCTGCAAAGATCCGATATGGTGGTTCCGGCAAGTGGATTTCCTCCTCAGAAACTCAAGTGTACGTGCGCGTCACGAATACTGCTCCCAGCATTGTCCCTTTCCGGCAATTGCAACTCTTTCCTGCATTCACGGGAAATCCTCTAATGGCCGTAATCCTCATGCGCCTTTCTTCTCCTGTACGTCAGCGGACGTGTCACTCCGATCGTCTCCTTTGGACAATAGGCATTCCCCACTTGACAATAGCGCCTCTCGACGGGAAGAGTGAACAGTTGAACAAAAGCACTTCCGGCTATTTCTCACAGGGAGACGTTTCTTTGTATTTTTCTTGATGTTCCCTTGACAAGGTCAACTTGGCAGTTGCAGGGTCACGACAAAGCAAAGCATGCTCACACAAAAAGATTCATGGAAACAGGCTCACTTAGAGCCCTTGCACCAACAGCACATATCAATACCATGCCCACAGGCGAACAATAGTGCGCGCAAGCGCGGACCATGCACGGTCACAACACACGCTTCCGCACGTAAGGAGGCTTCAACAGTTTCGCTCCCACGTGATCAATCTTGCGGCAAATAACGGGTATACCGCCGCAAGTCCACAGCCAGAGCCAAGCGTTCTTGCTTCTGCTAAGTTTTACTTGTATATGACACGCCAGAGGTGTGTGGTAGAGTACACGTAAAGTAACACTGCTTTTTCCCGAGTTTGTCATCAGGCAGCTAAAGTAACTTCAAGTCTGAAGGCATAATATAACCATCTCCGCGTCTCGAAAGATATCGGACGCTTGGAGAGGACCCGTTAGTGCTGTTTGCTCACTTGCTGGGTTCGGCAGCAAAGAATCTTGAAATCTTTCAAAGTGATTTGTCTTTTGCTCCAGGATCAGTCCAGCAGTCCTCACCGCATTAAAGGTTAGTCAGCGCCTTGAGTGCCAGGTAGAAGACATACGTATGTCCACGAGAATTAAGATGCAGAATTTAGTTTGATGATCGTCTAATCATCTTCGTCGTCATCATCAGTGAACTTGGTCAAAGGCTAGTAAGCCATCTCCCAATAATCTCCAATTACTACTGTAGCGCGCCTTAATCAAGAGCCCTCCAGTACGGTACGCGTCTCCCGGAGCCTCAGACCCTTCGAGATCCGCATTTTCTCTCGAAAACTTTACTACGCCATGTAGTTCGAGCCGTCGGGCATGTCCGTTAGTCACACTGACGGAGATTTAGAGGTCGAACTTCTTTGCTAAGCCTGGTGGTCTCCATGCCGCTTTGGGGCATAGTCGCGTTGGCCACCAAGTGGCCCGTGCCCACTGTCAAGGTCAAGGTCACGTGAGGTAAACATGGAAGTGGAGGGCACTGGAGGGGCGATATGTGGATAAATAGGAGCCCCCGGCCTCCCGTGAGCACCAGTCAAGGTCAAGGTCAAGGCCATGGGACCTGGTGGTAGCCATCTGACTGCGGCATAGCCACGGGGGCCATCATGTTACCAGTGATCACTGTCAAGGTCAAGGTGCTGTAGAGGGGCGAAACGTGTATAAATATGGGAGCAAGCCTCCATGCTCCTGCCTGTACGTTGCAACACTGCACCAGATGGAGGGCGAACACCCCGCTACAGTAGCGCGTCGGAACGCGAAGAAGGCACGTCGGAATGAGGCCCTGAAAAAGCGGCTTTCCGAAGAGACCGATGAAGAACGGTCTTTACATTTGGAGAAACGCAGAATGTGTTTAATCCAAGCTTGGCAATGAGCGTAGCCATGTACATGAAGCTTTCGCCTCCCTCCAGGGCTAACTGGTAAACAGCCAGCTAATTTTTTTTTCTCAATATGCGTATGTGGGAGGCTAAAAACTAACAAAAAAGTGTACGATGTAAAATATTTCTCTAATAAGGTAAACAAAATTTACGGGACTACGGTTAAGTCTGCTTAGGAGGGGAAATGGTGAAAGCCACTTTACAGATGTGTTTTCACTAACTTCATCGTCATTGTCACCCCCACTATCACCATCATCATCACTATGGCTAGTATCATTACTATCAACTAAATGCGCCGTCACTGTCATGGCTATTACTGTCTCAGTCATTATCCAAACTGCAACATCATTATTATTGCTGCTATCATCATTATCAATATCACTAACTGCATTGTCATCGATACTATCATCCTCACGCTAGACAAGGAGAATCACGACCGATTTCTCACGAGCCCGGAGTGGAGTAGTTGACTGCGCGCCTTCTTCAAACAAAAGTCCAGTACAGTCGCGAGTAAAAAAATATTATCACATGTCACGGATCACCGAACCACCGGAATGACAACCCGTGGCGCTGCGGTTCACGAAGAGGCTGATAACATGAGTGCCGGGCCGTTCCCATTCTTCAGTATTAGAGGGGTTCAGCGAACTTAATTTTTGCTGACATAAAAGAAAGAAAAACAAAAAAGAGCCATCTTTGGTAATCACGACTGAGACAAAAAAGAAATTCCACATGCACAGTCGTGTAAGGGCGGCACTTGACGCTCGGGATAAAGATTCCTCCCCCCCTCCCCTCTATCTACTGCAAAAATGAGAACGGCCCGATAAGCATGCCTGCGAACCGCAGTGTCGCGTGGTGAGATATCGCAGCTCTGGTCGCCAGTCATTGGTGCTATATATTTTTCTCGCCACTGTACGTATATGCTGCGGGCTAAAATATAAATGGCTCACCCTTAGAAATTTAGTTCAGCAAGCTGAACGCAGCTAAAGATGCATCTAAAAACACACACACTGTGTTAACTATACCCACTTCAGTATATGCTAATTTTCTAGGTACACCCTCCCACTTTTTTAACCTGAACGCACGAGCGTTGACCGCCGAGGCGATAAGCGCCGTACGGCGGAACACAGCGGCGAAATGAGCGAGAATACGCGCGTGCGCGCAATGAGCACTCCGGTGCAGCTGTCCTCTGCCAGGCTGTTACAAGAACCGGATCCAACCCCTCCTGTTTTTTTGTGCGTTATCGCATTTCCTTCTGCTTTCTACATGCCGCTGGGAAAAGATTAGAAAAAGCCACGTGGTGCCGCCTGCTTTCCTGTATGAGAGGAAGGTGTGAATTGATAAGCGAAGTAAGCGAAATGAATTGATAAGAATTTGCCACGGGAAAGTGCTACGTGATCCATAGCAAAAAGAAACAAAATGCTGATACGCATGTAGTTAATCAGCGGGCGTATATGGCATTCCATCCAGCGTTATCACCTGACCGCTTATTTAACTTCTTGGAAGCGTTCAGAAAAGAAAAATGATGATGACGATAACGGTGCTCAAAAGAAGCAGGGGTGACGTCCCGTTCCCAGAACAGCCTACCAGAGGACAGCTGCACCGAAGTGCTCATTGCGCGCATGCGCGTACTCTCGCTCATTTCGCCGCTGTACCCCGTCATATGGCGCTTATCGACTCAACGGTCGACGCTCGTGCGTTCAGGTTAAAAAAGTGGGCGGGTGTACCAAAGCCCCCATGAAGCATATGATAAAGGCAGCCGATTTATTCTCTACACCGGATACGCTAAAGCCCTGGGGCCCTGTCGGTGAGCTTAATTTCATAGTGAGACAACAACCAAACACGCGACTTCCACTACCGCTAGTGTTAGAACCAACTTTTGAGACGTACTAAACCATGGCTTGAAATACCAGTGTGCTGCCTTATACTTGCGCGCCGTACATGTCACGCGAAAAAATGAAAAAAGATATGAAAAGGGGCGGAGTCCTGGTATTCATTTTGCCGCCGCGACTAGATCGGAGCGCTGTTCAGGCTGGCCTGTTATTCAAAGCCCGCTCTCGATCGGTCGCCACCCTCGGCGGCATGCCCGGCGACCCATTTACGTGCAGTCATGGCTACCCTATATAGGTAATCTCAGACATTGACGTGATATATATCTGCATAGACTATGCCAATTACTAACCCGGTTTCCCCGTTCCCGTCACATAATTCTTTTAGTTAAAATTAGAAGCGATTTTTTATGTCGAAACGATGGCGGTCAGGTTAAGCCAGCCGCGTTGGAAGTGGTGGGCGAATGGGCACGGCTTTTTTGCATCTTCGATGGAGATTTTTTTTTTTTTCGATCACGATGCGTTTGCACTAGATCTACGCACACAACCCATTCCGCGCTAAAAGGAAAAAAAAGCAGTTCAAACACAAGAATAAAACAACACAGTAGCTACTTCCGCATGCCGAGCACCAGAGTCGCACAATGAACGAGGCGGGGATTTGTAACATTGCAATTTTTTACATTTGTATAAAATTTTTTTACGGCCTCAAAATTTCTCTTGCTATTAGTAGATTACGTTCCCCACGTGATGAGCATGCACCATTTAGACGTTAAAACCACTTATCTCTTTGCCAGGAACTTCATCATACAAGTACGCTCAAGAAAATTTCCGTTTAGACGCCTTTAAGAAAGGCAAATGAAAGTGGCGAACAGCTGAATTATGCAACAGGTATAGGAGTGATAATCCCCCAGACATTTAGGCACACACAGGTAATCGTCCCACTCGTGCGGCTGCACTGAATCCTGCACCCTGAAGATTCTGCGGACTTGTAGACAAGACACCGTGTATAGTTACCGTTAGCTAGAAAAAACAGTCGGATAGAGAATATAAACATTATCTCCATTCTGTGCAACTGCGCTGTGAACCTATATCTGCCGAGTATCTTTACGAGTGCACGGGCTGCCCAGCACATGGCTATATAGGCTTAGCGTTTAAGTCTCGAACAAAAGCCTTCTGTTTTCGGTTGCGCTTTTCAGTGCTCTCGATCGAGCAAAAACACTGCTGTTTCCTTGCTTATATTCATCGTGTAGCACTACAGCTGTGATCATATAAGATTACCGAAGACAAGAGCCTAACCACTCGCATAATGTAAAGGGTAACAAGCGGTGGAGAGGAGAACAAAAAAGTATGCGGCGACGCGCTACTAACCGCTTGATTTTGTTAGGAAGGCATTTGTATTTTATACAGGATAGGCAGGAAAACATGAACTTTGGTGGCAGATATAAGACCCAAAGACTTGGATGGGGCGCTCACACAATCCATATGCCTGCATATTCAATGGCGAAGGCCCCCTGATATTTCGCGGACAATTTTTGTGCGGTATTTTTTTCTCTATCACGAAATTTGTTGAAGAGTGCCTTGCAGCCGCTGTTACTACAATGGCCAGTCAAGTGGCCATAGACCGCGTCTTTCAAGGGGAGCGGACATGCGGCAATGCCTGGTCATTGTAGAAACAGTGGCTGCAAGAGACTCTTCAACAAATGCCGTGATATAAAAAACTCGACAGAAAAAGTCATTGTCCTACAATATTCCAGACCTTCGCGATTGAACAGACTAGTAGTATTTTAAGTGAGCATGACATGCGTGTCTTTGGACTAAAAAGAGTAACGTACCTACGGCAACAGGTCTTTACGTTTTTCCGCCCAGTCTATGCGTAAAATGCTGGTATACCTTGGCAATCAAATTCCACGGTTGGTAGCATATCGTCCTGCCATCTCTTTCACTATCCTGTTCATTATAATGCTTTCTGTTACCTTTCGATTATGCATCACCCGGCGCAAGTGACAACAGTATGGAAGAGGCATGCGAGGGTAGTTACTCCAGAACAGGTGGAAATTCGAGCGACGCATATGATCGGAGTGGTTCAGACAGTTTTCATTGCTCTACACGAAACCCAGGAAGAGCCTCTATTGCGCGTATCTGCAGATGATGCTTTCATGGTATGGTGAAGTCCTTTGACGGTCAACGTCTGGACCATAGCGCAAAGCAGTCAGCGGGCTTCTTGTCAAGAAGCGACAACAGTACCGCGGAAGTCCTCAGACCCAATGCATGTAATGCTTTTGCCAAGCTTGACTACTGCATATCGGGTAGGAACTGAAATCACTTTTCAAGCTAAGTGTGGGTTGGTTTGGTTTGTGTGGTTTAATGTCCCAAAGTGCTATGAGAGACGTCTTAGTGGAGGGCTCCGGAAATGTCGACCACCTGGGGTTCTTTAACGTGTACTGACATCGCACAGCACGCAGTCGCCCTGCTTTTCGCCTAGATCGAAAAGCGGCCAACGCGGCCGGGATTCGATCCCGCCTCCTTGGGTACAGCAGTCGAGCGTCCTAACTAACCGCAGTGCCACCGCGGCGGTGCTTTTCAACATCAAGCTGAGACAAAGTGAAGCCGTACCACTATATCTGTAGGAGGGATGCATTCGTCACGCCCATACAAAAATAAATAAAAATAGAGCGACAGTTTTTAATCGCAGCGAGTGGTTCCGCCAGCCAGTTTGGTCTTTGTGGTATCGGGCGCCTTAAGAATGCATTGAGAATAAAGAGGTGGGATCGGTGAATGGCGGACATATAGATTAAGCAATGGCTAAGGCCATTGCTTAAAAAAAAAAAAAAAAAGCTACCACAGAGCAGAGTCCAGATTGCGGATGACCGATCTCAGCATCCTGGCAGGCTATATGACGCTGCATATGCAGAACTAAGCGAACCGACCGTGATATCTGCGAGACCTGCTGTGACAGGTCTCGTAGCTTTCCTAGCGCCATTTTTACGGGGAAGGCTGAGGTATAGTACACACACACAACACAACAATTGGTTCACAGGAAGGGAAAGACGCAGTATCTGTCACACTTGTGTCTGTGGATGCCTGAACCGCGCCGTAAGGGAAGGGAGGAAGATGGGAGTTAAAGTGGAAAGGAAGAAAGAGGAGCCGTAGTGGAGGGCTACGGAGTAATTTCGACCACCTGGGGATCTTTAACGTGCGCTGACATCGTACAGCACACGGACGCCTCTTCGTTTCGCCTCCATCGAAACGCAGCCGCCGAGGTCGGATTCGAACCCGGGAATTCCGGACAGTAGTCGGGTGTCTTACCACTGTACCACCGCGGCGGGGCTGAGGTAGTACGAGGACTATTGAGTTTTCGCTCATCGCTTCTGTCAACTTTGGCAATTACCTTCAGTGAGCCTCAAGTTAATTCAGTTTTTTATTTACTATTCGCGGAAGGCGCCGTCACTGAACCTTCCAGACTTATAAAACGCCATTACTCTAGATAAACTATCCCATTTGAGACGTTATGATTTCTTTCCGTTAGCTTCGTCGTTACGTTCTCCCAAGCTGGTTGTCACTGTGCAATGAGCATCGCTTTAAATTCGTCGTACCCTCGCCCCGAATGAGAAAAGGAGCAGAACCGGCCCCTTCCTTATTCGCCGCTCTTTACCGCCTACGTCGAGAGAGTGCCGCCGAGAACAAAACAGAAAGTCAAGATGCGAGCGGCGAGTGAATGAGACCGCCCTCAACTAGCCGGAAGGCAGGGAGGAAAGGAACTTCCTCGAGGCATCCGCTGTATACTGCGGGTCACGTCAACGGGCCCGTTCGGTTTCGACAGGTTGTGACACTAATTATGCGCATTTCTCACAAATGCGCATTGATTGATCACGGCTCGGCGCATCCGAGATCGGCCCCGTGTATCGCGGCCGCGAGGCAGACAAATGAGCTGCCGCCACACGGGTCCGCCTCGGAGAAAAAGGATAAGAGAGCAAAGCGGCCGCGGTCACGTTCCAGGAGGCGGCCGTCCGGCGGCGGTGCTTCTTTCCTGGAATGCACGTGGCTGTGAGCCTCCAAGGGTGCCGTGTGACTAAATGGCTCGTCACTGGTCGCGGTGCCGCTTTTTCGCATCCATCGTGCCGCTATTGAGAAGGGTACACATCCAACGTCCCTGAATTAATATAGAGGGCCCCGGCCTCGCGCTTTCTGTGTGTGGTTAGGTTATAAATGCCAGGTATGTTTCCTGACGTCCTATCTTTTACGCGGGGCTGGACGACGACATATCAAGCGGCGAGTGCAATAATGTGCCCCCACGTTACATGGAGCGAGAGCTATATTAGAATGGCTCAGAGATTGCGAAAGTTACGTTACGAAGATATATGCACACCGAAGTAGGAAGAACCGAGCGTGCCGTACGTGCCAGGAGCCTATAGCGTCCTAACTGCGTGCGCTAAGCGTCTTTTGTGCTGCGCTACCAGCAGCAAAGAACATAAAGAACAAAAAACAAAATGCACGGCGGTACTGGTGCGCGCGGCTGTAACTTTCAACTTCCCTGTGGGTTCGTCAAATTTATGCTTATAAAGCTCGTCCGTAGACAATGCGTCTGACCGCAAATAACCGTATTGGAAATTTTAGATCTGCAGTAAGTAACACAAATAGAGAAAATTTGCCCGAAAGCGAAACCCCGTTAAGTGAAATACCACACGACACACACATAAACCTCGGCATGTCCATAACCAGGCCCCTGGGCGTGCCCTGATCAGTATTGTCGTGACGCTGGGGCTATGTCGACCCGGCCTTCACTTGGTAGCGTGCAGAGACTCGGGGTTGAAGTAGGATTGAATCTTCGAAGTTGGTGAAATATGTACAAGCAGGTTTAATGGCACTTTGAGAAACTTATTTACAAGATTATTTACACGAAAAAGAAGGGTACATCAGCAAAATGGCAAGCGTTAAGAGTTCATAGCGAGAAGCGACTGGATGAGCCGTTTACCCAGGGCCCAGAGCGACATTTCGTGCTCTGCAGCGTCCTTAAAACCCCCTATGTCCAGCCCCTCTCTGAAGATGCTGACCAACCAAATCCAGGGCACGCCCCTCAGGTATCGGCATCCAATCGAACACATCACTGCACTGATGGTCTGAAGCACTGACTGGTCCGGCATTCATTCGTTGGGCGTAATCACTTGTTGGCGGGAAAAGCTTGGGAACGGCGAGGAGAGGAGGTACATTTCTATTCTTCAGCAAAGAAACCACAGGCTGGTTCTGACAAGGGGTTTTACTTCTCAGAAACCCGAGTGCACGTGGCGCCGCATAGGGCTCCCAACATGGTCCCTTTTCGACAATTGCAAATCTTTCCTGTATTCCCGGGAAATCACTTAATGGCCGTATGAGTCATGCTCCTTTCTTGTCCTGCACGTCAGCGAACATGTCACTCTGTCGTCTCCTTTGGATAGGAGGCATTCATCACTGGAGGATAGCACTTCTCGACTGGAAGGGTGAACAAAAGAAAGAAAGCACTTCCTGCTATTTCCCGCAGGGGGACGTTTCTTTGTGTTTTTCCAGACGTTCTCTTGACAGGGTCAATTTGGCATTTGCAGGTTGTCCACAAAGCAAAACAGGCTTACAAAAACAGAATTCCTGGAAACAGGCTCACTTAGAGCCATTGGACCATCACCACATATTCACAAAACTTATCCATGCCCACAGGCGAACAATAGAGCGCGCAAATGCGGATGCTTGGTCGTAACAGCCTCCTCCCCCGCCAGAAGAGACTCGGAGGGCAGCAGTCCCAGCTGCTGCATGAAGAGACGACTTAATGGCCTGCACGTGAACGCTTGAAGCTCGCTGTTGCTTGTCGCGTTGTCTTGATTGTTGTAGGCCAAATCGAGCTGTCTGAAACTCAACCACATGTCGAAGCAAGCACTCGGCTCCCGTCTGAAGAGACCAGGTTAAAAGAAAACTGCCATTGTTGTTCGAGAAAAGCCCACTCTCAAGACGTTCAGGACCCACGTATTCCTAGAAAACCAAACGTGCTGCTTTACATAGTCACACATATACAAGCGCACGGAAAAAAAAAAAAAAAACTTGATTATCAATTTCGATACATGGTGAGGAACATCTCGGACCGCTTAGAAAGAGCGGCTAAGCGCGTCCGCATTCCCATTTAACTTCCCCTTTTTGTATCTTATTTCAAAATTGTACTGCTGTAAAATCAAGCTCCACCTAAGAAGGCGACTGTTCTTCGATGTCGCAGTTTGCAGCCAAGCCAGGGGACAATGGTCCGTCTCTACGGTGAATTTGGCCCCTCCAAGATAGCACTGCAATTTTTGAATGGCCCATACAATGCAAGCGCACTCTTTCTCTGACGCGCAATAAGCCCTCTCTCTAGAACTCAGTTTTCTGCTCAGGTAGAGCACGGGGTGCTCATTACCGTCGTCATCTCTCTGGCAGAGAACAGCACCTAACCCTCGATCACTGGCATCACACTGGACCGTGAATTCTCGGGCATAGTCTGGAGCTCGCAATACCGGACGACTAATCAGCACAGCCTTCAGGTTTACGAAGGAGGCTTCCTTTTGTTCGTCCCAGACTACATTTGTCGGTTCTGTCTTGCGGAGAGCGTCGGTCAGAGGGCTAGCCAAAGCTGAATAGTTAGGGATGTAGTGATTGTAGTATCCCGTCAGACCCAAGAATGCCCGAATTTCCGTCTTCGTGCTCGGCCGCGGGTAGTCTGCTACCGCAGAAATCTTAATCTCGCTGGGTTTCCTGAAACCTTGACCTACATTGTGACCCAAGTAGTCCACGGTCGCCCTTGCCAGGCAACATTTCTCGGCCTTTACGGTTAGTCCAGCTTGACGCAAAAGGCTCAGTACAGCTCTTAGATGTACCATATGGTCCGCCCATGAGTCGGAAAAAACCGCAATGTCGTCTAAATAAGGCACCGCGAATGTTTCACACCCCTTTAAAACCCTATCCATGAGTCGGGAAAAACAAAATGGAGCATTTTTGAGCCCGAAACTCATCATTGTTGGCTGGTAGCTGCCCGTCGGAGTGACGAAAGCCGCGTATCTGCTGGCGCGTTCAGTGAGCGGTACTTGCCAGTATCCTCGAGTAAGGTCCAGCGTAGTCACATATGCCGCTCTACTGACCTGTTCTACTCTCTCCTCAATATTCGGAATAGGATACACTTGATCCCTGGTGAGAGAATTTAGCTTTCGGTAGTCTACCACAGGCCTAGGGTCTTTACCTGGAGCTTCTACTAAGATCATAGGCGAAGCATAATCGCTTTCCGAGGGTTTTATTACTCCCAATTCCAGCATGCGAGTTACTTCCCTATCCAGAATTTCTCTTTGCCTTGGAGAAAATCGGTAGCACCTTGATCGCACTGGCACGTCTGAAGTCAGCTCAATATCGTGCTCAGTCAAATCAGTTCTGCCTGGCCTGTCCACGAAACAGGCCTCAAACTCTGTTATTATTTCGCCCAGATCGGACAGCTGGGATTTCTTTAGTTCTCCTCTCTGCTCCGTCTTTCTGAGAAGCTCCTGAGCGTTGCTTCCTTTTCCGCTGAGGCAAATCAAGTTGTCCCCCATCTCCTCGGGAAGGTTTAACGTTAGATTTACCACGGCTGGCTCCATAGCAAAGTCCTCTCGGGTTCCACTTAAAAGTCTCGTGAGATTACTAGACACTGGCGGCAAGAGGTTACTCTCAAGAACGTCCTCATTCCGCGTCTCATCAAGCTCACTTTCAAGTAGACTTATCTGAGATGCCTCGCTTTCAAAGTTTTCTGACTTGCTATCTTCCGCATCAACCACTGTTTTAACTGCCGTTTCCTCCGCTGTGGATTTTTCTGGAATGAGCAGTGTAGCTAGTTCTCGCGCCTTTGAACGTGTTAAGGCTTGCACAACTCTGTCTCCGAAAAGGATGCC
This sequence comes from Amblyomma maculatum, assembly GCF_055883805.1. Classification (NCBI taxonomy): domain Eukaryota; kingdom Metazoa; phylum Arthropoda; class Arachnida; order Ixodida; family Ixodidae; genus Amblyomma; species Amblyomma maculatum. The sequence goes on from NC_139344.1 coordinate 35,035,208, forward strand.
CCTCTTTCGCAGCAGCATGTCCGATTTGTTGGAGAACAAATACGGATAGCACTTAGGAAGCTTTCCTGAAACGGCAGCCTCGGTTGTCAACTTGCCGAAAGGGCCCTCGATGACCACGTTCGCGATTGGCAAGCACACACTCTGTTCCTCCACTACCTGGCGGATCCACGCACACTGTCCTGTATAGTCGGAAGGCGACACATACACCGGATGGACAACATCCATCGTTGCGGCCGAATCGCGCAGTACCTTGCAAGGCTTCCCGTTGACTACTAGGTCATGCATGTAAGGTTCCAAAAGCTGCATATTTTCATCGCAGTCACTGACATACGAGAAAACAAACTTTTCTTTCCGGCAGTTGACGGCAATGTGACCCTGCTCATTACACCTAAAGCATGTGAGCGGCTTCCTAGCCCCAAGCTTGATCTTTGTGTTCTGCGCGTTGGTCACTTCCCCACTTTTCTCACTGCCGTCCTTTCTAGGGCGTTTGCCTGAAGAAGCCTTCCTTTCTTCGTTTGCAAATCTAGCAAAGTGCCTTTTCTGACGGTTATTTACACTCAACTTGGGATTGCGGAGCCTATCCACTGCTGGGTTGCTGAATTGTCGGCGCGAAGCGTACTCCTCAATGACTTCGGCAGCTTCAGTTGCCGACTTAATGTCGCCTCGGTCCTGTAACCAATTTCTTTCTTTTTCTGGGAGGCAGCTATAAAACTGCTCCAAAAGAATTCGCTCGACTACAGCGTCCCTATCACTGTAGGAATCAGTGCTCTTTAGCCACTCGCCCAAATTTACTCTTAAATTGTACAGGAATTCAGGGTAACTCTCGTCCCTGGACTTAGTAGCGTTCCGAAAACGTTGTCTGAACGCCTCGGCGCTAAGCCTATACTTTCTCAGAAGGCAAGCTTTGACCTTCTCGTAGTTGTCCGCGTCCTCCTTGCTTAGCCGCGCGACAACCTCCGCTGCCTCGCAGGGCAGAACCGTCAATAATCTCTGAGACCACGTGTCTCGCTGGAAGGACAGTTTTTCGCAAGTTCGCTCAAAGTTAGCCAGATACAGACCGATATCCCCTGATATCACATATGGCTGCATGTACTTTGACATCTTGAAATCTGCCTCCTTGTTGAGAAGAGGTACCGCTAGCTGGGGACAATTGCCCGACCTCTTGCTCAACTCTAGTTCTAATTTCCGGAGCTCAATTTCTTGGTCCAGCTTTTTTTCTTCTCTTTCACGCTTCTTTTCCTCTTTTTCCCACTCACGTTCGCGCTCCCTTTCCTCTTTTTCCCTCTCAAGTTCACGCTCACGCCTCTTTTCCTCTTTTTCCCGCTCTTTCTGCTGTCTGAGCTGCTCCTTTTTTTGACCGATGAGGTTCCATGCTTCACTGAGCTCCTCATCATCGGTTCCCAGATCAGTGATTGCCTTTATAATCAAGGGTTTTCGTGCCAAACCACTTGTATCAATTCCCAATTCCTCACACAATTGCAACAGTTCCGGTTTCTGCAGCTTTTGTAGGTCCATGATCGCTCCGAGTGTCGGCTACTTCCAAAACAACAGTGCAAACTACCAAACCTAAAGGCGTTTCAACACTTTTTACCAGTTCTAAAATCTAACCCTGTTCTAGAACCTGGTCCACATCAGAAGAAAAGCCAAGCACTCACCCACACATGCGATCGATGTTCCGAGCTGCTTTCTTGTTGGCCGATTGTTGCGCCTGCTTGTTGCTTGAGATGCCACCTCCGATCACAAGATGTGGCTTGTAGATTCTGATCCACCTCGAATCACCAGATGTTGTAGCTTGTAGATCCAGATCCCACCTCCAGTCATCAGATGTTGTGGCTTGTAGATTCAGATCCCACCTCCAGTCATCAGATGTTGTGGCTTGTAGATTCAGATCCCACCGCTGCCACCAGTTGTCGTGACGCTGGGGCTATGTCGACCCGGCCTTCACTTGGTAGCGTGCAGAGACTCGGGGTTGAAGTAGGATTGAATCTTCGAAGTTGGTGAAATATGTACAAGCAGGTTTAATGGCACTTTGAGAAACTTATTTACAAGATTATTTACACGAAAAAGAAGGGTACATCAGCAAAATGGCAAGCGTTAAGAGTTCATAGCGAGAAGCGACTGGATGAGCCGTTTACCCAGGGCCCAGAGCGACATTTCGTGCTCTGCAGCGTCCTTAAAACCCCCTATGTCCAGCCCCTCTCTGAAGATGCTGACCAACCAAATCCAGGGCACGCCCCTCAGGTATCGGCATCCAATCGAACACATCACTGCACTGATGGTCTGAAGCACTGACTGGTCCGGCATTCATTCGTTGGGCGTAATCACTTGTTGGCGGGAAAAGCTTGGGAACGGCGAGGAGAGGAGGTACATTTCTATTCTTCAGCAAAGAAACCACAGGCTGGTTCTGACAAGGGGTTTTACTTCTCAGAAACCCGAGTGCACGTGGCGCCGCATAGGGCTCCCAACATGGTCCCTTTTCGACAATTGCAAATCTTTCCTGTATTCCCGGGAAATCACTTAATGGCCGTATGAGTCATGCTCCTTTCTTGTCCTGCACGTCAGCGAACATGTCACTCTGTCGTCTCCTTTGGATAGGAGGCATTCATCACTGGAGGATAGCACTTCTCGACTGGAAGGGTGAACAAAAGAAAGAAAGCACTTCCTGCTATTTCCCGCAGGGGGACGTTTCTTTGTGTTTTTCCAGACGTTCTCTTGACAGGGTCAATTTGGCATTTGCAGGTTGTCCACAAAGCAAAACAGGCTTACAAAAACAGAATTCCTGGAAACAGGCTCACTTAGAGCCATTGGACCATCACCACATATTCACAAAACTTATCCATGCCCACAGGCGAACAATAGAGCGCGCAAATGCGGATGCTTGGTCGTAACAGTATAGCGTGGCTGGCGTGCAACCGAAGTGTCGTGGGTACGTTCGAACCCCTCCTGAAGCCTAATCGCATCGTAATTTTCTTTTCAGCGAAATCGACTGAGACACGAAGGATATTTTCATTTGCGCAACACGGCGGCTTTTATTCACTTTCACTCCGCGAGCGTTATGGGGCATTAGAAATTCCCGCGCGAGAAACGTACACCTCTGACGTCATTACCCCGTCGACCAATCGGGATTTTCCGATTTCGTCCAAAAATGCCATTACTTACGCCGGGTTTTCTGCGACACGGCACATTTAGCGTCTCGCGCTAGAAAGACAGCGACTTCACTATAGAGAAGGATAGACTATAGCGTGAAGACAGAAGCAAAACGCGTCGCAGAAACGATTGAAGGAACGAACAACGTTTCTGTGCGGAGGCCCTCAAGGCGGTGTGAATAGCAGTGACTGCGCTCACAGGACCAGACGCCGTTAGCATAGAAAGTCCAAGTTCAACGCGCTCACATCATTCAGAGCACGTTCGAAGCCGTTCAGCTGTATACCACGCATGTCGGGGACGCAACGGGCACTCCGAAGTGATTGAACGCAAGTGCTGCTGAAAAAGCCGATCGCTTTGCTCCGAGATTTCTACACTCAGATGGATCTCGGCCCGCACTGGGAGTGTAGGAAAGTGCTGCCTTGTTATCTATTTTCTGTTCACAGTGTCTGCAGATGACGTGCTGCGCTAAGATCTCAAACGCGACGCGATGTTCACTGAAATCGAGAAATTCGCCTGCCGGCTCCTTGCTGACACGACTTCTTTCGCTCAACAGGAATACTTCGATAAGCAGGCGTCACGTTACTCGGAGATGTTTGAACCGGTTGTACTCCACGCGGACGTTTTGCGTGGTGAGCAGTTCTGCGACCTTGTCGACTGCCAGCTCTACATGCCTGCAATTTCTTTTCACGTCATGAATTTCTGAGTAGCTTTTGGCTTTTCCCTTCAGAGAGATCGCGATTCAATTTTTTTTTTCCCTCGCTCATTGTCTCGACCTACGCGCGCATACTGACGTCAGCGGAAATTACGCAGTTCAAGCCACGCTATAACTTTCACCTCAGCTCTCAAGGCCGTATAGTCAACGTTCTGTGTGAGTGTAATCGTTTCTCTGGCGCTTTGAATCGGGCCCGAATTATGGGCCATAGCTTTTTTATGAGCTTCCCGGAAGGACGTGAACCTCACTACATCGTCAGAGTGTTCGGAGGACCCCTGCGAAGCGTGCCCATGGTCACGCCGAGTTCGGCAATGCGAAATCGGCCAAAAGTATCAGCGCACTCTTGGGAAACAGAACTATACTATAGCCGTAAAAGGGGGCCTGGTGCACAGCCACCGCTGGCCGCCTGCTGTAAATGCAACGCATGGCATCGGAATACTCGAGGCTGGTATGGATGATCCTCAGTCTTTGATTATAACTATAGATGGGCGAGAAAGCAAATCCTCCTCTTTTTAGGGTGCCAGTTAAAACTCGCTGTATAGACGAGCGCCGCAGTTCATACATTTCGCTATCAATTCCAAGCAGAGACGTCGAATATCGCCGTTAAACGTCAGCAGCGCACAAAGTAGTTCCAAACACTGAAAAATCGAAACGCGCCTATGATTAATGAAAAAAAAAAAACATAATAAATACACAGGCGACCGACAAATTTGCGTTATCAGTGTGGCTGTCCGGTTCCCTTTAAATTGCTGGCCGTACCACTGCGCCTCTGAATTTTCATTTCGCCGTCTTTTATTTGGAGCTGTAGGTTTCCGGAGAGCGGAGTTCGTTGGACAGTGGATGGAGGTCCATAGGTGCGAGATGCACGTCTGCCGGTGGGTTCCTGCATACGCACAGATCTAAAGGTGTTTACGGAAGGTGTTTATGGTGTTTCGGAATCTGGAGGCCGTTTGGGGGATGCATGTGGCTCGCGTTCAACGATTAGGAGTAACTGGAGCTTCTGCAACGTGTTGGTTGATGGGGGGAATGAGTTGGTGCAGGCTTGAAGATGGGAGATGCATTTTATTGGCGGGTGCCTGGAGGTGCACTATGAAGAGTGGAGGTGAGTGAAGAATGGCAATAGGCAAAAAGCGAACGCCTTCCTCCAAAATAAGCATGAAGTTTCCCACGTTTTTCTTTTTTTTTTTTTTTTTGCGGAGCTGAGGATTCTCCTTTCGCATAGAGCGATCCAGTGGAGTAACCATGTTTGATGTAAGAAGGCGGTGATGTGTCTTTTGTAAACGTTTCGGCCAAGGCTGCTTGCAAGGCTCAGTAATCAGCACTTTAGTGCATCGTTAGTTACGCACTATTCGCTGGTAAGAGAGCTTCGCCCGTTGTGCAAGAGTGTTCGGAATTCAAAATGCAATATCAATTAAGCTATGCAAAAAAAAAAAAGTATCGAGAAAGCAAGCTCTTGCTATCCGTCGAAGTACACCGACAGAACAACTATTTGAATAAAATTTCATACCCATTGTTATACTATGGATCATTCTGATTTATCTTTTTTTTTTTCAGCTTTGAAAAAACTTTCAGAAAAGAACTTATTCGGAGAGGTTCAAGGCTGATGGATGGGCGCAGAAGACTCTCCGACCGCTGGAAGGAAGCACGTCTAAATGGCGTGGTGGGTTAAGGGCATCGTTTAACTTAAAAAAAAAAAAAATGTAACGAAGGGAGTAGCGTGCCTCGCCGTCACGGAGTACGTATGTTTAGATTATAGACTAGGTTTTTCTAGCGGTTCATGCGCGGGGCCATTTACTGCCAACTTGCGCGCCGCCGCGTGGCCGTTCCCTTGGGGACTGCGGGGCTGCGGGTGTATCCGCGGCCCAGCCTGTACGGTAGCCCCGGTTTGTTAGCATTCGCTGTAAAATATTGCCAAATATTGTTTCACCCCACAGTTGTGTAGCATAAAATTTATTAGCGCGGTCACTGAGTTAAAATCGACGCGTTAGTGATATGACTTTCAATTTGACATTCACGTTAATTTTGTTGGCGTTTATCACGCAGTTATGTTAGTGCTGCCGTATTGGTACCGTATACGGTCGAGAAAAGTTTCTGAATAATTACAATCATTACTCGAATGTGTACGGATAACATATAATTACAGTGCTCTCTTCATCCTTCTTGCCAGTCATAGTAAACCTCACAAATTAGCCCGTGTTTTCGGCTGCATGGTGTCGCATCAACAAATCCTCGCCGTGCCCTCAACGAATTCGTTCGAAAACTAACTGATCATGCCAGTTTTCTTGTGTTTCTTTTATAAACACCGCTGCAATAAAATTGTTTCTTTTTATGCTCGTGAAATCTAGCGCCTATAAAACTGTTGCGCCTGCGCGTCACCACAAGATGCATCTGTTTAACTTTCTGCATATATATTATCGCACAGACAAAAAAATATATATATATATATATATATACAGCAAGCGGATATGAATGTTGGGGCTGTATGAATGTCAGTTTCGATGCGGTTTAGGCTCCCAAAGCGACATCGGTTATGCGGTGCTGTAGTGCAGGGCTCCGGCAATTTCGACCGCGGACGCCTTCCGTATTGCTGCCATCAAAAAGCGACCGCCCCGACGGGGATCGAACCCTACTCCTTGGGCACCAAGACAGATGGCGCCTGGTGTCGAGATTATGGGCGCTCCAGCAGCCTGCTTGCAAGGGTAAAGAAAAAAAAAAGAAAGAAGAAAAGGTCTATAGGGATTAGTGTTCAAAAGCGACAAGCGAGCATAACGGAGAAGCCTTGGAACGACACTTATTTACTCGTGCTTATAAAGGAAGCAGTCGTCGAAACAAAGGAAGGCGCGAGAGAGTTGTAATGTGCAGTTGATTATTGGGAAATACGTAAATCGCTTTAGGCCTGATTGGATAACTGATTGAAAGTAGAAGAAAAATAACACATGCCACGAGCGGGTATATGGAATACGGCTTCCGTAAGTCGCGTATACGGTGCTCTCTCAAAGGGGCCATGGCCGCCATGGCCCCTTTGAGAGAGCACCGTATACGCGACTTACGGAAGCCGTATTCCATATACCCGCTCGTGGCAGGTGTTATTTTTCTTCTACTTTCAATCAGCTATCTGTTCAACTTGTACGTACTTTCGGGGGTATATTTTCACGTGGTGGTGACCAGGGTCGATGACACAAATGAATACACAGGCGTGATGGTACTGAAATAACTCTTTATTTGGGCTGACTTGCGCCCGCAAAATAACTAAGCAACTCGGCGGCGGCGATAGCAACTAACGCACTCGTCGGTCGTCGAACAAAGAATGCCCGTCACACTCGTCAACGCTCAATTTAAAGGCTGCACAGAACAATCTAGATAACGTCGCAAACAGCTGCCAACACGGGCTGGAACATTGTGGAAAGACACCGGAGTGGCCAGAACCTTCGAGACAGATCTCGGTGCATCTTGGGCTACAACAAAACTGATAAAGGTGTGACTCGCGACATCGAGCATTAACAAACAAAGATTACGGAACTGATACGCGGTCCAGAATCAGAGTGATAAGACTGTATGCCGGCGGCTGTTAAAAAACAACAAATACTGTTTTGAAGGTTTCTTGGCAATATTCAGGCTGCGTGTAGGCCACGGTGCAAGATATATAGGTGGGGACACAGCGTACCGCGCCGGTTCCAGATAAAGTCCCCTAGTTAGTCTAAGCCATACGAGATGGCAGTTCGCTCAGCGGCCTGTGACGTAGTGGGAGGCACTGCTTTTCTATGGTGAATACATGCTTTTTGAGAGCCATTTTCTCGTAAACTGTGGCCTATGATGAGAGAAAAATATTTTTGTCGCGTTGTTTTTGTCTACGTCCATTATTCAGCGCAGTTTTATAAATCTGTGGCTTCGTGAATGCTTAAATAAAAGCGCAGAAGGCGAATGAATTTTCGCGCGGAATTTGAACCTGCTGCACGCGTAAGCGGCGGCACTTTGACAACAAAGCATTAACCATCAGTCGTTTCATTTGTTCTTTGACTTTACATCTTTTGTTCGCCCATCAGTGTGCCCGCTCATCCTTAGTTTGCTCCTTACTTTATTCCTTCAATACATTAGAGGTCCTCTAACTGGATTCTGCTAGCTCCCACTGAATTCCCCCCTTCCTCTCACTTCCTCTATACCATTACTTCTCTTAGCTTCTTTTTTCCTTTCCCTTATTCTTTTATCCTCAGGGTATAGGGTACAGTACAGAGGGGAAGAGAATTTCACAATGAAAAAAGAACACCAAGTATAATTTATTCAATACAAAAAAATAGAGGTAAAATTACGGTTAACAGCTTTCTTGAATCTACGTTAGAGATTGGCGAACAGTAATGTGATGTGGTGCGCCAAAGCCGCATATAAATCAGTTGATGAACATAGATAGATAGATCGTGCAGCCGTTGGTGCAGTCGAAATTCGTGCAAATATAGAAGACAGTTGAGCTTGCTTGAGGCAAAAAAGCCTTAAATCACGACAACATTTGTAACGTTTTTCGTACCAATAACACGTCCGTACAGTTCCTCGCTTGCTTATCCCTCTTCTTCCATTCTTCCACTCAGTTTGCACGTTAGTGATTTATGCGATAGAGAAGCGGTACGGGGCGCTGTTGCATTTCCTTCATTAAGTGGTTAAGAATACCCTATGAATTTTTATATTTTTTCCCATTCGCCCAACCGAACGCAGGATTCGCTTTCCCTGCTCTATTTACGCTATCCAAAGTGACAAAACTGCTTCCCCGGCGCCTTCAATTGAATAACGATGACTCAATGGTTGAGTAATGTAGTACTCGCTCCCCCATATTTCAACATAAAGTGCAACTTCAACCTTTTCTTCACTTCGTTGTTAGGAATATATTACGCCAATAGTATTGACAAGCCAATAAATTATTCTGGACCTCGCTTCTGCACTGATGCAGTGGGCATGGCTTAAGAATAAAGTGCTACGGTGATGCTTCTAGCGACGGTGGGGAACAGTTCGGGCCACGCAAACGGCTCGCGCAGGAGAAACGCGCCGGGCGATATCAGCGGGTTGCTATCGCAACGGCGTTGTCGATGTATGTGTTTTTTTCTTCCAGCGAAGATTCACCGCTACATCGACGCTGACGCTGCGATCAGCGGCCCGGTTCGGAGGAGCATGGCTGGTACCTTATCTGGAAACTTGCGTCCAGTGCCTGGTTCGAGAAGATGCATCTTCTCGAGAAGATGCATGGTTCGAGAAGATGCATCTCTATCATGGTTCGAGAAGATGCATCTCTATCACAACAGGTTTCTGGCACAGACATGAAACGAGAAGACGCTGCACTTGGCTGCCTGTGATGAGTTGGTCAGCTTCGTGTGGTATATCACGGCCGATTGCTGTGCTGTGATTGACGCCAAAGTGGTTGCCGCACCATGGGCAGCTGTGCCAGCCTCTGGTGGTAGGTTCTGTGGACCAGGCTCACAACATGATTCTGTATGGCTTTTCACTAGAGGTATGCATGGCAATAGTGATCCCACTTCCAAGTAGCCAGTGCACAGATGTGACCCTTTCTTGTCCAAGCCAGCAGCACCCTCCTCGTCTGCAGGCAGGCAGGAAGACATCCAACGAAGTTATGCAACAAGGCACATGCTACACGCTCTGGCTGGTAGAGGACCGTCTAGTATTTTTGCAAGCACTGGAAGCGTGTCTTCAGCACGTCGATGCAGTTATGCACCATTAACCTTGTGGATGTGTATACCTTGTTCTATAACCGTTATGGAGAGTCCGGACCGGGATTCCATGGCACTGGCAGCCATGTCTCCAACAGGTGCCCCTCTCACCAGCATAACCGAAAATGGCACGCTGTTAAGCACATTCTTCGTCACGTCGTTGTCGACCTCAACAGCCTCATAAACTAACAGCCTTACTGACACAATGGAAGAGTCGCATCAAGTAGCTCATTGCCAGGTTTTGCTGACGATGACATTCATGGGCGTGCAGACAATGAGTGATTGAACGTTTCAGCAACAATGCTGTATGGACAGCCTTGCACTTCATATCGGTATAAATGATGTCCCATTCCTACTCAATACAGGCATCAAACAAACACATCCCCATCTTCGTTTCTTACGTAGGCATTTCAACAATGTACTCGTGTCTTATGTTCCAGCTTTTATAAAAGCCCAAGAACGATAATACATGTGAGGCATGTGGAGCCTACCGTTAACTTATCTTGCAAACAGCAGCGCGGCTCAGTGTGGTGAATTCGACGACTCGCAGCAGGCCGGCCTCGACCTGTGTCATGCCTGTGTGCAGCAGAGAGTGTCGCCAGGAGAAAGCATCATGCCAAGATCCCACGTAGGGAGGTTCATGGCCAAAATCATGTTGGCATCTCATATCTGAAACAGGGACATCACAAGACTACTCGTAGACGACCGATGTGCCGTCGAAAAACCCGACGACGCCGGGTATGCTGCCGTGACGAAGGAAGCCTTTCTTCTCCGCCGCCCTAGCTGCACGCCGCCGCAAACGCTTTCGAACTGTAGGCTTCGCGAAGCCGATGTTCGCCTCGTTGCCAGTAGCGGCTTGGAAGCCACTAGCAGTTCGGAAAAAGCGTAGTGCACACATTATCTGCCGCCGCACACACAGCGCACTCGGCCGCACACACCTATCTCAGTTCATCGTGTCGCACAGTAACTGTACTATATCCTTCTCGAGTAGCAACAAGCGTCGAAACATCTCACCGAGCACGTCAAACAGTCTTCGTACACCGTCCTTCGCTGATGATCGCGTCGGGGCGCCGCCGCTACCGCCTCACGAGAACGCCGGCCGCCGCATAGATCGCCGCCATTTTCCCTTTGTGAGCGCTCACAAACAAGTTGTGAGCGGCTCGCGTCGCTCACAACCCCCGCTCACAATTGGCCCGTAGCCAACGTCATCACTTCAAGTGTGTTCATGACGTAAACAGCAGACGTCGATGATGTAAAGGACGGCCACTCCCGCCGTGTTGCCGCTGGCCAATAGGAAGATTGTGAGTGTGAGTGTGAGCCGTCTGTAATACGGCCCTAGTGCTGCCCGCGTCGGTTAGTCACACAATTGGCCCGTAGCCAACGTCATCACTTCAAGTGTGTTCATGACGTAAACAGCAGACGTCGATGATGTAAAGGACGGCCACTCCCGCCGTGTTGCTGCTGGCCAATAGGAAGATTGTGAGTGTGAGTGTGAGCCGTTTGTAATACGGCCCTAGTGCTGCCCGCGTCGGTTAGTCAACGCCTAAGATTGCCGAGGCGTCAACATGAGCTCTCCATTGGCGCTAACCGCCGAACTGTGTTAATTCAAATTAATAAATTTAGTTGCATAAGAGGCCGATTAGCGTGATCTTTATATAACTCCCCTCCGCCAGGTGACGGCATGTTTCTTTAAAGATTTCATGTCCACTGCAAGCCTTTTACAGCATTAGGGAATTTTTCAAGGCCTTTCTGAAACATCGTCAGTGTATTGGGCTGCGGCGCGCCAAAGAAGCAACGCCGTTCGCTTCCTGATGCCTTGAATGAGGCAGGAGATCCCAAGACTCGTGTGGAGGCACAAGTGCTCATCAACACCTCTATTTATCTGAGCCGAAAGTTTTGCGCCGTCTTGGCGACGGAAGCAATCGTCAAACCCCGTATATTGCATCTCGCTGGTCACAGATTCCTGGCTCGCTTCGACCGAGCGTCTTTGGTTTGCGGTCCGCAAAAGACCTCCTCTGTCGCCTGCCGTTCATTTTCATTTATTTCTTTCCAGCTGGAAGCGGCAGTGGGCAGAAGAAAAAAGAAGAGCAAAGAGAGAAAACAGCTGTTTCCGCGGCGGCATTTTCGTCGATTCAGTGCTGCCACTCGAACGTGTCGGCACGGCAGCTGTTTGTCGATAGCAAGCCGGAGTCTTGATGGCACATTGCTGTGCTTTCGTTTAAGACCTCTCGCGCTTCGAATAGAAAGCGGAAGTGCGAAAAAGAAAGTTCATCATCATCGCCCCCACTATCGGCCCACATATATAGAGCAAAGCGACTGCATCAGCTGCAAGGGCTTTGCTTCATTACCTATACCGTGCTACCGCCAAACTACGCTTCCTCTTCTAATTACACCCCCACGTGCACCCATCAGCAGCGTGGTCACAGGCTGCCAGTGCATATATTCAGGCATATCGATCATCCTCAAATTACTGCGCTGTGGCGCTAACCGTGACGGGAAGTGCGATCCCAAAAATGTTCACCGCGGCCCCTGAGCAATTATTCAACTCAGCACTCGAGGAGCGTATCCGCGCGCTGCCCGCATATTCACGCGGGGCTGCTCCTCCGTTGCGTCAAGTTATAAAACGAGTGGATACCCGCACCTTCATTTTACGAGCATACCGGCGCACGGAGCACTTGAACCAGGAAGTGAGTTAATCGCAACAACCTCGCCGTTGAGTATGGCAATTACACCTGTTACACACTGTGTATGTGAACTCTCATGCACGCGTTGTTCGCAGAACGAAATGCTTTTAATAAGGCAGCGCCTGTCCCCGCTGTGTGCCGGCATTCAACCCTCCGCCCGTGCCTCGGCATGCGTCACGAGAAGCGAGTGCTTGTCTCGGCGATACGCCAAGCGCCATAATGTGAGGCCGACGAACGCGGAGGGTAGAATACGCTTCTCGGCTGCTGCGAATTTCGCACGAACTAGTTGAGGCCGCGATTTTATTACCTCGGCCGTGAAAAAAAGCCGTCTTCGAAAAAGCCGCGGACAAAGTTAAATCTTCCGCCACTTCCGACTGTTTTGCAGAAAACAGCTCCTTTTTTTTCTTTTTCTTTTTTTTTTTTGTAAAAGCAGCTGTATTTGCAAAAATAGTCGGAAGTGGCGGAAGTTTAAATTTTTTTTTTTACAAATTTTTGTGAAACAAACAAAAACAATCGAAATAAAATCATGCAATAGGGCACACTCCCATTATAGTTGAGCGCCGCAGTGCAGTGCTCTTTCTTTCCAAAACTGCGAAATCATTCCTATTTTTACTTTATTTATTTTTGCATACTGCAGCCTCGCGAGGCTATTGCAGGAGTGGGGTACAGTACAAAACAAAGAAACATAGAAATTAACATACACCGTTATGAACAGGCTTCTAGGAATTTATCTAATGATAATGAGCGAATGTTGCCTGGTAAACAATTCCAAGCTTCAATGGTATGAGGAAACAACTATACTTAAAAACGTTAGTGCGCGCGAAAAAGGGGGAAATGTTCGGGACATTGTGGCTCCTTGTAGATGAAGGTTTCGAAAATGTGAGATAATTATGTAGCGAAGAAAAGCGAGGAGAATTATTAAGACATTCAAGATGACAACGGGCAGCAAGTGTACTTAGACCTCTAGTTGCGGAAGAAAAACAGACGGAGAAAATTCAATGTCAAATCTCCTGAAAACAAAACGCGCAGCCTCTTTCTGTGGAGGTTCTAGCTTTCTTATGTCACACTGTTTATACGGATTCCAAACAACACAAGCGTACTCGAGAATGGGGCGAATGGGAATTTTATATGTCAGGAGCTTAGTTTCTTGAAGAGTGACGCGCAGGGTGCGCGCAAGGTGCCTCTCATTGACTTTCTTTGTCTTGTTTTTTTTTTTTTTTCTGTTGCTATCCACAACTCTTTCTAAAACGAAAATTTGTTCTTAATTTACTTTCATTAGTAGTGCACTCATGCCCTAGAGCTAGCTATATACAGGAAAGGAAATAGAGGATTATTAAATAAACGGTAAACGCAGGCGAAATCAAAATTTAATGAAATTTAAAAAAAAGGCGCTGTTCACAGAGACGCCGGCATTGGACACGAAGAACGCGAAGGAAGTGAACAGTAAGGTAATTACTAAAGGAATACAATTTTGGCGGAATAAAAAGAAAAAATGAAAGCAGGCAGCATGCAGCCATGTGAAATTAGCAAAAACTGCAGGATATGACGCGTAACAGTATAGTCCGTTCGTTAGCCGCCTGCGTCAATATTTTTAGAATGATTTTTCTTTATGCGATCGGGGAGATAGTTTCAACGTTCCAAACATCTTTTAGGATAACCTGACTTCTATAGTGGACCGTTTATCTTGGTGGTAGTCGCATCACAACGGCTCATAAAGATGACCAATGTTCTCTGCATCACCACGGTGTACAAGCGCTGTCCGTGTGGGGCACAAAAATTACATGATTGCGCTTAGCTTCACTTAAGAGTTTAATGGCGAAAGCTCTTCCTCCTCCTTCTCTTCTTCCTCTCTCGTGTGTTTGTGTAGACGTTATAATTTCATTGTTTATTTTTTTTTTCTTTGACTTCGTCAGGACCTATTGCGATTTCCTTACCGGGGAAATTAAGTTGAACCCAGAACCTGCTGCGACGTCTCGTTGACACATCTCGCTGACACACCTTGCGAACACATTCGCGGAATCTCGAGGACACATCTCGCATACACAAGACATTAACCATGAACCCAGAAAGTATTTCGCCTTAAAAAAAACTAAACGCAAAGAGATTGACTCACTCTGAGAACGCCAAACCAATAAATGCAGGAAGGCGGCGGGAGTTTAAGTTGAATCAGCTGCAGTTTCTGTATTTAATTTTTTTTTTCCTTTCATTTACCGCACCTATGTCGTGATTCTCTCAATTTCCTATTTGTTAAGATGCAAGGCAAAGGTAGCGTCTCCTTACGGGAAAGAAAAACAACTTTGGTGCACCGGACAGCACGTTTAACATAAAGCCAGATAGTAAAACTCCGTTACTGCCACGTGACTATAACATGAGTCTGTCCGTGCCACCGATACCGAATTTTATCCGAAGAAGCTCCAGTTTTGCCACTTCGTCGCCCTTTCAAAATTTGTTGGCAGGGAAGTGGGAGCAACTGTCGCTGTGCCGGCAGATAAGTGACCGCCCTCTGAAATGGTTACAGGTTACGAGGGCTCGTGAATGTCACAGGTGTCACCGCTCTCACGGGGCAGGGCTATCATGATTTCCGAAGATACGGCTGGAAGTCACTCATTTAACCTCTTTGCGCGCGAGGGGGTTCAGCGTTCATGATTAGTAGGCCCAAGCTGTATTTTCTCAACTAAAGTGGCGATGAATGCAGGTTGCTTGAAATTATTCAAAGTATATTTCCGTGAATTTTCGGAAGGCTACGCCGATACGGTCTGTTCAGGCTACTGCGTTGCAAGGGGGATATTACAAGACGAATAATTAGTTAAAACTACCTTACCAACTTTCTTGTTTTTGAGTTTAAAGCCCAATATTGTCATATTGAAGGCTGTAAACATTCAACGTGTGTACCTTTTCTTAAAATGTTCTTATTCGGCAACGTGGCTTGAAATGTCGGATGTCAAGAATGCGCATCTGAAAACCCGTTGAGTTGGCTGTCACGCATCGCACGTTTACGAAATGGCGTCGCTGCGGGTGGTAGATTCTATAAAATCATCTTAACGCCTTCTACATTACCAAATACACAAACGGTGTGTGTATTTGGTGCTTGAAAACGGAAAAGAAAAAACAGAGAAAAGAAACACCATTTTAAATATGTGCAATACGTGAAAGCCAACTTAACGAGTTTTCAAATGTGCATTTTTGACCTTGGATACTTCGAGCCACGTTGTCGAATAAGAGCCTTTAAAAACAGAACTCATACCTCATGTTTACAGCTTAATATTCGCAGTATAATATTTTCTTCCAAATCAATAATGGAAAGTCGATCAGTTAATTCTGATTATTCAATCGCATACTTACCATATGCTCGCCTACCCGGACTGCACTGAAGCATATTGCGTGGTTTATAAAAGACAGACTTGCATTGAACAATTTGGAACGCCGGGAGACAAAGCTCAGTGTTTATCATTGCGATGGTCTTATTTCTGCAAAACGCATTCTTGCATCCTACCGCCTTGGAAGGCAAAGCGCGCGCTTTTGTTTACTTCCTTCACTTCTTTCTTCTTGTTGCCGACTTCTTCCCTCCTTTGCTATTTTCTTTCATTGTTTTTCTTCTCGTCTTTCCTTTCTTTTCTAGCTTCTACCGCTCTTTTTTTCTTCCTTTACTTGCGATTTCATTTCTCTCTTTGCTTTATCTCTTTAATTTTCGTTTTAGTGCTTTTTCTTTTTTTTTCTTGTTTTAACTCCTTTGTTTCTTCTCTTTCTTTACTTTTCTCAAAGTGATGCCATTTTTTCTTCATGGATTGCGTAATGAACACGCGTTTCATTCCGCTTGCGGGAAAACGGTTCTCTACATATATACTCTACTTGCGGATCAAGCACTTTTGCGTCCACTTCGAATACATGTTTGGTGGCGTTTCGACCGCATCACAGTATGCTGTTGAGTCGAAAATCGCGTGCCCATGACAAAGGTTCGCTATGCATCTGGCAGGCCAAGCAAAAAAAAAAAAAAAGTAAATAAACGACTGTGAATACCACGAAACCGCGGAACTCTGCCTTACTGAAGGTGAATGGCAGCCCATGCTCGGAACACTTTCATATACTGACCTGGTATTTGATCTATTTTGCCCTGTGTTGTGTTCCAGTGTATATTATCTCTATTATCTTTATTTTGTCATAAGTGACTAGCTATAAATTGTCTAATTGTACAGGAGGAGATCTCCGTTGGATATCATTTCATTGTTGTATATATTGCTATGGTGTTGTATAGTGCCATGTGATTGTTTGTTTTGCTTATGCATATTTTTTTTTGTACTTTACGTTCTGTTATGAGGTAATATGACTGCACTTCAGTCGACTGCAGAGGGACAGAGGCCTTCGTCAGGCGCCACAGCCTTTAGCTACTGTCCCTGCAGCAGATGCTGTATTTGCTCTGCTGAAATAACAAAAAAAAAATTACTTTTTTTTTGCTCATTAAAATGATTTGTTTAGGTTTTGCCGTTCCCGCTTAATTTCGTTAAAGGAAACGAACAAAACTTGCGATACGGAGCATAGTAGGCCCTTCGTTGCGCATCCTGCACAGGACACGACGCAACATGCGCCCTTTCCCGTCCGGAGCCCGAATCTAGGGAGCCCTGCAAACGGATCGCAAAACTGAGCCCTTTGAAGCATCGGCAACGCTACAGTGTCGTGCAAATAAATGCGCTGGGGCGTTCAAGCAACCGGCTCTCCAGGTGGAAAGGCGTACGGTGACTATATACTCCGCGCCTCATGAAAGACGTGTAGCGTTGCGACAGACATGTATACACAGGGTCAGTCACACCTAGCGAGAACACGGCTCCCCGTTGCTGCACACATGCAGAGCGCTATAGTTCCCAAACGGGCAGCAGAATAATGCAGAGATGGCGACGACGGAAAGCAGCCCGTCGAGATAAATCTCGTGCGCCCCTGTGCGTAAATTCGCGGCCGGATTATGGTGCAATGGTGCTCCGCAGGTGCATGGCCACGCGGGGCCTTGTTTCCGCTAAGTGTGACTGACACAGTATATGTGTGAAAACACACATGGGCCATTTCGCAAAGCTGGTGACGCAAAAGCGGTTCACGGCACAGACGAACCAAGTAGCAGTCTTGGAAGACATATAGGCTTAAGAAAACAATCGCCCATTAGATGCCCTTATTTTCGGCCGGATTAGCTCGCAACGGTGAGTACGGTTGTGCTGAGTGCAGCAAAAGTCTCGAAGTACGGGGCGGCCTTTACTGTATAAAGCCAATATGCCTGGCACAGCGCAGGCATACCGAGCGGATTGTGACATTTCCGCGCAGACCAAACGACAAGTTTTACCAAGGGCGCTGCCAATATTGTGTAGGTGGCGCCATCTAGCGGCGAAGTTTAGAACAATCGCTATGCTGGTATGTGCGATTGCATCCGCTAAAAAATAGGCAGGTAGAGCGCATCGGCATTTCGGAGCTCTCACGTCCCCATTTTTGCGTTTTGAAAATATCTGTCTGAAAGAAGCCTATCAGTAGCAGTCAAGCCATTCGGTCAGAAATGATCGGAATCTATGTGCCTGATCGGGCCGATCAAAGACTACAGGCCTGATTGCGATTAGTTTGCAACTTATATCATTACAAAAAAGCGATGGCACACCACTGGCCGTGATTGCAGTGAAGCGAGCAATGCAGGGCAGCTTTCGATCTACTTTTTATCCTTGGATGATTTCTAGAGGCGGGCTACGTATCTTAACGGCTTGAGCAGTGACAGCAAGCGAATGTAGCCGCTTCATAACATTTTTAAGAGCAATGCTAACCGCGCTAAATTTGTTGGGACAACTGATCATGCATATACTCTGTTTACTGCTAAAGTGGCTACTGCATGGAGTTCTCTCACCTCCACTGGGGTTCTATTCATAAGGATCCGTTATACATTTCGGATCCATTTACTACACCCTATGTCACTATTGTTGGGTGACCAAGCCAAGGCGTTGAAAAGTCCGTAGCATTGGCTATCTGGCGATCGTATTTTTGCGTTGCCTGAATACTCAGCCACCGGTCACGGTGCAAGAATATTTAGGTGGGGACACAGCAAGGGCGAGGCACTGGACGCAAATTTCCAGATAAGGTACCAGTCATGCTCCTCCGAACCGGGCCGCTGATCGCAGCGTCAGCGTCGATGTAGCGGTGAATCTTCGCTGGAAGAAAAAAACACATACATCGACAACGCCGTTGCGATAGCAACCCGCTGATATCGCCCGGCGCGTTTCTCCTGCGCGAGCCGTTTGCGTGGCCCGAACTGTTCCCCACCGTCGCTAGAAGCATCACCGTAGCACTTTATTCTTAAGCCATGCCCACTGCATCAGTGCAGAAGCGAGGTCCAGAATAATTTATTGGCTTGTCAATACTATTGGCGTAATATATTCCTAACAACGAAGTGAAGAAAAGGTTGAAGTTGCACTTTATGTTGAAATATGGGGGAGCGAGTACTACATTACTCAACCATTGAGTCATCGTTATTCAATTGAAGGCGCCGGGGAAGCAGTTTTGTCACTTTGGATAGCGTAAATAGAGCAGGGAAAGCGAATCCTGCGTTCGGTTGGGCGAATGGGAAAAAATATAAAAATTCATAGGGTATTCTTAACCACTTAATGAAGGAAATGCAACAGCGCCCCGTACCGCTTCTCTATCGCATAAATCACTAACGTGCAAACTGAGTGGAAGAATGGAAGAAGAGGGATAAGCAAGCGAGGAACTGTACGGACGTGTTATTGGTACGAAAAACGTTACAAATGTTGTCGTGATTTAAGGCTTTTTTGCCTCAAGCAAGCTCAACTGTCTTCTATATTTGCACGAATTTCGACTGCACCAACGGCTGCACGATCTATCTATCTATGTTCATCAACTGATTTATATGCGGCTTTGGCGCACCACATCACATTACTGTTCGCCAATCTCTAACGTAGATTCAAGAAAGCTGTTAACCGTAATTTTACCTCTATTTTTTTGTATTGAATAAATTATACTTGGTGTTCTTTTTTCATTGTGAAATTCTCTTCCCCTCTGTACTGTACCATATACCCTGAGGATAAAAGAATAAGGGAAAGGAAAAAAGAAGCTAAGAGAAGTAATGGTATAGAGGAAGTGAGAGAAAGGGGGGAATTCAGTGGGAGCTAGCAGAATCCAGTTAGAGGACCTCTAATGTATTGAAGGAATAAAGTAAGGAGCAAACTAAGGATGAGCGGGCACACTGATGGGCGAACAAAAGATGTAAAGTCAAAGAACAAATGAAACGACTGATGGTTAATGCTTTGTTGTCAAAGTGCCGCCGCTTACGCGTGCAGCAGGTTCAAATTCCGCGCGAAAATTCATTCGCCTTCTGCGCTTTTATTTAAGCATTCACGAAGCCACAGATTTATAAAACTGCGCTGAATAATGGACGTAGACAAAAACAACGCGACAAAAATATTTTTCTCTCATCATAGGCCACAGTTTACGAGAAAATGGCTCTCAAAAAGCATGTATTCACCATAGAAAAGCAGTGCCTCCCACTACGTCACAGGCCGCTGAGCGAACTGCCATCTCGTATGGCTTAGACTAACTAGGGGACTTTATCTGGAACCGGCGCGGTACGCTGTGTCCCCACCTATATATCTTGCACCGTGCCACCGGTTTGCGCGTGCGTGCGGCCAGTGGCTGTCGTCGACGGCGGGAGCTGCTACGCTGGAATTTTTCTGACTGGCAGCTAGGCAGCTGCGTTCGTGTAATGCTGCCATCGTGCTGACATCCGGAAAGATGAAAGAGAAAACGGACAATTGATCCTTATGGAGTTATGTATTTTAATGGCCCCAGAGAAAGTTGCTTTTATGAACAATATTTTATAGTCTATTGTCGCAAAATTTTCTTACTTTAAGGCATGGCTGTTGTTCCCAAGACTACACTCACATTTATTATCAGCAGCGGCTTTCTAGATACGTGTTTTAATAAAAGAAATTATTCTAGCACTGTTTTACTGAAGCATAAGTTGACAATCAATTTATCAGACATCGGTGTCTTCACGCGGAACATGCATGCACTTTTATACTTTATAAATCTCAGGCTACTGCGCCAAAACAGACTTTCTTCGGAAGAAGGCATCTCGTAAATTTTTGCCGTAAATAGTATGCACCGCATGTTGCCCAAAGGCTGCTTGTTGCACGGATATTCAGTTTTTCCTGTCCCTTCTCAACAAATACAGCGTTTAGTACTCGCACGAAAGGCTGCTAAGGGTAACCACTTTTGGTTGGTGTTTGAAATTCAGAGGCCGCTCGTCCTCGCCCGACTGAAATAGTTGCAACTGGAACAGCAAAACGCACGCATACCCTCGCCATTCTTTATATTTTCTGTCCATCATCTGCTTTCGCTCGTAACTTTCTTGTTAATTCGATCAACAGAGTAAAAAAAAAAAACATTTTGCTAGCTGCAGCACTTGTTAATATACCTAAGCTGCGGCCGGCCGAAATGAAACGAACAGGGAGGGGAAGGAAAGAAAGGGGCGAAAAGAAAAAAGGAGAGGGGTAGGGTATGTAAAAAGCATACACAGTATTAGAAAACGTGTAAACAAGAGCTCACCACTTGTATGAGCTGACCAGCTTAGACATTTTTCGGCTATTCAAGACGCTTTGTGTGCAAAGGACCGCGCAACGTGTGCTCTTTCTGCGTAAAATGCGTCCCCGCTGCTATCCCCGCGTCCTAAAATATCAGAAAGGATGAGTGAAGTTGCGTGCTCCAATTCGTGGCTACTTTCCTCCTTGTCTCGAAAAGAAGCTGTTTGCAGAACTGCGAAAGACAGGGACGACCTGGCTCAATCTTGACGCCTCTGTCCTCATATTATAACAGGTAGTTATGCTGCGGTCACCAATTCGTGGGTCGAGAGGTGCGTAGCAGTACAATTGCTTATTGAATAGTGCGAATCATCCTGATTGAGCCAGGTTGCCTCAGCCTTTCGCAGTGTTGCAAGCAGCTACTCTGGAGCCGCATACTAACTCTTGCGGTAGTGCCTTCCACTGGTGCTTGGTTATATGCAGGAAAGAAAAAAAACCTCCCGAGGGAGGCCTTCATAGAGGCTGCACTTAAAAAAAAAATTCTAAAAGTCACTTCAGACCGCTTAAGAGCGATAAGGCGAAATCTTTTAGAGCTAGTTAGAGTTTATCTGACAGAACCATTTTTTTTCTTGACACACAGTTAGTATTGAGACACACTATGGTGTAGTTTCCATAGCACACATCGTGCCTCCGCTGGCTGCTGCTTCCAGGGAGAGACAGACTGCAGCCGCCAGCACACCCCCTGTGATATCCTTCGCTGAAACACAGTGGCGCCCCCTATGTTTCCGCGGAGACGGCAGGCTTGTATTGACATCATCACGTGACTAGAGGGCGCGTATCGCTAATGTCATCATTGTCATCACTACTATTATTATTTAGCTGCACAAGGAGAATTACGATCTGTTTCTCACGAGCCCTCCGTGGAGTAGGGGCATGCGCCGCGCTCAGGTGGGGACCGGAGCTAGCTGTCCGACTCCCGGCGGAGACATCAGATTTTCTCTTCAAGTACCAGTGCAGAGGTAGTTCTCTGATCACACTTTCTGTACACGGCGCGCGTAAACCAAGAAAGGCTTTCGAACTGCTAAAATTAAAAAAAAAAAAACAATTACTGAGCTGTTTTAAGTGTTGTTGTCGATTACAAAATCTAGATCACGATATTTGGGACGATGCTTGGAAATGGACTTGCTTTCCAGCACAGGCATGTTATGCCTGTTGTTTCGTACGCAGCTTAGCGGTCATAATTGTTTATGTGACCTGCCTGTAGCCTATAGAAGCTTCTGTAATTCGTCTCCATTTCATTATCATCGCCCGATGCGCTGAATAGCGGATTTCAGTCAATATGAAGGCAAGACAAAATCAAAACGCAGTTACTATATGTTATCCCAGTCCAGCTGCCGTCTAACAGATTGGACAAATACGTCGTTTATTGTTTTGTAGAACCTCAAGATCAGTTTTGCGCACGAAAATTTGCATTAGCTCACTAGCCTGCTGGAAAGAATAATATACTATTTATCTATAGCTGTAAAAAAGCTCAGAGAACAACGAGAAAAAAGAAAATAGCAAGCAAGCGAATGATCCCTTATAGCCGCTCAATGGGCACATAGTTGTTTTATTCAGCAATGAGAGAAAATAGGCTCGTTCGCCCAGCGTTTGGTTGTTACTTGACTGCGGTCAGTGTGGCCACTCTGAGGGCGAACGAAAAGAGACGACTTCTGGAAGTAGCGCAGCTATCAACTTACTCTTTGGCAAAAACGGACATTTTAATGTCAGTATAGGAAGCGGGTGTCACTACTAGAAAGGCGCACAAGTGTCAGATGGGCGCTTTTTTTTTTTTTTATTTAACCCAGATGTTTCTAACTGCCTACCTAGTAACTTAATCTCACCAAGGCCTGCATCCAGTTGTCTCTTTCTTCTTGTATTCATTCTGTCTTCAGAGAGCGTATATTAAAGTAGCTTATACATTCAGGAGCGCTTTACTAACTTCCAGGGTTGTTCTTCTTGAAGAACTCGCGCTCATTTCCTCTGGTGCGTCGTTTTCCTTGCTCAGTAGCGATATTCTTGACGGAGGTGGTACAGAAATGCAGCCAAGAAAAACACGACGATATGAGGCTTATACAGTTCAAATGTGCACGTTCAGTTATGTTTGATATTTTCGCATCCACTTCGGCTAACATTTAACATTGATCTGTACAGTAAACCAAGGCGCAATACCCTAAAATCGAGCAAAGACTCTAGATGACGCAAATAAAATGCTATTACACGGTAATGGTTGACTGCTCTTCCGTCAGCTTTCACCGAACTGCAGATAAACGTGACGCGCCCATCTCTACCACCTGCGTTCCGCTTCTATTTTTTACATTTTTTTTTTGGTAATTCAAGAAAACCGGAGCTGAATGCGCGATATGCATTCCGGTTCACGTTGAGGAGGCGTTCTAAGTCCAAATGCGTAGCGCTGAAACAACTGCACTTATTTATTTATTTATTTATTTATTTATTTATTTATTTATTTATTTATTTATTTATTTATTTATTTATTTATTTATTTATTTATTGATCAAGCTTTTCTGGAGATATGCGCGACCTTCTCTCGGCTGTACAGTCGACGCAGCTCGCGGAAATGGCAAAATTTCGTGCTTTCCTTGACCGCGTAAAATACAACTGCGCTTTCCCACTGTGCTTTTCTTTGAGCGTATACGGTAACCACGCATTTTTAGCGCTCACCGATCATGGCATGTCGGCGAGAAGGCCATGCATTTCCAGCGGTACCAAGTTTCGGCGCATATGTATACATATTGCAGTCGCAATTGCGGCTGCATATGCGTCCTTCGTCTTTTTCCACTGCGGCAATTTGCAACCAGATATTCTTTTCTCTCTCTCTCTCTCTCGCTTTCTTGTCGGCTATGTCGAGCTCAGAACCGCTAGCTGCAAAGCCCGCGGCCAAACGCATTTCTCGGCAGAAACGTTAGAATCGTTTCCATTCACTGCCCCTGCTGCGTGCACCATTGCTGTGGAATCGCTTTATTTCTTCCTCTCCCCTCCGGGCGAACTTGTGCCGAGAGGTTCGACCGGCTGTGTGCCCCTGAGCACGCCGCCGCATTTCACCTCCATCTAAATGCAGTTGCCTCGACCACAGTGCCAGGGGAAATAGACGCCGCGGCCCAGGGGCACTTGGCCCGTTCACCAAGAGCGAGCGGCGAGCCGAAATAGGCAAACCCCAAGCTTATTTGCTGCAGGAAGGGGGTGGGCTAACGCTCCGCACGAAGGAGGAGCGCGAGAAGGCGTGAGCATGTTCCCAGCCTGATTTCAAAAGAGCAGCGCCCAGTAGCCTGCCGCTCAGCGACCGGCTAGACTGTTGACAAGAGCTTCGAACTTTCTTTCCCCTAACTGCAACACAGAGAAGTAGAAGAAAAAACTTGCGAAAAAGAGAAGCGTAGCGCTACGAAAGAGTCACTGGGCATTCCCCGGGTATCCCGGAGTGGAAAAGCCGAACGAACCGGGAGCCACTCGATTGTTCGGGAGGTCCAAGCTGAGCGGAAAGAAGGAACGAAAGCAACAGACGCTGCGACGGGAGAGCTTGGAGACAGGCTCTCCCCAAAAGTTAGCATTGCCGGCGAGGCAAAATGAACGAAGGTCGGCAAAAGCTCAGTCCCCGGGGACGGGTGCCTGAGAGAGCGTATTGATTCGCAGCGGCGTGGACCGGCCGCTCGAAGGGCTTCGTAGAAGAAAGGACGGCCAGACTCCACCAGGCGCAGAGCAGAAACACCATGTATATTTAGCATCGGCGGCCGACGCCAAGGTCCATCGCTGCACGGGCCGTGGGGTCAGCTGGTCGGTGGTGTAGCCCCCATTAGCGCCCTTGGCGGCCGGCGATGGGTATTTATAGGCGGCTGTCCCAGCGCGTCACATCGGCCGGACAGCGTGGCTAACGGAGAGGGACTGCAGTCACCGTTTGTTTGCGTGCTTCTTCCGCTCGTCTTCCTACCCCTCCACTTTGGTCGACACGGCCGCCTCCCGAACGGGGTAAATCGGGCTAACACTTGCGAAGTCACGGTGCGCTTCCCCAGCGCCTCCGGCAACGCACTTAAACTGGAGAACTTCCCGCCGAGGCCTCCGCATCCTTCCAAGCTCGGCCTTTGTACAACGTCATTGCGCCATCATAGGACCGCAGTGAACTGCGGTGATGATCGTGCCAAGCTGCGTGCAGATATGGCGTGTGGTCTCCTTCACTGCGTTGCTGGGCGCGTGATGTCCTTCCTCATCATGGACGGCAGCAACGGGTCCCCATTCCAGTGACATGCTCCAGCCTGACACTCGGCGTGACTTCGCCGCCAGGAAACGACGCACAACGGCCGGCTGACCAGCCGCTGTTTCGCCAGCGCAGACACTAGCTGCCGTCGCTTGAGTGAAACGCTGTTCTTGTCGCCTCGGGGGTTAACGTTGTCGTTTTCGTTTGTGCGCTTCAAGCCTGGTTTCGCGAAGGCGGCTTCTTTATAATTATTTTTTTTTAATTTTTTCACTATTTCCTAGTTCCCGTCAAACGAGCCCTGAAGCACGCCTGGCGAACTCGAGAATTCGGCGGCAAATTAAATAAAGCATATCGAAAGGGAAACGCAGCAGCTCTTGAGTCGCACGCTCGAGGCGTATTTTGAGATGTCGAGGCTCGTCAGCCCGGGAAGAAAAGGGAAGAAAAGAAACGTTTTCATTGCGCGGCCGCGAAGTACAACCCTCCCATCGAGACACCCTCAAAACAGTTCGCTGATTCCGAGAAGCGGTCATGATGCCGGTGAGCCGTACTCCGAGATATGAACGCCAAAATAAGCAACTGCACGTCGAGGAAGAGGAGAAAAGATGCGTCTGACATGCGGAGAAAAAAAAAAAAAGAAAAAAGAAACGGAGAGACAGCCATGGTTTTCTTTCAGATCGGAAGGCAATAATACGCTGTGGAGTTTAACGATGCCGTTTCGCAATCGTCAAAAAAGCGAGGTTTGAAAAATCAAACGAGACAAGAACCGCTGCAGGAAATCTTTGCCACTTGTATCGCCCCGCAAACGGCGTCAAATATATGGAGCACTACGACAAACTGTAGTACGTTTATTGGGGATGTATTGGAACGCTCGCTTTGTTGCTGCAGGTCGAGAGAATCAAGGGTCAGTCGGTCCTAGTTGCGGGCAACTGAAGTGTTAACTTAATCAGGCCGAAGCGGTCCGCTGGAGTGTCACCCGCACCCGCGTTCGTTATCGCAGCTCTTATCGCGCACATACGCTTCCACTCAATTTCACACTGCGCGTTTTGCGCTTGTCATACAGCAGGTTGTTGTGTCTAGGAGCTCTGGAAGAGCATAGCACAGACACGATTAAGGAGTGGTCTTTCTTTGCCAAGTGGCCTTCCATCTGGCCGGCTTGCTTTTTTTCTTTTTTTCTTAATAGGAACTTAGGATCCGAACAGCCGGGAGGCGACGCGGGCAGCCACTAGCTGGATTACATTGCAAAGGGTGGCGTTATTATGGAAGGTGTGACAGTGTTTGAAATTCCGAGCTGCGTTTTCTCGTTCGCAAGGAGATAAATATGAAGAGCTCTGACATGCAGCCAGAATATGTGGCCTTCGTGCAGAGACCAATATTTACTCTTTTTTTTTCTGAGAAGGAAAGCGCGGCAATGCAGTTTCTCAGCAACCGCGAAGTACCGACACGAAAATGAATCCTTGTCCTCACGTGCGCAGCAACAAGTGAGCCGGCATAGGCGAGCGGACTCGCTCGAGCGTTATGCAGCGCAGGTAACTTCAATGAAGGCGTGAGCGACATCGACTGATAACTTCGTTATTGCAAAGTAGACCAAATCCATATTGTCATTCATTATGCGCAGGCGCACTCTGGTTTGCATCTTACTCTGCGGGCCGTCTAGTTGATCAACCAAAACACACATTCTTTGGGGGGATGTGCAAGACTGCGATCTTTAATTTGATTGGCATCCCCCGTCACAAGACTATAGCGTCTTCCCTGTATCGATCTGAAGGAGAGGGACTCATTGTCTATGCTTTTATAGTCACTGAGAAGACCTTCAGGGATATCGGTTTCGTGTGATACTATGGCCGGAGCAGTATACCAATTCTTTTTCTACAACTTGTTCCGTCCTTTTTTTTAACGCCTAGCCGACTAGCAGACGCAGGCGGCAGCGCAGGCGTGACGTCACATGAACGAAACAAGAAGGAGGGGATGATAAAACGAGAATCAAACTTCGATGTTTTTATTACTTTCGGCCAAACAGCTAGGGTTCGAAACGAGAAAACGCTACAATTCGAAAGTTAGCTGCCCCTTCTTATTTATTCAGTCGTAAAAGTTGTTTCTGCCTACATCCTTCACGGCACCATTGGCTGAGGAGTTGTGCTTAGTCTAAATTCAAGCTTTTTCCGTAAGCCACGACCAGACAGGCCGTTGACACTCCGCCAGAGGGCAAAAGCCGCAACGCAAGGCAGATTAGAAAACGACTCCCATTCCCACCTCGCGTCCAAGTGTATCCATGTATGTGGCAAGAAAAAGATCGAAGCAGCGTTTCTTCGAGTTTTGGCGCGGGCTCACTCTCTCCGAACAAGGACGCATTTCTCAACAACGAAGACCTGACTGAGAAGCCTTCGGAGCTCTTTTCAGCAGCCCTACAGCTGCGCGCAGGTAGAGGAAAGTAATTTTTGTCTGTCTGTTTGTTTATTTACTTGAAATAACTGCAAACTTGTTAGTCCCTTAAGGTAAACTTCGTTTCGAATCAGACGTGTTTTACGGCCGTGAGGTGCAAATGGAACGGAAGTCCGAAATCCATTTCGAAAATCAGATCTTCGAATGTCATAACCTTCCTTCATTTGTGCACTCATATTTTGTTGTTGAACACCGTATTTTTGGCGTGAAAATTACTTTATATCCCGCGTCGATGCATTAACAAGCCCTGAATGTTAAACTGTCATTTGTTTGCGGCCTCTTTACTTGAGCTTACGTGTTGGGCTGCGCTGAATGCATTACGATGCGAAAAGCAATATGCACCGGAAATTGAGCGCATTCAACGACATAATGTACCATACGATAACAGCATAGAGTTTAAGTTCTACCTTCATGTATTAGTGGTATGTAAACATTCTGCGTCTTTTTGTCACACTCCCTGCGCTACATACAGTGTTTTTACAGATATGCAGTAAACAGCTCTGGCAGTTTATCATCATCATCATCATCATCATTTCTCCGGCCAACATTTAGAGGACGGATCTAATATAAATAATTTATGGTTAGACACTGTAACACTCATGTCCTAGTGATTAATTTATAGCTTGTTTGTTCTCTAAAGCGCACCGTGGTTTCTGCGATCTACTTAATATCGTATCTTTAACAATCATGTTTTCTGCCGCAGGCCAACCTCAAACTAAGCCTCCCTTTGTTTCTGCAAGCTTCTCATAGACACGAGACCTTCTTCATGTCTCCAGTCTTAATATCATACCGAACAGTGAAGAAATCAATCGAATAACAGATCTGTAAGCAGACGCCCTTCTACAAGTGATGTCTGCACAGGCGTTTTCTAGGTATAAAATAAAGATACCTGGCGTCTGTCTTTTAAGCTTTGTTGTCGTCATTGCTAACATTGATTGATTAGATGGAGTAAAAGCAATTAAGAGAACTGTCAACTACTACTCCTCAACACCGCCCACATCACACCACGATCAACGCCGCCGCAGAACGCCCACTTTTTCCACTCGCATCCATCAAAACGAGATTTCCCGCGGAGATGATCAATGGAGCGCGGTCCATTGACCAAGCCGTGCAGGGCGAGCTATGGAGAGCTCATTTCTCACAGCTTGTACTCTTCTTTTTTTCCCCGAGAGAGCTTGTTGTCGTGCCTACCGTCATGTTAGGTTTAAAACAATCTAGTGCAGTGTGAGCATTTTGGTCCTGACGCAGCTCTTTATGCCTTCTACGATAAGACAAAAAAAAAAAAAAAAGTGCTTTCCCGCTTAAGTCCATCCCTACACGTAAGCAGTCACTACTTCAGATGGGAAGTAGGGATTTGTCTCACCACTTCGGCGAGCGTGAGAGGCGAGCGGCTGGCTATGAGCATTTCGAAACTGTTGCTGCCACGAAGCATATGCCCCATGCAGTGAACGAAATGCGCCGAGAAAGCCAGGCGCCTTGATCGCGAGCTCAAACCTGACCTCCACAAACCCATCGGTTTTTGTGCGTGCTATGCTTGCTCATAAACAACCTACTTTATCAAGGAAACCAGTCAGAGTTGTTTTTTTTTTAATTATTATTTCGCGATACCGCCTTCATAAATCTGTGGCTCCTCCCTCTCGGCCACACGTTTGCGGCCAACGGAAGGTCTGACGCAAAGCGTGGCGGTATACGAACGCAGCCCTCGCAGTCAACATGCATTCCTTCATTCGTTTCTCACGCGCAAATAGTCGTCAGGCTATATAATACATAAGAGCAGAGTCTCGGTTCCCGTACGAGTGATGCACTCGCTTGACGCAGCATATGGAATCTGGGGCCGTGTCCTTGATTTACGTACGGCACTGCCCCGAGGTCACCATTTGCTGCACGCGAAAACAAAAATATCGCAGGGCTCCTGAGTGAGTTTTCCTTGTCCTGAAGCGTGAAGGGTGCCCTCTGTTCGCAGTGCCCCGAGAACACTTGACGAGTGACCCGTCCTCCGCGGTCTCCCATCGCGAGCGAATCCAGATCCCTGCTTGGGCGACAGATTCTTGGCAGCGGTGCTCGTGTCTGTATGCCGACAGCAGCAATAGCAGCGCCCTCAGCTGTTAATAATTACATCGAGTGCCCAGCTCCACGTACGTTGAGAGAGGCAGTGCAGCTGCTGCCGTCCATGCTGGCCGCAAAGCCAAGAGCTGTAGAAACACTAGAGAGTGCGGACGGAAAAAATAGGGGACACTCAATTATGCCACGAGTTGGGCATGCGATGACATCAGTTTGAAGTGTGCCCGACCTGCTCCTCCTCTTCTATCATTGTTGCTCGCCGCATACAAAGAGCCTGCTAACCTGCCGATGCCACTGGTGGCGTAGTTGAAAGTAAATCCGGGAGCGTCTCCTGCTACCTGCAGGCAGCGTCTCCTGCTACCGTGCGTTTCTATGCAGGACTTGCGTCATGAATTTTTTTTTTTTTTCCCGCGGTGCTTTCATCGTTGCATAAACAGCATCCGCTGCCAATGCACTGTGACACAAACTACGAAGCATCTCTAGCAATAGTTTTTCCCTGGGTAAAAGTTCGAATGCTATAAAAAAAAAAAAAAAAAATGCGCCAGAGATTGTATTTACTTGTCCCAGCTCGGCAATTAATACGACCGAGAGCGTACTGTTCGAGCTCACTTCGCGTTATCAAATCACTTGTCATTCCTGTCGCATATTTCGATATAAAAGCATTTCAAATAATATCTGTGCATCATTGTGAATTTTATGAAGGTCGCTTATATTCGCGTTTAGGTGCAGGAAAAATATTAATATATGCTTGTTACTGAGTAAGCCTTTAATAGTTCATTTAATTAGTGCAATAGCTGCATATTTTTATGACAATTAATTTTTGAAGCCATTAATAGGTCCTGAGGGCAAAGTAAAGATGGATATGATGAGCGTCAGATACTAAAAGTAGTGAATTAAACATGGTGCTCTAAACCTATGGTACATACGTTTAATGGCCTATAAGCGGTGCTTGTTAATAGCAGTATCTCTAAATATTTTTTCCATTTACCTAAACGCACAAACTTTACGAAGCGAAGATTGTAAGCGCTTGCTTTGTCGCATTTCACCAATTTTTGTCAGTATAGATATAAAGCGTGTCATCGCTGCGATCCAATCCATCGTTACGGCTTAGCCGATTTTACCCATTTTATTTGTTCTCTTGAACAACTAAAAAAAAAACAATAAAAAAAGGAGATGAAGCCCGTACCAGCAATAACTTTACCGGGCTTGAGGCTAATTAAAAGTAAATAAAAGTGAGCAAAGGTTACGATTTAAAAAAAACTATTTTAATTAATTAAATAAAATTAATAATAATTATAACAATAAAAAAGGAAAAGAAAATGAGGTCTGGGACGCAAGATGGTCTACGCTGGCCTAAAAATTAAAAAAAAAAAACCTCCAGAAGGTAGCATCCAGACCTGCAAACAAGACAAAAACTGGAAACGGAACCGGGAAAGCAAAGAACAACAGCAAAACAACGGATATACAAATTGCCCGAAAAACCCGCAAGGCTAATCCCACCTGTAGTCAGCAACAACTTCAACCTCTCAGCCTCAACGAATATACAAAAATGGCAAAGAAAGTGCGGTGAGATAGACAGAAGTAGAGAACACAAAAACACCGGGAAAATAGAGACTGGAGTAAAATACTAAGCAGGATTATCCACAACAGAGATGAAATAGAAATAAAATGGAGTGGAAAATAGAGCTTGGCAGTCTGCTACGGCATTGCAATGGTAGGTTCACAAAAATTCATAAAGAGAAAAAAAGCTATAGTGAGGAGAAGAAGAATGAAGCAGATTAAAAAAAATGAGAGAAGGTGCTCATAAACCAAACACAAGGGAGATAAGAAGAAAAAGAAAGGTATAGTCTAGACAAAACAAAGAAAAAGCGAAAATGCTAGAGAACCTAGACGGATGCAAAAAACATCCGTCACTACATCAGGTTATATTAACCCCGAAAAAGCTCGGTAAGAGAAATGCTGAAGGTTCCCAAAACAAAACTACTGCTCCACTATACCAGACAAGCCTGACAACAGCAGTATAAGAGGCCAAAAGTATCACGTATCACAGATGAGTAAAAAAAAAAAAAGAAAACTATTATTTGAATAGAATTATGTATGGTGCCCATGCGGACCTGGATCTCCAAATCCAAATCCAAATCCACTTTATTTCCAACCTACAAGTTGGGGGCCCCCAGGGAAAAAGCTGTCACAGACAGTTTGACTGGGCCCTGGAGGCCTCATAACGCATCTCATAACGCATCTCGTGAGGGATGCGATAAACATCGGGCACTTATTAAAGCATCGCCTATTAATACCAGAACGCGATTGCGTTGTCGGACCCCGTTCGCATCGCGAATTCAGTAAGTCTACCTTTATTCAGAGTGAACCCATGAGCCTTCGCGACCTATGAACGTGTATCTGTCGCGCAAGACGGAAGTACTGGGTTCGGCTTACACCCCCACTCAAAGTTGATCCAGTTTTCATTTCCGCTCAATTACCTTCTTTCAGTTAGGGAACTTCCTTGGGAAATTTAGCATTAATCTGAACATTTCAAACTGCTCCCGAATTTTCCGCCGAGATTTTTCTTTCACGGCCAACGACGGCGACGTCGAATTTTCTGCGATACGGGGCTGTTGGTGATATTTAAAGTCTTGTGAATTCGGCCGATGAAATTGTAAGAGAATGCTGCTGGCACGATGTAACGGCGAGTGGTGCAGAATGTCTCGTATTAGATCGAGGCGCGTCAACATGAGTACATGTTAAAAGAGCTTGCAAACAAAGGCAAGGTAAACAAAAATAAAAACACCCATTATTCTGTTAAAGTAATTATTAAGTCGATGCAGCATACCCACAGAAAAGTAGGGTCAAAATGCGGTTGGTCATTTGGCGCTTGTAGGAGGCCCCTGGCGCATGTACGCATTAGTTTCTCCCATATGGCAGCAGCATGATAAATGTTTCCGCGTCTACACAAAGTACAACCTTAAATTTATGCTTCAGGCCGCCATAAAAAAAAAAAAAAACTGCCAGGAGCTGCAAAAAAAAAAAAATCGCCTCGCGAACATCGCCAATCCTCGCAGCGACGCATGAGCAGCCGCATCTCCTATCCCGGAAATAGTTATGAAAATGACCGCTAGACGGCTTTCAGTGGCGCCCCTATAGGCAGTACAGGGGCGCATACTTTCTTAGTCTTTTTTTTTTTTTTTTTTTGCGCTGACGGCGATTTTCCCACAGGCGCGTGGTATTCATTTTTTTTTTTTCCAGTCTGATACGCGGTGCTGTCTAGATACGTCTGGACACAACCAAGCACAGCTGCAAACAGCCGCCCAGGCCACAACGGTGCTCGGCCATGTCACGTTTGCAAATTAAACTACATCATGTGTTTTTGACGTCATACATTCGTCAACTAATCAGCACACAGCCATGTCACGTGCCCTCGTGGTTATACCTTCAGTTCGCCATTCCGTGAAAGTTATGGCAGACCACGCCGGATGCCGTATTATTTTGTCCGACGAGGCTCCTAACGCTACAGCATTAAAACTGCATTGTCCGTACGAAAGTCCGAATTAATCTTGGTAATAGTAAACACCACTGAACGCTTGCCCTCAATGCTTTTACTTACAAAGAATAAAATATTCCCTCTGCAATATTCAAGGCCTTACGGGAAGATGAGAAAATGACCTGACAGCACGGTTTTCGATTCTTATAATAGTAAATTAACCTTTAGATAGTTTTCTTAAGCCTCTCCCGCTACGTTGCAATATCAAGCAGTGGCATTGGCCTATTGCCATATTGTTTTATTGTCCTCTGGTGGTGACTTCTAAAGCTAAAGTTTGTAAACCAGTTACAAAAATTTGGGGTGTTTGCGCCTTTCGCGCGCATACATTTTGTTGCTTGTTGAATCACCGATTCCTTAATATGAGCATATACTATCGCACACATATTCGTTCGCATACAGTCACAAGCTACCAAAT
Organism: Amblyomma maculatum; assembly: GCF_055883805.1. Classification (NCBI taxonomy): domain Eukaryota; kingdom Metazoa; phylum Arthropoda; class Arachnida; order Ixodida; family Ixodidae; genus Amblyomma; species Amblyomma maculatum. The sequence continues at coordinate 35,068,713 of NC_139344.1, forward strand.
TATGCGAAAGACATTTCGATGTGCCTGCGTGGTCGATGGGGTATAGAGATCCAAGAGTGCCGGGTTTCGCTCGCATCTTGTTCTTGCTTGTCAAAGTAACTACTCTAGTTGTCAGCTCTTTCGAACTCTGTATGTCATCTGGTCACATGATGTGACACAAACCGTCCGCCAATCAGTGCCTGTACATGCCACCTGCCAGACGCATGCCCCTCGTTCACTCACGCCGACAATGCCGACGCAGTAGTGTGTGTGTGTGTGTGTGTGTGTGTGTGTGTGTGTGTGTGTGTGTGTGTGTGTGTGTGTGTGTGTGTGTGTGTGTGTGTGTGTGTGTGTGTGTGTGTGTGTGTGCGTGTGCGTGTGCGCGTGTGTGTGTGTGTGTGTGTGTGTGTGTGTGTGTGTGTGTGTGTGTGTGTGTGTGTGTGTGTGTGTGTGTGTGTGTGTGTGTGTGTGTGTGTGTGTGTGTGTGTGTGTGTGTGTGTGTGTGTGTGAGAGAGAGAGAGAGAGAGAGAGAGAGAGAGAACGGGGCCTTAACGCTGGCAAGAAAAATTTACAAATACTTCAGGGGACGCTGCACTCCATATTCTAAAGTCGCATTACTGTTCTATCTGTTCAGAGCCGACAGAAAAATAGTTCAAGCGTTCACTTCGCTGGCCTTCCGTCAGGCCAAGGGGCGGAATCTTCCCCACTCTTCCGAACACAATCAAACAGATTTCTCGCGTGCCCGATACAAGCCCGACGAGAAAATCAAGTCGGCCACGCATCCTCCGAAAGAAAACAGGAGCAGCGCCCGTGTCTTGTTTATTTTGCCGTGTCAAAATCACGCGGACTCTGACTCTCGGCGCGAAAGTGCCTCTCGCGACCGCTTGGCCAGCAGCCCGGGTGAGGAGAGCACCTCTCGAGCTTGATAACAAATGACAGCCAGAGCTGCTTCCTGTGCCGATTTCTCGCGCGCCAAGTTCTTGTCCGTAAAATGCAACCAACGCCATTTATAAGCTGTAAGCGCCGTCATTTTTCAGCCGAGGTCCCTTTTTAGCTGCCGTTCAGTATAAGCAGCGATTCCCGCCTCTGCGCGCCACTCGATCTTGAGTGCTTTCATTTCCGCTCCCTTTCCGCGGCCAGCGACAGTTGTCCAGGTTGCCGCCCGTCTCATAGTTATTTACTGAGTGCACTGGTGGCCTCTGGGAGATTCCTGTACCGCGCCGTAAGCGCAGGCCACCGTCCGCGAGTGCCAGCAACGGCAAGAAAAACAAAACAATAGTCAGACTTGGCTTGCACTGAGCCAGTTGAAGCTGCTTGCATGGCAAACAGACCGCAGCCTGCAGACAAAGAAATTCGCTTGGTTTTAAGTTATACCTCTCTAGGCAGCTGACAATATGACTCGCACGCGCTTCTCTGCCCTCTCATTTTGCTACGGCGCCACGCCTGCTTCTAATGGAGAGGAATAAAAAAGCGGAATAGTTCGCAGATCGCACTTTTTCATCTGAGAGGTGCCTCTGATATTATGCACGATACAAGTTATAACATGAGCTCTCTGAAAACTGCCAATTTATTGGCTGATGCCTTGCCAGCTCCTCGTATATGCTTAGCTACTATAGCGTTCGTCTGCGAAATTGCGCGACCGTATTAGTCTTACACTTCCAATAAAAAGAATGGGAAAACTGCAAGCGCCTCTTTCAGGTCAGATAACAAGTGCGCTCTCCCCACTTTTTTAGATTTGGGAATCTTCACACGGAGCGCATCGACAGTAGGTCTGAGGAGCCCCACCTGGAGGTAAACTGAGTTCAAGTTATCTGTTCGACGTACAAGCCTGAGTTTCTGGCGCGCTCCTGAGTTTTCGGTTGCTCCTGAAACGGAGGAATAGCCATTTGGTTGAGCATCCGCATCGCATTAGACAGGTGCTGGGTTAAATCCTCAATACCTCTAGGGACCCGCCTGCGTTCTTATAGGTACATGATTTCCCCCAACGTTGAGCTCGGCACTTCAGGGATCGAGTGCTTGGGAAAAGAAAAGGGTCTCGGACGGCAGCGTTTATAAAACTTGAAACTCCCGCGTCTTCATCATTTGCAATTACATAACTATTGAGAACACCAGTTGAAATATGGGCGCGGGAAATAATAACCAGATGCGCTATTCTGCGAATAAAAAATGAAAATAAAACATTCTTGAAGTGGGCTTTACAAATTTTCTAGAATTTAGCACTGTTATTAATCTGATGAACAAACAAAGAACTGTTCAAATCGGGCAAACAAATTTGTTGTGTGAATTTTTCTGACTAAACGTTGGAGGAAAATTCGTCTAAATATTTGTAGTGCGGCGATGGCGAAAAAATGTTGCGTCGATGGGCTAGTGATTGATTCCGCCGTCTGACAACCGCAAGTCCGCCTCGTGCACTAGAAGCCCATTTGTGGCCTTTTTTTTTTCATGCATTTCCCAAGCACTTCACCGCAGCAGATCCGAGCATCAAGCCGGATGAAATCTTGTACCCTCGTATAGTAGGTTTCGCGATATACCATAGTTCCCATACAACTAGCAGCGCCATAAGAAAATTGCGTAACCAACCACTTGTTCCGTGTCCTTCCCAATTACGAACACTTCATGCACAGAAGTCGCCACCCTGCCGCGGTGGCTCAGTCGTTCATGCGCTTGACTGCTGATCCCAAGGATGCGGGTTAAATACCTGCTGGCGCGGCAGCCTTTCGACAGAGGTGAAAGTAAGGCGCCCGTGCACTATGCGATGCCAGTGGCAGTTAAAGAGCCCCAAGTGGTTGGGATTTCAGAGCCCTCCACCACCGCGTCTATCACAGCCTGAGCCGATTTGGGGCGGTAAACCATATCAACTAGATCAAACCAGCTATCGAACTGCTTTTTGCGTTCATCTATTGCCGATACCTTGCCATCCCCGCTTTCATTTGACAGAGTGTTTTACAGACTAAGCAGTAAAGTTTTAACCTGGGCAACAGCCAGACCCTTTCTCTGCTTTCTCTCCCTCTGTGTTTTCTCTTTGGCAGCTTCTTGTAAATTGCAGCTGCGTATGTCCTTTTTCTATCTTCTTTGCAGAACTATAAGTGATTGCAATTTAATGCCAGGGGAGGTTTTTATTTGTGAAAATTTCAAAAAATGTAATTAACAATCTTTTTTTAACACTAAGAGAGTTTTTAGCCACCTGTATTTTGCAATCTTTTCAGAGGCAACAGAATCAAAATACCTTATATCAGTGCATATTAGTGCTGGAATGTCATTGGTTTAAGTGCGATCGATGCAAACAATATTAGTTTTGCTCTTTTTCTTTTTTTTTTCTTTTTTTTTCACTGTATCCTGTAACCATTAGAGTTGTGCCTCTTGATTTAGTTATAAACATGTTGCTGGCTGTTTTAACCTCCGTAGCCTATTTTAGCATTTCGAAAACACGATTTCGCTTGGCACTGTGGTGCAAGAATTTCAGAATTTCGAAAGCCGTTGCGGATACTGTTGAAGCTACGGGCAGGTGCAATAATCTGATCAGAATAACACCCCTAATTATAGGAGCTAAAAAGTTAACCATTAAAAGTTAAGTAACCAGCTTACTAGCTAACATGATTCAGTGGTTTTCCGACGTCCACCACCACATTCATAATTATGCCACAAAAGCCAAATTCACGGTCTTCTTATATTAAATTACTGGCCGCATTCGATGAAATCTCTGGTACAACACGCTTGCTATATATAGGATAGCTGGCCGCGCATGAGCGATATTAAAATGAGAATGTAGATGGTAACACGGTTCGCGTTACGGCCCTACCAAAGACGTTACTATACTGAAACGATTACGGACAAAGTATGCGTCGCCTTTTCTGGAACAGAAGCTGTCGGTATCGCTCGTTTAGTGATGACGGCTCAGCTGTATTCATATACTTAAAGAAGCATATTAAACCAGTATGACAGATGCGTTTTCAAGTAATTCACGCTACCACAGAATGTAGCCCCGGAGGTTTCTTGCGTTCCTCGGGGCCTTAGAGCACAGGCAACTGGTCTAACAGTGCGCCGCTTGCTTTATTATGTCACATTTGAGAAACATTAAACTCCCAATTTTATTCCTATTTAGAAAAGTAATGGCGGATAAGCTACGCGCCATTCTCAATTTTGCTTTTTTTTTTTTTTTTTTTCCCCTATCGAATGATTCCACGCCACCGCATGCACATCCGACCGAAAATAATTGGCGCGTAAACAGGCTTCGTTGGGCCTTTGGAAGATGCAGCCCGATAACAAGGGCAAGGGTGGTAATACTCCACTCGGGCCAGAGCGATCCAAACCCGCGGCGGACGCCCCTCCGACGCGCAGCGCTGGCAGGCCATCACATCTCGTTAGCTGCACGCCGAAGACGTGAAGAAGGAAGCGCACTGCTCGCATTAATCCGGGTGTGGCACCCGACGAGGGAGCACTACATTAAAAGCGCGGGAAGGCCACCCGTCACTTCGACCTACTGCCTGAACAAGCAGAAAGCGCGTAGGGCAAAAGTCACGCGACGTGTTCGGCGCTTCCACGACACTTTTAATCAACCGAGACACGATGTCGCGTCTATTATACGCCACGCGTTCAGGCGTTCAGGCTATCGCGGCCAGGTGACACGCCGACGCGCCAATTTAAAGGGTCACGGCTGAAGGCGGTTTAACAGCGAACGCGACTTATTCTGATGCAGAGCGGTGGTCGTCGCATTTCGCATGTGCAAAACCACTGCCCGGCAAGCTCTTCCCATTTATATACTTCCATATTCGTGCGTATACGCTTCGTTTTATTTGTTCGCCCCATACATACTACTACTGTAAATAAAGGCGAATGCGCACACCTCCAGGCGGGCTTACTTGCCTGTTAGCGAAGGAATTTGTAATTTACGCTACAGCATGGAAAGCGTGAATGCTATTCGCTTGCTATTTATGAAGACATTATTGAGCGCGATTTCCGAGACACTTTCTCAATATCCAAGGAAAGAGCGAAGAAGGGTGATGAAGGGAATGAGAGCAGCGACGTCTGTTGCAGACACACTGAATGGCAAAAGATAATAAAGGGAGTATTTACTGATTGATATCCATCCAAGCGCAGTCATACGGCTTTCTCGGAAACTTCGTAGTTAAAGAAAAATTCGTTCTGGTTCGAGGATCGAACCCGGGGCCACCACCTTTCCGTGGCAGTCATGTTAATGAGTCATCATCATCATCATCATCATCATCCTGATTATACCCACTGCAGGGCGAAGGCCTCTCCCATATTTCTCCACTTAACCCGGTTCTGTGCTAGCTGCATCCACTTGACCCCTGCGAACTTCTTAATCTCATCCGCCCACCTAACTTTCTGCCGCCCCCTGCTACGCTTTCCTTCCCTTGGAATCCAGTTTGTTACCCTCAGCGACTATCGGTTATCCTCTCTTCGCACTACATGTCCTGCCCATGTCCATTTCTTCTTAATTTCCACTAGAATGTCGGTAACGTGAGTTATTTCTCTGACCAACTCTGCACGCTTTCCATCTCTTAATGTTACCCCTACCATTTTTCGTTCCATAGCCCTCTGGGTTGTCCTCAACTTAAGTAGTACTCTCTTGGTTAGCCTCCACGTTTCAGCCCCATAGGTGGGTACAGGCAAGATGCAACTGTTGTATACTTTCCTCTTGAGCGATACCGGTAAGCTGCTAGTCATAATCTGCGAGTGCTTGCCAAATGCGCTCCATCCCAATCTTATTCTTCTTGTTATTTCCTTTTCATGGTCCGGATCTGCGGTTACTACCTGTCCTAAGTAGACATATTCGCCTACTACTTCCAGTATTTCGCTACCTAATGTAAACTGCTGTTCCTTTCCGAGGCTGTTGAACATTACCTTAGTCTTCTGCATATTGATTTTCAAGCCTACCTTTCTACTTTTCTTGTCTAGGTCATCAATCATTATTTGCAGTTCATCCCCTCAGTTACTTAGCAAGGCAATGCCATCAGCAAATCGCAGATTACTGAGGTATTCTCCATCTACCCTTATCCCTAACTGCTCCCATTCCAAGTCTCTGAATACTTCCTCTAAACAAGCTGTGAATAGTACTGGGGAGATTGTGTCTCCTTGCCTAACACCTTTCTTTATGGGAATTTTATTACTTTCTTTATGCAGAACTATGGTTGCGGTGCAGCCACTATATATATCTTCCAGCACTTTCACGTACGGCTCGTCTACCCCCTGATTTCGCAATGCCTGCATCACCGCCGAGGTTTCAACTGAGTCAAATGCTTTTTCGTAATCAATGAGTAATTACTCCCTTATTACAAATCTACTCCACCTTGGGGGAGTCTCCAAAAAATTCGATAAACGCTGTTCGCACTTCGAGGTATTGATCGATTCGCTCTCGTCCTACCATCTGATCTGCTCACCGTCCTGGTTAGCTCAGTTGGTAGAGCAACTGCTCCGGAAAGGCGGTGGCCCCGCTTCCGATCGTCGGACCAGGACAAATTTTCTTTGCCTGCGAAGTTTTCGATAAAGCTATAGCTTTCCTTTGTAGCCGTATATACGTTGCGCTTCGGTGTATGTCAATGAGTAATTACTCCCTTATTACAAATCTACGCGACCTTGGGAGATTCCCATAAATATTCGACCAATAACAAAATATTCAGGCGTTGCCCGCACCTACACTTTTCACTGTGCCATGACCCCGAATTGTTCTTACCTTTTCGCTTTCGATAATTGGGCAGGATGATTCTCGCTTTCACTTGTAAAAAAAAAATTTTAACCGGCAGAATAAATAATGCTCTTGGCGTCGAGAGACGTTTGGTGGGTACGACTGCTGAGTACAGCAGGGTAATGCGGATTTGAAAGAAATGCTCGGTTTTAGCCTCGATAACAACGTCAGCCAACCGGTTTTCATGCAAAAGCTTGGTTACCCGTTTTCTTGGATTCAAAGTCAAACTCATTTTATTTTTCATTGTGTGCAAGTCAGGAGCAGCCCCAAAAAGCTACCGTTCGCGGCAGCTTGACGAGGTGGCTACCCTTACAAGTGACGACAGCAGCGGCGCGTACATCGAGGATTTCAAAACAAGCCATTTTAAACACTTCAGTTCACAATGTTATACACATTCTGCTTTGCATACACTGCACGGTTAACAAAATCAACTATACTGTTGTTATACATGTGCCTGATAAAAAAAGAGTCGGAAAACACATATAAAATTATACATAAACATCAAATCAACAGTCAACCACGAGAAAAGTCTGAGAAACACTAGAATACAATCATAATCAAATAAACATATTTCGAAGGCCTTTCTTTGACATACACGTGATATTAATTTTTCGGTGATCAAAATTATTTAACATTCATGGAAGCGTATAAGTTCAGGACTGCAGTGAGTAGTCATTTTCGGGGTGCAGGAACATGCCAGTACTCGGGTTGGCGTGTATTATACAGCAATGGGTTTGGCGTGAGTTTGGAGAGATCAGGGCTCGGGTTCCGAGTTTGCGTCATTATCGAAGTGTCGCCATTTCACGTGACCTCGCGTCATCTGATTGGTAGAAACGCCGGAACCGGGTGTTGCCACTACGGAACCGAAAGAGGTGTCAACATCATGTTCGGGCGTTTCGACCAATCAGATGACTCGAGGTCGCGTGAGATAGCGACACTTCGATAACGACGCAAACTCGGAATACGGGCCCAGCAAAGAAGGAATTATTCCCTTCAGTGACCATGCTATGGGTCGGTTAAACGATATTTGTTCAAATTATCCATTCTAACTGCTTTAAAACGGTCAAACAACTCAGCAGAGGGAGAGTCGAATAGTAAATTTGCAATTATATTCTGAATGCCATTTTCTGCAAAATGAGTAGCCTGTTGATATTTGTTCTGGTTGTTGTCGCCCAAACCAACTGTGCGTAATTTAACTTGGACAGAATTAATGAATTATAAATCAGCCGTTTTACTCGTTCTGGTATTATATATCTATTTTTACTAAGTAGACCAATAATCCTAATAATATTAATAATTTCGCCGAGGTGGCTTTGAATCCTCCTTCGAGCGACCCTTAGAAAAAAAAAAAAAAAAAAAAAACTCTCCGCCAGCGGATTTCGAGACCAGGTCGAGGCAAAAAAGCGACCATGCAGCTTCGCGGGCAACTGTGTTCGAGCACTGCGTCACATCGGCTTCTTTTTTTTTTTTTTGTATTTATTGCCTTTATTGCACGAGCGATATGGACTGGTCGGATCGTCAAAAGTGCGCCAGTTTACAGGATAACTACAAAAAGTGTATTGGTCACTGTCCGAATAATTTGATAAATTGAAGTACACATGACTGCGTTTTCAAATCGCCAATTATCTGTCGGACAGAATTCCCCAGAATACTCTCGGATAACTCAGACGTGAAGATAAGCATGGAGAACAGCTATTCGGGCGTTTCCACATGCCATGCGAACCTAACAGCATTATCATAATGGAAGGAACACCATCATTCTGTACTGATGGAAACCAAATTTTATGGGGGGTTTAAAGGAATATCTCTGAACCAGAGTTGGGTTTTGAGCAGAAATTTCTTACGGATTTTTTACACTGCCTCCTCTCGGCAGCCGGTGATCTCGCGTGCTGAGCTGTCAGTCTTTCACCTGCGTTTCGGATATCGTCGCCTTCGTAAACCGCGCTTCGATTCTCCGCCCTAGCTAGTCACTTTTTCGTCGCAGTGCTGTTACTGCTACTACTACTGGAGGTTGTAATGTTGACTGTGCTGTGAGATAAGTAGAAAAAGAAAGAAAAGAAGCAAAACTTAGCTAAGCGAGTGCTCAGCTTGTTTCCTCAAGTATATCCGTGCGTAGCCAAGCTAAGCCGCAGGCCGAGTTTCGATCATCGCGGCAGCCATTTCCCGTACAGCTTGCCGGCTTTATCAATTAAGACATTTGGAAATGACGTCAGCGACTCTAGCTGCCAGAACTTATTGAGCGGCTTGCCGGATGCGAGCGTCTTGAGCACGTGGGTAATCTCCAACCAGCAGGCCTGATTGATTCTGAGCTTGTTCGCGTCAGCAAGGCAAAATGATTACGCTATCAGGCAGACATCATAATTTACGCTTGACAATTGTGCCATTTCTCTGAAAGTGTGCCTAAAACTGAGATTGTTTTTACTCAACCCGTCACGCATTTCTGTTCCAAGTTTTGGCATCAGAGTGCATTTCGAACACACATACGAACCCACAAAGAAATCGAAACGGTCGCGCTCCGGAGAATTTCGTTTTTACCAGCGCCGAATTTGAAAACGACTCCTTCAAATTAAGATTTACGGCACGTCCGTGACACACTTGTTCTGATATTTCTTTCACGTTATATCGCTGCATTACCAGGGCATGTAGCTTAATTTGAAACGTAACTATCTTATGTTGACAACCCTACTCTGCCTGTGTAAACACGGGTGTAAACGCAGCCGCCCGGTGCATTCAAGAGTACGATGTGCGCAAAGTCGTTTAGAAACCGCGATTGGCAGCTCCCTTCACTATGGTGATCTTGACATTGGAGCTCGCGAAATTGCTTCCTAGAAAATCTACCTGTGTACCTTGTAGCAAAAAAAAAAAAAAAAAAAAAAAAAAGAAGAAAAGCACGTGAAGTGATTATACAAGGGATTATAAAAAGCAGCTCGCCTAAATCACGGGAATACGCATGAGATAAGCACCACTTACAGTGCTTTCCCTGGTGCTGAACTTATAGAGCCTAGGGCGTTTGCATTTATAAGCTGTGTACCCGGTCCCCTGCAGCATTCTTGGATGTACTATCCGCTGGAAGGGGCGGGACCAAAAATCTTCTTACATTTAGGGGATTCAGGATTCAGTTTTCTGGGGAAGCATTACGGGCCACACTCTGTGGTACCTTGGCCTCCAAACTTTTGACAAATGCAGTACGTTACACAATTACAGAGTGCTTATTCAGCGAGAGCACGGATGATGAAGCACATGTTCCGGAAACCTTCAGCTCGCAAGTGTTCATTTTTAGCGGCAGTCGCACTGGAGATCGCGGGATTACCTGGTGGCAGCATCAAGGCTTTGAATGATTGTTCTGAATATCGTCAGCGTCTGAAAAGATGAACACAAGGTGTGCAAAAAAAAAATATGAAAAAACTGCCTGACGCCGAATGCGCACGTCTCATGTACTGTGACGAATAAAATGCGAAGCTGAAAATTTAGGCACTAATGAAGCAAATGACTTTCGAAAGAGAATATAAAAAACCGGGAAATGAGCATTAAACTCACAGCGCAGCGGGAAAGGACTCACACGGATATTTAGTTTACACGGCTGTGAACCGTGAAGCAAATGATTTATTCTATCGGTAGCATCCCAACCGATCATGGTCACCTCTGCATAGGGCTTGGCAGACGCGTAAGGTCGCTGATCTTTAAGCATACTGCTTTACGACATATTAAGCACAGGCGCAATTGAGCACAGTGTTCTTTTTTTTTCTGTTTTTTTTTTTTTTCTGCGGATCAATGGCAGTTGCTCAAAATTAAGCGAACATCGGAGTGAAGAGATTTCCGCCGTTTCAACGTCCCTAAGCAAGCAACGTAAATTCTTGACATCATCAATTAATTCGACTGTTCTTCCTCAACACTGGAGGCACTGCAAATAACGAAACTCGTGGATGCGTTGCGCGGAGCCCTGTTGTTTTTCAAATGGTGCATCAATTTTCGAACGCCGACTCTATGCCCTTCGAGGCGAATCTGCATTCTAGAAGCGAGCAAGCTAAATACCGTTGAAAATAAACAGTGATCATACTGGCATTTTTACTCTCTGATTGCGAGGGCATTGGCCGCTGCTCAGCACCGACGCTTAATCAAGAAGAGAACAAAACACATCCTCGAAAATCCAAACGCACGAAGCAGACAAAGTGTCTAGGATGAGAATAAAAAACAGCAGAAAACGACCGCTTCAGAGTCATAATTTCGCGGTGGCCTGGTGCCTCTCTGTGGATTATTTGTCGAGGACCAGGCTTCCGGCGCGCCTGGAATTCTTCGCTCGCTCACCTTCTGGCGGGGTGAGATCCAATCACCACCTCGGCGACCAGTCATCTACGGTCTGTGAAAAGCACCGAGGACAAGTGCCGGCAATATTCGCTTAGCGCTAATTTGCTCGGCCGCACAATTTTGGCACTTCGTCGCGGTGCAGCTGGTCCATCTCCAAGCGTCTCCAGTGTAATAATTTGAGTGAGTGTTTCGTGATTGCTTCGCTTCAAAGCGGGAGTCGTGCCCGGAGTACGTCGACCGAGCCAGAACCTCGAGAAAATGCGTGTGCCAGCAAGTTCCGCTTCATGAAAACGGGAGAAAAAAAAAAAAAGTGACATACGGCCAGCGAATTGAAACGAACAAGAGCGCTTGGGGGCACCGTAGTAAACACGGCGGGAAAACGTGGAGAATGCGTGACCAGCGTTCTGAATCCCACCGTCGATCGATTTTCCGTCGAACGCCTACCAATACAAGACTATCTCGAACCCCCCTACCCCCCTCCTTCACACACACACACATACACCCCTGTAGACAAACTCTGCTTTAGCTATGGCCACTGCCGTATATGTACGTGTATATTTGTTGTTCTTGGTGCGAAAAAGCTAATGGCCAGAAAAACTTGTTCGGTATAACATGCGCATAAAATCGCAGTTCTGATGTGCTGAGTATACTTTTCGACTGTTCTTGACGTATTGCAAGGTTCGCGCTTGGCGCATCGAGGATGGTCTTCCTAGCAACGCACTTAGTAGGAAAATACGTTTCAGGAAGTGACTCCGCAAACATTGATCAGATTTTTTTTTTTTTTTCAGTAGGCAGCGCACAAGACATGGGCAGCCACGGAAATGAACCTAAAATACGCACCAGCCTGCCCCGAATACGATTTGCTGCGACACTGCTACCTTAGAACACCAGTTTTAGTTTCCGCGGGCAGCACGGCGCCATGTGTGTCGTTACACGCAGTTGAATGTAGTGCTTACATTAGGAATAATGGCATCCTGCAGAAAAAAAAAAAAAAAAAAAACGAAAAAAAAAATAAAACATAGGCTCGTGTCATACATTACTCAACTACTTGCACAGTAAGCGTTTCGGTGATTTTAAAAGATCCCACACATTTTGAAATTACAGAGAGCCAGAACTTTTGCTCCAAATTGAAGGAAACAACGTTAAGAAAACGAACCTCAAAACCACAGCACAGGCTCCATGCTGTGATTATTCACTGGAACTTCGTCTCTTTCCGTCGTTTAAATTTCAAGAAGGAGGGGTGTGTTGGTTCTCCGTCGGTAAGATTTAACATGTACTAGCCGGTTCACTGTCGCAGTGAGTTTATTCCACGAGAAGAAACGATATGGAGAACAAACACGCCCAGTACGGGGAAGCGGATGTCCCCGCATTTACTTCGGGGAGCCATATGAGGCCGACTGAAGTAAGGCATAAGAGATCACACAAATAGTGTCTAATTAGCAGGTATTATGGCACTCAAGAAACAACCCCAACGCCAGAAACACAAGCTAAAAAACAATTGACTCGAAAATAAACGTACCAGTAAACGTTGGAAACAGTAAAAAAGAAAACATTAGTTTTGCTGCAGAAAAATAACAAATGAAGCAAACATTGTCAGCCAGTACGTACGTTTTTATAGGCATGGCAGGAGCTCCCTCACTGAAAAACCAAAGTCATATGACGCATATTAGCCACCTATAGGGCACTGCAAGAAACTGTCAAAAGGAAGGGACCAAACAAGTCAGAATCGATAAACTTGACAAATCCAATAATCTACCGGCACGCATATGTTTGGTAAAAAAAGCGCACAATTACTTACGCACACAGTTGTGTGGCAGCCAAAAACAAAACGCCACAAATGGAAAGTTTCGAAAATGATAAGTGTAAAAGCCCCGCCTCCGTACGCCTTAATGTCAATGATAAAACCCGAAAAGAACCACAAAGTGAGTTTATTAAAGCCCGACTGGGAAAAGCTGAAACCGCTATTGAAAGGCCTAAATTGTATAAATAAATTGGAAGCGCCTCGAACAAAGTAGCTCGTGTGACATCGGAAACTAAACAAAGGTCTCTGCACAGAAGCAAGCTTTTATCGCAGAGACAAAGAATGGACGTCACAGCTGCGGTATTGTGTTTTCACAGTCATACAGTGGCGAAGTCAGAAATCTGCTCCCGTCTCTCGTGCGTACTTCGCTCTTCAGCGTTATTTTCGCGCCGCTAAAAAAAAAGAAAAAGAAAAGTTCTTCTGACTTCTTTTCTCAGAGGTAACGTAAAAAAAACGAGCTGCTTAAACAAGATTTTAGTGATTTGCTCTCCCAAAGTCAATTGTTCCTAAAGTCATGACTGTAGGTCAACGCGCAAAGCAAATGAATGGCGGCTTGAAGGGGCAAAAAAAAAAAAAAAAAGTAAGAACATTCACGATTGGAGTCAATGGACCTCGGCGTGTCATTGTTATTTTATTCGCTGCTGGGCACTTTTGTTTATTAAATATAGCGGATGTAAAATATTCATTCTTGCATGCATTCATTTGTGAACTCGCCCCGGACAAAACCTGTCGAGATCTCCAAGGAGTTTATTTTTAGTTATTTTTGACAGCGTACGTCACTCAGTACTCTTTAAGCTCAAAACTATAGCATAATTATCATGAACAAAACGCGCTGCGCGTAAAATTTTCATTCCATAGCCCCCATTTTTCGAAAACAAACCCTACCACCCCTCCTGCAACTGCCCAGTCGATTGACCTTTATAATAGTTAGCGCTTCCTATGAAGTGCTGTCTAGTTTATATTAACTTTTCTCACTAAGCGCACCGCGTTATTGTTATCAACTTGCACAGCTCGCAAACATTCCCTACCAGAACGTAGCCGACTGAAACTTTATTGCTGCGTGTAACAAAAAGATGAAAATAATGAGCGTGACTTTGGCGACGTACGAAATTTTGAACAATATTTAGCAGAGCTTAGATTAGAATTTAAAGTTTAACACTGATGCCGTCGTCACGACTGCGTCGGTCACGAATCCGTTTTTAAAAAAGAGTCACCTTATATGAGGCCAGTGTACCGTGGAGATGTTTCAGTAATCGCCACTACGTCTGGCTCGGAGCGATCCTCGCTTTCAGCCACGTTAAAATAATGGTACAGCTTTCGATAACCTACGAGCTGGTATCGGCATGAAGCTTGGAATGTAGCTCACACTCCATGCTGCGGGGTGACCTGTTGTCTGTCGAGGGTATAACAATCCCCTCCACACCGGCGGCAGAAAAGCCGAATCCTCACATTAGTAGCTCTATGTCGTACTGGCGTTGAAAAGAGTCCAAGCTGTGCTCGATGAGGGCATTTAGAACTTGGTCAGTGTCAGATTAGACACAACAGATGGAAACACTATGTACAGTCTTTGTCAAAAGTGTAGAGCTCAGGGGTCTGCTTCTGGTGCACTTCGTGTGGCTTGTAATCCATTTCCAGTGCTCGGAATCTCTTGATGGTAAGAATATTTTTGTCCTACCCTCTCCAATGGGAAGGACCTCCACTAACGCTAAATCAGCGCCGCTACACGGCTCAGAAGCAGACCCCCCGTGCTCTACACTTCTGACAAAGGCTGTACCTTGCATTCACCACTGGCCATGTAATTCTCCTGGAGCAAGACTGTCTGAAACATTTAAAACACTACTCAATGGATGTTTTCTGCTCGTTCTACACACACCGGTCGTCGTCTCTGCCTCGTCTGCAATTTACCAAAAGTCGGATCGACCTAAATGATGGAAACAATGTTATTATTTCCCTTTCACATGAGCACTCGTTCAGGAAGGAATGTGTTTACTTTTTATTTAATCTTTTAGTTTCGGGGCAAACGTACAGTCGCGAGAAAAAAAAAAATGGTACACGACACTCAGCCGATGACGGAGCACCCGGGAAAATTGCTTTGCAACGCCATCTAGCGACACCCATCGAGGATGGAGACAATCGTGGCAGTGCATCATTTTATCGAGACCCGTGTTCCGCTCTCGCTGTCGCTCTCGGTAGACAGCGTTCCGATGTAGTTTTCCCGAGCTCCGGCCCCGGATAAGTGTTGTGTACCACTTTTGCTGACGACTGTACGGGCAGCTGAATTCCACTGCGGCACGAAACGCAATTTGGAACGCAAAATATGGCAACCGTCGGCTCACATGTACTTTAGCACACAAATACGGCAAAATGCGCACTGGCCGATGAGTAAATTTGCACACGTTCTTACGAAAGTTCCTGTTATGACCGCTTATTTGGGCGTGATTGCTACGGCTCGTTATAGCCGCAGCGCGAGTTTCTAGCGAACAAGAGTACCAGCGACGACCGCTGCTCTGCATGCAGTGTTCGCGATCTCCTGACCTATAAAGATGCTGCTCACGAGAACGACCTCCTAGGGACATGCAGCGAAGTGCTAACGGCACTTCGTTATACTTTCCGTCATGTAGGCGCGACGCTCCAACTGCGCGATGCAATAAAACGCTTCGCGCGAGTCGAGCACAGCTGGGCTTGAAAGTAGCATCTCAATAAAGACCTGCGCTCTTTACGCGTTCCGCCGGCAAGAAGAAAGCGAAGCGCTTTCTTCTGGCCGGCCCGTAGCGCCGAGCGTCAGAACTAACAAAGAGAGCAAAAAAGATCGGGGTACGCGCAATGTTTGTCCGTTTCCACTTGCCCCCCTTGGACAGGGTCCAGACAGGCGGGCAACCTTCTCTGGAGGCGCAGGATCAGCGGGATCAGCTAAGGAGGCTGTGGGGGGGAGCCTTCCTTGGCAGGCGCAAGCCCCCCGCACAGGCGAAGCCAGCGGAAGCAGCGGCGACGTCTCGGCGCGCTGTCTATTGGCGACGGGGCGTTATCGATAGCGGTCGAACGCTGCGTCCAGGCGCCGTGCCTGGCCTCCTCGGGTTAGCGTGACGAAACACCCCTGCCGCCGAATTGTAACGGGCCAGGCGCGCCCCGCAGGGAGCAGAGGTTTGACTTCATTTTGGCAGAGCTTTCGGCCCCAACCAAGGGCGCCTGTAACCTATACGTGCAGGTTTACGACACTATCGCGTGTGCTTCGTCCGCCCCGCGGTGTAGAAATATGCTCGCAATGAAAAAGTAAAACGCAGTGGGAATATGCGCGTTTTTCTGTTTTTGTTTTTTGTCACATGTGTTCACTAAAGGTATCTCCGCATGTACAGGATGTATGCATACGTGCCAGATTCTAAATTTTTCATGCATATTATTTGCAAGTCGGTGCTTTCTCGTTTTTTCCCGTGAAGCAGTGTTCGACTTGTTCCACTTTTAAGCCGTTGTATTTATCTGGAAAGAAGCAGCATAGTTGCGGTAGAGAGAAAATGCAGTCTTCCGCCATAAATAGCCCAGCGTTTGCCGTGACAGAATATCATATGCAAGACCCGGCTTTAACTGCGCTTGCTGGTTCCCGCTTGAGAACGACAGTTCATTTTATCAGCGGAATATGTGTTCGTGCGTCCATGGTGACATGCATAAGCCGAGCTGACTTGCCTGCAGAGCGTATCAAACTTTCTCCCATCAATCTCTGAGAGTTATATTACCCATCTTCAAAAGCTGAAAGCGAGCGAAGACTCAGCCACATCATTTGCGTCGTTTTCGTAAGACAATTACGTCCAGAACGGTTGCTTGGCGGGCTAGTTGGTTCATATCTAACTTGTATTGCAGCGCGAACCACAAGAAGGGACGACGACAGACAGAGTGAAAAGAGCGCTGACTTCCAACTGTTTATTATTCTGATATGCCACGCATTTATACACATTTGAAGTTTCGGCAGGAAAGAGCAGGAAAAGCAATCAGCATGAAAGGCATAGGCGATAGGACAAGGCCCTAATCACCATCGATCCAGATATTTCAGCTCTTTCTTGGTTAATGCGACTGATGGCATGCTTACACACCTTTCCTCTGTACGAGCAATGTTCACCGCCTCAATTATCTCCCTGACACACTGATCATTGTGTCGAGCAACGATTGTGCTTTTTTGGAACTCAGGCACGCAAGGTTGTCTGCGGCGACGTGTAGACTTATCGCCACAATTACTTCAAACTGTGTATAATGTGTATAAATGTGTATAATACATGTGTATTATAAATACACATGTATATAAATGTATATAGTATATAACACATGTATATGTAACACATGTAACACATGTATATAATACATGTATATAAATACACATGTATTATAAATGTGTATAACTTCAAATGTGTATAAATGCGTGGCATATCAGAATAATAAACAGTTGGAAGTCAGCGCTCTTTTCACTCTGTCTGTCGTCGTCCCTTCTTGTGGTTCGCGCTGTAATACAAGTTAAGTCCAGCTTGTTGTCATTGTCAGTTATAAACGACGACATCACTGCGGAACCTCACTACAACTTGCGCTTTTCGATAAAAGCGCCGTTGTGGCAGTTGGGTTCATCCGCGTGCACTTAAGCGATCAATACGCAACTTCGCGAGGAAGGAACATTCGTATGGAAAGGCAATAACCGAGCTCACGCGCGCAGCATATGCAGTATGCAATCATGCTTCCTTTTCTGTTCTCCGCCGAGGCACAGCGCCAAGTAAGTATTGTTAGAACTAGCAGTTCATTTACTTTGCAAAAACAATGCGCGAGCTGTATATATCCCGTGAATCGAGGCTGTTGATTCGACTAGACACCCGTATAGTCGGGCTTTTAAGCCGCTGCCCATCCAGGGATGTTGCCCTTGTTTTCAGAAGCGCCCAAAGCAGCGAGCCTGTATTTATTGCGTTTTGTGAAAGGCGGGGCAGCACCCAACACAGTGATATAGTGTGTTGCAAACGAGGCGCACCAAATTGTAATTTGCAGAAGCTTCTCTCGAGAAAAACCAAACTCGTGCCAAAGTCAAAAGATGATGCGTATGCGTTAATTTACACTTAAATGTGGACACCATATTTTGTTGCGATGCCGACTTTAAATTTTTTAGAAATTAACATCAAAACAAAGTCTACTTAATTCAGAGATCTCAGCGCTATATGTTCTCATCAAATTCTCATCAAAACGGAGAGACAAAAATATAATTCACGCTCACCTGCTCGTTATGATCTTGTAATAACATTAACGATATTGTTCGTTGCGCGAACATAGCGTAAAGGAGGAGCCAGCCAGCCTGTACCATGTTTTTACTGTGATAGATGAAAGCCAGGAATTTCGTTCCGACAGTGTAGCGCCGCAGTGTCGAAACACGTGTTATACGTCCGGTCATTCGCATAGGGTAATAGGCAACAATTATAATCCATTTTTTTTATTGCTCACTTAAACGCTAAATGACGGTGATATGCGAAGTCTCAGCTAAAGGTTCTTTAAATGACTAAATTTCATTAGCAATGTGGACGTCCGTATCTTCCCTCGCCAACACATCTTGCGGATCAAAGGTTTGAAACTACGAGAAATATTAAACACCGCCAAAAGGTGACGGAGAGGAAAAAAAAAAAAAAACACGTCTCGCACTGCTTTTATTTCTTGTCCTTCTCTAGTGTTGCTCTAAGTCGCACTCTTGGCCGAGTTTCTTAAATGCGGCGGTGTAAACTGCGCCACCAGCGATGTGGAAGAAATGAAATTGAGCCAGCCAAATGCAACAGCAGAGGAAACGGGGCTGCTTAAGCGCCAGAAACCAGATAATAAGTAGCAAAAACAAACGAGACCAGATGTATCCTTCTCAAAGAAGGCTCGCATGTTGCGCCGCTCTGTGTGAAAATTGTAAAAAAAAAAAAAAAAGGGGGGGGGGGGCAAAATTCTTTCACGATTGCGCCACCGAAACTGCGGTGCCCACCAAAAATGCAATGATTGCTCCTTAGCGTAGTAGACATAGTGTTTCAATATATCTGCCAGTTATGTCCATGTTACAAAAACAGAGAAGGCAGGGAACAGAAAAGACAAAGGTCATCCCCCTGCAGTTGAGTGGCACGCATCAATTAGGCTTTTCTAAGCACGTGTCTTGAAACTGCCCCTGACTTCATGTAGTCCCCCCGTGGTCACGCCGGAAGGAGAACCAAACCTGTATCGCAAAAACTAATCATTGTTGACGACGCACAATAAAAAAGTGGCAACTGTCACATGAGTGGATGCTAAGATCGCTCCATTTGAAGCGGGGTGGCAGCGAGTGCCGCCAGGCTCAACATTTTTGTCTCTCTCTCTTTCTCTCTCTTTTTTTTTTACCATTTCTATCAGTATTTAAGAAGCGCTACCTTGTAATGTATCCTTTTCCGCAGAGATTCCAATGACGCTCATGGTATGTAGACTTGGAATCCTAAGCTTGTACCTTTAGAACAGAGTCCTGATTTAATCCTCCGAACCTCCAACTATTTTGTACTGACGTCTACTGCGGATGCCTGCTTGTCACTGATTATCCCCGAATCGAAAAGTATCGGTAACACTTACTGTGCCTGCGTCAAAATCTGGTTAGTGTTGCGTTCTAACAAAACATACTCCATTGTCTGTTCAGGTGAACCCCTTAATGTGCCCGAAGCATAATGATGCGCATAAATTGAGCCGACTCGGTTTGGGCTTCCCTGTTTAAACCGAAAAACGCCGAGAAAAGTACGCCCAAATTATTTTTTGAAATTTCATTTTAGGCAAAGAATGGCAGTAACTCGGGCATACATGCCACAATCAGTTGGCTATCAGGACTATAGTTACCCGAATTTACAAAAACAAATAATCGAGGAGTCCAAAAACTGCTTATACCTAACATGATCGTCGAGCGGCTTGCTTCTGTTGTATCTGAAGTTCGTAGCAACTTAAACTCTGAAGTGGCTCTAATATTTAAATTCTTCGTTGACGTCTACTGGTAAAAAGCGTGCCCTATCGTGGCGCTTCCCAAGCTTTCCAGCACCGCGGCATGTGCTCATCACCGAGGTCCTTGCTCACGGTAAGACGCGATCCTACTAATGTAATTAGGGGGTAATTACTCATTGACATCCACCCAATCGCAACCATACAACTACAAAGGAAAGCTAACAGCCTTCTCAGAAACTTCGTAGTTTTATTTTTTTTTTTCTTCACCAACGAAGTATCTGAGAGCTGTATAGCTTTCCTTTGTAGCCGTATGGCTGCGCTTGGGTGGATGTCAATGAGTAATTACTTCCTTATTACAAATCTACTCCACCTTGGGGGATTCATCTAAATATTCGATCAGATCCTACTAATGGCGTTGACGCGTTCACGAGAAACAGCGCTAGATCGACCTCGTTATCATCGGCTTCGTCGGATTCCAGGCAGTCAGAGTGTGCTCGTATCTTATCGTGGCGCCATAGTATTGTACGGTTCTGGGTTTATACCTGCATTCTGAAGTTTTATTGATCGCGCTGTTAGCTTGCGAGCAACTGTGGTTGCATTAGTTTGTCTGCATAATGTTACACTTATGCATTTTAATGCAGTGGCGTTAAGGGTCCCGTTCAGCGGAGGACCCAGCGCTGTAGTTGTGGCGTCGAGAAACTCCAGGATTGGTCAGAAGGATCGTGAAGTCACGATCCTTCTGATCATTTGATCAAAACAGAGGACAAACCGCGTTTATCAGGTCGCAACAAAACTCAAGCATTATGATGACATGTAGGAACGAAAAGTTAATCAACTGCACTGAAAAAAAAAAAAATTTAAAAGAATCGAACCTGTGAACCTTATGTCATGAGCCAGACACGCTATATACCTACCGCGAGGCACGTACGTTTCGCTTGGCTAAAGGGAGGCTTTGTGCGTCTCGTGGTAAATAAAATAAACAAAAAAAAAGGAAATATAACGAAGAGGCACTCTCCGTATCGGCGAAGTGATGTGGAAGGGGGCCGCTGAAGGCAACCACTAAAGCTACCGCTTCATACATCGTCTTAAGCGCTCTCCGCTTTTTTTTTTTTTTTTTTGTGTGTGTGTGGATCTTTGTGAGGTGTCAGCCGCCGCATTTTCGACCTCTGAATATGCGTTTTTTAAATACTTTAACAATGCTTTCGTACACGTTGACCATAGTTCTTTCGTTAGCATGACTAACATTTGCTCTATTCCTACTTTTATACGTTCATGAATAATTATCTATCCTCTTTCCTAGTTAAGACGGCCCAAATGACCAACTATCCAGCCTAAATGAGTTAACTATAAGTTTTTTTTAATCCTTCAATAGCGCCTACCTCTGAATAGTGCCAGCCAGCCCCGTGAATCTACTCATTTTTTCTTTGATTCTCTCTCCATGAAAAGATCACGTGCTGTCAGAGTTTTCGGCTCTCTTTAAGGCGTTTCGCTTACTTCGGTCGTTATAGCGATCACTAAATGTTTTTTTTTTCTTTCCAAAAAAATGACCTCGATATTTAGATCGTTTGCCGAAATACCTCGAAAGTTGTCTTTACTCATTTTCCACAAATCGCGCCTAATTGTCCCCCCCCCCCCCCTTTTTTTTTTGTTCGCTGTAAGCTGCGCGTCGTTCAATAGCCTTCTTCATTTCTTTATGTCGCCGGCTTCGTGGCGTCCTTTTTCCTTATCAGCGGTCTGCCTACACAATTTGCTTTTATGTTCACTCCCGCGTGAGCCACTCGAATTCATTATAGTCCTACTTTTGCAGAGGTGCCTTCTTTGTTTATTTACGAATACATGTTACCATTTTCGCTCTCCTTTGCCGATAAAAATTGCCTTCCCTCCTTGTCTTCCTTGGATCAGATCCATCTAATACGCTATATGATCGCTCAGAGTCCAATACTTCGTCTTTTTCCTTTTAAGCGATCTCGCTATTAATTACTTCTGACATCAAACAGCAGTCAGGGGTTCACAGCTTGTTTCGGAATTCCCCCGCGATTTGTCTTTCATAATTAGGTTCTTCATTCAGAGTAACTAGGTTGCTGTACTTACAGAGTTCCGGCTTTAAGCGGAAGGGGGAAGGAGGTGGGGGAGGGGGGCGTTGAGACTTTTGTATATGGCTTTCAGGGATTGGTGGTAAACTGGCCTTAATAAAATCTTTGGCTACGAAATGTGCTACCAATCTTATAAATAGATGCAGCATGCACTAGAGTCCAAAGCCAGGTTGAAATGTTGCACAGTATATATATATATATATATATATATATATATATATATATATATATATATATATATATATATATATATATATATATATATATATATATATATTTTACCAATGTAGTACCTTTTTTTATTTAAATCAGCCGAATTCTTAGTCCTGAAATTTCGTATCACAGTATAAATTGTAAGTTACATAACCACGACTAGAATTATTTGGGTTACTCAAAATGAGATATATTACATTTCTGGTTCTTTCGGACGTTCTAAAAAATTGCCACTCACGTGTGTTCTTTTTAGCCATAATAGAAATAAATATTGACTTAGGCAATCGATTGTAGTCGTGCTCATGTAAAAGCGGCTGGTTAAAATCTGTGGAATAATGCATTTGCGTACGCTTTACAGTTGCTCGAAGAATGTGCACAAAACTCAAAAAAGGCTGCTGTGATAAAAATACAGATTCTGTACACTTCCACCTTTTCGCTTAACTTAGTGCGAAGAAGGATAAAAAAAAAATCCTTTCTGAAGACCCCAAAATGGTGTGACCAAAGTGCATCATATTGTCTGAATGGCAAAGAAAATGACATATCAGAAGATCGCCAAATCTATTTTTTTTTTTTTGAAGAAAAAGAAAACAGGATCATGCGCATGTTTTTGAAAAGTCCGCATTTTCTACTCTACGTCACCGTAAAAACTGATCCCGAAAGCACTTTTAATGTCATAATTGCTAGAGTAGAGCTCTCTGAAAGGGAAAGAAATTCTCTATCAAAAGGTTGCAAAATATTCCATCTTTTTAGGCAAAACAAAGTCTCACTACGTCTTAACTTCCGGTCATTTTCTACGTATAAACTTACTCCTCGATGCGACTATTCATGCTGGCCATCAAAAGTACCCGGGCAATATTCCCAAATTGCTGTATATCCTCATCACTTCCAACCACATCTTAGTTTGGTACCTGAAAATTATTCTCTGTCCTTAAATATACTGCTCCTACGTTTGTCGTCTTGCTACCAATTATGCACGACACTCCAACACATTCCTTTACACATTGACTCCCTGCTCTCCCATTTTGCACGTTCGAGATCAGTGGCTCAGCACCTTATAATGTATAGTTTGTGCAAACATTATGCATAGTCAAGTATCATGACTCGGTCATTAGACAGCATAGCATAATTCAGCGCAGTTCACAGATTAACGTAGCGTAAAGTAACGTAACGCATTCTCACGCGTAAAGTGAGTTGAGTGTCTGTGCCGAATTATTACTTCATATTTTTTTTATTAGAATCCTATTTTTGATGCCAAGTTATTGTCCAAGTTCTACGCTTGATTATTTTTATTTTGGTAACGAGTCGCCCAGCTTTTCCGCAGTATTTTTACCCACCCAGTACTATGGCATTCGCCTGCTCACCATACCGCTGATGCGTTGCTTGCTGCTTTTACTACGTATCACCGAAACCCACAGCTTTCGGTATACGCTCACCACGACCCCTTTGATGTCTGAATTTATAGCCATGCAGGCTACTACATCACATTTTATGTCTTCTGCACCGGTCTCTCAACGATAGGTATACCTCGCCTTCTTGCGACTAATGCAATAATGGCGGCGCAAAAAAAAAAAAAAAAAAAAAAAAAAAAAAAAAAAAAAAAAAAAGAGGAAACACCGGTGGAGTTGCACTTCGGCAGGTGTTTCACTCCAAAGAAAGTCTCGCGAAGTTTCTTCTTTTTTTCGTTTTCGTGCGTGCGCTGCTCGTCGCCTCTTCTGAACCAGCGCCAAGATACACACTGTCCAAACAGGCGAGTGTTTATTGAAATTATGGGTGCACACATTCTCCCTTCCGTAAGGGCGGCATTAGCAGCTATTGCGTCACGTTAGAACGATACTCCTGCCAGCTGAGCATACACGGTGCAGCCGCTTTGCGCAATGCAGCCGGTTTCCGCGCCTCTGGTAAAGGCGCAAAGTGGAGCGTCAGAAACGAAAAAAAGATAAAGTTATGAAGGCGAATACGTCATTCGTGCGTAGCATATTTAGCAACCG
The DNA here is from genome assembly GCF_055883805.1 of Amblyomma maculatum. Taxonomy (NCBI): domain Eukaryota; kingdom Metazoa; phylum Arthropoda; class Arachnida; order Ixodida; family Ixodidae; genus Amblyomma; species Amblyomma maculatum. Next base: position 35,092,740 of record NC_139344.1, read on the forward strand.
CCGTCTTTTAGCCGATCACTAGGACCACCCGGTCGCAAGGCGACTGAAAGCGTTTAAGCAGGAGCTTTCTTTCAGTTCCACCTTGAAAGCAGACCGTTACGGACATTGTGCAAGTTAACGATTAGGTAACGTCACTGAACCTGATATATGCTCAAAACAAGGCAGGCCCTTGTCTGCCCAAAGCTCAAATCACGAACTGCAAAGGGATGTGGAAGAAAAAGCACGCGAAACAGCTATTCTCACCTGACCTGCATTGTGTAGGATATTATCATTCTATCGCACTCTCTTCCGCGTTTCTCTAACAGCCGAGGCCTCCGACTTTACGAACTAGCTTCCCGAGTGTAATTGTGATTCCTCCTTCTGAAACTGTAATTATGTCTTGCCTATAGTCAGTGGCCAAAACTCATCGTTTCTTAAACAATTGCACGTGTAATATTTTTTGCCCTATTTTAACTGAAACATTCGCTTTGTTAATTTCTTTGAGATAAGTGGGCGCGTAAGTAATAGCGAATAGACCACGCCTATAAATACAATATTAGCCGCTTTTTCTCACTCTAGGTCATTTCACGTTAATGCCGCACTCGTCGAACGAGCAGCGATTTATTTTATTCACACGATAGGCCGAAAATAAAGTAAACAGATATGCGCTTGTACTCCATGTGTCAAGTGAGAACTCAGTAATTGTACGATTCGCATCAAGCAGAACGGTAAACCGACACTGTCTTGCTTCTGTGATTATTGAAATATGCAACAGTCACTGGCATGGCCGCGTCATTAAAGCGACCAGTATTTACTTGTTTTTTTTTTTTTTTACATACAACCTTTTATGATGGTGTACCATACACAAATATATACCATTCAAGTGGCTTTGTGTACAACTTGCACAGCCTTTACACTGGTTAAACAAGAAAAAGCGATTACGTGTGCCCCATGCTTCCTAATCACATTTATTTGCCTCTTATAGAACAGATTATTATGAGCGCTTAAATTTATCACGCGAGATTTGCTATTGACTAGATATTCCACTTCCCCGTTCGAAGCTGAGCTCATTCAACACAAAAATGTTGACGACGTAGATGCATTATTATTTTTAAGCAAAAATTCCTAATGTTCGACGTCCATGCAACGCGACCGTGTGCCTCGCTGCCTCCTCTACAATTGGTGGCACTATTTCTCTTGTTTGCAGCATGTAACAAGTTAACGTTTTCGCTCAAAGCTAGTTGCCAACAATAATTATACACACCCCGTGCTCTTCAGACTCTCAAACACTGTTCTTTTTAACAAATGAACTACTAACTAATATGAGCTACTTTGAAGTACCGGCAATTCAATATCATGCAAAGAACAACAAAAGAAAATAACTCGGTTTGGAATGCAATAAAACCACAAACTAGACGTCATTATCTTCGCAGAATTAGTACCGAAAGTTCTCTGGACAGTGTTGGTGCGTGCTCGGCGCTAGTACGCCCATAAAGAATATTAAGTAAACAACTACGAGCGCAAACTGCAACCAAAAAGTACACCACACGCGCAAACTGCGTGCAAGATACTGCAGAATCTGTTCGTTTTTTCGAAACGGCAGTGATGCGCAATATGCAAAAGCATCATGTTAGCAACTTTTGAAACACGGTTCTGGCGTAACCCTGAGACCTTCTTTGTTTACTAGTGCACTCTGTTATCACCTTATCCAGCAAAAATAACACAAAACCTAAATTACAAAATGTCTTCCTAAAACACGGCTAAGGACTAAATATATTTAAGCAAGCTGTAACTATCCCGTTGTGAAACGAACAACGTACTTGTTCTTATTGGTGTATGCGAGGCAGTGCGGTCATCAAGAGCTCTGCCGCCGCGGGAGCTGATTCGAGAACAGACGGTCGCCTACCTACACTCGAACGTCTAGGCGGTGACCCTACAAGCAGCAAGCCTCCAAGAACGGTCGCAAAAACAATCTTCGCGAAACTAATCTCGATGCCGGGCCATTAATTCAACCAGACTTCAGTGCAGTTGGTCCGAAGGCTTTGCTTGGTGGTTAGGTAAATTGGTTAGTCTCAGCAGAAAAGGCTGAGCGGTCAACTTATAGGCCACCAACACTGCCGCGACCTGCTGCTGACTGAAAGTACTGGGACGGAGGTCATCCAACCTACCTTGACTCTACAGCAGCAGCCGTTGCGCAGAGCCACCTATTGAGGAGACTCCTCGTGGCTTTACGAAAGCCACCTGGGCAAAAACACTAGCTCGCGAAAAATATGCCGTTTTGTGCTTATTATCCGCGAAACTGGTGTTGATCTTTGTGTTCCACTCTTGCTTCTTGAATAATCGTCTTTTCATTAATTGTCTAATCACAACCTTACATTTTTAATACTGTGTTGCAGCTCGTGTATACGTCAGTCCGATCGTCGAGTCGATGCATAACACGGCACCTCGCGGCGAAAGGTGTCTGACACGGCGCTGTCGGCAGTTGCACGCGTCCCTACCGTAAATGAATACCGACAACAATGAAAACGCGTGTAAGTAGAACGAAGAATATTGCAGAAAATGCTCTCCTCCGTCGGTTAACAACGTTATCAGAAAGTTAGGCTTCTGTCTGTATCTGTAGATTTCTACTTTAACATATATCGTCTAACAACGTGTCGTTACGGGGTCGGTTGCGCCTGCCCACAGGCTGTCGACCTGTCAATCAAGGCGTTCCTCCTCGAACGCGGTGCAAAGTGCTTTCGGGGGCGTTCGCTTTGCAAGTGGCGCGCTGGGCCCTCGCATAAACGTCAAGACGCAGCACTCCATCCTGCGCCGTCAAACAGAACGCTTTCTCGCTTGAAGAAGTGCCAGTTTCGAGGTGTTTGGTACGCGTTTGCGGGCGTAAAAGAAAAAGAAAAAAAAAAGAAGAAAAAACAAAAAGCATCTGAGCCTCTTGGGAAACCATACGCCAAGCTTGCCTTCGCTACGCAGTACACGCCACCTAACAGTCGTGATGAAATGACTGCTTCCATTTCGAACGGAAGCTAACAGTGGGGCAACGAACGAAATTCGTCCTCCAAGTGACGCATGGTATTAGCTCGCGAACGCATTATGAATCCAATAGGGCAGCATTTATTTCCTGTTCAGTTAATCAGGCAAAAAAGAAAAAAAAACCCACTCCACGGGGCCTTGCCGTTAATCGGCCTTCTGCGTTTTCCAGCGCTGCCACCTCGTGCATAACGCCGCAACCAAACTGGCGGGATACTGCACCGCACGGACCGCTCCTCCGCAAGCTGAGCCCCGCTGCGGAGCACGTTTTCTTGGCGCACATAACTTTGGTTCTGTCGACGATGGCGTGTCCTGGGCAGCACCTGATACCTGGCGGGTATCTAGAGATACGTGATGGCTGGGTGTCACGCCTGAGGAATGCAGCGAAGCCCACTGACGAACGAATTCAGCGGTACCTCCAGTCGTCCGGCATGCGATGCGATTGCCAGTTGAGCAAGGGCCACCGCTTCAAAGTTGAAGGCTACATACGAAACGTAATGTTTCGAAACATTCGTATCAATGGGATGTAAGGCAAGAAAAAAACAAAGACCAATGAAACCAGAACCCGGAGTTAGTTTCATGCTACTATTCCGGCCTTTTTTTTCACTGAAATTTGAAGTAACCAGAACATCTGCATTAGTGAAATGTGCTTAGCTCATATTTTTCTTTTCGGGCTTCAGCTGGGCCCACCCACATTGAGGGCTGGGCAAGTAGTTAAGGATTTCTTTGGGCTCCTCCCAGGCTAATAATTACGGCCCATGCAGTGCTCTAATTAGCAGTGTAAATGAAAGAAACTGTGCAGTCTATAATAGTTGTGTACTTCTATCCCACTTCATATGTACTTCATCCCACTTTTGCAAAGTTCCTACGGGACTGCAGAATGTACAAATAAATAAAAATGACAAGTTGAAGTGACTGAACCATGCCATGCTTCTGTACATTATGCTAATGTCTTAAACAATGACTTGATAACCCTGAGATGCACTGCTATGACTACTTCTTGATGCAGAAGCAGCGACAATTAACATATGTGAGAAAAGAAAATTTAGCAACTCTGCTGCAACCACATATTTGGCAGTTTCTAAAACAGCTCTCTGGTTCTTCTCAGAGACCAGTAACCCAACAAGTTTCAATGCATTACGAGCAAATGGTAATCAAACTTAATGTAGATAGTCCATGCTACATGACATTTCAATGAACACTCTCAAAGGCAACCAACTTGGTGGTGCTAGGGGACAGCTATCAAAATCTCTGGGGTCTGATTTTGAGAACGGTCTTGCAGCAACTCAAGGTCATAAAAAAAAAATACGAGAGACGAAGGAAACAGTATTCGACACCTAGAAACAAGCTTCAAATAAAGGCAGGTTGATGACAGAAAAGGTTCTTCCATGTTTTTGTTTTAAGTGAAATGTTTACTACATTCCATAGCTTTTAGACGCGTGCACGTTTGCCCCACAAGCATTGTTCTGGCAGGTGGTCGCTGACTCCTCTGGTTGCTTTTGTTTCGCTGTCCGGTTTGTCGCACGTTGAAAACGGCTCATTGCATTCTCCCGCTTGGCCTCGTTGCTCGAAAAGTTGAATATCGTCGGGATGAAATCATGGTGCCGCGGTGACATGAAAGGCTTTCCTGCTCATTAATAAAAGGTTTCATTACAGCTTGCACAAACATTTAACTTCAGTACCTAGTTCGTACGTGTTACAAAGTGGTTCCCGCACAGTCTTGACGCGCTCGACGGCTCCCAAGTGTGCCCTTGATAGCCCTGCCGACGAATAGCTTTTATACAAGCTTCGCGTCGAAGACGGTCTCGTGAAGCGCTTGGGAAGCGAAAAAAGCCGAGGCCGCTTCTCTTTAAACATTGTGTATCGCAACCAAACGCTACACAAGTTGTCGGCATCGTCAGGGGCGTCGTACTATCCAACAACGACCACCAAAACAACCGCAGAAATGCAGGCGCCGCGGGCAGCCGCCGGTTTGTTTACCCCACCGACAGAGCCGATCGCGGCGGCCACAAACCCACCAGTGCGCTTCGCGACTACGCCGCTAGGGGTTGGGCGCATGCGCAGTCGCGTCCCGCAAAAGGCCGATAGCCACCATCTTCGAGCTCAGGGCCAGCAGCTGAAAAGCGACACGAGACCTCTATCCATATACTCCGGTATCGAAGACGAGTCAAACAAAATGGATTTGGGAAGATGCAAGAGCGAGAGAGAAACGAATGGCTGCAATGCATATCTTCAGGCGAAAACGATCGCGATAGAGTATATGGCGCATAAATAGCGTGCTATAAAAACTGGCCAACCTGTATACGCAGTGCGTGTCATCGACAGTACCGGAACCATGGACGAACGCAAACATTATCTTAATTAATAAGAAATAGGACGGACTTGAAAAATTACAGACCAACCAGCTTACTGTCTGTTACGTACAAGGTATTCACCAAAGTAATCGTTAATAGAATTGGGACAACTTTAGACTGCAATCAAGCAAAATATCAAGCAGGTTTTCAGAAAGGATACTCTACTATCAATCATATCCATACCATCAACCAGGTGATAGAAAAATGCTCGGAATATAACATGCCCTTCTACACTCATTGATTCATTGATTACGAAAAAGCATTTGGCTCAGTAGAAACCTCGGCGGTCATGCAGGCATTGCGAAATCAGGGTGCAGACGCGCCGTACGTGAAATGCTGGAAGATATATATAGAGGGGCACAGCAACCATAGTTCTGCATAAATAAAGTAACAAAATTGCTGTAAAGGAAGGTGTTAGGAAATGAGACACGATCTCCCCAGTACTATTCACAGCTTGCTTAGAAGTATTCAGGGACTTGGAATGGGAGCAGTTAGAGATAAGAGTAGATGGAGTATACCTCAGTAATCTGCGATTTGCTGATGACATTGCCTTGCTAAGCAACTCGGGGGATGAACTGCAAATAATGATTGATGACCTAGACAGGAAAAGTAGAAAGGTAGGCTTGAAAATTATAATGCGGAAGACTACAGACAATATTCAATAGCCTAGGGAAGGAACAGCAGTTTACGTTAGGTAGCAAAGCACTGAAAGCCGTAGGCGAATATGTCTACTTAGGACAGGTAGTAACCGCAGATCCGGACCATGAAATGGAAATACCAAGAAGAATAACACTGGGATGGAATTATAGCCGTGAGGAAAAAGGTGTGAGGGCAAAAGCTGCAGATCACCTCGACAAACGGCTAGTTACGTTGCTCTATTTATAGGCCTCCGCAAACGCTGTCACGTGATCAGCCGTGATTTTAAACCGTTCGAAGAAGTCACTGTAGAGAAAATAGGATTTTGTTATCTGGGGCGCATCTCGGGGCTTTAAAGAGGCGCCGCTGTTACGAAGAAGGTATTTTTTTTTATAGTGTCAGACAAGGGGGGGGGGGGGGGGGGGGGAGGAGGGGTAAAAAAATCACTATGTAAATGCTAGCTGTACCGACGTAGTTAGCCGTATCTCGAGAATATCTACAACTTTTCCATTGACACGCTTCTCTCAAGGCAACAAATAGAAAATAACTAATTAGTCATTACTAATTGATTGACTTTGGTGAACGAAAATAATACTGCAGAATAGCATAGACTATTCTGAACAGATCTTAATTTGTTTGACTTGGCTAGGGGTCACCATATTTCTTAAACCTTTGGTTTAAAACCCGATATATAACGTGTGTCCCAGCTCAAGGTTTTAAAAAAGTGCTGTGAGCGTAAGCCCAGTGAAACCAATTCAGAGCAGTTCAAAGTCGTTTATGCTAGTATGAAGTTTCTTCTTCGTTCATCTAGGGTAATTAATTAAAAAATATAATTAGCTATTTTTATTATTGTCTTGAGAGAAAAAGTCTCAAAGCAAAAGTTGCAGATCTCGAAATACGACTAGCTACTTTGTTTCCAGTAAGCTTGACTTAAGCCGCCCTACTATAGACCCTCAAAAAATGTTGTCACATGACCAGCTGTTATTTTAAATCAGTCGCCAAGTGTGTACAACCAGCTTCATATTAGAAAGCACGCCCCAGAAAAGCGGACTTTGTATTATCGACGGATGTCTCGAGGCTTTGAAGTGACGCCTCAGTCAGAAGAAAGTATTTTTTTTTTTTTTGTATAGCTCCTGGCGTCGTTTTCGTTGGTAAAAAATTACTTCACGTAAATAAGTTTGATGGAAAATACGTAGCTACTCGTTTTTTGAGAAGAGCTACAACTTTGGCATCGACACTTTTTGAATGAAAAATACTGCAGATTAGCATAGGGTACTCTGAACCGCTATTACCTGTTTGACTTTGCTAAGGCTCACCGCAATTTTAAAACCTTGGTTAAATTTAGGTGGGCCAACCAGGTGTGTATATATATATATATATATATAGAGAGAGAGAGAAAGCTGCAGAGCAGCAATACAATGGCTCCTTCGTCGTGTGGAGACACACTAAACGCCGAAGTCGACCCTCCTCAATAGCTGGAATCACAATGAGTGGAGAGAGAGCGATTATATCGTTGCTTTCTTAGTGCATCACGTTGTCTACATGGCGATTTGATCTCATAGCGACAACTCGACTGTTCTAACAGAATCAGGTGGGAGAAACAAAAATCATAAATTAGCTAGCTGTCGTTCTCGAATATCATGCAGTGATCCATTCAAGTTAGCGTCTGATATACGCACCACTAACAAGAAGAAAACCTGAACATGGCCGTTATCATGATTAACATTTTTGTGTGCGCAGAATATCGTACCGAACGTTCATTTTTCCACGCACATTTCGCCATAGGTGGCGCCTGATTGATTTCGCAAACAAGCCTGTCGCGTTATCTTCTCCAGGAAGGTGATGTGAGACGCCTACGCAGAGCGCTGTGGCCTAAGTACCGGGAAGAATGCCGATTTACTAGGTAAGAGGTCCAAAAAAAAAAAAAAAAGAGAAAAGAAATGAAAACCGCCGCACGCCCACGCTCTCATCAAGCGGAGAAAGGCGAACTGGGCGGTTGACTCGGTGCCTTTGGGAGCATGAATGAGTGAGACGAACTGCGAACTGAGCATATTGAAATGCATGTTCGCGAGAAAGTTTCCAGCGACAGAGTGGTCATGAAGAATGAGTGCCGTCAGCCCGCGTTATGATGAGCACGCGACTTGAAGTCGTTCCGGAGAAAACTTTATTTGTCAGCCGGAGTTACTTATTCAACCGGCCGATGCAATTAATCTCGGGCAATGTGTCTGTCTGTCGAGAAAGGATACCAAAGGCGGAACCGGGATGAATGCGATTGTTTTTGAAAGAGAATAAGAAAATAAGCACGCACAAAACAAAATAACGCCCTGACTAGTTTAGCGGTGCATGCTCGTAAATACGACGTGGCTTTCGAGCACTAAAATAATGCCTGCACTGAGGCGACCGGAGTCGTCTCCTGTTTATTAGATAGTTAGGCGGCCTTCTGTTAAACATTACGGTTTGCGCGTGAATGGCCGTGCACGCATGGTTTTTATTATTTAAATTATTTGACTCCTCTTTTATGCCGCCACTAGCTCTTTTTTTAGGCTCGTTGTTTTTTTTCTCAGCAGTAAAAATGCATCACCGAATTTTTCGCTACATCAGGGCAGCCTTTCTTTAGAAAATAACACTCATCGCCAATATATATATATATATTGGCGATATATATATATATATATATATATATATATATATATATATATATATATATATATATATATTGGCGATGAGTGTTATTTTCTAAAGAAAGGCTGCCCTGATGTAGCGAAAAATTCGGTGATGCATTTATATATATATATATATATATATATATATATATATATATATATATATATATATATATATATATATATATATATATATATATATATATATATTGGCGATGAGTGTTATTTTCTAAAGAAAGGCTGCCCTGATGTAGCGAAAAATTCGGTGATGCATTTTTACTGCTGAGAAAAAAAACAACGAGCCTAAAAAAAGAGCTAGTGGCGACATAAAAGAGGAGAGGAGCAAACATTAAAAAAAAAAAGACATAAAAGTACCATCCCCTACGCTTTCCTTGGCCTCGCCGACTGTTGGCTTCTTTCCTTCATATATATATATATATATATATATATATATATATATATATATGCTTGAGCTGTTAAGGCTTTGACCTTAGAGGTGCGTATTTCATTCTGTGAGGTTTATTCAACCGCAGAAATATCTCTCTTTTTTTTCTTTCATTCCGCTATATATATATATATATACATATATATATATATATATATATATATATATATATATATATATATATATATATATATATATATATATATATATATATATTCGCGACTAGGTGGTTCGGGCTCAAAAAACAAAATCTAATAGTATGAGGAGCGAAAATTTTGCGGGCGAAAACTACACAGGGCAGAGGAAGAGCGCGCTTTTCTTTTTCTCAGGAAATGGATAAAAATGAGGAGTGCAAAAGGAAATTTTATATTTACTGCCTCTCACCCCACACATGAATAACCGGGCTATACCGTGTATCTAAGGGCCAAATTTATCGGCATCACGAATTCCCGCTCAGTGAAGAGCACGCCAAAAAAAGAAAAGTCCCCCTGCTGCGGTACGGACGCTTAGAGGCTCCTATTTACACGTGACTGAGCTATAGGCTCATATTTCGTCCTTTAATTGCGCGGTTTTCCTTCCTCTGCCTCCTTTAGCTGTGAAGCGTGTTTCCTTTGTACTATTTTTTTAGACTTTTTAACTTCGGCGTCGACCTATCGAAACCGTAATGAAAAAAAAAAAATAGAATGCATACAAAAGATAGTGAATGTCACGCAGCACTGGGTTAATTAATGTCCTAGTCAATGAAATTTGATTAGGTGACTAATAACAGCGCCGCAAACAGCGTTTGCGAAAGCTTCCCGCGCCTGCCGACAAAGACGATAGAGCAAGAACTTGCGTCGTGATACGCGCCTGTCTTTCGTTTCTCTTTGCTCACTTCGGAACCGTTGCTTTGTGTTGTCTGAAGACCTTTACAAGCGTCCACTGAAAAGTGCGGCCCTTTTGTTAGGAGAACGAGCCGTTTCATTACTTTCCTTCTGCGCTTGTTTCCGCTCTAGCTCGTCCTCGCATCGCGTCTCTCAAAATCCACACAAGACACGGCAAGAGTAATTGGCCTCAAGTTACGCTCAAGCTCCGATGTTCGAGATAAACCGAGAACATGCACGACGCTTTGGGGCGTTGGGCTGCCTGCGTGCTGCACCGCCAGCTCGCCTTGGTTCTGTATACCGCTTCGAGATCGCTCTCCGCAGGGAGTCAGCTACGGAGATGAAGACTTATTCCCAAAGGAGTCACATTAAGCTACGCTCTGCCTAATGAAAGCGCCGCACGCGCCTTCAACCGCTACGCACTTGTGCGCGTTCGAAGAGATGACTGTGCTTTGTCAACGAGAGTCGCGCGGTGCTTGATGCCCTTTTTTTGCTGCTCCTAAGCCTTCCGCATATCCTCCCTTACCCAAACAAAGAGCAACTTTAAAAGTCAGACAAAAAAAAAAAATGGCTGGGGCTTAGCTAAGGTTAAGCCTGGATATTTCGAAGCGAAAAGCTTCGGTGATGCTTATGGTTATGATTTATGATTTAGCCTATGGATATGCTTACGGTTTAGCTTATGGTTATGCTTTATGATATAGGCTACGGATATGCTTACTGGTTAGCTTATAGATATGCTTATTGTTCAACTTGTGGATATGTTTACGGTAGCTTATGGTTATGCGTTAGGCGTTTCAAACTCGGCTTTGCTGCATCGTTCAGCGAGACGTTCTCGTTGTTCGGGTGTCTCGGACGCTCGTTAAGCTTTAAGCCTTTCATTTCTTCGCTCCTTTTCAGCCAACTCCCGTGGTAGCACTTCTGTATCGGTAGTATCCCTCTCTTCTCCTTCCATGTTGAATGCGCACGCCTATTCCCTGGCAAGCGGTTATATAGCCGGCCTCCGTGATAAACACGCGCTTGCAGCGAACGTCAAGCGATAATGCATAGAGCGCAGCAGCGGCGACGGAGTCGGCGGCGGCCACTTGCGCCATGCGTGACGTCACTCGTACACCGACATACGCCGGCTCACGCCACGCGCGCTGTTGACTACTGAAGCTTTTCGCTTCAAAATTACAGCATCTCTTTGACGTCTCTTAAGAGGAGAATGACGAAAGCTTACCCTTCCTCTCCTCACATCTTTTACCTCACATCATCTGTCTCTTATTGGGGTTCGTCGCAGTGCTACATGTAATTAGGAATGGCGCAGTATCTGTCACACGTTCTCCGGCAAGGGTGAGTTTGGACGGTACACCATCGCTCCTGTCGCGTGGCGTTCCTTGCCACGCGTTCAAGTGTTGGATTGCAGATGGTGAGAACGCTAGACAAAAACTAATCTCATTACTGTGCCGGAGTACCCGAGTTCGAACTCAACCGCGGCGGCTGCGTTTCGATGGAGGCGAAACGAATAGGCGTTCGTGTGCTGTGCGATGTCAGCGCACGTTAAAGCTTCCCAGGTAGACAAATTTACTTCGTAGTCCTCCACTACGGCTCCTCTTTCTCACTTTCCACTTTCACTCACACCTTCCTCCCTTCCCTTACGGCGCGGTACAGGTGTCCTCAGGAGCAAGTGTGACAGATACTGCGCCTTTCCCTTCCTGTGACGTCACTCGTGCACCGATATACGCCGGCTCACGCGGTGTTGACTAGCGTAGTGAAGCTTTTCGCTTCAAAAAACGGAGGGGGGGGGCTGCGCTCTATTGCAGATTTACCGCGCGAATATACTGTTAAAAACAGTAAAAGGACGAAAGTAATGTTCCTAAAACAGGAATAACCAAAGGTGTAATACGTTTCATAGTATAGACAGAGTTAATAAATACCATCCGCCTGAACGGACCTGCATGGCAACGCAGGAAAGCTAAACATTTTTTTCTTGTCTCTAGAGGAGCGTATCGTTCCGTACGATCCGCGCACTCTAGATGATTCGGGGACGGTGTACATTTCAGCGCCTGCGAAGATTCGGGTGTCGCTCAATAACGCCGGTTCCAAAACTGTGCCCCTGAACCGACGCTGCTCGACTGAACGGGTCCGAACCGCAGCCAGCCTCGTTTGCTGTTGCGATGTGTGCGCTCCTTTTCTCCACTGCCAGCGGGAAACCCGGAAACAGGCGCACACACTTCTTTTTATATTACGACGGTTTGCTGGTATTTCCTATCAATATTTTACCCACGTTAATTGCAATAAATTGCGCAAATGGCTATCAGCAGCGAATATACATAAACTTCAGCGGATGTACCTTAAACAACCAGAGACTGTACTGGCGAGAAAAAGCAATTGCAGTCCCCAGATCCAGCGAGCGGTTGAAGAGCATGCAGCGGAGAAACGATAAAGGAGATAATGAACTTTTTTTTTTCAGCGTTGACCTTTATATATATGTATTAATTTGCTGAAAGGGAGAGCTAGTGAGCAAAAATTATTTCTCGTGGTCTCTGCCGTATAACAACTGAGTCATTTCTCTCGTCTCGTTGTGCGAGAGATGGTTATGAAACTCATTTCAAAAGACGTCAGGCACTCATCTGCGGGCTCTCTAAGAGGACAGGCTTGTCAAGCCTTTCCGCGAGACGTCACTGAAACAGGTGTTCTTGCAGCGCCGCCTATGTGCATCCCAGAAGCGAGTGCGTTGAAATTGCCGCTAGGAAAAAAAAAAAAAAAAAAGCACTCTAGTTCTTGCTGCCAAAATCAATGAACCATGATAGTTGATAATCTAACTGTGACCAATTGCCTTAGTATCCAAGAGGCAACTCATCTGTATTTTGCAGTGGGCGTACGCGCGTGCGATTGGATGTGTGCATGTGCCTCAAGTAGTCATTTGCCCCTCTGGAGGGGGAAGCGAGTCTACTTCTCTGTAGCATTCATTAGTGTATAAGTTTCTCCCTCTCTTTGCACATAAGAAGCTTTGCACGATTCCCGAGTGGGATGAGTGGCTTTCATGTACGCACTCAAGCGGTCATAGCTTGCTCCAGGGCTTAAGCCGCTAATAGATGCTTCTCGGCACTGGTGGTAACGAGGAAAATGCAGCTGGCTGCCAGGAAAGGCGGAATTTGAGCTCCACATCATGTTGTCGAACTTCGCATCATAGATACGGCAACCGACATTACACGCCCTGCCCCAAGCGCAATGAGTGGTAGCTCGAAGAACGTTCCGGAGTCGTACGGTGACGCGAAAACGCAAACGGGCTTCGAAGCAAGCTTTCAATGGGGCATTTCGCGTTTAAAGCCAGCCGGGCATCCTAGGCACTACGGCAGAAAAAAAATAAAAGAGAGAGAGAGAGGGGGAACATTGCAAACAATAATATCAAGAACATGGACTTGTACCAAGGCTAAAAGAGAAAAATATCAATAAGTTCCGTAATTTCTTTTAATATGGAGGAGAAAAAACAACGTCTGATGATTATATATGCGGTAGTGTACTGCATGCGGAATTCGTGCGCAGCTCTGCGGATATTTAGTTTCGCGATATGTTGAGGCAAAAACTTCGAGGGACATGTTTCTCTCTATGTGGAGTTTGGGCACCCCGTAACAATTGTCTCCCATAACGATCCTTCAACTGGCACTCACTCTTTTCCCACTTTGGCCCGAGTTGGCAGGCCAACTCGACTATGTCATGTAACCTCGTGACGTCACACAACCAGCCGACCAATCAGTACTCGGCCATGTCACCTGCCGACTACCACCTGCCGGGAGCTTAATATAAAAATTACAGATCAGTTTACAGGAAAAGAAAGGCGCAGTAACTGTCGCAATTCTCGCTGGACACCTGAACCCCGCCGTAAGGGAAATGAGGAAGGCGGGATTAAAAGGGAGAAAGAGGTAGCTGCCCTAGTAGAAGGCTATATGGGTCAATTCTGACCACCCGGGGATCTTTACATGCACTTACATCGTATAGAACACAGACGCCTCTGCATTTCGCCTCCATCGAAATGCGGCCGGGCTTGAACCCGGGCACTCTGCTTCAGTAGCCGAGTGCCTTAATTGCTCAGCCACCGCGGCAGGTGGCTTAGAACAGACACAACAGAGTTTTTTTTTTTTTTTTGAAAGTGACACACATAAGGCTAGCGGGCTAAAAAATAAACCGCATAAAACATGAATTCGAACGCATCGAGGAATTTGGCTACAGAAGCTAACTTACAAAAGCGCGCTGCTATTTTATTTCCGGTCTCGCTGTTTTCCTCTCCGCAGGTAATGCGCGTTCGAAAACGGCCGTAGAGTCTGTTTATTTTTCTTGTCCTTTTTGTTTTTAAACAAAGTCGGCTACCTGACCTGAGGAGAACGTACTTTTTTTTTTTTTTTTTTGGCTGACCACAACTTGTTCTCCTAACTCTTCGCACTTTAAGGCGAGTGCATTTTTCCGATCTCGTCGAGAGTGTATAGCTGGGCGAGAAACACTTCGAGCCCGTAAAGGGCTCTCGTTCCAGTTGAACATCGCAGCTACTAGGCCAGAACGATTTAGTAACTGAAATAGGTCAGCAAATGACATTTATTCTAATGCTTTGAACTTCACAAAAACTGCACTGCTTTGCCGCGGTGGCTCAATAGCTAGGGAGCTGTGCTGCTGAATCCGTGAACGGGGACGTACTATCCCGTACGAGGCAGCCGCATTGTGATTGAAGCAGAACGCAAGGCGACCGTGTTCTGTGGAATGTCTGTGCATGTTTAAAAACTCCAGGTGGTCGCGATTGCCGAAGCCCTCCACTATACTGCATCACTCATATAGCCGGTGCCACTCATATGAAATGTTAAACTTGATCTACGATACCATAATTAGGTAACAAAAAAAAAAAAACTTCTCCATGAAATGCATCACTTGAAAGTATATTTCGAGTAATATGGGCTTACAGTCGTCATCGGGGCGATGGGTACGAAGGAAGGCCTCTTTTTTTTTTTTCCCCTTTTGTTTAAGCCGGTCATGTTCCGCTATGAAGAAGGCACTCCGCAACTTTAAATACGCAGAGGATGCAAATCGTGCTCACGGCATAAACGCGGTTCACGAGCGCGCGGGAAGCGGGCGAATTAGAAATTGAAAAAGCAATCGGAAAGCTGGTACTCAGTTCTTTCGAAAGTATCCGCTCTCCGCGTATTACGGAGTGCGAAGTGAAGAGCCATCACTTCACCGGCACCCAAAAACAAAACAATACAAAAGAAAAACTGAGCGTACGGCCTGCGACGACAGCCGGACGACGCTCCAAAGCAACGACCTCATTTGCGCGCGGAAAGCAGCATCTTGAGCGCGCTTGCGCCCCTCCATATCTGCGCGCCGTTGCCGACAACGGGAGCAGCTGCCTTCCGGTCCGCGCTAGAGATGACGGCGAGTGTTCGGCTATAAAAAGGGTGCCTCGCGAGAAAAGTAGTTCTCGAGTAAGACTGACAAGCCCGGCTAGTTGGTTCCAAATTGTCAAAGTAGCAGGTAAATAGTTATCTGTGGACCAATATCTCAATGAAATCTGCAGCGCACGTGGTGAACTCGGGGCGACAGGGCTTAAAGGACAAAAGAGATCGTGACAGCGTTGCATATTCCGCGTACATTTCTTTCGGTGCGCTGAATTAAAAATTCACTGGAATTCATGGAAGGCAAAATAAAGCCCAGATGCTCCGACTGTGTCGACAAGTGTAATAACCAAACAGCAAGGAATCGTTAACACGCAAGGCCAGACACCGAGCGGCAGACCGTTTGCCCTTCATAGGTTTCGGGCAAAGAAAAAGACGAGAATTGAGGTAAAGCAGAAATCCGTGCTCATGAAAGATCCAAATGCAGTGCCAGATAAAGGACTACTGAGTCTCCTTCACTTTCTTTTTTCCTTCCTTTCCTGTCTTTTTTTTTTTTTTTTTGGCGTTCTACAACAATACCAGCTGGCAGTGCAGAGGTTTCTGTCCAGCTTCGCATTGATTTGTACAGCTATTGAGACTGCTCCGATTTCCATGCGAAGTCAACCCGTAGTGGTGGGCGTAAGAAAGGATGACGCTTGACACCGAAGGCGAACAGCTGCGCACGAACCGAGGACGCAGCTCGGGCTCCTGTAGTGCCAGGCGGGGGGCAGTGTCTGGCTGAAGTGAACGTGCGACCTTCAAAGTAGTTGTATACAGAAACGCCGTGGCCCGATCGCGCAGTTAGACACTCACCCATATGGGGCGTCAAACTGTCCTGAAAGCGAATGCCTGATTTCTCGTTGGGAAGTCACGCATTCGCGTTTCAGCAGCATGATACTGAATAGCAAAGCGCACCAGGCTTTTAATGATAAGACAGACGAACAAATTCTGCGGCGAGAGGGAGGAAACAAACAAATCCTAAAAACGTGCGGGTACGTAAGGGACAGTCATTTAAAAATGCTAATCACAGTTAGTGGTCTCTACTTACTAACTAATCAGTGGACTTTAAAACACGCAAATAATATCTTCTCTCACTTCGCGGCTGCCAACCACCAGCTTAACATTTTTGCCGGCATGGTAGGGGGACTTGACGCTCATAAAATAATATAAACCGGGCAGACGCTTAATCGCTGAGTTCAAACAGCACCAATAAAAAGGTGCAAAAATATTACCAGACTTTAAGTGTATTCGTCGCTGAAGTTTACAAAAAAAAAAATAAAATAAAAAACAGATAAACACCAGAGTTGTCTTTGTAGAAAAACTACATCGCAAACTGTACCAGCTGCGTACACGGTGAAGGTCACCGTTCTAGTTTGTTTGTTCTTTCGCCGCGTTAACAATATTGGGTGACAGCTGACAGGCATATTGCATCAAAAGTCGTCTAAGAGACCGAATTTTCTTAGAAGCGCCACAACCGAAACCGACTAACCAGTAAATAACGGAGCTTTCATCTGCCACTTCACACTGAACGTAATGAGCAGTTGGGAACAGGTGGCCGGCAGCTAGCCGCGGGTCTACCCACTTTATATTACACATTTTTGCAAACCTCAGTGAAATGAGTTCTCGCACTTGCCACTCGCAAGTAGTCATATAATTTCGGGTCCCACGTGTCAGCTAGTAGAAGCGCGCTTTTTCCCTTCCCCATTTTTGCACGTGCAGATGTAGCGGGGTCTCACTCACCCATGCGCAGGCTGAGCCTCGTGGCAGGGCGAAGGTGCGCGCGCGAACGCCGCGGCTCAGGCGCGCCGTCCCGCCGAGCTCGCGTGCAGTGGGCTACAGGCCCAGGCAAACCCGCAGCGCGACTCGTACCGGCCGCGCGCTGGAATCCCTTTGCACTCCGAGACCCGCGCTCGGCACTCGCTACTTGCGCGGGCAGCCGCTATTGGCTTGCCAGTAGTGACGACATCAGTGACGCTGCGTGCATCAACTAGCAGCGCAGCCGATTATTGGCGCAAAAGCCGTGACGCCATGCGTCCCGCGCGCGCCGTCGCACCCCCTCTTATTTCCTCCCCTCTTTCCCACCCACCGGCCCCGTCGCCCGAGTTCCGATGATCGAGCAAAGTTTCTCCTGATGGAAGCGAGCACAGATAGCAAGTCAGCGTTGAAATTCAGCCAGCGCCCGACCATTGTCACCGGCTGGGCGTCGGGGAGCGCCTACACGAGCGCCAAAGATTGTCGCTAAACGTTTAGCCGCTGGTTCGCCTGTCAACAGCTGGTCCGATTGTTTTCGATTGTTAAAAAGCGCCTGGCGCGGACGGCGTGTCGATTGCGCGGGGCTCGCGCCGCGCTGTCCGGCTGCGTAGGGCATGCGTGAAACAGAGACTTCGATTTGCGGCGCGGCCGCACTCTATGCGTCAGCTTAACGATCGCAGATCCTGACGTCTTTAATTGCGTTCTGATAGCCACTTCACTAGAATGACTTGGTTTCCTTTTTTTTTTTTTAAATAAAGTCCATCGGGCCCTCCATTTCCATTCAGCCCACTGATCATATGCTAACGCTTGCGCGCCTCTACTGCTAAGGCAAGTAGCAGTAATTGCAGGGCCGACGCTTACAAAAAGTGCCCAACTTAATGCAGGAACAGCGAAGCTATCAAGTTAATTCTGTGTCGTCACAAGTTACATCGCGGATATCTTGAAAACAGTAAGTAGAAGTCGCTGAATGAGTCTCGATTATTTCTGTTTTTAATAGACAGCAAGACACGGGCATTATCGATGATTTCAAAATTTGAGCTGGAAAAAAAATTGAACAACCGTAACCACAAGAAAAACAGAACATGCATAGAGACATGACGCCATACCAATGCCACAAAACAGCTGTGACGACGGTCGCACAATGGTTAAAGCATAATTATCAAAGAAAAAAAAACTTTTCCCAATTTAGTTTAGACTTAATCTCGAACCCAAGCGTAGAACCGGTTTCAACAGGCTCGAAAGTTCCTTAAATGTTTATACTTCTCGCGCATGAAGCAAAACTATAATTCAACATGGAGTATCGCTCTTTCTGCATCACCCAACGTCATAACAGGTGTAAAGAATGCATTATGCATTGTTTGTTAACATTTTATAGCATTAAAAAGATATAATAAACCAGAGACGTGCAACACTTGAAACGCTGGGTATCTTTGGTGTACAATTCCACAGAGAAGTAAGTTTTAACAACCGGGTCTCATATTTGTCGCCGATGATGACTTAATTGCTTCGATTATTGAGAATCATCATAATGAAACAAGAATGTGCAGAAGTTTGTTGCGCGTCAAATATATACAGTGCTTTTTTACTTCTTCATTTTTTAGCGCGCAAAAAAAAAAAAAAAAAGAAAAGAAAAAGAAAACCTGGAAAAACGCGATAAAGAAGTGGTATACAGAGTATGTCCCAAATGTAACGAGACACGTTCGGGCGTCACGCGCTCGTATACGCTTGATTGGGAAACCCCGTTCTTGGAAAGGTGCGGGAATATTGAGCCTCACGACACGACGAGCTCAGTTCGCTTCGAACCTGAAACGTGAGTGGACAGCTTGTGTTTGCGCCCCTGTTTGAAGGAATTAATGGAGCGAACGTTGCAATAGCGCTATGCGGTGAAGGTTTGCGCTTGTGTAAGGAAGCCCCTACCCTGACGTTCAGCATGACAGAGACGGCATGCAGCGACAATGCAACGCGCAGGTGATGAGGGCTCAAATGGCGCAAAGCATTTACAGACAGCCGAGTATAGGCGCCCATTTCGAGTAGCGATCCTAGCAGTCCGTCTACAGCGGTTACAGACTGATGAGTTGACGGTGTGCGTGCTTCAGTGAACGCTTATTAATGTTTAAGTGTCCGTATGATGAAGTTCATAATGAGTTGCGAATACGCAATGTATGCGCAAAGCTTTTGCCTAGAATTTACAACCCTGCGCGAATGAGCACCAATATCGTATTTTGTCACGAAAAGTTTAAAAGATTCAACACTGATCAAAATTTGCTAATCCGAGTTATCCCTTGAGCAGCGGGAAAGGGGAAGGTGGAAGCATAAGCTGGAGGTTAGAGGAGGGTGGAGGAGGCGGGTAAGCAGGCACATAGGCACCACCATACGGGCCTGTGAGCGAAACATCACGAGCATTCTTCTGGCATGGGGTAGTTGGTCAGATTGAATTTCAGGCATGGAGGTGGTATAGATCACTACAAAAGTATGTTTGACTGACAACTAAGCAGCTTTTAGATGGGACATTAAAAATTAGTCGGGACCCTTGCAGTCCGACATGCAGCCTCTGGGGTAGAAGTGGGACGTTCGGACGGCTTGGTTAAAGCGGGCTTTTTAACTGTGTCGCGTGGTGTTTACACATGGTGTGACAGCTTACGAGTGTATAAGAATGTACTACGTTTGAGATGACGTGAGGTGTACAGTAAAAGGGGCACAAATTAAGATAGTGCCGATTTGGCGAGCAACAAAGTGCTTGTATGGGAACGTAAATCGGAAAGCGGAGCCGTAGACGGGAGTCATTGAAGCGATCGCATCGTGCCCTCAAAGGCAAGCTTAAGGAATGCGCAAAATATCCACGGTGAAATAAGCTGGCACGCGGGCCCGCGTCACCCACTCACCGCACGCGGCGAGCTCGTCAAAACAACGCGGTGTCATGACATCCGCTGGTCCCATGAAAGCGCTTCCTGTTATAACAATCACTAACTGGGAAAAGATTGAGTGACACTTGAAGGATGGTTATGGGGAACAATATAGAGTATAGGTTCATACAGCACACGTATAGAAAATATATATCTCAAATGGAGGACTAAAATACATGTGGAGCTGCGGTCAAATTTCGCATTAGCGAATATCGCAATCAAGAAGAAGAAATGGGCATTTAATGAGAAGAGAGGATAACCGGATGCTCGCTTATATGGTAACAAACTAAATTCTAAGGGAAGGAAAGCGTAGCAGACGGTGGCAGAAAATTACGTGGGCGGATGAGGTTAAGAAGTTAGCAGGGGTCAAGTGGATGCAGCTAGCATAGGATCGGGTTAATTGGAAAAATATGGGAGAGACCTTCGCCCTGCAAGGGGTGTAGTCCGGCTTATGATGATGATGAATATCGTTACCATCGGCACAATTTTTTCGAAAATAAATTTTCTATTTGAAGCAACTGAGGAATATTGCAGCGCACGCTTTGCAAATATTTAAAGTTGTCCATTGTGCCGATAAGCATTAAGACATATCTTTTTGTGCTTTGCCTTCGTTCGCATTCAGCAGTTAAATGTGCCGTAGAAATCCAATGGGGAAATAATGTATTTGGCGGTAAAAAGAAGTTGATAGCAAAAAAATAAAAAGTAAGAAAAGAAAACCTACGAGCGGGCCGAACAGAGTCCAACTAATTATTGATTGGTGTGATTGGACTGTACGATTTGCAGAAAAAATTGCGTTCAAAAGCAACTTTTATATTATTGCTAACCTAACTTGGTATTTTCATATTAAGCAAAAATACTAATCGCATGCCAGGTTACTTGCGTCGCAATATTTCCAGTCTTCCTACTTCTTTGAAACTTCTGCTATATAGAACACTAATTCGCTCCCGACTGCAGTATGCAATTCCATTGAGGGATCCTACTTATGACAGTCATGTTACTGCGCTCGTGATGGCTTAAAATAACGCCTTGCGTTTCGTTCTTACCAGTTATAACCGCACTGCAAGCATGGCCCCGAAGAAATTTAGTCTTTTTCTTCCATCGCTATCACTTCGTCGAAAGGTGTCTCGTATCGCATTGTTTCACAACCGATACTGTCATCCCGTACTGGGCTGTCGTCTCAGCCATTTTATGCCTCCCATCCTACTGACCGTCCTCTCAAAGTCGGTTTCGAATCGTGTAACGCCAAATAATTTTTTCAGCCATTCTTGTCATGTATTTCACGCAACAGGAATCACTTTCCAGCAGACGTTTCCAGCTTTAATAATTACGAGATGTTCCTCGAAGCTATGGTGTTATAGCTAGCATTGTATACTTAGGCGTTATTCAAATTTGTGTCTCCGCTGTATTTTCTCAATTTTATTTTTGGGTTTTTGCCACTCCCCCTCTGTAAAGCCTCCGGCCTTGAGGGTTGAAATAAATAAATAAATAAATAAATAAATAAATAAATAAATAAATAAATAAATAAATAAATAAATAAATAAATAAATAAATAAATAAATAAATTTTCTTTTAAAATGGCCTTGTCTTGAATGTACGCGGTTGGTGAAGTAAAATGTTTCTATACTGACTGGCTATATTTTTAGAACAATCCCTGCTTTGTTTTTCTCTTAGATAATTCCTGCAGGCGTAGCAGACAACGCTCAAAATGAAGTCAACAATCCAAACAACCACGAAAAGAGAAAAGCGTTTTAATTTTACGCAGTTGAAAGTAACGGGGACATTTTCAGTGAACTTGATGTCGGTGGTACAAGAAAGGTATAAATCGGTTGCTGGAATTAGGGGCGAGTTCAGAAAGTAGCACTTTAGTCCTCACAATGGGAGAAAGAATATCTTTCTTAGGGTTTGAGCCCTACTTAATGGCTAGCTTTTGCTTTTAGTGTCTCATGTAGAACAAAATTTCCTCGCCTCTCTTTGACGCAATTGTCGCCTTCGCAAGCTAGTTTTTCTGTGAGATATTCATAAACCCAGCCGCTAGAAATTGCCGGGGTCCTCCATTACGGCGTACGGCCTGAGTCGCTTTGGGGCGTTATACCCCAAAAACCAAAACAAACCAAATTATAACCAAGCTTGGGAGAACAGCGAAATTCCGCTATCCCGCAGATTGGCTTCCTTTCTTTCAGTGCTGAAGTCTGGAAACGAGGTGACGAAGGTGTGGCTCTATTCCATATATGACCTCATTTTTGATGAATTTGGTCCTCTGGCATCGTTTGGTTGGCGACGCCGCGGCTGCCAAGCGTCCGTGGTAAGTGACCGGACCATTCGGTCATTAGCCACATTTTTCAGGGGCCGTATTCTATAGGCTGCCATTTTAGATTTCCCGTTTCATTTAGTCTGGAGTCATCATTACGGCGGTATCATAAGAAAGCAGCGAGTGGTCAGTCGCAGAAATCATAAGACAGTTGGTCCCGCCGTCGTCAATAGCCAACGCCACTCGCAGCGCTTGCCGCTTAACCACTGGCTGCATCATGCAGCCAATGCTTTAGTTTCCACGATCGCTTGATAGCCTCGGCTTCATCACCCAACTAATGCCTGAGGTGTTAAAAAAAGAAAAAGCAAGCTCATTGAATATGGCCCCACGTTTTAGTGCGCAAAACAGCGTCTTCAAACTGGCAAACCATATACTGAGCACCAGAGTGCTTTCGTCAAATAGAGCGGTGAGTTGGGCTTGTTGGTTGACATTCATCGCACGAATAGGGTAACTGCGCTAAACAACATTGACAGCGGAAAACGTCCTGTCTTACATTTTCCGTTCGTGTTGTTTAGCGTATAGTTGCGCTATACATACGAGTGTTTTTGTCGTTTCGATTGCCATTACTCAAACGTATTACTCCTTACTCCGTACTGAGTCGTTTGACAGGAATGCGTAAAGAAGGTATTTTGCGATTTATCGGTTTGTATACTGGCATCGTAATATTCGAATACGTTTAGGGATCCTTTCCACGAAGTAAGCTGTTAGCATGTATCACGTGCGTTCAAATAGCCAACCCACACTCGGAAGGACTTTATAAACTGATGTGAACAATTTTCGAAACGTTTCGACCAATAAATATTAGAAAAATGTGGTCATCTTTGCTACTAACGATTTCACAGAAGACCTCAAATGTGGTATACGTATGTCAATTTTCGGCTTTAAGATTATTTGCTTGAGAATTGAACATTTCGTCATGATGTATTATAAAGCGATTGGGCAATGGAAAGGATAAAAAGCTCAAATATTCTCCTATTTTTTTATACAGATCTTTACAGCTGAACTTGTTGGAAGGCATAGTACACAAGGACGTACTATAGCAAAATACAGAAATAGGCTAAATTGTTTGATAAATTTGGTGGCATCGGCATGGAAAAAAAAATTGCCGACGGTTACGTAATGCTAAATTTGAGTGCAGCTCATCAGCTGTTTTACCTTTTCGGTAGACTGAGGCAAAGATTTCGTGCAAGACACGCATGTATAATTATAGACAACTTTTTTTAATTTTTCACACGTATTCCTTCCAGAAACACTCCACTAACAGTTCTTGGCTGTCATGAAAGAAGCTTTGGGGTTCGGAGAAATGAAAAGAGCAACTGAGTTATCGTGAGGTCGCTTCGTCGTGGGGTCGGTAGGGTCGGCTTTGGGCTCTTCCTGGTCGTCGTGTGTTGTGGTCAGGGCTGGGAACGAGGTTGGGGACAGCGGCTGGTCGGGTCTGAGCAAAAAGGGCTGGGACAGAGCTGGGCGGCGATCTCCACGGGCTTTCGGCAGATGGACCGGCGTACGGTTGGCTTCGACGGTGCAAGGCGAAGATGCGGTGAACCGCACCTCCACCAAATGTTACGCAGTGGCATGACAAGCGATGGAACACGGCGACACAATAGAAACAGAACGACGTGATGACATGATATGCTTTAATGGCCAGCGGGCCTGGCGCGAGCGCTCCGCCCCGCGCCACTGCCCGCTTCGTCATCTTCGTAGCAATATTGTTAAGAAAACGTACACGGCGGTAAACGCTAGTTCACTGTCAGACACACACCAGCAGAGTTAACCCAGCTTAGCTCCAGCGTCATCTTCTTCACCACACCACACCAGCACGTCGTCATCGTCTCGATAGTGCACACCGTAATAATATGCTGAATTTCCGCGACAAAATTTAAAATTACATCTTCTTTTTATTCTCCCTTTTTTTTTTTACTGTAGTGTACACACTTGACGTTCGGCTTCATTGACCAAGTGTACTACCCCGATGAAATGTTCCCAGGACCCAATTGAAGTATAATGACGTTATTGTTACTAAAACCTATATACAATGCAGTCATCGACTACTAAGTGGGTAGAAAGTTAATCGTAAAAGGCAAACCGTTGTTGTAAGTCAGGAAAAACAGCGGCCCTAAGGGGGCACCGCAGCACAGCGGAAGTTACTAAAGATATTGAAGAATCACGGCCGTTAGCAGGCGAAAATTGTAAGCGTTGAGATCAAAAGCAAATCCATTCAAGCAGGTTATGGTTAATTTAAGGAGGTGTTATTTCAAATATCATGAAAACTTTTTTTGATGTGAACAAAAATTCAACCAACAATTAGTTTCTTATAAACACCTAGAAAAAGATCTTTAGTTAGATGTAAGAGTTGAGTTACGGGTGAGAGCTTCAGCTAAAATCTTCGGTCATATCTCTTCTAATAAAGTTCTTCAAGTCGCGCGATGTAAAATTTATATATATATATATATATATATATATATATATATATATATATATATATATATATATATATATATATATATATATATATATATATATATATATATATATATATATATATATATATATGTATATATAAAGGTATCCCTTAGAATTCCTGGCCGGGTCAGGGACGAATAACCGATTGCATAGCTTTGCCCCTGGAAAGCATTTACGTCGGTAATATGTATTCGAATCATTACCTAAATGCTCCGTACTGATCTATAAATCATGACGCCGAGATTGCTAGATTGCTTCCAAGGAGAGCGGCATCGACCTTAAAAAAGACTAGAAACCGAAGTATTAAAGTGGGTTTTCATCCATGCGTTACCCCTCAAGGATATCAAATACGATGATTTATTCAATAATGAAGTTTGGCTCGCAAAGAAAAGGGGGCAAACATAGGGCCACTTCCGATTTGCAGGTCTTCACAATACGAATGGCGACAATTTCGAGGCAGCATTAAGAGCATGGACACAATGTAACACCCAGAACAGTGGGTCATGTTTTATTCGAGTCGCCCATGAATAACAGAGTAGAAGACACAATATGCAAAAGCACCGAAAAAGCAAAACCTTGCTGTGGTGTCGGTCTAGTGTTTTGTTAGGGGACGCTTTATAGCTAGATTTCGACCGCTCTGACACCGAAATAGAAATTCATTCAGTCCGGAGTATTTCGGCTCAGGAAACAGTCTTCCGAGTAGAGCAAACGAGAAAAATAGCTGTGGGCCCCTTATTCGATTGAGCTAAAAATCTTTACACATTAAACGAATAATGACTTTGTAGAAATCTCGTATGCATATAATTTATTATTCTAAAATTTCTTACACACTATCGTGATGTGAATCACATAATTATAACTGAAAATCAAAATATTTGAAAAAATGTTTTTAGACAGAATGCGTTATCTAATAGTTCACAGAGGAACGCCGCATTCACACATATATTCCTCTTTTTTTTTTTTTTCAAACCACTGAAGTTTTTGTTTTAGGAATTATTCTTGGAAAGAGAGCGGGGGGGGGGGGGGGGGGGGACTGCATAAGTGTTTCACTATACGACTGGGCAAATAAAACTTTGTTGCCTGGTTACTTTTGCAAAAAAGGCACATGCTTTATGACGGTTGATATTTCTAAATTCCCTTGTCCTTTGTCTCTGGTTATACAGCATGACCAAGATTACTTGCTCGATCAATCTAACGCAGCAGTTGCGGCGCGCTTGACGAATGTCCACGACGCGGATGACGCGAAGCCGGCCCAGTGTGCTCAAGGACCCTGTGCTGTAAAATAAAATAACGTGTGAAATCTGATAGAGGAGTAATGACAAAAAAAAACTGGCAAATATTAAAAGCAGCCTAAAGAGAGAGAAAAAGAAGAAGAATCAACATTTATTGGGCTCGAAATAAATCGGTGGTGCATGCAGGCACCAGACGGGGCGGTTCCCTACCTGCGGGATCCATGTGTTCACAGCAGCTCCTGGCCCCTGTCCGCCAGTGCGAGCTGAATCGATAGGGCGGGGCAGGATAAGAAGATCTCCCATCGCTCAAGGGGTTGGGAATTGGGGATATTGGCGGAAAGGGGAGGAGGGGGGGGGGGCTGGGGTCTTGAGTTTTGTGCATTCGGCCAAAACGTGCGGCAGGGTGCCCTTTTCTTTTTTGCAAAAAGGACAGAGCATATCGTGTTCCGCAGCTAGGGTACATGCGGTTCATCAGTACGGGATGCGCAAGCGATCCCGCCTGCGCTCGAAGTAGGATCGTCTGTTGTTGCCTGGTGAGTTTAGGGTGTGGTTCTGGCAGTCTGCGCCTTTCCTCTCGGTACATCCGGGTAATCTCCCGAAAGCTGGTAACCGGATGCGGTAGCTCTTCCGGCTCGTGCTCACCCCGGGTTGACATTTCTCGGGCATGGTAGTCTGCGATGGTGTTGCCTGCTACCTGCGAGTGAGCCGAGATCCACGCGAGCTCTATGGCTCTTCCCGGAGGTTTGCACTTGGATAGAATGGCTCGGGCCGCGGAGCAGATTACCCCCCTGCGGAAGCTTCTGTAGGCTGCCTTTAAGTCGGTGACTACGGTGTCCACGCTCAGCTGTGCGAGTGCGAGGGCCACGGCCGCTTCTTCGGCAACTGCGGGATCTGTTGTCTTTATGGACGCGCTGATGATCAGCCTGTATTTTGACGTAACCACCACACCTGCACGGTGACTGTGTTTTCGGAGCGAGGCATCCGCGTAGAGGACCTTGGGGTTATTTCCAGCTTCCGGGCTATGGCTTTAGCCCGCGCGGTGCGTATCTCGTCGTCCTTGCCCGACGTCATGTTATGGGGAAGGGGTTTGGTCTTAATGGTCGTCTTCCAGACTTCCGGAAGGGTCGCCTTGATGGGTACTGGCTCAATCTTTCATCCTATCTTGCGTATGATGGCTCGTCCGTGTTCCGTGCGACTGAGCCGGATTCTGTGATTAGAGGAGTTTGCTTCAATGAGCTCCCCCAACGTGTTGTGGGCGCCCATGTCTATCAGTCTGCGTGGACGAGTATACGGGCATGCCCAGTGCTTGCTTCGTTGCCTTACGAAGCATCGTGTTTAGGGTGTCCCTATTTGCCTTCGTCAGCTGGAGATAGGGTGCGGAGTAGGTAACCTGCGACACGACGAACGAGGGTATCAAGCGCATGGCATCATCCTCTTTGAGGCCTCAATTTCTGTTAGATACCCTTCGAATCATACTGAGCATCCGTTCGGTTGTAGCCTTGATCTTTGTGACGGCGGCGTGTGCCTTCCCGTCGCTCGGAAGTAGTAGGCCGAGGATCCTAATCTTCTGTACCGGCTTGATGGCCGTTCCGTCGATGGTGACGATGACGTTCGGCGGCAGCCCTTTCTTGGATTTTCTCGGTTGCATCATACGCAGCTTTGATTTCTGGGGAGTGCAGTTCAGTTCGCACGACTTTACGTAGTCGTGCACGGTCGTCGCCGGCCTCTGCAAGGCTTCCTCCATCCAGGCAGCAGACTCGGCTCGAGGCGTCCACACCGCAATATCGTCGGCGCAGAACGCGTGGTCGACGCCTTCGATTTGCTTGAGTAGATTGGGCAGAGGCAGGAGGGCCAGATTGAAGAGCAGGGACGACAAGACCGATCCCTGTAGGGTGCCCCTATCAACGACCTCGACAGGGTCCAACTTCTCCTCCTTTATCGTTATGGTTGCTGTTCGGTTTCACAAAAAATCTTTGATGCACTTGGTCATGCTCAGATTCTACAACACGCTCGCGTGGGACACGTTATCAAGCGCTCCCTTCAGAATTATACTACCGGAAAGGCCTAGTCAACGAAAAATATTAGGACAGTGGTTCTAAGCCATGCACGTGTCGGGGACCTTTTATGGACCAGTAGAACTGGTGGGAGACCCCTTGACACCAAAGGTGAGGGAGGGACCGGGGAGAGGGGGGGGGGGGGGTGTATCAGTGGAAGATCTTGTGCGCGGACTACTGCCATGTGCCGGGAACAGGTCTTGGACGTGGAATTGGGATTGAGTGAAGGCTATTCTGGCCTCTAAAAAACACGCGCTTGATAACTTGATAAGCCTGCGTGCCACTTCCTGCAGATGACGTGGGGAGGAGGTGATGCGTCGGCGCTGGTATGCATGCAGCTAGGTGGAATTCGAGTTCTTCCTACACCGAGTCACTCGCTCGTCGGACACTTGAGATGTTTTGCACTGCGGCCTCATCCGGCAGTGCAGCCAGAGCTCGATTCTCAGAGAAGCCAGCATCAACAAACGCCGTAGCGTAGACGCTCTCGCTCTCTCGATCCCTCTCTCTTGCGCGCGCTCTTCGTAAAGACGGCGTTGAACACCCGTGCTTTTAAGCCTGCAAAACTGTGCTCAGCCAGGGTAGAGCTATCTTTATATTTTTGTTTATTTTTTATATATATATTTTTTCATGCGTTTGAGCGTGGATTTCACGCAGCCCGAAAATCTTTTCGCGGACCCTATTTGAGAAACACTGTTTTATGAGACATTATATGCAATCAGAAGAGAAGTTATACAAGAAACACATCTTGACAATAAGAGTCGTTTAAATATGTAGCCCCAAAAATTAGAGAACCGTAAGTTTGCCGAATCCGT
The DNA here is from genome assembly GCF_055883805.1 of Amblyomma maculatum. NCBI lineage: Eukaryota > Metazoa > Arthropoda > Arachnida > Ixodida > Ixodidae > Amblyomma > Amblyomma maculatum. The sequence goes on from NC_139344.1 coordinate 35,121,627, forward strand.
AAAAATTCTGGACAAAGTAAAAGAAATATATATGCAACCGTTAACCGCCATAACATCTTAAAAACATACGAACGCCAATGTGTAGCTAGAGCAACAAGTGATTTATGTTGATTGGAAGTGTATTAAAGTTATCATTAAGTTATTATTAAAGTGTTTCGGAAAATTGCGCCACACACCAGTTTATCGCTCATGCTCGGTGTATGCGGTTTTCGCGTCTTTTACTGCACCTCTCACCCTTAAGCTTATATATATATATATATATATATATATATATATATATCAAAATGTTTCAAACATGAAAGGTGCGCCAGCAGCCTGCAAGAAAGTAATTTTAACAGCTTCGTTGTGTATTTATTATTTATTTTTTAGGATTTCTTATTGCATTTACTACGTCTTAAAGAGTGCAGTGGGAATGTATGCTCCGTACGCTGAGAGGAAAGCAGTATAAAAGCAACTTGAAGCGGTGGTGACGAGGGATTATAACATCACTTGATGGTAAACCAAATTGACAGCACATATCTCGCCGGAAAAGCGTATATATGAATACAAGTATATGTACAAGGCCAATCCCACTTAGCGGGAAAACGGCATCGCGTGGCTGCACACATTCGGAGCGTCACTGCGCCCAAACCGGCAGCAAACGGATGCGGAGTGGCAGACGACACGCAGCACCACCTCGAGGTACCTCTCCTGCATTGATCCGTGACCGGGCTAATTGCTATGGTGCTTCGCAGATGCGTGGCTATGCGGAGTCGTGTTCCTGCTAATTGTGTTTAACCCTGCACATGTAGGGTTTAACGCGGGCTGAAGCAATGCATGGACTGGGAGGGGCTGAAAGGGAGGGTTCCGGTTTGATATCGATCTCCACGGGTTTTTTAAGGGGTATTAATTGGTTCCACAGCGAGCTCACGTGCGCTTTTGTATTTTTCCTCCATTGATACACGGCAGCCGTGGCCGCGATACAATCCGGCAACCTTGGTCTCAACAGTCGAATGCCAAAGACATTCAGACACCACAGGTCTGTTTCTACACTGGCTAGGAAATGAGCACCAAATATTAAAAAAAGCAAAAAAGAGTACGCTTCAGGGATATCAATGAGATATCCCCGAGAAGTACAAAAATGAAACCTGGAATGTCCCACTCATGGCTATTTAGCCGCTTGCTGCGTGACTAAAAAACAACCTTGCTAGATTCGCAGTGAATTTCACAGCAATTTATATCAAGGACAGATTGGGTACCAGGTATAAGTAATTGCTGCTTGTCACTTAGTGGCCCCTAAACCAAATTGCAACCTCAATAGAGCTCGAATTGCATTTGGAATCACGGATTAAATGAAATGTCACCGAATGTGGTAAAATTACAAATGACGTCAGCAGAAAACGTTTGCAGGATGCAGGTTATATGAATATTTGTCTGAAGTTGCGCTAGCAAAACCCCATGAAATGTTTTTAGGAATGACAGAAAATGTATGCTTCATTCACAGGAACCACCACCAAGCTTGACTGATAGGTCTTGGAGAATTAGTCAGAAAGCTTGTAAACAATGAAATGTGCTCTTTTATAGCCAACTGAGGAGAAAGTATACGCTAAACCACTATGTCGTAGTTTGCATTGTTACAAGCGTTTGTTTGCAGGCCTTCATTTACACGGTGCAGAATGAATACAGTCCCCATTGCAAGAACAAAAATACAATGCCCTGATATAAAGCAGCACGTGGCTCACTGGCTGCTTGCATCATCAGATGCCTTGGCTTGAAGATGCTGCTTAGCACATCGAAGCCGCTATCTGACCTTCTTTCCTACGTCACAAAATGTGGCCCCTTGCTTTAGTGAATTTAAAATCTTTTATTTCATTGATGGCTTCTGCCAAAAACATGGAAAATTACAGTAAGAAAGCTGACGGTGCTTACTTTTTATACCAAAAGGAGAACATGCGGATGAGACAGTGACTTGAAGTTTTTACCTGGTGGGAATTTAAACTTGGACACTTAAACACTCCTACCACAAAAAAAATCACAGTACGTACAAGGATGAAGCTATTAGATTATGCAGTAGAAATTGCTATGACATGGACAGAGGGAAGAAAGTTCTTGAATGTTTTTCAGTGCTCCTCGCGGCTACCGCTGTTGACAGCTTTTGCTGCTTAAGTTTTCATGAAATCGAGCATGATGTAAATAGACGCAACAGGCCTGGGAAAAACAATAGGCGAAACATTATATAGCAGCAATAATCACCACTGCTCTCTTAGTTTGAATTTGACCCGTACGCATGACGTCTGTGCCTGGAAAAGAAAGAAACGCTACAGGGCGATGTAAGGCAAGCACTAACTTTGGACTAAGCGTTTGCAGTGAAATCGGAGCATATACGTGCCCATCTGAAGCTAGAAGAGGACAGGAGAGCGTACTATGCTAAGGAAATGAAACGCGAACAAGACGAAGTATACAAAGAAAATCTAGCCGGAAGGCTCAATACTAGCTCATGCTATCATTTCGAAAGCTCACAGGCTCTCCTTCAGATGAGGGAATGAATCTCGCCAGTATTTTCTGCCTTTGATCTAATATTTTCGCGTGTTTACGTTGGAATTTCAGCTTTATTGTTCAAATTTCATTTGTTGAGTATATAACAAAGTAAATGAAAAGTGCCACATGCCATCTATGCCAAGAAATGCAGTTCTTTCCTTGATAATGCCATAGAATGTCTACTGACGCTAATACCGGTGGTATCTCTGAAACTTGACTTGATTAAGATGTAAAAAAAAAAACAGAAAAAAAATGACCGGATTTTTGTACAGTAGATGACACGATAGTTTGCATCACATTTTCTACAATACGCAGGCGTTCGTAGCAATGTTACGTGCAAATAGGTTGTGCTGATGAAGGCACACATTCAAACAACTTCCGGTTTGACCTCTCTACAGTGCCTTTCACGAGCGTGTAATTTTTTTACTCAACACAGGCAGCCGAAACCATCGGTCCAATTTTGGGAGTGCGTTGGATATGTCCGGTCCGAGATCGGACAAAAGACTTGACACAAAACCGCCTTGCCATCCTCTGTATACAGAACGACAATACTTTTGTATCGCCGCGTAATGGCCTTACTAGGCAAATCGCGGAAGCTTCTGTGATAGCACGGACAGATGAATGCATCGGCATGCTATGCAGGGTGTCCAGAGGTGGGCCAGAGGTGGGCCAGAGGTGGGCCAGAGAAACCTGTAGAGAGAGAGAGAATTTGAGGTGGGCCAGAGAAACCTGTATACAGCTGCCAGACATCTGGCGCACACCAGGAAATTTTTGGCTTGCAATTAAATAATAAATAATTAAGATATTTTTTCTAGTTTATTAATTTCTGCCTTTAGACAATTTTTGCCTGTTCGCTTTTACACTGGCAGGAGGAAAAGCTCACCTTGTTTAAGACAAAATTAAAGTGGACGGTACGCTAATTGAATCGGATGACGACGAAATGAAAACATTCCTGTAAAGAAAAAGCCTGATAGTGGCACATAATGAATCGAGGTAGGCGCCGGAAAACCATTCAGATACCTTAAACTAAATACTCGAAGCATTGCAAATAAACCCCGCCGAGGTGGCGCAGTGGTTACGGCGTTCGACTACTGTTTCCAAGGGCGCGGTATCGAATCCCGGCCTCGGCGGCAGCTTTACGATGGAGGCGAAAAGCAATGCGCCCGTGTGCTGTGCGATGTCAGTGCACGCTAAAGAACCCCAGGTGGTTGAAATTTCCGGAATTCTCCCTGAAGGCGTCTCTGGTAACCTGAGTCGCTTTGGGACGTTAAACCCCACAAACAAAGAAACAAACAGACAAACAAACAAATATTGCAAATAACTCAGACGATACCGAAAGCAGTGCCATAACACTCAAGCCCCACATTTTGATACTCACCGAAACCTGGCTGCACTCCGACATTAGCGATGTCGAAATAACGCCACCTGGCTACAAAGTCTGCGGCAAGGATAGAAATTCCCGAGGAGGCGGGATTGCGATAATGGCCACAGAAACGCTGCAAGTTATAAGACTGTCTGATATACATTATGTGGAGAGTGTCGTTGTAAAGGCAGTTCTACACGAGCTCAGCCCGGTCGTAGGAGGGTTTTATACCGGCCGCCAAACACCGACAATGCGTTTTTGATAGGATTAATCAATTCTTATGCGCAATTAAAAATATTAGCAACATTGTGCTCTGTGGCGATTTTAATGTTCCATCAATTGAATGGGACAAGGAATTCCCCAAACCGCTCTGTACTGCGGAGGAAGCTTTTATCGATATTTTGGTTTTCCACAACTTCACAGAATTAGTGAAAGAACCTACCTGGATTCAAAATGACACGGCGTCTATTCTAGACCTTTTCCTGGTTAGCAATAGCATTCTTCATTGCGACCGAAAAGTCATCATCATCATCATAATTATCATCATCAGCCTGACTATACCCACTGCAGGGCGAAGGCCTTTCCCATACTCCTCCAATTATCCCGGTCCTGTGCTAGCTGCATCCACGTAACCCCCGCGAACTTCTTAACCTCATCCGCCCAACTAACTTTCTGCCGCCCCCTGCTACGCTTTCCTTCTCTTGGAATCCAGTTTGTTACCCTAAGCGACCATCGGTTATCCTCTCTTCGCACTACATGTCCTGCCCATGTCCATTTATTCTTCTTAATTTCCACTAGAATGTCAGTAGCTTGAGTTATTTCTCTGACCCACTCTGCACGCTTCCTATCTCTTAATGTTACCCCTATCATTTTTCGTTGCATAGCCAAAAGTAAATGTTCTTAAAGGCGTATCCCACCACAGCATGGTATATCTGACCATGCCCCTGAAATGCGCGACGAAAAGCAACCCAGAGGAACTCATGGTACCAGTGTTTGCACGTGCTGATGATGTTTCAATTTGGGACTGCTTGACATATCTTTTTCTGATTTTGTAGCCCTTTCCCATTCTGGCGAAAGAACAGTTGATGACTTTGGTGTTCTTTTAAAAACCTTGTTTTGAAGTGTGGTATACCCGTGTCACACGAGCAAGCAAAAACTCTTTTACCTAAGCGGTCTTTTAGCGATTTGAAAGATTTGTATGCAAAAGAAGTTGCATAGCAGACACACGGCGTTGGCGATCTCTTTTTATCGCTTCCCTCGGAAGACGCTATCGAAAGCGCGGCGCTACATCTTGAAACGAAACCGCTGAGAATAAATCCAATAAACCGACGTGTCGCAACATATAAATCAAACACGTGCGTTATTACACGTTGTTTATAGTAAATTTAGCTACAATATGTTCACAAACGGTAAATTTAAAGAAAAAATGTCGCGAATCCGCATCGGCGGTTAGCGTCATCACGTGACATCTTCAAACTGCACACAAGAGTGCTGTAGAAAAAGGGCATTTTTGCGCCTAGTTAACATTCTACGAAGCATAAATACCTTTTTTTTTTTGTACTGTGTAAACGTGACACAAAAATAAACTGCTGCTTACTTTCTTTACTAGATGATAATCACTGGTGTCCACTGGTGTGGAGGCTACGCCTTTCCAGCTGTAAAAGAGATCGGCGATCTCCGGTTTTGGAAAAGACGATTGAACTTGCCGTATGTCTGCGGATGAAACTCCTTTTGGGGAGGTGTCTTTTTATTCAAATGCCTTTACAGTGTCCGTGTGACACGTGTATTAAAGACTTTGTTCCCTTGAAGCGCTAACTACTGCGGACCACAAACCCGTGGATAACAAAAGAAGTGCGGTTTGAACGAAAGACGAAAAAGGTAAGAAAGCCGCAGCACAAGCTCCTCATAACGCTTGTAAACTTGCTGAGACACGAGTGCAGCTAAAGCAGTCTATAAAAAAAGCCAAAGAGTACTACCATAATGTGTCAATGAAAAATTTTCTTTTCTCGTCGCTAGCAGAATTTTTGGCGGCACTTCAGGACTAAAAAGAAGCCAGCATTAAACCTAGCATCGATGAAATAACTGTAACCGACCATTTTGTAATCGCAGATTTGTTCGAGTTTTTTTTTTTTATTTTTTCTATTTTCGCGAATTATAACGGCAGAGGGCCAAGTTTCGAAATCCATAATGACTCCCCTCCAATCGATGATGTTACAATATCTGAGGAAGGCGTGTTTTCGCTTCTGTTAAGAATCGATGCAAAAAAAAAAAAAAAAAAAAAAAACATAGTCAGGTATCTAATACCTTCCTTGTGAGATATGTTGAATGGTGTTCCAAATACGTGTGCGTGTTGTTTAATGAAACGTTAGTGCGAGCCGACCTTCCAAAAGAATGGAAGTATGGAAAAATTATACATACTTAAATCATCGAACGCCTCACTTCTTGGCTCCTTACGAGCCAATTTCATTACTATTTTCCTGTGTCAAGACGCTTGAACATATCTCTAAGCATGAGTCTACCTTTCTAGAAAACAATAGCTTTCGAGAACTTCTTGTTGGGCTAGTTGGTGTCTATTCATTGTAAGTTAAAGGCGCCAAAACAACACGCACACACACACAAGAAGAACGGGACAGAGCGGCGCTCACAACTGATTTATTGTGCAGGAAAAAGTACATATATATCACTGCCGGCACATGCGCAAGGAACCCATTCAGCATCATGTCATATAAGATAAGCTATGTTCAAGAAACGCTTTCTCTGCATTGTATAGATTGATTGACGTGTCACTGACACACAAATTACATTTCTTTCCGATATAAAATGCTTCAATTAGCTCTCTGGCCATCGTATTGCCACTCCTTGCAAGAATCCGCACATCAGAAAAACATGGTTCACAGGTGCCTGAAGGGCAGGATCTGATATGTTTCGGAATATTAGGGCCATCTTTATTTTGCTCTACGTTACGTTCATGTTTCCGATTCGCTCATTAACACATTGCCCGGTTTGTCCGATGTAGGAGCAACCGCAATAGAGAGGAACTTCATACACAACCCCTTCAGCACATTTTGTGAATTGTCGCCCATGCCTCGTCCCACAGCCTCAAAACGCGCATTCAAAACTAGTCAAAAGGGGTATTGCTTCGCTTTGGCTTGAGTCTGCACTAAGGAAGTCATGCGTGCACAAGATGGGTCGGAGTTTTGAAAACCAATTGGCTAGGCTGGCTTCAGCCGGGTTCCGTGGTTCGGTCCTGGCACATGTCGCCGAGAGCCTCCTACAGAAGTTGAAGAGGGTAAAGGGAGTAAGGGGGGAGGGCCCTCGAGAAGAGGTGAGACCGGTGGCCGTGCCGTATGTGCACAAGTTGGCCCACAACTTGAAGAAAGTTGCGAGTAGGCATAAGGTGCCACTCGTCTTTTCGGCTCCCCTGAAACTCAGAAGCCTTTGCCCTCGAATAGCGTAAACGAAGGTAAAAAAAAAAAGGAAAGAGGCTGTGGGACGAGGCATAGGCGACAATTCACAAAATGTGCTGAAGGGGTTGTGTATGAAGTTCCTCTCTATTGCGATTGCTCCTACATCGGACAAACCGGGCGATGTGTTAATGAGCGAATCCGGGAACATGAACGTAACGTAGAGCAAAATAAAGATGGCCCTTATGTTCCGAGACATATCAGAACCTGCCCTTCAGGCACCTGTGAACCATGTTTTTCTGATGTGCGGATTCTTGCAAGGAGTGGCAATACGATGGCCAGAGAGCTAATTGAAGCATTTTATATCGGAAAGATAGGTAATTTGTGTGTCAGTGACACGTCAATCAATCTATACAATGCAGAGAAAGCGTTTTTTTGAACATAGCTTATCTTATATGACATGATGCTGAATGGGTTCCTTGCGCATGTGCCGGCAGTGATATATACCGGGTGTCCCAGCAACTTGAACCAAGGGTTAAAAAATAATATATTTTAGGTAGGTCAATAAAACCAGTTGCATACAACTGGCAGTCGCCTTGCGCACTACAGGAAATTTTTTGTTTTGCAATTACTTAATTAGCTAATTATGTTAATTTTTCTAATTTATGAAATATTCATCTTAGACCAGAAATGTGAATTGGAAAGTTGTAGAGCACCTTCAGAAACCCCCATTTCATTAATTGCGATAAAGAAAATCTCACGTGTATCTTATTTTCCGGGCTCATAAGAAAGCCCGCGAAATCCAAATAATACCACGTGACTAGTGCATTTGCGCCGCGATTGTGGTGCTCTCAGTCGTGGTTTGAGCGAACGAAATTAGCTGCGGCCGTGTCTTCTTGGCCCCGTTGAAGCGGCAGGCCGATATACCTGTGATGGCTTCTTCGCCCGCGTCAGACAGCCGGCCCACGTGACGGGGCAGTAGCAGCGAGAGCGGCGAGCCGACACCAACAACATTCTAAGGCCTTTGCATCACCTTCTCTCTCATCAGCGAACGTAACGACAAACGGATGAGCGATAAGGTATCAACCACTGAATCTGCGCATACAGGCTTGGGTAAAGGGGCGAGATGGCATCATGTGACTCGACTAAAATTAGCGCTGCACCTTCATTTGCCGGTTCTTTATCGCCATCCGCCTGTCGTGATGTAGGCTGCTGCGGTGCGCAGGCCTGGCCAAAATCACGGTGGCGACGGGCAGCTCGAGCTCGCTCGAACCATCGCCAACATTTCTGCCTGCCGCTGCAACGGGACCATCGGGCTACGGCTGCAGCTGATTTCGTTCGCTCAAACCACGACTGAGAGCACCACAATCGCGGCGCACAAATGCGCTAGTCACGTGGTATTATTTGTATTTCGCGGGCTTTCTTCTGAGCCCGGAAAAAAAGATACACGGGAGACTTTCTTTATAGCAATAAATGGAATGGGGGTTTCTGAAAGTGCTCTACAACATTCCAATTCACATTTCTGGTCTAAAGTCGATATTTAATAAATTAGAGAAATTAACATAATTAGCTAATTAAGTAATTGCCAAACAAAAAATTGCCTGTAGTGCGCAAACAGGCTGGCAGTTGTATGCGATTGGTTTCACTGACCAACCTGAAATATATTATTTTGTAACCCTTGGTTCAAGTTAGCTGGGACACCCGGTATGTACTTTTTCCTGCACAATAAATCAGTTGTGAGCGCCGCTCTGTCCCGTTCTTCTTTTCTTGTGTGTGTGTGCGTGTTGTTTTGGCGCCTTTAACTATCAAGAAAACAATAGCTTAATTAATTGCCGACAACATGACTTCCGCAAAGGGTTATCCGCAGTAACGCAGCTACTGGAAACTATCCATGATTTCGCAGCTGTTTTAGATATGATATCATATATCTAAAATTTGAAAAGGCATTCGATCGTGTGTCGCACCAGAAGCTACTTCTAAATCTGCAAACCATACTGAAAAACCATGCACTACTTGCTCGGATAGAAGCATACTTGTCTCACTGGGAACAGAGTCTATATTTTGAAGGCATAAGTTCAAGTGCAGCATCGGTTCCGTCCGGCATACCCCAAGGATCTCTACTAGGGCCACTTTTCTTTTTAGTTTTTCATTAATGACATCTTGCAGGACATACCAGAGAATAATAAACTATTCACGGACGACTGCGTCCTATATCAGGAAATCAGAAACCCAAGCGATCACGCTCTTATACAAGTAGCCCTATAAAAAATTAGCCTCGGTGCTCAACATGGCAGATGAAAATTATTGAGGAAAAGACAGTAGCCATGAGAAAAACTCTCAAAAAGCAGCCATAAACCTTTTCTTATAGCGCTAACGGTAATCATTTATCCTTCGCAGAAACTTACAAATATCTGGGCGTCATCATCACATCAGATCTTAAATGGAATAACAATATTACTTACATTGAAAAAAAAGCAATGTGCAAATTAGATTTTTGAAGAAGGTCCTTGCGGCAGTCCACATATGAAATTCAGTTTGTAGCTTATAAAGCGTTCATCAGGCCAATCTTTGAATACGCAGCAGTCGTATGGGACTCGCAAACTCAAATAAAACGTTCAAAGAAAATCAGTTAGATTCATTTTTAATTCTTGTTGCCGGAAATCATCACTGAGTGTTCTTTTAGATAGAGCCTACATTGAACAGGTGTGTCGACACCCAACACGATCGTATCATTCCAAAAAGCTAAAAGATTTTGCTTGTAGGATAGATAGCCTCAATAATTCCTTCTTCCCACGAACCGTCCGTGATTGGAATAGCCTGAGCTGCGATGCTATGGAACGCCCAACACTCGAGGCATTCATGACGGCGCTTTAAACCTTTTTTTTTTTTCTTTTTTTTTTTTTCAGAAACTTTGTATCTGCTTATCTTTGCCTTTCCCACTTTTCAGTCTTCTTCTTGCATAATCCATCATTTTTTACCTCGCATGATAATTTTTCAAATGTGCTTCTACGTGTGCGTATCCGTATTCATAGTGTTTTTTTTTTTTTTTTTTTTTTGTAATGGCGGTGCGCGTGAAACTGGTTTTGCATTTTACAGCACATACCCTTTTCTTGCCTGTGTTGTGTGTATCACTCCAGTCGAATCTTCAGTGAGCACATTGGCCGCATCAGTCGTGTACAGTCGAGCGTGATTTGAAGGTTATCGCAAGGTAGATATACCTTGGTTATCGCGCGAGCGTAGACCGAGAACATGAACAGCGCCATGGCCCAGAATTCCCTGCCGAGGCAAGGGAGGTATCAAGCCTGTTTCCCTCACTCTTTTTGCTGTTCCTTTAGCAGCCGTCACTCCCTGCTGGGACATCACTTTCATTTTTTTTTCGTTTGGTTCTGCGAACAGGCAGTTATCGTGCGCACGACGTATTCTTCGGTATTATCTGAAATTGGACAGTTTATCGCAACAAGCTTATAATAGACAGAAAGGGCGGTGAGTGTGTCGCGGGGGTGATGGTTGTTGTATGGAACAGCAAACGAGGGAGAGAAGAGTCCGAAATCATAATTTTTCCTATTCTAAACCCGGCCGCCAGGTGCCTGGAGTGCAAGGCTGGTCGACACTCGCGCGATAACCTTCAAATCGCGCTCCGGCTCGACTGAACAAGACCTGACTCGGTGTAAGGTGCACAGGAAGCCTTGTTGTACTGCTTTGATATTTGTAATTTTCAATGCGTCATTATGTAATGCCACTCCTGCCAAGGGCCTTTACATAAAGGTTGGCAGTATTCCTGAAATAAAATTAATAATACATGGATTTGCAGAGCTGGAGAGCACCTTCAAAAACAAACACATGAGTGGGGCATTCGTGCTGCTCTCATTGTGCTGCTCTCAATCTAGGTTTCAGTGAACGAAATTAGGGGCCGAATTACGGACGGCTCACGCTCACAATCACACTCTTCCTATTGGCCAGCGGGGACACGGTGGGAGTGGCCTTTCTTTACGGCATCTACGGCTGCTGTTTACGTCATGAACACACTTGAAGTGATGACGTTGGCTACGGGCCGAATGTGAGCGGGGGTTGTGAGCGACGCGAGCGGCTCACAACTCGTTTGTGAGCGCTCACAAACGGAATAATGGCGGCGATTTATGCGGCGGCCGGCGTTCTCGTGAGTAAGGCTCCTCTATTTTCGTGAGTAAGGCTCCTCAATAGAGGAGCCTTACTCATGAGGCGGTAGCGGCGGCGCCTGGCGGCGCCCCGACGCGATCATCGGCGAAGGACGGTGTACAGTCGCGATCAATATGAAGGTGATCCCTCGAGCCGCAACCGAGACAAGGAGCAGCGCCACGTTAAGTAATAACCTTCCGTGGCGAGGGAAACATCTTGGTAGCCCCTCTCTATTTTCGCTGTTCCTGTAACATCTGACACTCCCCGCTAGCTAGTAACAATTTTTATTTTTTTCACGCGTCATCAAGCAGGGTGCGGTGACACACGAAAGCATTAATTACTTCGCTATGTTCACAAATTTCTGTCCGCAGACCGCGTCCTCAGGCCGCGTCAGCAAAATCATGTCCGCAGCAGTTGTGATATGTTGTGACTAGAAAAAAAAAAAAAAAGCCGGCTAGTTAGTCAGGGGGGTGACGCTTGTAGCCCGGAAGAGCGTAGGAGGGCAAGAAGGCAGCGCAATTATTATCTTCGCAGTTCCAAAATCGGCCGCTATGCAGCTTGAAACGCCCACCAGTCGAAGCTCCCGCGATCACCTTCATATTGATTGCGACTGTACGAAGACTGTTTGACGTGCCGGGCGAGATGTTTCGACGCATGTTGCTACTCGAGAAGGATATAGTACAATGACTGTGCGACGCGATGAACTGAGATAGGTGTGTGCGGCCGAGTGCGTTGTCTGTGCGGCGGCCGATAATGTGTGCACTGCGCTTTTTTAGAACTGCTAGTGTCTTCTAAGCCGCTACCGGCACCGAGGCGAACATCGGCCTCGCGCAGTCAACAGTTCGAAAGCGTGTGCAGTGTGTAGCTAGGGTGAAGAAAGGCTTCCTTCGTCACGGCAGCATACGCGACGTCGTCGGGTTTGTCGACGGTACATCGGGCGTCCACGAGAAGCCTTGTGATGTCCCTGTTTTCAGATATGAGATGCCAACATCATTTGGGCCATGAACCTCCCTGCCTGGGATCTTGGCATCATGCTTTCTTCTGGTGGCATTCTCGGCTGCACATAGGTCGAGGCAGGTCTGCTGCGAGACGTCAAATTCACAATGCTCTTTTTTTACAGTTACAGTAAACTCCACATGCCTCACGTGTATTGCCATTCTTGGGGTTTTAAGCTGAAATGGAAGACACGTAGTACAGTGGTGAGCAGCTTGGTCTAGAGCGCGCTGACGGCGGTCTCCAGAGTAAGTCAGTGACATCTAACGTTAGGCTCTGGGTTTGAGTTATGCACCACGTGCTCATGCGCGACAAATCAAAGGGATGCGCCTGCTCATCGCTTCCTTGTCCAGCGCCCGCTTTGCGGGTCTCTTTCATGCCACAAGGGCCGTGCTGCTTGCATTTGCGAGGATTTGATGGTCACCAGGGCATTGCGATGCCGCCGTGTTTCTAGAGTAACGAATCGGCCAGGCAAGCAAGCGCCAGTGATAGCGGATTAACGCGCGTTCCTGCATATGCCCCGCCCCCACTCGTCCCTTGTAGCTGATAACCCAGCTCAAAGACACGCCATCAAGCAGTACGCCTGCAATGCATGGGGGGCTGGGGTAACCTTATCAAAAGACGAAAACAGACACCAAACAACCAACTAGGCCGCAGTCTCGCACTCTTAGCCTTGTTCGTGCTTGAAACGCACAATCATCCTCTATCACTTGCACTTACTTTATAATCGAGCGATCACCCGATATCAGTTGCACTTGCTTGCCTAGCCACTTCGTGATTCGCGCGAAACGCGTTAGTTTTCCGGCAGCTTTTACATACATTAAGAGCGTATCTGGCGGCATGAAGCGCGAGTACTCAGCGGAAGTAAGGCCGAGATCCCACGAACAGTCACTGCTTTATTTTGGCCGCGCATGCGCACGGGACGCATAACTCAAATCCAGGGCCTAACTTTAGATGGCGACTTGCTCCGCGGAGCACCATCGGCGCGCTCTAGACTAGGTTACTCACCACTGCACATTGTTGAAATGCCTATACGTAAGAAACAAATACAGGAATGCGTGTGTTTGATGCCTGTATTGAGTAGGAATGGGGCATCACTTATACCGTTATGAAGTGCAAGGCTGTCCTTACAGCAGTGTTGCTGAAACGTTCAAACATTCATTGTCTGCACGCCCATGAATGTCATCGTCAGCAAAACCTGGCAATGAGCTGCTTGATGCGACTCTTCCACTGTGTCAGTAAAGCTGGTAACGTTTACTAGGCTGTTGAGGTCGACAACGACGAAGAATGTGCTTAACAGCGTGCTATTGTCGGTTATGCTAGTAAGAGGGGCACCTCTTGGAGACGTGGCTGCCAATGCCATGGAATCCTAGTCCAGCTAAGGGTTATACAACAAGGCATACACCTACGCAAGGTTAGTGGTGGATGACTGCATCGGCGTGCTAAAGAGCCGCTTCCGGTGCATGCAAAAATACCAGACGCTCCTCTACAAGCCAGAGCGTGTATAGCATGTGCCATGTTGCATAACTTCTTCGCATATCTTCCTGTCTGCAGACAAGGAGGATGCTGCTGGCTTGAACAAGAAAGGGTCACATCTGTGTACCGGCTACTAGTAAGGGGGGATCACTGGTGTCATGCATACCTTTAGAGAAAAGCCATACAGAATCATGTTACGAGCCTGTTCCAGAGAACCTGTCACCAGTCTGGCACAGCTAGCTGCATATGGTGTGGCGACAGCTGCGGCGTCAATTCCAGCACAGCCGTCGGCCGTGATATACCACACGTAGCTGACCAACTCATCACAGGAAGCCAAGTGCAGCTTCATCTCGTTCATGTCTTTGCTAAGAAACCAGTTGTGGTAAAGATGCATCTTCTAGAATCATACATTGAAACGCCTTATGATTGAAAAATGCAATGCGCTAGAAAAGATTACGACGAAACACTTAAATAACTGGACAAGCGCAGGCTCACAACTTAGTTTATTCGAACAAACTGACTATATATATATGCCGGGTGTTCCAGCTAACTTGAACCAAGGGTTACAAAATAATATATTTCAGGTAGGTCAGTGAAACTAGTTGCATACAATTCCCAGCCTCCTTGCGCACTACAACAATTTTTGTTTTGCAATTACTTAATTAGTTAATTATGGTATTTATCGAATTTATTAAATATTCATCTTAGACCAAAAATGTGAATGGAAAGTTGTAGAGCACCTTCAGAAACCCCCATTTCATTAATTGCGTAAAGAAAGTCTCACGTGTATCATTTTTTCCAGGCTCAAAAGAAAAGCCCGCGAAATACAAATAATACCACGTCACTAACGCATTTGAGCGCCAGGATTGCGGTTTTCTCATGGTTCTCTCAGTCGTGGTTTGAGCGAACGAAATCAGCTGCGGACACAGAGAAATAAACATGCACTTACGCGGGACAGCCAGATTGTCAAAAAAAGAAAAAAATCCATTATGATTCAAGTTTTATCAAGGTATAACAATTCGCACTCTGCAAGGGAGACAGAAGGCTGGCTGATGAACCTATCGCCTTGTTTCATGACACAGTCGCGTTAGTATATCTCTATGGTGGAAATGAATTCTAGTTTGAGAGCACAGTGGGTAGCAGCTTTTCCTATATTTATTACCTTTTTGATTTTTTCTTTGGTTGAAGTTTCTGCAATGCACAGCCACGTGTAAATAAGTGTTGGATGAAATGGCCCCAAAATGCTCCTTCAGTCGTACATTCATACATCGGCCCGTCTGGCCAACATACACCTTACCGCAAGATTGTTGGCCAGAATGGCGCAGCTGGTGCTCACGTGATACGTGACGTCAGGCACGTTCGTACGGCTTGGTTAAAGCGGGGCTTTATATGTGGGCTGTCAGGAGCTGCCAACTTGGGTCTCTCGTTTCACATGGGACAGTTATGTCAGAATCAACCTTCTAGCACCCTGACATTCACATTGACCCTATAGGCCACTAAGGCACGTTCATACGGCTTGGTTAAAGCGGGGCTTTATATATGAGCTGATGAAGAAGAAAAAGAGAAGAAGAAGAACGCTCTTTCACCCGCAGCTAATGCTTTCGCTCAATATTTAGTTCAGCAGCGTTGAACCCTTGTAAAATTGTTTTCTGTATTTCGCGGGCTTTCTTTAGAGTTTTTAAAAAAGATACGCGTGAGGCTTTCTTTATCGGAAATAAATGGAATGGAAATTTGAAAGGGTGCTATCCAACTTTGCAAATCACATTTGTTGTGTGGATGCAATGCTCAACAAATTAGAAGAATTATACTAATTACTAATTCGCTAACTGCAAGATAAAAAAAGCCTGTGGTGCACCAGATGGCTGTCGGCTGTATAGACAGCCGACAGCCATCTGTGGCCTATCAAAAATGTTTGTGTGGCCTATCTCAAATGTTTTATTTTTTTTTAGGCCTTGGCTAAAGTTAGCTTGGATATCCGGTATACTGGTGGCATTATCAAGGAAAGAACAAACTATCTTCCCACAGAGAGCACGTAAAAATTTTATCTGTTTTTTTTTTTCTCACACACCCCTTTTTTCACCTTTCTTTTTGGATTCCAATATGTTGATACATCTCCGGTATCACAATAAAAGCTTAGCTGGAATCTATTTCTTTACCCGTCTTATCTCCCGTCCTTATCTGTACAGCTTTCCACGTAACGATGAATTATTACCGAATTGGTGAAATCTACTCACTTGTTGAAAGTAACGAAACGGCATGTGGTCAACTTGAATATATGTAAGAGAAGCAGGTCCACAGTGGTCATAAAATGAGTCTCAGTAAATGCAGCCATGGTTCAGGCCATTCAGGACATTCAGTCTCACTGAAATGGTGTTTTCCCTCGGCCTCATGGCAGTTGAAACTGCAACTTCGTCTGCAAGAATCTCTTTAGGGATTCTTTGTGCCGTATCAGCGACGACCACACCTCCTAGCGTTTGCACAGTTACTTCTTTCTGTAATATAACGCAAACACAGTCACCGACACCTTCCATTCGTTCAAGCAGGCACATTAACTATGTTTTGCAGAGCTTTGCTCTCTGTGAAATCCTCGTTACTCCCTCCACATGCTCACGCGCATCTCTTGGGGGCGTCGATAACTCACATCCCCATCCCCTAAAAAATTGGACTCATGAACTGCCTGCTTCGCGTCTGAATGTTTGAGACACCTCTGATCCTCCTGCTTTAACTAGCACCCTTATGTCAAAATGAAGAATTACCTTCTGCAGTATCCTATCGCCAATGCCACTAACATCGCCCATCTGCTCACCACTGGCATGTCTCGCTAAGGACATTGCTGCTGCATGTGTAACGAAGTAACATTAGCACAAGTTGATGTATAGTTGTTTGAGACCTAATTCTGAATTTCTGAATAACGTGATCCTCTTTCCCCAAAAAGCAATTATAGATTCCTCTTAAAACAGACGTGATCGCGACTGCCCTGAATCATATATATATACTATACTGGATAATGAAATTGTTATTTTTGTTCCAGATACAAAGATACACTGCAATAATTGCGCCAGTATTTATTAAGCAGATTATGGCTCTTCAAAACCTGGAAACTTTTCACAGAATTGCAGAGAGAAAGAACACTTAGAAGCACTCAACGGTGCCTGAGATGTGCGATGCTGAAGAACTGATTTTTGTTTCGTTACCGAGGTTTTCTGCGAGTGTGGATAGAAATATTGCATTATAATTGACAGCGTAACGTATTTGGAACATTGGTGCGTTTTAAAGAGGATATCGCAAGTCCTAGAGGCTGGCACGCTGTTCACCTTTTGGTAATTCAGGTGTGAGACCCGGTGGGGACCTCAAAGCGAGTATTTTAAATGGCGCAGTTTCAAATTCATCCATAGCGTAGTACTTGCTGAAGGCCAAACTCAAATACCGGCTCTCCAGACGTGATAGTGACAACCACGTGCATCTTGCGCAATATGGCCATTGGCACTGAGATACGATGGCACGCTACGATGCCTGAATTTTAATGTCGCCCAGCACGTCAGATATCAGAAGCACTGATGAATGATTTTAGTGTAACTTAGGCCTCATAGCGTTCTTCCACGTGCGCTGACGTCACGCAGCCCATGGAATATTTTGCATTACGATCCATAAAGTCCAGACCTCCTCGGCCAAGTTTCGGTACCTCGACCTTACGCGTAGAAGTAGAAAGCAATAACCATTGAGCCACCGTTACGGCTTCGACAAGGTAATATAGATACAATGAAGCTAAACAGATGCTCTCCGTGCGTCTCTATTTGGGCGTGTCTGCAGGCATATATATCTGAACGCACTCTCGAGAGAGCAGTTGACGCGCTTTTGATCTGCAACATGAATGGCCGGCGTTGGAGGCCAAGATTTTCACGTAGATGGCCAATTGATATTGCCGCCACAACAGTTGGAGAGGCGGTGCATTGTCAGTAGATTAAGTGACAGTCACCGGGGATGACCCGGCCGCATACTATCTAGGTGCCCTCTGAGACCAGCGTAACGAAGTCGAGCTGAAATGGACTCCACTGAAATCTTTTCGCCTAACGATAGACCGCTTAAAAAGCCGTACTTATTGCTCTTTGGTACTTTAGCCTCGCGTCTGTAGTCAAGCGCCTGCGATGTGCGCGCTAGACTTGATGTGAAATGCTGTATCTGTTCATCACCGAAATTCACTAAATGTTGCTTTGAAATGCGTAGTTCTAATGTAAAGTGACCCCGATATAAACCCCTTCAGCTTACGGTACAGAATGGACTGGTGCTTTATTTGTGCATTCCAGCGCTATACGTCCATAGGTTGTACATGAATGCTTTGATTTGCATAACACAAAATACATGGTCGTGAAAAAATGAAACTCTATAATGGAAGCGTTTAACTTTCGGTAAATTATATGCCTTATATGCATGACCGTAAACACTTCCGAAGGCCGCCGAAACGAGTTTGCCTGCTCTCATCTACTCCACTTGGAGGATCTCTTTTGAGTACATCACATACCTATTAGGCCCAACAGTCCTTTGTAGTCTAGACCCTTGAAAAATATCTCGGGGAACTTCACAAAAATAAGAACACATGTCGGGCTGCATAGAAAAAAACTGATGCAACATATATTTACCCAACATCACACTCTTGTGAAGGAAGCAAGCTTTCTTGGAGCCACTTGTTCCGTTTAATAATTAAGGTCTTTCCTGCGTCATTCCTCGAGACGATCGATATACTGCACAGCTATCTCAGTTACTTGGAAAGCATGGCTTGTTTGATCGACGCGAACCCATTCTGCCTCAACAGTCTTTTCTTTTCCTACTGCAAAGGTGAAGCGGTAAAAACGGTAAAAACGTTGCACTCTAATGGCCGTTGTCCATAAAGGTGCCGGTTTGCTAACAAGAACCAGGAATGACAAGACTATCTCATGAGCGTTTTGAAACCATCCATATCCAAATATTTCGTATACTTTCCGTTAAAAAGCACTTACTCGCTCCCTTACTTCTTCAAGGGTGTCCATATTCTCGCGGTCATTCAAGGTCGCATTATAGTGACACAAGTGAGCCGCGAAGCCGGGAGGCCTCGACTGCCATAAAGGCCGACGACGTCATATATATGTATATATACGAAAGCCTCTCATGCGACTAAAGCAACGATGTCTGTGCGTGTCTGCCGTCATCTGTGCTTTTTATCGAAATCTTCATTTCAATAATGTTTGCGCCCAGATGTTTCAGTTGGTATGACAGATGCACGATGCCAGGCCGTACTGAGTCGTTTCACTGGAGTTTGCTATAGATTGTCGGCAAGTTAAGCCAACCTTTGAACGTTCATTCTAAAATGGTTTTTGATATGTCTGTGCCCACAAATGCTTTGCGAAGTTGCACGGGACTGTTTAAAACAACAATATCATGTTGAATAAAGTACGTAGCTGAGAGTTTCGCCAAAAGGACTTGAGACGAAAAAAAGAAAAATTGTACCGCTGCAACTTGAACGCTGCAAAAATAAGCTACAAGTAAAGGGCTTATATCTAATGAGTGATTCTTTTTATTGTCTTTGGTAGTAATGGGTCAATAAATTTTAAAACAGGCAGCACAACACTAATCTTGTGTCTGTGAAGTTAGTGACGCCTATTTTCAAGCTATGTTCTAGGGTGAAGCACTATGTAGCAGATGCTCGTAACGACGATGAAGGCGAGACTGGTGGCAGCAATTCTTAAATGTTCAAGGAGCACAGACACCTAATTTTTGAGTTCGTGTTTTATCCTTTGTAATGATGCCTATGACATCACTGTACACGGATCACCACGTGAGGTTCACCTACGACTGCTGAATAATTTATAATCGAATTTCTTTTTTTACCTGTTTCGGTTTCAACAGGTGAACGATGGCTGTGACGTCACGAGACAACATGACATGATCGAGTTGACAGGGGCTGCCAACTCCTCAGCTCGGGAAGCTCGTTTTCAGAAGCCTTCTAGTTCGGGCAAACCAACTCTTTACGCGACAGTGGTAAGCTAGGCTCCCGTTTAACGTTGCCGCAGTCCCGTTTTACGTTACGTTACCCGTTTTACGTTACCGCGTTACTGCGAAACTTTAGACAGTGTGAGATGGGTATCGAAGCGGGGCCCTTGGATCTCGAGTCAGTCGCACTACACTCCGGGGCCCTTTCTACGGCTTGGCTAAAGCGGGGCCTAGTATCTATGCCGGTAGTCTGTCACATATTGCGGCAGCTACGACTGTACGGTGATCAATATGTGTGACATAAGAGAGCAACAGTTTAGTGAAATAGAGATAAGGTGAGCAGCGGAATGCAGTAGGCTGACGAGGATACGGAACGCAAGCCGCGTGCAGGAGCCATTAAGGCGTTCGCTTCGCATCAGGTACTACACCCTTAAAAACAGAGCTTAAGTGACCCCCCCCCCCCCCCCCCTTCATTTTTAGACTTTTGGTGTTTCCTTCCACGTTGACGGTTAAGAAAGCTTAAAAAGGGGGCTCATCATGGATGTCAACGGCCCTCATTTTCCCAGTATATTGTTTTCTCTCAAGACAAAAAAAAAATAGAATGTTGATAAGTTAACTTAAGTCAGTGAGTCGTCTTAGTCAATGCACCCAGACCTTTGAGGCACCCTATATATTCAAACGTTTACGATAAACGTAGCTGTTCGTTTTAAAGCAGCGGCAGAATGCAAATTTCTGCACTAGACGATAGATAATGTCTACTTTGGTTTAAAGGGACAGAACACTGAAATTTAGGTCTCGATTTTTTTTTCGCCACAGGGAAAAGATTGATGTCTAAAATGTTCGATTCCATAACGGTTTTGTTAGAAACGTTGTAATAAATTTTTACCGGGAATTTTTCGATCGATGCGTGCGCCTGTTTCTATGTAGTCCGATGCTGGAAACCATGAGCAGCGACCGCGATGACGACTGGTGGTCGACAAAAAGACGCACCGAAAACAAATATAACTTTCACTCCCCAGACGTAATCAGACTTTTTTTTTCGTAGAGTAACGTCATTTTCAGTTTCACACTCAATGCTGTTACGGAACAATAACGCACGCCATCGTCGACGAAAGTTTTAGTGGACACTGTCGTTGTTTCATTCACGAAATTGCAAACATTGTGGCGCCATCTAGTGGCGAAACCTGAAAGCATACTTCTTGCGGTGCGAAAGCAGGGGTTGTTTTTATTTAAGGACGCACTGGAGAGAGCGAAAAATATAATAAATTATGGCAAGTACTCCTAGAAGAAAAAAGTACAATGTGCAGTTACGAAAATCAGCGATATTTTGCTGACATGTAGTCACGTGGGGGGCTAAACTGAAAGTACTAGGGTTTCTCCGCTAGATAGCGCCTTGGTTGTTTTTATGCGATTTTCAATGGCAAATTAAAATTGTAAAGCCTCTTTTCTTTGATATTGTAGTGCTCTATCTGTACTATATGAGGCAACATCTTTTCATCTCCACCATAATCTCAGGACATATTTTGGCAAGTGTTCTGTCCCTTTAATACTCATCTGCAGAGACCGCACCAAGATATCTCGCATAGTTGTTAAATCAAAAATGTGTAAGCAGTGAAAATAATCAAATATCATAGTTACATTATTGATTCCACGGCATATGACGCTAGCGCTTCGCTGTTTCGCATAAATATTTATTTTGTACAAACGCTCGTACAAATAGCGAATAACTACAGAAATATCCCGTTCGTACGCATTCCATTATACTCTTTCACTATTCAGTTTGGATTTGAATCGGTTTTTAAAATTCACTATTGGTATCTGGTTTGTTTGTGAGAACGCTATTCGCACGGCTCTAACATTAGAAATTGGTTCACAGCGATCACTCATGACCACCACCCACAACCACCCCCTTAGCTGGCGTGTCCCGCCTGCAATAGTGCTGTCGGTGCACCCATGGCTATCGTCAAGCATTCGGAGCTGTTTGACGCAGCGTGGCACCAACCTCGGGGATGTCCAGTGCTCGAAAAAATCCTGCTACGTGATGGTACTGCATCTACAGATATTTTTCCACTGTATTAAACAGAACTGACCCTGACTTTGCATTGTCGCAGTTTGATTACGACAAAGAAACTGGGCAATCTTGGCCCGGAACATCTGAAGCTTTCCTGTCTGTAAGTTTCGCTTTCAGATTTGTTCTTTCATGAAGCCAGTATAGTTATGTTATGAATGCAGTTTTTACTTGACAGCGGTGTCTCGACACCATATGAGCAACAATGCAAGAATTTCTTCCACAAGCCCAGAGAAGTATAGATCCGCGGCCCAGTAGAAATCTGGGCATCGATCTAGGGTTTTCGTATTTCAAAACGTTCGTCAACATATGCATTCAATTTTTGTATTCATTGTGCCTGTTGTGCTCGGAACAAGATAACTCAAAGGGATGTATATCCTTTGCCACGTATTGACGATGCCCTTGACTGTCTTCAAGGTGCCGAAGTTTTCTCAAGTTTGGACCTCGGGTACGGTTACTGGCAAATATTCATGCATCAGGAAGACAAATAAAAGATCGATTTCGCCTCTCCCGATGGCCTCTACAAGTTTAATACCCTTTGGCCTATGTAATGCTCCGGCAGCATTCGAGCGTTTGATCGACATCGTTTTGCGGGACCTTAAATGGAAGACATGTCTATCTATGCTACATGGACGACACAGTACTATTTTCTAGAACGTTTTCAGAACCCCTAAAGCATCTCGAAGAAGCTTTAATTGCGATCTCCGGCTCCGACCTTCAACTCAATAAAAAGAAATGTTGGTTTGCCTCAAAGTCCATCAAAATCCTGAGGCATATCGTCAGCACGGATGACATTGGGCCTGATCTCGACAAAATTGCTGCTGTAGTGATTTTTCTCGACCCTCTTGCGTCAAAGATTCGCGTAGTTTCCTCGGGGTCTTATTTTCGACGGTTCATCCTTAATTACGCTTCAATTGAGTCCCATCTACATCGGCTGCTTCCTACCGGCGTCCCTTTCGACTGGACTCCTGACTGCGAGACTGCCTTCAAGAAGCTGAAGCAGCTTCTGACATCAGATCCAGTTCTATATCATTTTGATGAGCCTTCTCCAACCATTTTGCACACTGATGCTAGTTGCCGTGGCACTGGCGCCGTGTTACTACAAGATTCATCCATCGAAAAGGTTGTCGCTTACGCCCGTCGCACGCTAACTCTGGCTGAGCAGAACTACCCTGTCATCGAAAAAAAAAAAAAATGAGAAGGGTTCAACGCTGCTGAGCCGAATGGGGAGCGAAAGCATTAGCTGTGGGTGACCGAGCATTCTTCTTCTTATTCCATTTTGCCATAGTGCCATGCAAACGGCTTGAAAACCTAGCGCAGTGTAGCTTTCGCTACAAACAGTATCTTGCAATTCTATGGGCTGTTCAAAAATTTCGTCCTTACCTTTACGGCCGGCACTTTATCGTACTCACTCCCCACCACACTTTGTGCTGGCTCTCATCCCTGAAAACTTGACCTGGGCGGCTAGGGCATTGGATTCTCCGACTTCAAGAATTTCAGTTCACAATAACTTACAAATCTGGCAAGAAGCACCTCGGTGCCGATGCCCTCTCTGGTTGCCGCTTTGTCTTTGTCTCCTCATCACTATAGTACTTCTCTGAGTACTTCCTTACCCGCATGTGCAAATGATATGCCGACCAGAATGGGCATACCGCGTCTATTGCCGCCTTGTCCGACATCCAGCTCAGCAAGCGGACTCGTACTGTCGCACGCTGATAGATCGGCAGCACGCAGTACATCGCTACTCCCGAATTCTTGATTGCGCTGGGAACTTGCCAGCTTTAAAATGCAGGGTGGATTGCTTTACTGG